>NC_057885.1:22693328-23893328 GCF_019740435.1 Gambusia affinis
AATAACTCAACAGCACCACTCAGCAATCCTTAAGCCTCCCTCCTCATTAAGCTTTTTATCATAGAGGTATGAAATTTGGCGTACTAAGAAGTACCAGAAAGTCTTTTGCTCCATAACACACAGAAAGTCGGACATCTTGGATTGAATTGTGATTTAGCCTTTGCATTTGATTGAATGCTCCTAGAGGTTTTAATTGATCAGCTGGAAATTTGGTGAGTTTACTCGTAAGGCACGACAAATCTAAAGTTATTAAAATTCTAACTTTTCATGCATGTGAAAAGAGTGGGGGTCTCAAACTTTAAACTCTAACTACATGAAAAGCAAAAACCAAATGTTTATAACTCCGTGAAGGAGAATTATCCTTTCTCTATTAAGTTCTTGATATATGAAGTTGAAGAAGAGTCAGTGAGTTAAATTTATGAATTCCATTTATTAATACCAAAATACAGCTGGTCCATTGTTAATGCCATCCTTATGGGCTAGCAGAGCAAAATGGCCCCAAGCAATAGCTAGTAGTTCTCTGTGTTAGCCTCCGTCTACACTACGCCCCAGTGAGGGCGTTCCCTAGTGTGTCATTTCCTTTAACTTTAGCTAAACAGATAGAAGAAAACACAGACTTGTTTATTTTCAACACCTGCTGAGCTTGGTCTTCATCAGATCCCAAAGAAAACTTTCTCCAAACTGCATATGAATGATCTTGGTCATCACAAATCAGCAATAAAGTGCTCGCCCTAGAAACATTTACACAGTTATGTCTGACTGAATGTAATAGAGTCTTTGTCAATGCACTGCTCAGTGGCGATATGCAATATTCTTTTTGTCCAGATCTCCCACAATGCTGTGTGTGTAAAGAGGAGGAGATTCTCAATGGAACAGAACCACAGAGGAACCAACTCATCTCTCATGGCTCTCCTGCTGATGAGAACCAGGATCAGGAAGGAAGCAATTCTGAAGATCCAGGGAAAAAGACAAAGGAAGAACAGAAACAAAATAAGAGATGTCAGAAAACCAAACAGTGGAAAATTAAAACTGACCGTTCAAAACAAAAAAGCCAGAAGAAAGTTCACCCAGACCAAAAATTATATTCTTGTAAAGTTTGTGATAAAACATTCTCCCGAAAAGGTTATTTAACTAAACACATGAGAACTCATACAGGCGAGAAGCCTTTCACATGTTCTACCTGTGGAAAAAGTTTAAGTACCAAGGCTAGTTTAATTTATCACATGAGAATTCACACAGGTGAAAAACCATTCACATGTGTTACTTGCGGAAAAGATTTCCGTCAAGAAAAAGATTTAAAGATTCACATGAGACTTCATTCAGGTGAGAAGCCTTACTCGTGTACAACCTGTGGAAAAAAATTTTATCTAAAAAATTCTTTCAATGTTCACATTAGAACTCACACAGCTAAACAGATATCATGCATTAATTGTGGGAGAAGTTTCAGTAAGAAATCAGCTTTAAATTTGCATATGAGAATTCACACGGGCGAGAAACCTTTCTTATGTTAAAATTTGAGTTACATCTTCACATGATGATTCACACAGGAGAGAAACCTTTCTCATGTGGTAGCTGTGGAAGAGGTTTCAGATGCAAAACACGTTTAACTCGTCACATGATGATTCACACAGGTGAGAAGCCTTTTTCATGTGTGATCTGTGGAAAAAGTTTTGCCATAAGACCTAATTTAACTTATCACATGAGGACTCACACAGGAGAGAAGCCTTTCTCATGTGTGACCTGTGGAAAAGGTTTATCCACTAGAGCTACTTTAACTCATCACATGAGGACTCACACGGGAGAGAAGCCTTTCTGCTGTGTGAACTGTGGAAAGTGTTTCAGATTCAAATCTAGTTTAACTCGTCACAATATGATTCATACAAATGAGAAGCCTTTCTCTTGTGTGGCCTGTAAAAAAAAATTCACAAGAAAATCTTATGTACTTCTTCACATGAGGACTCACACAGGTGAGAAGCTTTTCTCATGTAAGAGCTGTGGAATAAAATTCTTCACTAAAATTCTTTTGGCTTCTCATATGAAGACTCATAAATGTGAAAGGCCTTTCTTGTGCGAAACCTGTGAAAAACGTTTCAGGAAGAAATCACAATTACTTATTCATATGAGGACTCACACAGGAGAGAAGCCTTTCAGCTGTGTGAACTGTGGAACGTGTTTCAGATTCAAATCTAATTTAACTCGTCACAGTATGATTCATACAAACGAGAAGCCTTTCTCTTGTGTGACCTGTAAAAAAAAATTTACAAGAAAATCTTATGTACTTCTTCACATGAGGACTCACACAGGTGAGAAGCCTTTCTCATGTACAAGCTGTGAAAAAAGCTTTTCTAATAAAATTGGTCTAACTTACCACATAAAGACTCACAGTGGTGAAGAGTGTCTTGCTTGCGGGACTTGTGGAAAAAGCTTTCAATTCAAATCTCAGTTCAATCGTCATATGCAGAGTCACACAAGTGATCAGCCTTTCTCATGTCCAAGCTGTGGAAAGAAATTCTTGTCTAAAATCCTGTTAGCTTCTCACACGAAGACTCACAAATATGTAAAGTCTTTCTTGTGTGAGACCTGTGAAAAACGTTTCAGGACGAAATCACAATTACTTATTCATATGAGGACTCACACAGGAGAAAAGCCTTTCTCATGTATGACATGTGGAAAAGGTTTTGCCAAAAGATCTTCTTTAACTTATCACAAGATGATTCACACAAGTGAGAAGCCTTTCTCATGTGGGACCTGTGGAAAATGTTTCCTAAGAAAATATCAGTTACTTCTTCACATGAGAATTCACACAGGTGAAAAACCTTTTTCTTGTGTGACTTGTGGAAGAAGTTTTACTTACAGAGCCGGTTTAACTTATCACATGATGACTCACTCAAGAGAAAAGCCTTTTTTCTGTGGGACTTGTGGAAAAAGATTCCGAAGTAGAAGTCATTTAAATCATCACACGAATATTCACACTGGTGAGTAGCTTTTCTTGTGAGACTTGTGTAAAATGTTTCCTTCTAAAAGGTTGTTGTGATCCACACATTAAAGGTCAAGCATATGAGAAGCCTTTCACATGTGTGACCTGTGGAAAAAGCTTAACAACCAAATCAAATTTAAATCATCACATATGTGACGAATGTGAACCTCAAGAGTCAAGTAGTTTTATCTTTCCATTTAAAATGTTTTTAAAATGTTTATTTTATGTTGGCTATTAACCAGGAAGTGTCTTTAAAGGAAGTATTATGTACATAGTGTGTAAATTTATTTTACAAGTGATATTTTTAGAGTATTAAAGGAACATTAGATTTAGACGTAAATATTTGGAGTTCTTGTGTTTGTATTACGGAGCCCATAAGGGGACATGGAGAAAAAAAAACAATCCCGACTTACTTTCTCAAGATCCAGAGAAACTTTTTGAAAAATTACGCGTTTCTCTTTGGGGTGAAAAGGCTGTTTATGCAGCTTCTGCAAAGCTGGTACTGGTGGTTTAATTTAAACGGGAGAGGTGGAGGATGATTTACGTTTCCTACAGTCTAGAGATGTTACAGATGAGGATATTATGCTAAGAGACACGAAGCTAAAGTTGGTTTCCGATTTCAGCTTCCTGTTCAGGAAATGGCTAAAGAGCAATTCCACCTATTTTTTCGCTACCTTCAGTATCTTTTATCTACTCTAGTTAAACTAAAACACCTTGATAGGTATTTTCTTAACCTACATACAAAAGAACCACAGACAAAGTTTTTTAGTTTTCAGCCAAACCTTAACAAAAGGAGAAGACACAGCAAACGGCTTCTACAAGCTGCTCACCGTGCCTTTGAAAACCTTCAGTTAGGGCTTGTCTTTTATTAGCAGGGAAGGGAGTGGACAACAGAAAAGGCAAGTTTTTATCTTTGCACACAGTTCATCGAGTTCTTTCTCATGAGGGCGCGGGAAGATGAAAAACTGTTGTTAGAGATAATTACGTAACAGAGACATTCTGTAAGTGTGGGTCAGAAGTTTCAACATAGCATCCGCTTACACACACAGTAGAAATCTAAAACCTTTAAATGAGAAACAAACTAGTAATGTGTGTGATAACAACACATAATAATTCTAACACACCTAGACTTTTCAAACCTGGACTAGATTATTCTGCTTTAGTCACTGGATCATTTGAGTAGAATGAAAAGAAAAGTCAAAATAGGCAAATTTGTGTTTCAAAAAAAAAATTCAAACTTGTAGATATTTTTAATCCCAGCTTTTCTTTGATTTTTGAACGTCTCTCTCTCTATTTCTGCTAGTTGCATGAAAAACATCTCAGTGCAAAAAAAAAGACAGTTATCAATTATTTTTCTGTTTTTTATGCACAGTTATTTTTGGACAGTCATATTGCTTCATTCACTGTAATTCTCTGACATCTCGTCCATTTGGCCATCCTCATTTTGCTCCACTGCCTCAGCCCTGGTTACTGCTCTTATGTTTTCCAGGACATTTATGTCCTGCATTACATCCCAAACTGACTGACTGTAGACTTCTCATATGTGCAATCTGATGGATTTCCTTAGAAATACATTTTTTAAACTACTTTGAATAATTGACTGAGCTCATGGTACTGTTTGATAACTAGAATCAAATCTTGCTACACTGAATATAAAAAAATGAGACAGAATAGAAAGCTAAAAGTGGAAAACTGCAAAATAATACTAATTTCGGAGAAGGGGGGAGTTCAGTTTTCATGTGGATAGAAATTAAGTACTGAAATCACAAACATGGTTTTAAATATTCTGCTATTAGAGCAGAATAATCTAGTCCAGCTTTGAAAAGTTGAGGTGTTTCAGTTTTTTTAACTAGAGTAGATAAAAGATACTGAAGTTAAAAAATGAATATGTGGAATCACCCTTTAGCCATTTCCCCGTGGGTCTTCGTATTTTATCATTTGTTGTACTTATTTTTTTCATGATTTTGGTTAGTGGATACATGTTAGCAGTTACTGTATGCAGTGGTGGAGTAACAAATGAATTGTGCTTTGAGTATCATGTTTTCAGCATTTGATATATATTGTTACAAAGTAACAACCGTTAATCATGCATCTTACTCACATTTCTTTATTTTATATGTTTTTTTTATTAATTTGATGTTATGTTGGAATTTTAAATGTCATGTTTTCATTACTTGTAAATGGAAAATCATTGTATTTAACAGAAATAAAGGCTTTCAAACATCTATTTATGTATTTTAATGCACATAACGTGTCAGACTTGGTCATAAAGATTATGAGCTAAAAGGACTGTTAGGTAATATTCTAATTGACTAAACGAGTCTGTAAATCGCTGCGTACTTGCCACATGTTTGGTGCATAATGTTCACAGATTCCTGGTGGATGCCCATCAGATATTTTCTGATTATTTTTTTTTATTTGTTTGCTTGAATGTGGGAATTCACATTTACATGTAAATAAAGACCTACATTTATATGCAGGTCTTCATGTAAATGTATTAACGTCTTAAATTATCTTTTCCTCTGACCGATCACCTTATCAGATATTTTAAAATCAATAAATTTTACACATCAAAATCAATAAAATTATGACAGTGTTTAATTTTAGTTTCACTAGCTGGACTAATAACTATATTATGATTCACTAATCACTCATGAAATATCAGTATAATTAAACGAACATTCTATAAATTAGTAAATTTTGTGTTTGGTATCTACATACCATAATTAACAGAAATAAAAGGTTTGGAAACATCCATCTGTTTGTGCAATTGTTCTATGTACTGTGTTTCACTCGAGTGAATTAAGTTAGTAAAAAAATGAACCTTTCAACAATCTTTTAATTTCTTGAATATAATTGTACGCTAAGAGGGGACTTAAAGCGGAACATTAAAAGCGGAACACAAAGCTCGTTTACAGTTTCTTCAGTACAGTCAAAGTGTGACACGCGGAAAAGCACAGACTATGCTGTAGCGTTAGCTTGTCCTTTGTTAGATTTAGCGTCTTAGGTAAATGAGTATTTGCCGTAAAAATGTCTTCAATTCAGCCCCTTATGAACGAGCAGGTAACTCCTGCTGAAGAAACATTCACAGAGTTTAAAGTAATCAAAGTCAAGATCGAGGAAGAGATGGAGGATCAGACAGAAATCAACGTCAAATCCGAGGAAGAGATGGAGGATCAGACAGAAATCAACGTCAAATCCGAGGAAGCGATGGAGGATCAGACAGAAATCATCGTCAAATCCGAGGAAGAGATGGAGGATCAGACAGAAATCAACGTTAAGATCGAGGAAGAAATGGACGATCAGCGCAGACAGCTGGATTTTACTCGGATACCGAAGATCATCTTACACCGGATAGGTACGAAACACCCCCTTAATTTTCTTAACTGATAATACAGGTTAAAGGGAACTGGAGACTGAACCCAACGAGCGCTCAATTCTGCTTCTCCATCTTTGTCAGAAGACCTGAGAGGTCTGGAAAGTTAATACAGCCACCTACATCGTTGGATATTAGGTGCAGACATGTTGTTTGTATTGTTTAGTTGTTACTGTTTTACCACATGGCGGTTCCACATGTTCAGTGGATTTACAGGTCTAAAATCCTTTTTATAGTTTTCCAACAGCTACAGGTTGCGGTAAAACAATCTTGCCACATTTAAGCTGTGATAGCTGGAGTTCCCACATATTTCATAGCCTAAAACCTCTGTGGATTGATTAATTGATTGATTGATTGTTATCAATTCTGTTGCTAATCGCAGGAAAGTAAAGGTTTCAAAATTCAGATTCAGTTGTGCTTTTGAAAGTTTATGTTGAGTGTGTGTGAGTGGAGCAATGTCTGACAATATCAATGGTTGAGATTATAGAACTCCTTAGTGTTTTACTTTAGGCATTTTATGTCACTCTTTAATATGATTTATATCCTGAAGCTACATGGAGGAAGAAAAGAAGTGAATTATTCCTTGTTTGATTGACATTTAAAAGCTTTTGTTTTGTCTTATTGTCCAGATCTCCCACAATGTTGTGTGTGTAAAGAGGAGGAGGTTCTCAGTGAAACAGAACCACAGAGGAACCAACTCATCTCTCATAACTCTCCAGAAGCTGAGGACCAGGATCAGGAAGGAAGCAATTCTGAAGACCCAGGAAAAAAGAGAAAGGAAGAACAGAAACAAAAGGAGAAATATGAGAAAACCAAAGAGCAGAAAGGAAGAACTGACGCTTCAAAACAAAAGACCGGTGTAATTTATCATGCAAGAACTTACTCAGATGAGAAGCCTTTTTCATGTAGCATGTGTGGAAAAAAATTCACCCTAAAAGGAACTTTAAATGATCATATGAAAATACATACAGGTGAGAAGCTTTTCTCTTGTGAGACCTGTGGAAAAAGTTTCCAAAAGAAAATAAGATTACTTGATCACATGAAGATTCACACAGGTGAGAAGCTTTTCTCTTGTAGGACCTGTGGAAAGAGTTTCACCCTAAAAGGCAATTTAAATATTCATATGAAAATTCACACAGGTGAGAAGCCTTTCTCATGTGGGAACTGTGGAAAGAGTTTCCGGAGGAAAATGCATTTACTTGGTCATATGAGAATTCATATGGGTGAGAAGCATTTCTCATGTGGGACCTGTGGAAAAGGTTTCTTGAAGGAAAGGCAATTACTTAATCACATGACTATTCATGCAGGTGAGAGGCCTTTTTCATGCGGGACTTGTGGAAAAAGTTTCTCGAGGGAAAGGCAATTACTTGATCACATGATGACTCACACAGGTGAAAGGCCTTTTTCATGTGGGACCTGTGGAAAGAGTTTCATCCTAAAACAAACTTTGGATCGTCATATGAAAATTCATACAGGTGAGAGGCCTTTTTCATGTGGGACCTGTGGAAAGAGTTTCGGGAGGAAAACGACTTTACTTAATCACGTGAGGACTCATACAGGTGAGAAGCCTTTCACATGTGGGACCTGTGGAAAAAGTTATAATCATAGAAGTAGCTTAACTCATCACATGAAGACTCATTCAGACTAGAAGCCTTGAGCCCAAAACATCTCAGGTCCTTTTTGGCATCAGATCCAATGAAAAATCTGGTTGGATGATGTACATATCAAATAGATCGTGTTAAAGTCAACAGGGCTTTGCAGGCCTCTTTCCTGTAACTTCGTCTTCAACTGTCTGGCCAAGATAGACCTGAGGTCTATTTTTGTCTTAAACTAGTTTTTTGTTTTACTTCTCAACCACATTGTACTTAGCCCTGTCACGATAAACAATAAATCTACTAATCGCTCAATAAATGTAAATGAGCTCAATAATAAAATGAGGGAAATAAAATTGTTTGTTTGTTTTCATTGTGTCTGTCTATCTTCCTGCAAAAGAGACTGGATGACAAAGTTTCACTCCGAAGCATTGAGTTACTCCCTCCCCTCTCGTTTCCATGGTAACGGCTAAATACACTGGGAAGTAAAAGCCTCAGGTTTCCTCCACCTGGGCTGAAGCCAACATATGTGATACGATAGCGATAGCAGCCATAACATCGACAGCCGGCGTGTGAAGGATCGTGCGTACAAGTTAGAAAATTCACAAGAAAAAAATTAAGCTGTTTGTTGTTCCAGATGAAGGCAAGCGACTGTCGCCTCACCACGCAGGCTCCATATGAAATGAATGGTCGAGAGAGGAATGCTGTCTCCCGTCATCGTGTGACCGTTACCTCAATAACCTGCCAGGCTCCTCGTCTCCAACCACGGAGCCCAGCATAACACCTGGTGAGGAGGAGCGAGCCGGGAAAATACAGGTTTAGAAACCAAACTTGACAGCTGCAGCCTGGGAGCGTTATGGACTCAAACTGAATTAGTTAACAATGGCTTCAAAATGACAATGTTATCGTTTATCACAATCATTTCTGGGACAATTCATCGGCCAGCAGAAGTTGTTATTGTGATAGTCCTAACTGTACTGAAGATCCCCATCAGTATCCCATTAAATACTGAAGTTAAAGGATTCATTTCTGTGGGTTTCAGTTTTCATGAAGTTCTGTGCCATGTAGAATAAATGAATTTAGTTTTTACATTTTTTAAGATTCCATGTATGACTGGATATAAAATACTTCACATATTAAAGCAGTGAAATTTTCTTTTTTATGTAGATAGAACTCTAAATAAATGATATCTGGTCAAATTTTGATTTAGAGCTAACCACAGAGAGGTTTTTATTTTCCCAAGTTTTTGTCATTATTATTCTTTGCTATGAGAATGTATTTTATTGAAAAGATATGTTAAAATATATAACAGTATTTTGAGCATAAATGAATCTAGCATTGAGAATAATGTTTTCAGAATGTGAATCTAAATATACACCATTGTTGCAGTCGGAGTACCAACCATTAATCACGCATCTCACATACATTTCTGTGTTAAATTGGGTTTTATATTAATTTATGTTGTAATTTTAAATGTTGTCGTTTCATTTCCTGTAAATTTAAAATCATTATATTTTATTAACAGAAATAAAGGCTTTCAAACATCCATCTGTGTGTTTTTAATGCATAAAGATTGTGATATAAATGGGTTTTTAGTCGTATTCTTATTCATTGAATGAGTCTGTAAATCGCTGCGTACTTGCCACATCTTTGGTGCATAATGTTCATAGATTCCTGGTGGATGCCCATCAGGCATTGGCTGATTTTTTTTTTGTCAGTTTTTTTTTTTTTTGCTTAAACAGGAATTAGAACAAACTTAGAACACAGAAAACTACCTTAGCAATTACTTTTTAGACTCCTGTTCTTCCAGCCCAGAAAAGGAATTAGACCAGAGGATACTTACTTATACTTATCTATCAACCTCCTGCAAATTTAGCTTAAATCGTCACACGATGATTCACAAGTGAGGAGCCTTTCTTATGTGTGACCTGTGGAAAAAGTTTCACTCAAAAAATTAAGTTTAACAATTCATATGAGAACATCATATTTTGAAACTCAAGTATCAAATAGTTTTATCTTTCATGAAAGTTTTTCATTTTATTTTAAGTGAGCTATTAATCTACTAGTGACTTTTAAATAATGTCCTGTGTATTTTTACAAGTAATATTTGTAGTGTTTTAAAGGAACAATGAATTGGAACACTTTTAGTTTTAGACTTAAACTTTTGTAGTCCTTGTGTGTTTATTTTTTGTTGTACTTGTACTTTGTTTTAGTTTCATGACTACTGTTAGCTGTTACTGTATGTAACAGACAAATTTTGCTTCAGCAGTAATGTTTCCTGGATTTGAATCTACATATACACTATTATATGCACTGGATGTAGAGGTGTCTCAGAAATCTCTACGACATACTCTAGACCAGAAGCATGAAGATACATTATGGTGCAAATGTCAAATAAACAAACAATATCAGACAAAGTAACAGCTGTTAAACATACACAACATCCATATTTCTGTGTTATATATGATTTTTTTAGTGGTTTGATGTTATGTTGTAATTTTAAATGTCACGTTTTCATTCCCTGTAAATGTGAAATCATCATTCAACAGAAATAAAGTCATTCACACATCCATATATGTGTTATTAATGAATGTAATGTGTTAGGCTTAAAGATAAAGATTATGAGATAAATGGGATTGTAAAGTGATTTCCTCTCCTTTTCTCACTACTGGTCTCTTCAGTGACCTTTCATGTTTTCACCTCATTGTAAGGCAGCATGGGCCTTTTATCAAAATACAGTCAATTATTATCAAGTCAAAACAACAAATTTCTGTGTTCCTCTAAAATATATGTAGTCATTCACTGTTTAACTTTACAACTAAATCTCAACTTAAACAACTATAACCTGATATAATAACATTAGACTGTTTTACAAAGTAAAAAGATCACACTCAAAAAATTACAATTTATGTTCCGGCATGTTTCTTTAGAGAGATTCAAAGTACCTTTAATAACTGACCAAACAACTATAACCTGATATAAAAACATTATACACAGTATACATTCCAACATGGTTCTTTTGTAAAGACGTTTAGATTCTGCAACAGGAAACCAGATCCATAACAGTATATTGATATTTGGAAGCTCCCATTTGTGTAATTGTTCACAGTGATGATTAACTCACTGAAAATTCAAGGTGAAACTAAAAATCGTTTAGAATTTCTTCGGTGCAGCCAAAGTGAAACACACGGAAAACACATAGCAATGACATAGACCAACAACATCTACACATATGACTACTTATTTTTGACACAAATGGAACCCCATATCCACCACCAACGATAAAGATGACCGTTGCTCATGTAACAGAGTTAATTTTATTTATTTATTTTATTTTTCTTTATTAACCTTCTCAAAACTAATTTTCTTTGAATTGACATGTCTGTTATATATTATTTCTGTTTTATCTTGCTTTCATTTTTGATCCCTAGTGTGTAAAAAGCCATCCTCATCTATGAATATTTGTTTTCCTTTGTTTCTTAATTGTGTTTTGTTTTGGTGGGGAAGCTTTTATTTTCTTACTTCCTGTTTTTGCGTTATATCCTGTGTGTTCCCGCTGCCCTCCTCAGTTCGTGCCAAGCTGGGGAGAGGTAAGTGTATAGAGTTGTCTTTCATTTGAGTATTAAAATATTGAAAACGTTCTAAAAATATGTTGTAAACTCACACATATATACAGTATATTCATGTTTAGCGCAGCACTATGCTGGGCATTTGTCTCCCACATTGGTGACACCCATCATGTTTTCTGTATCAACGTGGTTATTTTCTTTTTCCTTTTGGTTGGTTAGGGTGTTTGTGGAGAATCCGGACCTCAGGAGCTGCTGTGTCCTGGCCTCGCTAAGCACTGTGACTTTTAGCAGTAACTCAGCTATACAGGTAGCTAAACACTTTCCCATCCGTCCACCAAGAAGCACTCCATTTGGTTCTTTAGCAGGGTTTAATGAGAATCGTGTAAAACTGTAACACACAAAGGTACAGAAAAATGAGTGTCAGCTAGGCTAACACGTGTAAAAATCTCTAGCTTCACATAAAATATGTCAACGGGTTACAAATTCTGATTTATATGACAAGCACATTAGAACAGTACTTGCAGACGATGCCGTTTTCCCTTTTTTTGGACTTAGGTTAAAAAAAACACAACAAAAAGGGCTTCTTTCAGAGCACATGGAACAACAGGCCTTCTTCATTTCTGGTAAACAAGTTGTAGTAATAAAAGTGACCACAAGATGGGTTAGTGAACCAGCAATAGACAAAATTATAGCCTTTGTCACTAGGTGGCCTCAGTAGATGAACTTAACATTGAATAACATTAAGTTAAACAGGTTTCACTACATGCTGTTTAAAATGTTCTTGTTTTGAACAGGTATGTGTGTTGTTTCAGATTTTATTTGGATGTTAAATTAATGTATTTAGTATATTTCTATGTTATGGTGGAAAATTATAATTATAAAGCAGATTATTTCTGTTTAGGTTTTATTTTAATTGCTTTGTGTCTGTAGATTTATTTTATTAGTGAATCTCAGAGAATGGGGGAGAGGGTGTTTGTGGAGAATCCGGAGCCCAGGAGCTGCTGTGTTTAAAATGTTCTTGTTTTGAACAGGAATAAAATTATCCTGATTCCGATGTGGTTCTGACTTCCTGATTCCAACCGTTACACTCAGAGATAACGGTCGCTAACACGGATGTTTATGAGCGCTGTGTAGCTGTTCTCCTAGTGGAGATATTTTGATTTACAGGTAATCTGGTGATGTTAATAATATACTCTACGTTATGTTATTATGTTCTGTTAAGTATCGATTTCCACACTGAGTTTCGTATTAGTGTTGTTTCTGTTATAAGTTGGTTTTACTTTATGAGCTGCCGCCGCTATTACCGTGTTCAGAGCGGGAAGGGAGTAACAAGTAGTGTGTATGTAGTTGGACAAACTCGCTTCTTTTCTGAATCCAACAGCAATAATAGGGTGGTATATATATATGACTTAAAACTGAGGAAATATCACCTGTGTTTGACCATGTGTTTTTATAAATATGCGTTAGATAAAAAGATGACCGTTGCTAGCTAAGCGACAACCGTTGCTAAGACGGATGTGTATTAGCCCTGTGTAGCGGCTGTACTTCTAATAGTTATTTTGTATTGTATTTTACAGTAAATAATCTCTACAGTTCAGCCTTAGAGAGAGTTTATCAACGAGCAGGTAACTCCTGCTGAAGAAACATTCACAGAGTTGAAAGAAATCAACGTTAAGATCGAGGAAGAGATGGAGGATCAGCACAGACTGATGGATTTCAGCCGGATACCGAAGATCATCTTACAGCGGATAGGTACGAAACACAACACATCTAGTTCCAGTCCTGTTAGAAGAACCTCGTTTGTTGAGATGATTTTCATTATTGTAAGATTATAATTTTAGAATAACACAAGAAAATCCTGTTTTTATGCATCAAGATATTAAAGTGAATTATTCCTTTTTTGATTGACATTTAAAAGGTTTTGTTTTGTCTTTTTGTCCAGATCTCCCACAATGCTGTGTGTTTAAAGATGAGGAGGTTCTCAATGAAACAGAACCACAGAGGAACCAACTCATCTCTCAGAACTCTCCAGAAGCTGAGGACCAGGATCAGGAAGGAAGCAATTCTGAAGACCCAGGGAAAAAAAGAAAGGAAGAAAAGAAACAAAAAGAGAAATATGAGAAAACCAAAGAGCAGAAAGGAAGAACTGACACTGAAAAACACTCAAGGCAAAAATTATGTTCTTGTAAAATTTGTGATAAAACATTTTCTCAAAACAGTAACTTGATGAAACACATGATAAATCACACAGGAGAAAAACACTTCTCTTGTTCAACCTGTGGGAAAAGTTACAGACAAAAGTCTGGTTTAATTTATCACATGAGAATTCACACAGGTGAGAAGCCTTTCTCTTGTGGGACGTGTGGAAAAAGTTTCACTACTATAGGCTCTTTAAATGTTCACATGAGAATTCACACAGGTGAGAAGCCTTTCTCTTGTGGGACGTGTGGAAAAAGTTTCACTACTATAGGCGCTTTAAATGTTCACATGAGAATTCACACAGGTGAGAAGCTTTTCTCTTGTGGGACCTGTGGAAAAAGTTTCACTACTATAGGCGCTTTAAATGTTCACATGAGAATTCACACAGGTGAGAAGCTTTTCTCTTGTGGGACCTGTGGAAAAAGTTTCACTACTATAGGCGCTTTAAATGTTCACATGAGAATTCACACAGGTGAGAAGCCTTTCTCTTGTGGGACCTGTGGAAAAAGTTTCACTACTATAGGCGCTTTAAATGTTCACATGAGAATTCACACAGGTGAGAAGCCTTTCTCTTGTGGGACCTGTGGAAAAAGTTTCACTACTATTGGCGCTTTAAATGTTCACATGAGAATTCACACAGGTGAGAAGCCTTTCTCTTGTGGGACGTGTGGAAAAAGTTTCTCCAAGAAGGTTAATTTAAATGTTCACATGAGAATTCACACAGGTGAGAAGCCTTTCTCTTGTGGGACCTGTGGAAAAAGTTTCACTACTATAGGCGCTTTAAATGTTCACATGAGAATTCACACAGGCCAGAAGCCTTTCTCTTGTGTTACCTGTGGTAAAGGTTTCACTCGTATAGGTGCTTTAAATAGACATATGAGAATTCACACAGGTGAGAAGCCTTTCTCATGTGGGACCTGTGGAAAAAGTTTCAATATTACAAGTAATTTAACTCGTCATATGAGAATTCACACAGGTGAGAAGCCTTTCTCATGTGGGACCTGTGGAAAAAGTTTCAATATAACAAGTAATTTAACTCGTCACATGAGGATTCACTCAGACTAGAAGCCTTAGGAACAAAACACCTTGGATCCGTTTTGCCATCAGATCCAAAGGAAAATCTGGTTAAATGATGTAAAAAGCAAGTAAAAAATGTTAAAGTCAACAGATTCTTGCAGGCTGCTAGTGATTCACTGTGACTGTCTTTCACTGTCTCACCAAGATCAACCTGAGGTCTACTTTTACCTACCAGCTTGTTTTCTTTAATCCAGTTTGTTGTTTTTCTTCTCAGTTGTATTTTAAAAAACCCATGAAAAATCCCTAAGTTGGTCAACTCACCCAATGCCTTCTGTTGTTAAGAACGTTGGATTAGTGATTCTTTTCCGTTTTGTTGTCAAATTGTTGATTTTATGGCTTCAATTAAAGTGATCTATCTTTTTACTTCTTGTCTCTTCAATGACCTTTCATGTTTTCACTTCTTTCTATGGAAAGATGAACCTTTTTTCACAAGACTGTCAGTTATTCTCAACATTTTCAAGTCAAAACAACATTTCACCGTTTCCCTCTTAAATATATGTATTTATTTACTGTTTAACTTCAAAACTGAATCACAACTTTTGTGAAAGAAAAATTTTAATGATGTTACGTGATGAGCCGAGGCTTCGAGGCGTGTGTCGAGTAATGGAGGGGGCGTTTCCGTAAAGCGCGTATCGAAGCTTGCTTCATTTAGGGGAGGAGCCGAAAACGATGATGTCCGAGGCCTCGCTGCCCGGCTGTACCACGTGACTGCTTCGGGAAATGGCTCAGATTTTGGCGCGGGGTTTGACAGCTTTAGAAACCCCACAGGCTCCATTCAAAATGTGGGTTGTTGTTGGCGAGTTGCAGTCAGTTATATATATATATATATATATAAACACTACAACTTCCCCCACCCAATAGGGCAGTTTCACTAGAAAGTCATAGGAAAGCACGGGCCGCCGCACGTCGTCCACAACTCCTCGTCCTCTGGTCATACCCAAGGGAGAGAGAGAAAAGGTAGAGAGAGAGACACAGAGAAAGGAAAACAGAAAATCCTATCCTGTACCACAGCAATCCTATTTTTAATTTTAAGTGTAATTCTAATATTAAGGATACGTGAGTTTTCACCACCTGATTTAACTCAAGTTACCTTGAACTCCAATACCATCATCAAACACATCATAAGCAGATTTGCTCTGGAATAAGCAAGGTATTGATCTAAATGAATTTTTTTTACCCTTCCCCCTTTATCTGTTTATTTATTTATTTTTCTGGGATTAATATTTAATGATTTTAGACTTTATTATTTCAGGACTTATAATTGGGGTATTTATTTAATTTGAAGTTTTTACTAATAATCTCGCTATTACAAATAGTATTGGTTAGTTAGTTTTAAAGTTCTTAATTTTTATTTTAGGATTTTTAAGATAGTTGTGGGACAGGATAGGATTTTCTCTTTTTTACTTTCTCTGTGTCTCCATCTCTCTCTCTCTGTCTATATATATATCTATTTACTCTCTATCTCTATATATCTCTTTCTCTCTCTCTTCGTCTCTTTTTTTTCTTCACCTTTTGTGAAGTCATTCCCAAGAGCCATAATAGACAAAAATTCAATGCATCACACGTGTTAAGATACAGCTGGCTGTGATTATACACCTAGCCAGTAGGTGGTTTCGTGTGGACATGAAGCTTCAAGAAATTAACCTTTTCTCGAACCAGTTGGCTCAAGTGGTTCAATGCCTCATGAGGCTTCATCTCACCATCACTAAAAATATACTACTATATTTTCCAAACCGGAACGGACCGAAATAGAGGGAGCACACAAACAGGAAGTCATCCAGATAACGTGATCAGACTATTTATTCTTTTTTAGCGCCAAAAAAGAGAGACGCTTACCCTCACAGGCTAATATGTGTGATGTGAAATCTCACCGGGTTCTACACAGCATCCGATCAAAAAACGGACGATCCATTCCTTATACCTAACACGCCTTATTGGTCGTCGGATAAGCTACGTCCGCTGAGCAATGCCTGCCTAGAAGTCACCTGATATCATGACGTCAATTTAAGTTTCACTTTAACAAAAAGCTCTTTGTTTGAAAGCGAAACATGAAATGTGTGCTTAAAGTACTTGTGAGTGTGTGTGAGTGCAAACCTAGATAAGCGTCCCAACAAAACCTACAAAACTACAACCTGATATAACATTAGACTATTTTACAAACTAAAAAGATCATACTCAAGAAATTTTATTGCATGTTCCAATATGGTTCTTTTGTAAGATTAAATACCTTTTGATAACTGCCTCTAAGTTCACATTTCTTCAGTATTTGTTTTCACTATCAGCATTATGCAATATTCTAATCATAAATGCTACAAAATCCTCAGAATTAACAGAAATAAAAGGCTTGGAAACATCCGTGTGTTTGTGTAATTACTTTAATACTGTGATTCACTCACTGAAATATATGAACCTTTATTAATGTTGTAAAATATTTAAAATAATTGTATGTTGAGAGGAGGCTCAAAGCGGAAAATTGAAGGGGGAACTATAAATTGTTTACAGTTTCTTCAGTGCAGCCAAAGTGAAACACGCGGAAAGCTACGGAACTCACGAGGTAGCATTAGCTCCTCTCAGAAGGTAGTTTGAAAACAGGTTTGGTGTTTTCGGTAAATATTTCCGTGTTTTCGGTAAAAATGTCTTCAGTTCAGCCTCAGAGAGAGTTTATCAACGAGCAGGTAACTCCTGCTGAAGAAACATTCACAGAGTTGAAAGAAATCAACGTTAAGATCGAGGAAGAGATGGAGGATCAGCGCAGACTGATGGATTTTACTCGGATACCGAAGATCATCTTACACCGGATAGGTACGAAAAACCTTCACGTTTTACTGATTAATCAGGTTAAAGAGAGTTTTAGACAAATAAATAATCGTTGTTTTCAGAAACATATTTTAAAAATCCGCTCAAATTGTAAATATTAAATTCTATGATCAACTTTGACCTGAACTGTTTACTATTCATCATATAATATCTAAAGTTTGTAATTACAGATTCAGGAAACGGCTAAAGGGCGATTATAACAGAATGAAAGCTTATTCAGTCATAACAGAGGCTCAGATGTCTTGGCTGAACATTTTCTGTTCAATTTTTCATTTTTTTTCTTTTGCACCAAACAATAACTGAATAACAGCAACAGCTATTTGTAACCTCGATACAAAACTCAACAGAATGAAAGATAGCGACAAAAGACAAAACTAGATTCTCTTTAAGGGATCCATGATTAGTTGTAGCAATAGATTTTATTTGGGAAATGTTTATTTTAGATGTAAAAACAATGCAGTAATAGTACTGTAGGTTATTTAATTTATACAGATTTTAATAAAATATTGTCACAGGAACGTCACGCTGCAATGCATTCTGGGTAAATAACATCAACCAGTCCAGCCAAAACGGTGATGAATAACGTTATTATTTTTGCCAGAGATTCAACCAATATTAATTCCCCCTGTTAATGACATTTTGAGAAATGGCATCCCCCCTCGTGGAAACGCGCCTCCATCAGTCTTCTTTTGACAGAAGGTAAAAGTCTCCTGGATTGTTCCTCCTACAGAGCTCTTAGTTTGCTTAACGTTGATTATAAAATTGTGGCAAAAGTATTGGCCCAGAGATTGGAAAACATCCTCCCTAAAATAATAAACCCAGATCAGGCAGGGTTTATAAAAATGAGATATGATACAGACAATATACGACCCGTTCTTAATATTGTTAAGTACTTTAATACTCAAAATTGTTTCCCTCGATGCCCAAAAAGGCTTTTGATCGAGTTGAAAGGCAGTTTCTTTTTCAGGTGTTACATAAATTCTGTCTGGGCCCAAATTTCATCAATCTGGTTAAAAGATTTTATTCAGACCCAACAGCCTCAGTTAACACAAATGGCTTGATGTCTGAGCCCTTTAGGATTCATAGGGGTTATAAACAGGGCTGCCCCCTTTCACCCTTATTGTTTATATTGTTTATTGAACCTCTGGCCGAGATTATCAGGACTAATCCGGATGTATCTGGAATCAATATAGGCGGTAGAACCCATGTAATTTCATTATTTGCAGATGAATCTGGAATCTATGGCTACATTCAGTGCTTTGTCAGGATATAAAATCAACTTAGGAAAATCTGTTGCCATCCCTTTCAGCATCCCTCCAGAAAGGTTCATGCAACCTCCTTTTCAAATGACTATGAGAGGCTTCAAGTATCTGGGTATGAATAATCTTTTTGAAACTAATTACTCGCCTTTAATTCAGAAGATAAACACCCAAGAGTCAAGTTTTCTATATTGACTAAGCCAAAACATCTTGGAGGTTTATTGTTACCATCCCTGCAGGTTTATTATTGGTCAGCACAACTTAAAATCATATCAAATTGGTTTATGAATAGAAAGAACTCTTTATGGTTAGATCTGGAATCCCGATCTTGTTTCCCCAGCAAACTTAATTCTCTTTTCATTATAAGATGCATAGACCAAATGGTTCATCTCAGAAGTAACTTCATTGTTTATAATACTTTGCTGGCCTGGCGAGATGTGAAGAAATATCTAAATATTTCTTATATTGTTTATTGACCCTCTTGTTCTTGTAATAGCTCATTAGCAGCATTAAATTAAATCTCCTGTTTGTTGCACATTTCTGTTTAGTGCAGCGGATTTAACTCCTCATGCAGGGCCGGTCCAAAGCTTCCCGTAACATATAATTAACCGGTAATATTTTTACTTTTCCTGTCTACTGAACATCTTTTAATACAAAAACACGGTGGACCGCCTCGGCGCCCCGACCACCGGGCTTAGCAAGTTTTCTGGAGGAAACCCTGCAGTTTACCTAGTTGTTCTCTTGGAGAAAAACTGTTTAAAATTGACACTTGCTTTTTTCTCTCTCTCCTTTTGGAAACCTGACTTTAATTAGTCTTAATTACTCCTATTTCACCAAACAGGAATTGGCTTTAACTTCTGTCAAGATGGTTTGGTTTCTGCCAAAACTTTGAATACTTATCAATGGAGCTGAACTGAGCCTGACTGAACACAATACAGAGTCTTTCTCAATGTACTGCTTGGTGGCGATATGCAGAATTGATTGGAATGCAAAGTGCAATTTGAGCTGATATTCTAAGATTGTCGTAAGGGGAAAATGTAGATGTGAACTAACATATAGCATCAGATAGTCGATGTTCCCATCTTCTCTATTTAAATCTAATAATTACTGAAGGGCAATATGGTAAAAAGATTTTATAATCTGCACTCTTTTGGTTGAATGCAGTATTTATTTGCACTTTGGTGTTTTTATTCAAGTACATTTTTGCTAATGGAGACTGAGAATCCATTTCATTTTTATTTTTGGTTTCGTTTATTTTATCAGTCCAAGTTTTTAGTGTTCTTTTGAAAATAAAGTGTATCTATCATTAGCAGGAAATCACATGCATTATTATGTCATTTCCATTAAATCAGTGTAAAAAGATCTTCAAACAATATTATTGTCTATCACAATAGTTTTTGAGACAATCGCTCAGCAAAACTTGTTATTGTGACAGGCCTAAGCATAGAATTATGTATATGACTTTAAGGTACTATAACAGGACTAAATCAAGCTGCTGTTTAAACTATTTTTGTTGTGGAGCCACAAGGTTTAATTATCACCATCTTGCTTTCTCGCCTGGAGATCCATAGTATGTTTTGACTGATTTCTTGATCCCTTCAGTCAGAAAGACTAAAGTGGTTAAGTTAATTTTTATACTTATGAATTTGTAATTTTAGTCTTTGGATCACTTGAAGAAATTTTAAGTGATTAAAATGAAGGACTTATTATTTTACCCACATTTAAAAGCTTTTGTTTTGTGTTTTTGTCCAGATCTCCCACTGTGCTGGGTGTGTAAACAGGAGGAGGATCTGAATGAATTCAGCAACCAGGAGAGGAAGTCCACTTCAGATATAGAAGAACCAGAAGATCAAGAGTTCAAAGAGGAAGAGAAGCAACGCTGCATCAGTCAGGATGAAGAGCAGCTTGTGCTGAAGCAGGAGACTGATGACATTTTGGTGAATCCTCTTAATGTGCAAAGAATCCACAATGAAACAGAACCACAGAGGAACCAACTCATCTCTCATGGCTCTGCTGAGGATGAGAACCAGGATCAGGAAGGAAACAATTCTGAAGACCCAGGAAAAAAGAGAAACGAAGAACAGAAACTAAAGGAGAAATATGAGAAAACCAAAGAGCAGAAAGGAAGAACTGACACTGAAAAACAAAAAAAACATAAGAAAACTCGTGCAGAGCAAAAATTATTTTCTTGTAAAATTTGTGATAAAACCTTTTCTTATAACAGTCACTTGATGAGACACTTGATAACTCACACAGGAGTAAAACCTTTCACTTGTTCAACCTGTGGGAAAAGTTACCAAAAAAAGGATGGTTTAATTTGTCACATGAGAATTCACACAGGCGAGACACCTTTCTCCTGTGGAACTTGTGGAAAGAGTTACAGAGTAAAAGGGATTTTAACTCACCACATGAGAATTCACACAGGCCAGAATCCTTTCTCTTGTGGGACTTGTGGAAAAATTTTCTACCATAAAGGCCAATTAAATGTACATATGAGAATTCATACAGGTGAGAAGCCTTTCTCCTGTGGAATCTGTGGAAGGAGTTACAGTGAAAAATCGACTTTAACTAAGCACATGAGAATTCACACAGGTGAGAAGCCTTTCTCCTGTGGAACTTGTGGAAAACTTTTCTCAAAAAGAAGTCTTTTAAATTTTCACATGAGAATTCACACAGGCGAGAAGCCTTTCTCCTGTGGAATGTGTGGAAAATGTTTCTACCTTAAAGGCCAATTAAATGTACATATGAGAATTCACACAGGTGAGAAACCTTTCTCCTGTGGAATGTGTCAAAAAAGTTTCTTCCAGAAAGGTCATTTAAATGTTCACATGAGAATTCATACAGGTGAGAAGCCTTTCTCATGTGGGACCTGTGGAAAAAGTTTCAGGATGAAACCACAATTACTTAAACACATAAATATTCATATGTGTGCGAAGCAGTGATGTGCGGTGAGGTTCATAGCTGGTGTGGCACTGATTTACAATGTATAAATACAGACACCATGCATGTTGTTGACATACAGACATTTTTTACATGCATGCAACGCTGGAGGGCAAGAAGATTCTTTTACATGTCATCCATAGCTGCTTTAACTAGGTGTAACTTGGAAATGTAGGTATTAATTTCATGCTATGATCCACAGCAAAGGGAAAAAGCTGAACCACTTTCTTGCTCTGCTACATGCAGACTCGTTGCCATAGCAACTGACAACAATGCCACCACGTGTTTTAGGATTTAACACCAAAAAAAAATTAAATATTCAAGAAATTTGCTCACAGAACAGAACATTCAGTTTGTTGCAGTAGTTTTTTTTAGGTTTAATGTTTTATTAATAAATGGTGAGAAGCCTTTCTCATGTGGGACCTGTGGAAAAAGTTACAGTAACAGAAGTAATTAATCTCGTCACTTGAAGACTCACTTGGATGAGAAGCCTTGGGTCCAAAACAGATCTGATCCAATTTGGGATCTGATCTTATGGAATATCTGGTCAGATGATGAACACAGCAAGTAGAACTTATCAAAGTCAACATAGCCTTGTAGGCTGTTAGTGATTTTCTGTTTTTGTGTCTTTCACTGTCTGACCTAGATAGACTTCAGGCCTATTTTTGCCTACCAGTGTTTTTTCTTTAATCGGTTTTTTGTTTTTCTTCTCAGTGCCATTTGTACTTGAGATCCCCATCAGTATCCCATTAGATACTGAAGTTAAAGAGGGGAACACATTCAGGTCGGTTTAATTTCTGTGGATTTCAGTTTTCTTGGAGTTCTGTGTCATGTAGAATAATTGAGTTTAGCTTTTACATTTTTGATGATTCCATGTATGACTTGATATAAACTATTTTACATTTCATAAGCAGTGTATTGTTCTTTTTCCCCCATAAATTTCTGGTTTCAGATGACGTTGCACCGATGCCATGCAATGCAGGTCGGGGGCCAGACAGTAAATGCAGCACATTTAGTTCTGTTGATCCAGCATCAAAATGCCTAAAGTCTGTCATGTATGGTTGTTCCAACCGTTCTAATGGAGAGAAAGAAAAACTTGATCTTTGTGTCTAGAAGGTAGTTTGGTCACAAGGGAGTTAATTTACAAAAAACTCACTGAGAAAAGAGAAAAGTGGATCAACAATCTACAGCTAAAACCAGAGGTGCCGGAGTTTGCAGCGCCACTTTGTAACATGTAATGATCGCCTCGTTTAAATTGTATTTTCAGATATTTTATTGGACAGTTACTTAGAAAGACAAGCTTTCATATGCAGGCATGTGCAGAGGGGGGCTGGAGAGGGCTTGAGTCCCTAGTGCCTTTTTGGGTTTATTTTTGTTTTTAACTTTTTTAGTCTTTGTGTCAGGAGGCCTTCTTGTGCCTCTCAACAATAATATTTAGCTAAATATAATAGTTTAGCAAACTAATGAGTCTGGCTGCCCTTGGTCTAATAATGAGGATTCCCAGTTCCTCTGCCTCCATGTTGTTCAGACTCCGGGTCCATGGTGAGGAGGAGCGGGGCGGAACTGCGCCCTCTAACTGTCAAATTATGGGCAATATGTTTTTTTTCCAACATACACTTGTGAATAAAAACGTAGGTCTGATGTTGAAGTTAGAAAAACTGTTTCTATTTATGTTTGGTAATAAAGTCTGGAGGCCCCTGAATGGCCCCTACCAGCAGCTACTGAGTTCTCTTTACCTTGATATCTCAGCCTTATGACTCTAGATCTCAGAGGTGCTAATATCAAAATAATGACGTAGCGTTAACCATCTGAGCTTTTCTGATCTATAATCAGTCTGCATATAAATTGTTATGGCAGATATTTTTAGGGTTAATTTAGTAAAATAGCTGGACATTTTCTTATTTCATAACTTAAATAAATTAAATACAACCTACCCAGCCTTTCAGTCACAGTGAGCTGTGACTATTTCCCCTCTGTCTCTGAACATGGGGTTTCTGTAGAGAGATCTCGTCTGTGCCGGCCCATTTAGGGCATTAGCCTACTCTCTGTGATCCATTTTGCTCCGTTTTGAACCGGAGAAATCCACTTCCTGACCACCATCTGAATTTCTTGCAGCATCCGGGTCACATGTCTAAAGCCCAGAAACAGAACTCTGTGATGTTTGATTGAAAGGAAAAAAATCTCAAATATTATTGAGATCTGGTCAGATTTTGATTGAGAGCTAACAGCAGACAGATTTTTATTTTCCCAAATGTTTGATCCACAGAAGTCATTGTTAAATTTCTGCTGTGAAAATGTGTTTGTACATGCTCTACATTATCAAAAATATTTTCTCACCCATCCAAATGATCAGAATCAGGTGATCCAATTTCTTTCGTGACACAGGTGTATAAAATGAAGCATGTAGGCAGACCAGAACCAGATTAGTGTGACACATGTTGTGAAATAGATGTTAAAGACGTTTAGGTTCTGCAACAGGAAACCAAGTTCATAACAATATATTGATATTTTATACAGCTGCAGAATGACTTTTGTTTCTTAGCTGGTAGGAAAATCAGTTAAACACTTTTTGTTCCTTTGGGAGGCAGCACAGTGTTTTCCTCTGTTACTTTGTATTTCTAACAGATTTTCTTTGTATGTTTTTAAATGTGTCATTAATAACTTCTCCTTCCTCAGATATTGTAAATATGTAGTATGATATGAACAAAATACTTTAGTAGCTTTAATAAAAGTTATCTCTTCAGTGACCTTTCATGTTTTTACTTCTTTCTTGTTAACTTTAACCTTTTTTCACATTTAGTCAATTATTCTCAATCTTTTCAAGTCAAAACAAGAAATCTTTGTATTTCTCTAAAATATTTGTATTCATTCAGTGTTTAACTTTAAAACTGAATCACAACCTACAAAACTACAACCTGATATAACATTAGACTGTTTTACAAACTAAAAAGATCATACTGAAAAAATTTCATTATAAGTTCCAATATGGTTTTTTTGTCAGATTAAATACATTTTGATAACTGACTCCAAGCTCACATTTCAAGTATTTATATTTTCACTATCAGCATTATGTAACATTCTAATCATAAATTATACAAAATCCTCAGAATCAAAGGAAATAAAAGGCTTGGAACCATCCATGTGTTTGTGTAATTACTTTAATGCTGTGATTCACTCACTGAAATATAAGAACCTTTTATTAATTTTGTAAAATATTTAATATAACTGTATGTTGAGAGGAGGCTCAAAGCGGAACAATCAAGGGGGAACTTAAAATTGTTTACAGTTTCTTCAGTGCAGCCAAAGTGAAACACGGAAAGCTACGGAGCGCACGAGGTAGCATTAGCTCATCTCAGAAGGTAGTTTGAAAACAGGTTTGGTGATTTCGGTAAATATTTCCGTGTTTTCGGTAAATATTTCTTCAGTTCAGCCTCAGAGAGAGTTTATCAACGAGCAGGTAACTCCTGCTTAAGAAACATTCACAGAGTTGAAAGAAATCAACGTGAAGATCGAGGAAGAGATGGAGGATCAGCGCAGACTGATGGATTTTACTCGGATACCGAAGATCATCTTACACCGGATAGGTACGAAAAACCTTCACGTTTTACTGATTAATCAGGTTAAAGAGAGTTTTTAGACAGATACATAATCCTTGTGTTCGGAAACCTATTAAAGAATCCGCTCAAATTGTAAATCTTAAATAGAATGATGTAGCGCTTTTTTTTCCACTGCGCAGCTCTGACTGCAAGGTGTAGTATTAACTAATTGTATAATCAGAAGTAGGTACGATACGGAGTTTGATCAGGGTGAATAATTAATACAACTGATGCAAAAGTAAAGTTTGTTAATACTGCTATTTATTGCAGTGGCAATAATAATGATGATGATAATAATAATAATAATGCTAAAACAATAAATTTCCCAAAAAAACAGAAGGAGAAAAAAACAAACCAACAAAAACAATTATTATAATAATCAGTGATATGTCAGAATCCAATAGAGTCCATAAAAGGTCGAAAAGCAAAGAGGAAATAATTATTTTCCCCTTGCAATACTCCTTAAGAGTTTTAGTTCATTTCCTGTAGGAAAAATGCAGTTCCGTTTCCTACCATCAGGTGGTGGGTGGGTAGCTCGCCATCTTCCTTCGTCAAAGAAGTGAATCCAAGGAGGAAAAAAACCTGACCTAAAAGGCCAGATAACACACATTTAGTTCATTTATAACATTATATTCATATAAACTAAATGGGGGGACAAGAAGACTGTTAAATACATTCTTCCTATATTTTAACAACCTCCTAAAAATAAAAAAAAGAAATCCTTTTAAAAAATTCCTTTCATAATTCAAGTTCAAAATTAACTAAGTAATATAATTAGCAATCATTACAAACAACTAATATTGGATCAAATCAATCAACTTAAAATGTGATTGATCAAAGTAGCTACAAACTAAATCATATTAGGTACCAAATTCCATTGTTGCACCAACATGGAGTGCAAACACCAATAAGAAATCATGAAAAAATAATCAAATCTAAAATTGAAAAGCAAACCCTTAAATATTAAAGGTGTGGTCTTTAATCCGGCTGCCATTAAGCAAGTAATAAGTTGAACAAATTGATGTGAGCCACTGATTGTCGATTGATTGCTAACGCTAACTACCGGAGCAGAACGAAAATTATTATTATTAGTTTATTTGATAGGGACAGACATACATCGACATAGACAAACTGAAAGAAAACAGCAGTCCCATGTTTATGTCACAGTGCAATAGCAAAAGCTAATTCGCAGCACTTGTCCCTAGAAGGGCTTTAAAATAAAATAAAATAAAAAAATACCTCTTAAAGTAATAATCAAACAGACAGAAAAACATCTAAAGTGGCTACAGTTCTGTTTTTGACATAACCAGAGTTTTCTTTGCTTCTTAAACATACTAAAACTGGTTACAGACTTTAAATAAACAGGACGTGAGTTCCAAACTGCAGATCCTCTCACGGACAGAACACTTTGAGCAAAAGTGATTCTTCGAAAGGAAACCTTACAATTTCCATTTGAAGCTGCTCTAGTAGATCTGCTATTGTCCTGCAGTGTATTTATGCAGTCACATAATGATTTAGGTGCATATCCATTTAAACACTTAAAAATCAATTTTAAAAGATTATAATTTATAAAATTAGAAAAATGCCAAATTTAGCCAAAATGTGACAATGGTGGAATCTGGTTGGCTTTTGATATAAAACTTTCAAAGCCCGATTATAGAGACTTGCTAATGGTCTGAGTGAAGTTTGACTAGTCTGAGACCAGACAGTAGCTCCATAGGAAACATGTGAAAGAATCATTGAGTTAAAAAACATCTCTGCACAGTGAAGTGTTAGACAGTTTCTAACAATTTTAAAACAGTTTAGATTTGATCTAACAGTTTTGCTGATTTTATCAACATGGCTCCTAAAATTTAATTGAGCATCCAGAATTATTCCTAGATATTTTTCTTGTGATACTTGGTCTATGGGGTCCCCATTGATCTGAATATCCAATGACTGTAATGATGTTTTCTTGATTGAAAAGCAAAAACATTTTATTTTCTTTGTATTAAGTGTTAAACATGAATCCTCCGTTATTTACTCACCGTCGAGTAATGATTGTCTGAGGAGGTGGATGCAATGGTAACTTGTTCGATTCTGGCAATAGATCACAACCTGGCGAGTGGTTTAACGGGAGGGAAATATTAGCGGCGCTTTCAGTGCAAATACTAAACAACATCAGTTAGATGACGTTCAACATTCACCGCAAATCTTCAGGTTTCAAAGACAAAATGACCGATGAGTCGGTTTAAACGCTCTGGTTGTTTTATAAACAACCGACCAGACAGCCAACAATGAGCAGCAGCAATGTTGGGATTAAAGAGGAGAAACCCGGAAGCACACACGACAATCAGTTTAAAGGGACACATTAAAGGGAAGGTGATTGGGTCATGGTGGCCACCTGGGTTACAATGATCAACTTTGACCTGAACTGTTTACTATTCATCATATAGTAGTACTCAGCTATTGTTTGGTGCCGAAAGAAACTTGAACAGAAATAGTTCAGTTAAGAGATCTCAGCCTGCGCCATGATTGAAGAAGTTTTCGTTCTGTAATAGTTTTTCTTTAGTTATTTCCCGAATCATAAGCTGCAATCAGAAGCCAACTTCAGGAGGGACATGAGGAATGGAGATTTTTATTATCCAGGCTTGGAAGATGGTTGGAAAGACGGAACAGAAACGACTGATGTAGAAAATGATTTTTCAGACAATGATAACGAAGACGGAGTAAAATAGTCTCATACAAGGCAACGTTTTGAAATACATTTATTTTAATTTTTTACTCTGAAATGTTTAATTACACATTAATTGTTTAAAGATTTAATATGTGATTCATTTCATCACCTGTTTATATGCAACTTGAAGAGCTTGAATCAAACGTTTCATAAATGTTTACCACATTAAATTATGAAATGAGAGAAAACAGCCACTTCCAACTGAACACAAATTTATTTCAACACAAATGGTTCCTGTTCCTCTGCAGCCTTGCTGAGCTCTTCTCCTGGGTTTCCTCTCCAACTTGCTCCTCTTCTGTAGCCTTTGCTACTCTGGTTTCATGATTTACTTCTGGGGTAAATAATGAAAACACCACAAAGGAATGCAAGGTGAACATTGTACTTACCACACCCAAAGGCAACCGGCTACCACATCACAACAAAATGCATTAACTAGATGATGTCATGGATGTGGACGGTCTCCTCAAGGTGGGAGGATGACTTCCATCTTTCAAGGACTCCTTCCAGCACCCAGATGTGACCCCAAAGGAAGATTAACGAAGCAAACTCAGCATATCTCAAAACCCCGACAGAGTAAAGCACCAAGGAAAAGGATTCACCATAAGGAAAATCAGATGGATCGGTCACTGGATCCCTGGGATAAGCAGAACTGTTGCTTCATTTATCCGCCAGTGTGTCATCGGTCGCAGGCTTGGCAGAGCTTCAGAGGGCTGAGAATGAGTGACCTACCTGCTCAGTGTGTAGAGCGTCTCCTCCCTTCACACAATATGGCGTGGACTGTTTAAGGACTGTTAGCAGTGTGCCGAATGCCTTCAGTCACTCAGTGGTGTTTCATTAAGGACTTTATGAAGTTATGGCTATAGTGAAACCCTGACTGTAAATAATCTGAACAGTCATGACATGTTTTTATTCTGTTGTTAGAAGGTTTTTAAGGTCATCTCTACGTGGGCTATTTTGTTAAAATTATCTCTGTTCTTGTGTAAACCAATCAGTAATAATTTTGTCAGGAGTGTAAATAACCCCAACTTATTTGTTGTAATATTTTTAGTAGTGAACGTTATTTTCAGTTGATACGTTATGGTTGTAAGAGCGTGTTTTTGTAGCTTACACAGTCTTTTTTGTGTGTGATTGTGCATACAGGTTTACTCCCAGTAAACGTTACTGATCATCAGTAAAGCCAAAATCCTTCATTTAAGGGTGGCGGGGGTTTGCTACAACAATAATCACTCCACTGTTACCAATTCTGCTGCGAATCGCAGGAAAGTAAAGGCTGAGATTTAGTCGTTCTTTTGAAAGTTTGTGTTGAGTGTGTGAGTGGAGCAATGTCTGACAATATCAATGGGTGAGATTAAAAAACCATTTAGTGTTTTGCGTTAGGTATTTTATGTCACTCTATAATGTGACATATATCTTGTGGCTACATGGACGAAGAAAACGTTTTGTAATATTTGTCAGAAAGCCACTAAGTTAAGCTATCACCATGTTGTTTGCTCACCTGGAGGTCAATAATATCATATTTTGACTCGCATCTGGTTCCATTCTGGTCAGAAGAACCTCATTGGTTGAGTTAATGTTCATTCGTGTAAGATTATAATTTTAGAATGACCCAAGAATATCCTGTTTTTATGCATCACAACATTAAAGTGTATTATTCCTTGTTTGATTGACATTTAAAGTTTTTGTTTTGTCTTTTTGTCCAGATCTCCCACAATGTTGTGTGTTTAAAGAGGAGGAGGTTCTCAATGAAACAGAACCACAGAGGAACCAACTCATCTCTCATGACTCTCCAGAAACTGAGAACCAGGATCAGGAAGGAAGCAATTCTGAAAACCCAGGAAAAAAGAGAAAGGAAGAAAAGAAACAAAAGGAGAAATATGAGAAAACCAAAGAGCAGAATGGAAGAACCGACATTGAAAAACAAAAAATGCACAAGAAAGCTCACGCAGGGAAAAAATTATATTCTTGTAAAATTTGTGATAAAACATTTTCTCAAAACGGTAACTTGATGAAACACATGATAACTCACACTGGAGAAAAACAATTCAGTTGTTCTACCTGTGGGAAAAGTTACAGACAAAAGACTGTTTTAGTTTATCACATGAAAATTCACAGAGTCGAGAAGCTTTTCTCTTGTGGCTCCTGTGGAAAACGTTTCTCCCAAAAAGGTATTTTAAATCAACATATGAGAATTCACACAGGTGAGAAGCCTTTCTCTTGTGGGTCATGTGGAAAAAGTTTCTCTCAAAAAGGTCATTTAATTTATCACATGAGAATTCACACAGGTGAGAAACCTTTCTCTTGTGGGTCATGTGGAAAAAGTTTCTCTCAAAAAGGTCATTTAATTTATCACATGAGAATTCACACAGGTGAGAAACCTTTCTCTTGTGGGAGGTGTGGAAAAAGTTTTTCTCAAAAAAATAATTTAAATGGACATATGAGAATTCACACAGGTAAAAAGCCTTTCTCTTGTGGGACGTGTGGAAAAAGTTTCTTCTACAAAGTTAATTTAAATGTTCATATGAGAATTCACACAGGTAAGAAGCCTTTCTCTTGTGGGTTGTGTGGAAAAGGTTTCTCCCAAAAAGGTAATTTAAATGGACATATGAGAATTCACACAGGTAAAAAGCCTTTCTCTTGTGGTTCGTGTGGACAGAGTTTCACCCACAAATGCAGTTTAAATGGACATATGAGGATTCACACAGGTGAGAAGCCTTTCTCTTGTGGGACGTGTGGAAAAAGCTTCTCTCGAAAAGATCATTTAAATATTCATATGAGAATTCACAAGGGTGAGAAGCCTTTCTCTTGTGGGACGTGTGGACAGAGTTTCACCCACAAATGCAGTTTAAATGGACATATGAGGATTCACACAGGTGCGAAGCCTTTCTTTTGTGGGACGTGTGGAAAAAGCTTCTCTCACAAAGATCATTTAAATGTTCATATGAGAATTCACACAGGTGAGAAACCTTTCTCATGTGGAACCTGTGGAAAAAGTTATAGTGAAAAAGGGACTTTAACTCATCACTTGAGAATTCACACAGGTGAGAAGCCTTTCTCTTGTGGGTCGTGTGGAAAAAGTTACAGTGAAAAACGGACTTTAACTCTTCACATGAGAATTCACACGGGTGAGAAGCCTTTCTCTTGTGGGTCGTGTGGAAAAAGTTTCAGTGAAAAACGGACTTTATCTAATCACTTGAGAATTCACACAGGTGAGAAGCCTTTCTCTTGTGGGTCGTGTGGAAAAAGTTACAGTGAAAAACGGACTTTAACTCTTCACATGAGAATTCACACGGGTGAGAAGCCTTTCTCTTGTGGGTCGTGTGGAAAAAGTTACAGTGAAAAACTGACTTTAACTCGTCACATGAGAATTCACACGGGTGAGAAGCCTTTCTCTTGTGGGTCGTGTGGAAAAAGTTACAGTGAAAAACTGACTTTAACTCGTCACATGAGAATTCACACGGGTGAGAAGCCTTTCTCTTGTGGGACCTGTGGAAAAAGTTTTGCCCAGAAATCAACTTTAAATCGTCATATGACAATTCACACAGGTAAGAAGCCTTTCTATTGTGGGACCTGTGGAAAAAGTTTCACCAATAAGTCATCTTTAAATGGTCATATGACAATTCACACAGTTGAGAAACCTTTCTCGTGTGGTAGTTGTGGAAAAGGTTTCAGTTACAGAAGTAATTTATCTCGTCACATGAAGACTCACTCTGATGAGAAGCCATAGGTCCAAAACAGATCCTATCCAATTTGGCATCTGATCTTATGGAAAATCTGGTTTGATGATGTAAACAGCAAGTAGAAAATGTTAAAGTCAACAGATTCTTGCAGGCTGCTAGTGATTCACTGTGACTGTGTCTTTCACTGTCTGACCAAGATCAACCTGAGGTCTACTTTTACCTACCAGATTGTTTTCCTTAATCCAGTTTGTTGTTTTAATTTGCAGTCGTATTTGTACTTAAAATCCCATCAGTATCCCATTAGATACTGAAGTTAAAGAGAGGAACACATTCAGAAAGGATTCATTTCTGTGCATTTCAGTTTTCATGGAGTTCTGTACCATGTGGAATAATTGAGTTTATCTTTTACATTTTTGACGTTTCTGTGTATGACTGTATGTAAAATACTGTAGAAATGGAAGCAGTGAAATGTTCTTGTTTTTCCATAAATTAAACTCTATAATGTTTGAAAAAATTCTAAAAAATAATTTTGATCTGGTCAGATTTTGATTTAGAGCTAACCAGAGAGAGGATTTTATTTTCCTAAATTTTTGTCATTGTTATACTTTGATATGAGAAGCAAAGTATATTATTAAAAAGTTATGTTTAAATCTTCACTAGTATTTTGAGCAGAATATGTTTTTTAGTAAATGTTGATTTGAATGAATATTGATGGATTATTCAGTGATTGTCATCGTCATTAACTGTTGCCATATTTTTAAATGTCAGCTTTAAGTAAAGCATCTAAAGATCCTTGCAATAACAATAAAACATGAATTTTTACACAAATTGAATTTTTCATTTCTTCAAAATCAGAATTCAAGACAGTTTTTAAAAGGTCACATTCTGTATAATTTTGCAAAATTAAAAGTGTTTTTTTATTATTTAGTCTGATTTAATATTCTAATCTCACATGTAATGTTTTCATTAGTAATTAATTCTACATTGTCAGAAACTACATCTTTATGGACGTTTCATGAACCTCTCAGTTACTGTATCCGGAGATAACATTGCAGACGATCTACAATACTGTAATGTGACACAAAACAAACCAGAAATCTACTTTACATTGTAAGGAAATTAAGAAACATTTCAAAAATCCATAAGTTAATCAATTCGCCCAATGCCTTCTATTGAGATCTTTGGATTTCTGGTCCTTTTCAGTTTTGTTGACTTCAGTCTAATTAGTTTTCCTCTTTCTGATCTTGATGTATCTTCAGGCTCCTATGAACATAAAAAGTTATTGTAAAAATATGACAAACCTTGTCATGTAATTGTCATGTGTTATTTTCAATATTTGTAATGAAAATGTCTTTGCAGGAAAGTCTTATGTAGTGTGGACCACAATGTTTTCCTTAAAACAAAACTTGACTGTTTTGTTGCAGTTTATATGTAATGTTGGTCTTTCTGTATAAGTAAACTAGATCCTCATAATTTGTTGCAGAATGGTAAATTTCTAATTTTGTCTTTAAACACAATGCAACATAGAATCAACAATCAAAACATAACATCAAGTCTGATTACGTCAATAAATTTGCAATTGATTACGTTTCAAATACAACTCTAAACAAGTGGGTTTTTAGTTGAGATTTAAAGGAAGTCAGTGTTTCAGCTGTTTTACAGTTTTCTGGAAGTTTGTTCAAGATTTTTGGTGTATAGATGCTAAATGCCGCTTCTCCTCGTTCAAAATGAATGAACTCAAATTTAATTCTTATTTCTTACATTTGTAAAAATGTCTGAGTCATTGATTTCAACAACAGCTGAAACAATGTAGTTGTAGTATCAGGCTCTTGTCAGTAGGTGGCAGCATGAAGGTGCTTCTCTGTCAGGCCTGCAGGTGGAGACATGATGTGTGGTTGTTGCTGCTGGAGGTGAATCATTCAACAGAAACTCATCACCAGTTTTTCTGAACCCTCCAACTGTTTCTTCCAGTCAACAGCAAGTTCTGACCGCCTGAAAGGTTCTGGACATATCAAGTCTGGAAAAACTGAGAAACTGGACAGAACCAGATTGGTGTGGCGCATGTTGTGGAATAGATGTTAAAGACATTTAGATTCTGCAACAGGAAACCAAGTTCATAACAATACATTGATATTTTATACAGCTGCAGAATGACTTTTGTTTCTTAGCTGGTAGGAAAATCAGTTAAACACTTTTTGTTCCTTTGGGAGGCAGCACAGTGTTTTCCTCTGTTATTTTGTATTTCTAACAGATTTTCTTTGTATGTTTTTAAATGTGTCATTAATAACTTCTCCTTCCTCAGATATTGTAAATATGTAGTATGATATGAACAAAATACTTTAGTAGCTTTAATAAAAGTTATCTCTTCAGTGACCTTTCATGTTTTTACTTCTTTCTTGTTAACTTTAACCTTTTTTCACATTTAGTCAATTATTCTCAATCTTTTCAAGTCAAAACAAGAAATCTTTGTATTTCTCTAAAATATATGTATTCATTCAGTGTTTAACTTTAAAACTGAATCACAACCTACAAAATTACAGCCTGATATAACATTAGACTGTTTTACAAACTAAAAAGATCATACAGAAAAAAATTCATTATAAGTTCCAATATGGTTTTTTGTAAGATTAAATACATTTTGATAACTGACTCCAAGCTCACATTTCAAGTATTTTTTTTCACTATCAGCATTATGTAACATTCTAATCATAAATTATACAAAATCCTCAGACTGAAAGGAAATAAAAGGCTTGGAAACATCTGTGTGTTTGTGTAATTACTTTAATACTGTGATTCACTCACTGAAATATAAGAACCTTTTATTAATTTTGTTAGATATTTAATATAACTGTATGTTTATAGGAGGCTCAAAGCGGAACAATCAAGGGGGAACTAAAAATCGTTTACAGTTTCTTCAGTGCAGCCAAAGTGAAACACGGAAAGCTACGGAGCGCACGAGGTAGCATTAGCTCATCTCAGAAGGTAGTTTGAAAACAGGTTTGGTGTTTTCGGTAAATATTTCCGTGTTTTCGGTAAATATTTCTTCAGTTCAGCCTCAGAGAGAGTTTATCAACGAGCAGGTAACTCCTGCTTAAGAAACATTCACAGAGTTGAAAGAAATCAACGTTAAGATCGAGGAAGAGATGGAGGATCAGCGCAGACTGATGGATTTTACTCGGACACCGAAGATCATCTTACACCGGATAGGTACGAAAAACCTTCACGTTTTACTGATTAATCAGGTTAAAGAGAGTTTTTAGACAGATAAATAATCGTTGTGTTCGGAAACCTATTAAAGAACCCGCTCAAATTGTAAATCTTAAATAGAATGATGTAGAGCTTTTTTTTCCACTGCGCAGCTCTGACTTCAAGGTGTAGTATTAACCAATTGTATAATCAGAAGTAGGTACGATACGGGTGAATAATTAATACAACTGATGCAAAAGTAAAGTTTGTTAATACTGCTATTTATTGCAGTGGCAATAATAATGATGATGATAATAATAATAATAATGCTAAAACAATAAATTTCCCAAAAAAACAGAAGGAGAAAAAAACAAACCAACAAAAACAATTATTATAATAATCAGTGATATGTCAGAATCCAATAGAGTCCATAAAAGGTCCAAAAGCAAAGAGGAAATAATTATTTTCCCCTTGCAATACTCCTTAAGAGTTTTAGTTCATTTCCTGTAGGAAAAATGCAGTTCCGTTTCCTACCACCAGGTGGTGGGTGGGTAGCTCGCCATCTTCCTTCGTCAAAGAAGTGAATCCAAGGAGGAAAAAAACCTGACCTAAAAGGCCAGATAACACACATTTAGTTCATTTATAACATTATATTCATATAAACTAAATGGGGGGACAAGAAGACTGTTAAATACATTCTTCCTATATTTTAACAACCTCCTAAAAATAAAAAAAAGAAATCCTTTTAAAAAATTCCTTTCATAATTCAAGTTCAAAATTAACTAAGTAATATAATTAGCAATCATTACAAACAACTAATATTGGATCAAATCAATCAACTTAAAATGTGATTGATAAAAGTAGCTACAAACTAAATCATATTAGGTACCAAATTCCATTGTTGCACCAACATGGAGTGCAAACACCAATAAGAAATCATGAAAAAATAATCAAATCTAAAATTGAAAAGCAAACCCTTAAATATTAAAGGTGTGGTCTTTAATCCGGCTGCCATTAAGCAAGTAATAAGTTGAACAAATTGATGTGAGCCACTGATTGTCGATTGATTGCTAACGCTAACTACCGGAGCAGAACGAAAATTATTATTATTAGTTTATTTGATAGGGACAGACATACATCGACATAGACAAACTGAAAGAAAACAGCAGTCCCATGTTTATGTCACAGTGCAATAGCAAAAGCTAATTCACAGCACTTGTACCTAGAAGGACTTTAAAATAAAATAAAATAAAAAAATACCTCTTAAAGTAATAATCAAACAGACAGAAAAACATCTAAAGTGGCTACAGTTCTGTTTTTGACATAACCAGAGTTTTCTTTGCTTCTTAAACATACTAAAACTGGTTACAGACTTTAAATCAACAGGACGTGAGTTCCAAACTGCAGATCCTCTCACGGACAGAACACTTTGAGCAAAAGTGATTCTTCGAAAGGAAACCTTACAATTTCCATTTGAAGCTGCTCTAGTAGATCTGCTATTGTCCTGCAGTGTATTTATGCAGTCACTTAATGATTTGGGTGCATATCCATTTAAACACTTAAAAATCAATTTTAAAAGATTATAATTTATAAAATTAGAAAAATGCCAAATTTAGCCAAAATGTGACAATGGTGGAATCTGGTTGGCTTTTGATATAAAACTTTCAAAGCCCGATTATAGAGACTTGCTAATGGTCTGAGTGAAGTTTGACTAGTCTGAGACCAGACAGTAGCTCCATAGGAAACATGTGAAAGAATCATTGAGTTAAAAAACATCTCTGCACAGTGAAGTGTTAGACAGTTTCTAACAATTTTAAAACAGTTTAGATTTGATCTAACAGTTTTGCTGATTTTATCAACATGGCTCCTAAAATTGAATTGAGCATCCAGAATTATTCCTAGATATTTTTCTTGTGATACTTGGTCTATGGGGTCCCCATTGATCTGAATATCCAATGACTGTAATGATGTTTTCTTGATTGAAAAGCAAAAACATTTTATTTTCTTTGTATTAAGTGTTAAACATGAATCCTCCGTTATTTACTCACCGTCGAGTAATGATTGTCTGAGGAGGTGGATGCAATGGTAACTTGTTCGATTCTGGCAATAGATCACAACCTGGCGAGTGGTTTAACGGGAGGGAAATATTAGCGGCGCTATCAGTGCAAATACTAAACAACATCAGTCAGATGACGTTCAACATTCACCGCAAATCTTCAGGTTTCAAAGACAAAATGACCGATGAGTCGGTTTAAACGCTCTGGTTGTTTTATAAACAACTGACCAGACAGCCAACAATGAGCAGCAGCAATGTTGGGAGGAAAGAGGAGAAACCCGGAAGCACACACGACAATCAGTTTAAAGGGACACATTAAAGGAAGGTGATTGGGTCATGGTGGCCACCTGGGTTACAATGATCAACTTTGACCTGAACTTTTTAGTATTCATCATATAGTAATACTCAGCTATTGTTTGGTGCCGATTTTTTTTTTTACAGAAATAGTTCAGTTAAGAGATCTCAGCCTGCGCCATGATTGAAGAAGTTTTCTCTTTAGTTACTTCCCGAATCATAAGCTGCAATCGGAAGCCATTTAATATGTGATTCATTTCATCACCTGTTTATATGCAACTTGAAGAGCTTGAATCAAACGGTTCATAAATGTTTACCACATTAAATTATGAAATGAGGGAAAACAGCCACTTCCAACTGAACACATTTATTTCAACACAAATGGTTCCTGTTCCTCTGCAGCCTTGCTGAGCTCTTCTCCTGGGTTTCCTCTCCAACTTGCTCCTCTTCTGTAGCCTTTGCTACTCTGGTTTCATGATTTACTTCTGGGGTAAATAATGAAAACACCACAAAGGAATGCAAGGTGAACATTGTACTTACCACACCCAAAGGCAACCGGCTACCACATCACAACAAAATGCATTAACTAGATGATGTCATGGATGTGGACGGTCTCCTCAAGGTGGGAGGATGACTTCCATCTTTCAAGGACTCCTTCCAGCACCCAGATGTGACCCCAAAGGAAGATTAACGAAGCAAACTCAGCATATCTCAAAACCCCGACAGAGTAAAGCACCAAGGAAAAGGATTCACCATAAGGAAAATCAGATGGATCGGTCACTGGATCCCTGGGATAAGCAGAACTGTTGCTTCATTTATCCGCCAGTGTGTCATCGGTCGCAGGCTTGGCAGAGCTTCAGAGGGCTGAGAATGAGTGACCTACCTGCTCAGTGTGTAGAGCGTCTCCTCCCTTCACACAATATGGCGTGGACTGTTTAAGGACTGTTAGCAGTGTGCCGAATGCCTTCAGTCACTCAGTGGTGTTTCATTAAGGACTTTATGAAGTTATGGCTATAGTGAAACCCTGACTGTAAATAATCTGAACAGTCATGACATGTTTTTATTCTGTTGTTAGAAGGTTTTTAAGGTCATCTCTACGTGGGCTATTTTGTTAAAATTATCTCTGTTCTTGTGTAAACCAATCAGTAATAATTTTGTCAGGAGTGTAAATAACCCCAACTTATTTGTTGTAATATTTTTAGTAGTGAACGTTATTTTTAGTTGATACGTTATGGTTGTAAGAGCGTGTTTTTGTAGCTTACACAGTCTTTTTTTGTGTGTGATTGTGCATACAGGTTTACTCCCAGTAAACGTCACTGATCATCAGTAAAGCCAAAATCCTTCATTTAAGGGTGGCGGGGGTTGGCTACAACAATAATCACTCCACTGTTACCAATTCTGCTGCGAATCGCAGGAAAGTAAAGGCTGAGATTTAGTCGTTCTTTTGAAAGTTTGTGTTGAGTGTGTGAGTGAAGCAATGTCTAACAATATCAATGGTTGAGATTAAAAAACCATTTAGTGTTTTGGGTTAGGCATTTTATGTCACTCTTTAATGTGACATATATCTTGTGGCTACATGGACGAAGAAAACGTTTTGTAATATTTGTCAGGAATCCTCTAAGTTAAGCTATCACCATGTTGTTTGCTCACCTGCAGGTCAATAATATCATATTTTGACTCGCATCTGGTTCCATTCTGGTCAGAAGAACCTCATTGGTTGAGTTAATGTTCATTCGTGTAATATTATAATTTTAGAATAACCCAAGAAAATCTTATTTTAATGCATCACAACATTAAAGTGTATTATTCCTTGTTTGATTGACATTTAAAAGGTTTTGTTTTGTCTTTTTGTCCAGATCTCCCACAATGTTGTGCGTTTAAAGAGGAGGAGGTTCTCAATGAAACAGAACCACAGAAGAACCAACTCATCTCTCATAACTCTCCAGAAACTGAGAACCAGGATCAGGAAGGAAGCAATTCTGAAAACCCAGGAAAAAAGAGAAAGGATGAACAGAAACAAAAGGAGAAATATGAGAAAACCAAAGAGCAGAAAGGAAGAACCGACACTGAAAAACAAAAAACACACAAGAAAGCTAACGCAGGGCAAAAATTATATTCTTGTAAAAGTTGTGATAAAACATTTTCTCAAAACAGTAACTTGATGAAACACATGATAACTCACACTGGAGAAAAACAATTCAGTTGTTCAACCTGTGGGAAAAGTTACAGACAAAAGACTGTTTTAATTGATCACTTGAAAATTCACAGAGTTGAGAAGCCTTTCTCTTGTGGATCGTGTGGAAAACGTTTTTCTCAAAAAGGTCATTTAAATGTTCATATGAGAATTCACACGGGTGCGAAGCCTTTCTCTTGTGGGACGTGTGGAAAAAGCTTCTCTCGAAAAGATCATTTAAATGTTCATTTGAGAATTCACACAGGTGAGAAGCCTTTCTCTTGTGGGACGTGTGGAAAAAGTTATAGTGAAAAAGGGACTTTATCTCATCACTTGAGAATTCACACAGGTGCGAAGCCTTTCTCTTGTGGGTCGTGTGGAAAAAGTTTTTCTCAAAAAGGTCATTTAAATGTTCATATGAGAATTCACACAGGTGCGAAGCCTTTCTCTTGTGGATCGTGTGGAAAAAGTTTTTCTCAAAAAGGTCATTTAAATGTTCATATGAGAATTCACACGGGTGCGAAGCCTTTCTCTTGTGGGACGTGTGGACAGTGTTTCACCCACAAATCTAGTTTAAATGGACATATGAGAATTCATACAGGTGCGAAGCCTTTCTCTTGTGGGACGTGTGGAAAAAGCTTCTCTCGAAAAGATCATTTAAATGTTCATTTGAGAATTCACACAGGTGAGAAGCCTTTCTCTTGTGGGACGTGTGGAAAAAGTTATAGTGAAAAAGGGACTTTATCTCATCACTTGAGAATTCACACAGGTGCGAAGCCTTTCTCTTGTGGGTCGTGTGGAAAAAGTTTTTCTCAAAAAGGTCATTTAAATGGACATATGAGAATTCACACAGGTAAAAAGCCTTTCTCTTGTGGGTCGTGTGGACAGAGTTTCACCCACAAACGCAGTTTAAATGGACATATGAGGATTCACACAGGTGCGAAGCCTTTCTCTTGTGGGACGTGTGGAAAAAGTTACAGTGAAAAACGGACTTTAACTGATCACTTGAGAATTCACACAGGTGAGAAGCCTTTCTCTTGTGGGACCTGTGGAAAAAGTTTCACCCAGAAATCAACTTTAAATCGTCATATGACAATTCACACAGTTGAGAAACCTTTCTCGTGTGGTAGTTGTGGAAAAGGTTTCAGTTACAGAAGTAATTTATCTCGTCACATGAAGACTCACTCTGATGAGAAGCCATAGGTCCAAAAAAATCCGATCCAATTTGGCATCTGATCTTATGGAATATCTGGTTTGATGATGTAAACAGCAAGTAGAAAATGTTAAAGTCAACAGATTCTTGCAGGCTGCTAGTGATTCACTGTGTCTTTCACTGTCTGACCAAGATCAACCTGAGGTCTACTTCTACCTACCAGATTGTTTTCCTTAATCCAGTTTGTTGTTTTAATTCTCAGTCGTATTTGTACTTAAAATCCCATCAGTATCCCATTAGATACTGAAGTTAAAGAGAGGAACACATTCAGAAAGGATTCATTTCTGTGCATTTCAGTTTTTATGGAGTTCTGTACATTGTAGAATAATTGAGTTTATCTTTTACATTTTTGACGTTTCTGTGTATGACTGGATGTAAAATACTTTAGAAATAGAAGCAGTGAAATGTTCTTGTTTTTCCATAAATTAAACTCTATTATGTTTGTTTGAAAAAAAAAAATCCTCATTAATAATTTTGATCTGGTCAGATTTTGATTTAGAGCTAACCACAGAGAGGTTTTTATTTTCCCAAATGTTTGTCATTGTTCTACTTTGATATGAGAAGCAAAGTATGTTATTAAAAAGGTATGTTTAAATCTTCACTAGTATTTTGAGCAGAATATGCTTTTTAATAAATGTTGATTTGAATGAATATTGATGGATTATTCAGTGATTCTCATTGTCATTAACTGTTGCCATATTTTTAAATGTCAGCTTTAAGTAAAGCATATGAAGATTCTTGCAATAACAATAAAACATGAGTTTTTACACAAATTGAATTTTTCATTTCTTCAAAATCAGAATTCAAGACAGTTTTTAAAAAGGTCACATTCTGTATAATTTTACAAAATTAAAGGTATTTTTTACTATTTAATCTGATTTAATATTCTAATCTCACATGTAATGTTTTCATTAGTTATTAATTTTTCATTGTCAGAAACTACATCTTTATGGACGTTTCATGAACCTTTCAGTTACTGAATCCAGAGATAACATTGCAGACGATCTACAATACTGTAATGTGACACAAAACAAACCAGAAATCTCTTTTGTATTTGAAAAATATTTTTTTTTAAATCATCAAAAATCCATAATTTAATCAACTTGCCCAATGCCAATAATTGAGAGTTTTGGATTTCTGGTACTTTTCAGTTTTGTTGACTTCAGTCTAATTAGTTTTCCTCTTTCTGATCTTGATGGATCTTCAGGCTCCTATGAACACAAAATGTTCTTGTAAAAATATGACAAACCTTTTCATGTAATTGTCATGTGTTATTTTCAATATTGGTAATGAAAATGTCTTTGCAGGAAAGTCTTATGTAGTGTGGACCACAATGTTTTCCTTAAAACAAAACTTGACTGTTTTGTTGCAGTTTATATGTAATGTTGGTTTTTCTGTAGAAGTAAACTAGATCCTCATAATTTGTTGCAGAATGGTAAATTTCTAATTTTATCTTTTAAAACTGATCCATTGTCCACATATGAAGACATATTTTTTTCTCATTAACTACTATATAAATATATTAACATAGTTTTACTCTTCATACATCATTCGTAGTGATGCTGGACTGAGAAATACTGAAGGAAAAACATCTTCAAGAGTTTAAACACATTAAATACAGGATTTTTTTGGTTTTACCAAAATCAAATCAAATCAAATTTTATTTTTATAGCACATTTCAGCAGCAAGGCATTTCAAAGTGCTTTACATCAAATCAACCACAAAAACACAAAGCAACATAGAATCAACAATAAAATCATAACATCAAGTCAGATTCCGTCAATAAATTTGCAATTGATTACGTTTCAAATAAAACTCTAAACAAGTGGGTTTTTAGTTGAGATTTAAAGGAAGTCAGTGTTTCAGCTGTTTTACAGTTTTCTGGAAGTTTGTTCCAGATTTTTGGTGTATAGATGCTAAATGCCGCTTCTCCTTGTTCAAAATGAATGAACTAAAATTTAATTCTTATTTCTTACATTTGTAAAAATGTCTGAGTCATTGATTTCAACAACTGAAACAATGTAGTTGTAGTTTCAGTCTCTTGTCAGTAGGTGGCAGCATGAAGGTGCTTCTCTGTCAGGCCTGCAGGTGGAGACATGATGTGTGGTTGTTGCTGCTGGAGGTGAATCATTCAACAGAAACTCATCACCAGTTTTTCTGAACCCTCCAACTGTTTCTTCCAGTCAACAGCAAGTTCTGACCGCCTGAAAGGTTCTGGACATATCAAGTCTGGAAAAACTGAGAAACTGGACAGAACCAGATTGGTGTGGCGCATGTTGTGGAATAGATGTTAAAGACATTTAGATTCTGCAACAGGAAACCAAGTTCATAACAATTTATTGATATTTTATACAGCTGCAGAATGACTTTTGTTTCTTAGCTGGTAGGAAAATCAGTTAAACACTTTTTGTTCCTTTGGGAGGCAGCACAGTGTTTTCCTCTGTTATTTTGTATTTCTAACAGATTTTCTTTGTATGTTTTTAAATGTGTCATTAATAACTTCTCCTTCCTCAGATATTGTAAATATGTAGTATGATATGAACAAAATACTTTAGTAGCTTTAATAAAAGTTATCTCTTCAGTGACCTTTCATGTTTTTACTTCTTTCTTGTTAACTTTAACCTTTTTTCACATTTAGTCAATTATTCTCAATCTTTTCAAGTCAAAACAAGAAATCTTTGTATTTCTCTAAAATATTTGTATTCATTCAGTGTTTAACTTTAAAACTGAATCACAACCTACAAAATTACAGCCTGATATAACATTAGACTGTTTTACAAACTAAAAAGATCATACAGAAAAAATTTCATTATAAGTTCCGATATGGTTCTTTTGTAAGATTAAATACCTTTTGATAACTGACTCCAAGCTCACATTTCTTGAGTATTTTTTTTCACTATCAGCATTATGTAACATTCTAATCATAAATTATACAAAATCCTCAGACTGAAAGGAAATAAAAGGCTTGGAAACATCCGTGTGTTTGTGTAATTACTTTAATACTGTGATTCACTCACTGAAATATATGAACCTTTTATTAATTTTGTAAAATATTTAATATAACTGTATGTTGAGAGGAGGCTCAAAGCGGAACAATCAACGGGGAACTAAAAATCGTTTACAGTTTCTTCAGTGCAGCCAAAGTGAAACACGGAAAGCTACGGAGCGCACGAGGTAGCATTAGCTCATCTCAGAAGGTAGTTTGAAAACAGGTTTGGTGTTTTCGGTAAATATTTCTTCAGTTCAGCCTCAGAGAGAGTTTATCAACGAGCAGGTAACTCCTGCTGAAGAAACATTCACAGAGTTGAAAGAAATCAACGTTAAGATCGAGGAAGAGATGGAGGATCAGCGCAGACTGATGGATTTTACTCGGACACCGAAGATCATCTTACACCGGATAGGTACGAAAAACCTTCACGTTTTACTGATTAATCAGGTTAAAGAGAGTTTTTAGACAGATAAATAATCGTTGTGTTCGGAAACCTATTAAAGAACCCGCTCAAATTGTAAATCCTAAATAGAATGATGTAGCGCTTTTTTTTCACTGCGCAGGTCTGACTGCAAGGTGTAGTATTAACTAATTGTATAATCAGAAGTAGGTACGATACGGAGTTTGATCAGGGTGAATAATTAATACAACTGATGCAAAAGTAAAGTTTGTTAATACTGCTATTTATTGCAGTGGCAATAATAATGATAATAATAATAATAATAATAATAATAATAATAATAATAATAATGCCAAAACAATACATTTCCCAAAAAAACAGAAGGAGAAAAAAACAAACCAACAAAAACAATTATTATAATAATCAGTGATATGTCAGAATCCAATAGAGTCCACAAAAGGTCCAAAAGCAAAGAGGAAATAATTATTTTCCCCTTGCAATACTCCTTAAGAGTTTTAGTTCATTTCCTGTACGAAAAATGCAGTTCCGTTTCCTACCACCAGGTGGTGGGTGGGTAGCTCGCCATCTTCCTTCGTCAAAGAAGGGAATCCAAGGAGGAAAAAAAACCTGACCTAAAAGGCCAGATAACACACATTTAGTTCATTTATAGGCCTGTCACGATAGCACATTTTGCTGAACGATTAATTGTCTCAAAAAACTATTTCGATAGACTATAGTATTGTTTGAAAACCTTTTTACACTGATTTAATGGAAATGATGTAATAATACATGCGATTTCCTGCCAAAGATAGATACAGTTTATTTTAAAAAAACACCCAACACTGGAACTGATAAACAAAAAAAACAAAACAACCAAAAATAAAATTGATTCTCTGTCTCCATTAACAAAAATGTACTTGAATAAAAACGAAATAACATAAAGCCAAAGTGTAAATAAATACTGCATTCAACCAAAAGAGTGCAAATTATAATGTCTGTTTATCATATTGCCCTTCAGTAATCATTAGATTTAAATAGAGAAGATGGAACATCGACTATCTGATGCAAGTTCACATTACACGTTAGTTCACACCTACATTTTACCCTTAAGACAATCTTAGAACTTTGATCGTTCTAAGATTGTCTCTTGTGATCATCCTGTAGTACTGTACGGTAGATCGTTGTGGTCCCTCGATCTAAATCAGGGGTTTTCCCCACTGGGATTGTTACCGCAGCCTGTTGAATGTGATAGGTAGCCAATCAGAAAGCCGGATTCTCCTCCGTGTTTTCTGAGGGGAAATTACAGAGGGGAATCCCAAACAGCTGACAAACCCGAAATCCAGCGGACATTGGAGATGATATGTGGAAACAACATTAATGTTTATAAAACATTTCGTACAAAGAATATAGAAATGACGAGGGGAGGAGTTGGAGCGAAATCGCTACGTTGATGAACCCGGTAACTTTTCAGCTGTTCTTCGTTAACGTGACATAAATAGATTATAATGAATTTCATTCAGTCAGGACGTTACGCTGACACTAGAGCTACATGCACTGCAGGGAGATTGTAGTAAAGCATTGATTAATGCCTGGGTTTAAAATGAGTTCACTGGACTTATAGCCATTATGTTGTGCCCATTGTTGGACACCACACGGCCCGATTGTACCCGATGGAACCGTTATACCTAGGATTTCTGTCGGCTAATGTGTGATCTCAGATTTTGAAAATTGCCGACAATCGACTGACAGCACTAAGATGGTGTCATGTGCGCTGGACATTACACTAAGGAAATGAGGAAGGGAGGGTCAGTGGAGAGCAGCAGAGTTGAGCCTTTTTTCATTTAGCGTTATCAACGGAAAGAGAAAAAGGCCGGAAGAGACGATAACGGCGATAATTAAAAGGACGTAGATAGTTTTAATTTATTGTACGATTAATCGATTTCTCGTTTATCGCAACAGGCCTATTCATTTATAACATTACATTCATATAAACTAAATGGGGGGACAAGAAGACTGTTAAATACATTCTTCCTATATTTTAACAACCTCATAAAAATAAAAAAACGAAATCCTTTTAAAAAGTGCACTTCATAATTCAAGTTCAAAATTAACTAAGTAATATAAGAGCGTGTTTTTGTAGCTTACACAGTCTTTTTGTGTGTGATTGTGCATACAGGTTTACTCCCAGTAAACGTCACTGATCATCAGTAAAGCCAAAATCCTTCATTTAAGGGTGGCGGGGGTTTGCTACAACAATAATCACTCCACTGTTACCAATTCTGCTGCGAATCGCAGGAAAGTAAAGGCTGAGATTTAGTCGTTCTTTTGAAAGTTTGTGTTGAGTGTGTGAGTGAAGCAATGTCTGACAATATCAATGGTTGAGATTAAAAAACCATTTAGTGTTTTGCGTTAGGCATTTTATGTCACTCTTTAATGTGACATATATCTTGTGGCTACATGGACGAAGAAAACGTTTTGTAACATTTGTCAGGAATCCTCTAAGTTAAGCTATCACCATGTTGTTTGCTCACCTGCAGGTCAATAATATCATATTTTGACTCGCATCTGGTTCCATTCTGGTCAGAAGAACCTCATTGGTTGAGTTAATGTTCATTCGTGTAAGATTATAATTTTAGAATAACCCAAGAAAATCCTGTTTTTATGCATCACAATATTAAAGTGTATTATTCCTTGTTTGATTGACATTTAAAAGGTTTTGTTTTGTCTTTTTGTCCAGATCTCCCACAATGCTGTGTGTTTAAAGAGGAGGAGGTTCTCAATGAAACAGAACCACAGAGGAACCAACTCATCTCTCATGACTCTCCAGAAACTGAGAACCAGGAACAGGAAGGAAGCAATTCTGAAGACCCAGGAAATAAGAGAAAGGATGAACAGAAACAAAAGGAGAAATATGAGAAAACCAAAGAGCAGAAAGGAAGAACCGACACTGAAAAACAAAAAATGCACAAGAAAGCTCACGCAGGGCAAAAATTATATTCTTGTAAAATTTGTGATAAAATATTTTCTCAAAACTGTAACTTGATGAAACACATGATAACTCACACTGGAGAAAAACAATTCAGTTGTTCAACCTGTGGGAAAAGTTACACACAAAAGACTGTTTTAATTGATCACTTGAAAATTCACAGAGTTGAGAAGCTTTTCTCTTGTGGATCGTGTGGAAAAAGTTTTTCTCAAAAAGGTCATTTAAATGTTCATATGAGAATTCACACAGGTGAGAAGCCTTTCTCATGTGGAACCTGTGGAAAAAGTTATAGTGAAAAAGGGACTTTATCTCGTCACTTGAGAATTCACACAGGTGCGAAGCCTTTCTCTTGTGGGACGTGTGGACAGTGTTTCACCCACAAATCTAGTTTAAATGGACATATGAGAATTCACACAGGTGCGAAGCCTTTCTCTTGTGGGACGTGTGGAAAAAGCTTCTCTCGAAAAGATCATTTAAATGTTCATATGAGAATTCACACAGGTGAGAAGCCTTTCTCATGTGGAACCTGTGGAAAAAGTTATAGTGAAAAAGGGACTTTATCTCATCACTTGAGAATTCACACAGGTGAGAAGCCTTTCTCTTGTGGGTCGTGTGGAAAAAGTTTTTCTCAAAAAGGTCATTTAAATGTTCATATGAGGATTCACACAGGTGCGAAGCCTTTCTCTTGTGGGTCGTGTGGAAAAAGTTTTTCTCAAAAAGGTCATTTAAATGTTCATATGAGGATTCACACAGGTGCGAAGCCTTTCTCTTGTGGGACGTGTGGAAAAAGTTACAGTGAAAAACGGACTTTAACTGATCACTTGAGAATTCACACAGGTGAGAAGCCTTTCTATTGTCGGTCGTGTGGAAAAAGTTACAGTGAAAAAGTGACTTTAACTCGTCACATGAGAATTCACACGGGTGAGAAGCCTTTCTCTTGTGGGTCGTGTGGAAAAAGTTACAGTGAAAAACTGACTTTAACTCGTCACATGAGAATTCACACAGGTGAGAAGCCTTTCTATTGTCGGTCGTGTGGAAAAAGTTACAGTGAAAAAGTGACTTTAACTCGTCACATGAGAATTCACACGGGTGAGAAGCCTTTCTCTTGTGGGTCGTGTGGAAAAAGTTACAGTGAAAAACTGACTTTAACTCGTCATATGAGAATTCACACGGGTGAGAAGCCTTTCTCTTGTGGGACGTGTGGAAAATGTTTCTCCCAAAAAAGTAGTTTAAATGGACATATGAGAATTCACACAGGTGCAAAGCCTTTCTCTTGTGGGTTGTGTGGACAGAGTTTCACCCACAAATGCAGTTTAAATGGACATATGCGGATTCACACAGGTGAGAAGCCTTTCTCTTGTGGGTTCTGTGGAAAAAGTTTCTCCCAAAAATGTCATTTAAATGGACATATGTGGATTCACACAGGTAAAAAGACTTTCTCTTGTGGGTCGTGTGGACAGGGATTCACCCAGAAAGACAGTTTAAATCGTCATATGACAATTCACACAGGTAAGAAGCCTTTCTCTTGTGGGACCTGTGGAAAAAGTTTCACCCAGAAATCAACTTTAAATGGTCATATGACAATTCACACAGTTGAGAAACCTTTCTCGTGTGGTAGTTGTGGAAAAGGTTTCAGTTACAGAAGTAATTTATCTCGTCACATGAAGACTCACTCTGATGAGAAGCCATAGGTCCAAAACAAATCCGATCCATTTTGGCATCTGATCTTATGGAAAATCTGGTTTGATGATGTAAACAGGAAGTAGAAAATGTTAAAGTCAACAGATTCTTGCAGGCTGCTAGTGATTCACTGTGACTGTGTCTTTCACTGTCTGACCAAAATCAACCTGAGGTCTACTTTTACCTACCTGATTGTTTTCCTTAATCCAGTTTTTTGTTTTAATTCTCAGTCGTATTTGTACTTAAGATCCCATCAGTATCCCATTAGATACTGAAGTTAAAGAGAGGAACACATTCAGAAAGGATTCATTTCTGTGCATTTCAGTTTTCATGGAGTTCTGTACATTGTAGAATAATTTAGTTTATCTTTTACATTTTTGACGTTTTTGTGTATGACTGGATGTAAAATACTTTAGAAATGGAAGCAGTGAAATGTTCTTGTTTTTCCATAAATTAAACTCTATAATGTTTGTTTGAAAAAATTTTAAAAAATAATTTTGATCTGGTCAGATTTTGATTTAGAGCTAACCACAGAGAGGTTTTATTTTCCTAAATTTTTGTCATTGTTATACTTTGATCGGAGAAGCAAAGTATATTATTAAAAAGTTATGTTTAAATCTTCGCTAGTATTTTGTGCAGAATATGTTTTTTAGTAAATGTTGATTTGAATAAATTTTGATGGATTATTCAGTGATTGTCATCGTCATTAACTGTTGCCATATTTTTAAATGTCAGCTTTAAGTAAAGCATCTAAAGATCCTTGCAATAACAGTAAAACATGAGTTTTTACACAAATTGAATTTTTCATTTCTTCAAAATCAAAATTCAAGACAGTTTTTTAAAAAGGTCACATTCTTTATCATTTTACAAAATTAAAAGTATTTTTTATTATTTAGTCTGATTTAATATTCTAATCTGAAATGTAATGTTTTCATTAGTTATTAATTAATTCTACATTGTCAGAAACTACATCTTTATGGACGTTTCATGAACCTTTCAGTTACTGAATCCAGAGATAACATTGCAGACGATCTACAATACTGTAATGTGACAAAAAACAAACCAGAAATCTCATTTACATTATAAGGAAATTAAGAAACATTTCAAAAATCCATAAGTTAATCAACTCGCCCAATGCCTTTTGTTGTTAAGGGTGTTGGATTAATGATCCTTTTCAGTTTGTTTAACTTTAAAACTGAATCACAGCCTACAAAACTACAGCCTGATATAACATTGGACTGTTTTACAAACTAAGATCATACTGAAAAAATTTCATCAGATGTTCCAATATGAGTCTTTTGTAAGATTAAATACCTTTTGATAACTGACTCCAAGCTCACATTTTTTGAGTATTTGTTTTTCACTATCAGCATTATGCAATTTTCTAATCATAAATGCTGCAAATAAAAGAAATAAAAGGCTTGGAAACATCCGTGTGGGTGTGTAATTACTTTAATTCTGTGATTCACTCACTGAAATATATGAACCTTTTATTAATGTTGTAAAATACTTAAAATAATTGTACCTTGAGAGGAGGCTCCAAGCGGAACATTTAAGGGGGAACTTAAAATTGTTTACAGTTTCTTCAGTGCAGCCAAAGTGAAACACACGGAAAGGTACGGAACTCACGAGGTAGCATTAGCTCCTTTTAGAAGGTTGTTTGAAAACAGGTTTGGTGTTTTAGGTAAATGTTTCCGTGTTTTCGTTAAAAATGTCTTCAGTTCAGCCTCAGAGAGAGTTTATGAACGAGCAGGTAACTCCTGCTGAAGAAACATTCACAGAGTTGAAAGAAATCAACGTTAAGATCGAGGAAGAGATGGAGGATCAGCGCAGACTGATGGATTTTACTCGGATACCGAAGATCATCTTACACCGGATAGGTACGAAAAACCTTCACGTTTTACTGATGATACAGGTTGAATAAAGTTGGAGATTTATTGTAGAGTTAGAGACTGGTTAACGAGCATTGAACGTAAAGAGCTTTTACACCAAACTGTAATAACGAATCCGCCCCAGCTGCAATTATTAAAGGGTTAAAAATGATCAACTGCGAACCGGACTATTATTCATCACATAATGTGACAATTACAGTTTGTGCCCTTATGCCTACCAACCAGATTAAGGAAGTTCCCGGTCGATTTAATCACTTCATGTTTGTTTGAGGTTGAGATGAAACTGCACATGAAAACGGCCCTTCATGAACCATTCAGACAAACCAACACAAAAGAGACACAATCAAAACTGTCAGATGACTTTATTACCCCCTGAATATAACTCAGAAAAAGTCCAAGCAGTTTGGATGCATTTGCAGAAAGTACGATGGCCACAGTATGAAAGACTTTCAGTCTTCAGTTCTGCTGCATGAACCGATCAGTACGTTATTGCTGCGTATCAGATGACGTAGCGCTGACGTAATCCAATACAGACGGAGGACAAGAAGTGAATGCAGCCCGTTTACTTTTATTGATCCAGCATCAAAATGCCTAAAGTCCGAGTCCTGTACGGTTGTTCCAACCGTTCTGATAGAGAGAAAGATAAAAGTTATTTTTGTTTTCGACAGTGTAACTTTTTGGACGAACCGCACAATAAATCATCCCGATCTGAACAAACATGGCGGAAGTCATGGTGGCGGTACATAGCTGGTTGATGAGTTTCTGTGTTGACGAACAAAGGTGCTGTAAATGTCCTGTTTTGTATTTTCAAAACTACAAAAAAATGCTGATTGATATTGATAGCTGAAAGTAACACTGGTGTTATGCCAGATTTACCACTATTTAATTTCATCAATTTATTTTATTCGATTACTCGATTAATTGTAAGAATAATTGATTACTCAATTACTAAAATATTTGTTTACAACAACACTACTATCCATCCAGTTATCATTAAAAACAATTTATTGACTTATTTCTTGTATTTATATGCTGAACTGCATACAAACTCTATGCATGTAAGTTATTCTGACAGAATAACGACCCGAATTTAAATTAAAGGTCAGTGTTAGCCCCGCCCTCCACTTTCATTGGGGAATTATTTTATGGTGACACTGCAGGAGCTGGATAATTATGATCACAACAATTAAGTGGATATTTAATAATTGTCTTGACTGGCTGCTAAGTTTCCATTTTAATAATGTAATGACATATTTAATAATTTGTGTATTAAATAAACTGTTTAAAAAATTATATGATTGTCCCTTTTCACCTTTCATATTTAATCTTCCAAATTGTCCAATATTTTCAATAGGATCATTTTTCCATTATTTTCTGCATGTTAACAACAATCACTCCACTGTTACCAATTCTGCTGCGAATCGCAGGAAAGTAAAGTCTGAGATTTATTCATGCTTTTGAAAGTTTGTGTTGAGTGTGTGAGTGGATCAATGTCTGACAATATCAATGGATGAGATTAAAAAACCCTTTAGTGTTTTGCATTTAGTGTTAGGCATTTTATGTCACTCTTTAATGTGATATATATCCTGTAGTTACATGGAGGAAGAAAACTTTATGCAATATTTGTCAGAAAGCCACTAAGTTAAGCTATCACCATCTTGTTTGCTCACCTGGAGGTCAATAATATAATATTTTGACTCGCATCAAATTCCATTCTGGTCAGAAGAACTTCATTGGTTGAGTTAATTTTCAGTCTTGTAAGATTGTAATTTTATAATAACCCAAGAAAATCCTGTTTTGATGCATCAAGACTTTAAAGTGAATTATTCCTTGTTTGATTGACATTTAAAAGTTTTTGTTTTGTCTTATTGTCCAGATCTCCCACAATGTTGTGTGTTTAAAGAGGAGGAGGTTTTCAATGAAACAGAACCACAGAGGAACCAACTCATCTCTCATGACTCTCCAGAAACTGAGAGCCAGGATCAGGAAGGAAGCAATTCTGAAGACCAAGGAAAAAAGAGAAAGGAAGAACAGAAACAAAAGGAGAAATATGAGAAAACCAAAGAGCAGAATGGAAGAACTGATGCTAAAAAACAAAAAAAGCACAAGAAAGCTCACGCAGAGCAAAAATTATATTCATGTAAAATTTGTGATAAAACCTTTTCTGAAAAGAATAATTTGATGAGACACATAACTCACACAGGAGTGAAACCTTTCACTTGTTCAACCTGTGGGAAAAGTTACAGACAAAAACATGGTTTAATTTATCACATGAGAATTCACACAGGTGAAAAACTGGCCGTGTGTGTGACCTGTGGAAAAGGTTTCCATGACACCAACAATTTAAAGAGACACATGAGAATTCACACAGGTGAGAAGCCTTTCTCCTGTGGGTCCTGTGGAAAAAGTTACAGTGAAAGAGGGACTTTAACTCAGCACATGAGAATTCACACAGGTGAGAAGCCTTTCTCCTGTGGGACTTGTGAAAAAAGTTTCACTCGAAAAGACACTTTAAATGCTCATATGAAAATTCACACTGGTGAGAAGCCATTCTCTTGTGGGACCTGTGGAAAGAGTTACAGTGTAAAAAAGCTTTTAACTCATCACATGAGAATTCACACAGGAGAGAAGCCTTTCTCCTGTGTGACCTGTGGAAAAAGTTTTACTCGAAAAGACACTTTAAATGCTCATATGAAAATTCACACAAATGAGAAGCCTTTCTCTTGTGGGACCTGTGGAAAAAGTTTTACTCGAAAAGACACTTTAAATGCTCATATGAAAATTCACACAAATGAGAAGCCTTTCTCTTGTGGGACTTGTGGAAAGAGTTACAACCATAGACAGAGTTTAACTCATCACATGAGAATTCACACATGTGCGAGCCCTTTCTCCTGTGGGACTTGTGGAAAGACTTACAGTAAAAGAAAGTATTTAACGACTCACATGAGAATTCACACAGGGGAGAAACCTTTCTCTTGTGGGACCTGTGGAAAGAGTTACATTCAAAGACAGAGTTTAACTTATCACATCAGAATTCACACAGGTGAGAGGCCTTTTTCTTGTGGGACCTGTGGAAACTGTTTCACTAGAAAAGGAAGTTTAAATGCTCATATGAGAATTCACACAGGTGAGAGGCCTTTCTCCTGTGAGAGCTGTGGAAAAAGTTTTTCTCAAAAAATCAGTTTAAATTTTCATATGAAAATTCACAAAGGTGAGAGGCCTTTCTCTTGTGAAACTTGTTCAAAAGGTTTCTGGACAAAAACAAATTTACTTGATCACATGAGGATTCATACTGGTGAGAAACCTTTCTCATGTCAGACATGTGGAAAAAGTTTCAGATTGAAAAAGAATTTACTTGAGCACATGTGGGTTCATACGGGTGAGAAGCCTTTCTCATGTGGGACCTGTGGAAAGAGTTACAGTCGTAGAAGTATTTTAACTCATCACATGAAGACTCACACAGACTAGAAGCCTTTGGCCTGAAACAGAGCCGACCCTTTTGGCGTCCAATCCAATGGAAATTCTGGTCGAATAATGTACACATACACTAAACAACATTATTGTGAATAGGGCCTTGCCGTTTACGTTTGTTTCACTGTGACTGCGTCTTTCACTGTCCAACCAAAATAGATCTAAGGTTTACTTTTGCTGACCAGCTTCTTTTCTTAGTCATGTTTTATTCTCAGTCACATTTGTACTTGACCCTTTCACTGCCGGTGCTCTGATTGACCCATTGACCTGCATGTGACAGTATTTGGGGTGACAGTTAAATGGTTAAGATCCACATTTCAGTTATTTAAACATATTAAATCATTGAAATGTTCTTTTTTTCACTATGATTAGAACTCTAATCATAGTGTTCTATAATTTGAACACTATCAAAGATCTGGTAAGATTTTTATTTAGATCTAACCACAGAGAGGTTTTTATTTTTCCAAATGTTTTCCACAGAAGTCATTGTTGTAATTTGCTATGAGAATTTGTTTGTACATATAAAGGTTTGCACGTGTTGAAAAAGTCTTAAACTATGTACTAGTATTTTGAGCAGAATCAGGCCTTGTGCCAGAAAACCTGCTAAACCCGGTGGTCGGGGCACTGAGGCCGTCCACCGTGTTTTTGCATTAAAAGATGTTCAGTAGACGGGAAATGTAAAAATATTTGTGGGTAATTGTATGTTACGGGGAAATGTCGCCTATGAAACGCTGTTTAGACCCACAAGTAGTCTTAAAAGCGAGAAATACTATTAATATATCAAACATTTGCACTTCTGTTTAATCCAAATTACGTCAGCGGCTCCATAAAGACCCCCAGACACTTTGAGGACCCCCCATAAATGCTAATGTTTTATGACAGATACATAAATGTAACATTTATTTATTTAGATGATCAATGCTGCTAAATTTGATTTAATGGTTTCAGCATACATAAGTGAAAATATTTTAAATTATTTGACATTTAAATTTAAGATTTTACAGAGCTGGCAAGTTTACTTTGTAAAAGTTCAAATAACAAAATTAATGATTAAACTTTTTTGTTATCATATCTACAATCAGATGCTGTGAGTTTAATCTTTGAGTTTGAGCTCCATTTGTTCAAAAATATAAATTAGTAAACTGACTGGTTTTAGGTTAGACAGTTAAACTACTACTACTAAAAAAAAGGCAAAAAAAATCAGTCTTTGTGTAATTATTCTTTATACTGAGCTTCATTCGGCTGAAATAAACGAACCTTTCAAAAATATTCTACTTATTTTACATATTAAAAAGTGGCAAAAAGCGGAAAATTCAGAGCGGAACAAAAAACTCGTTTACAGTTTCTTCAGTACCGCCAAAGTGAAACACGGAAAGATACAGAGCTTTAGCATTAGCTGTTTTTTTGTTGGAAGGTCGTTTGAAAACAGGTTTGGTGTTTTCGGTAAATATTTCCGTGTTTTCAATAAAAATGTCTTCAGTTCAGCCTCAGAGAGAGTTTATCAACGAGCAGGTAACTCCTGCTGAAGAAACATTCACAGAGTTCAAAGAAATCAACGTTAAGATCGAGGAAGAGATGGAGGATCAGCGCAGACTGATGGATTTTACTCGGATACCGAAGATCATCTTACACCGGATAGGTACGAAACACTTTCACGTTTTACTGATGAAACAGGTTGAGTAAAGTTGGAGATTTATTACAGAGTTACAGACTGGTTAAGGAGCGCTGAACTCAAAGAGTTTTTACACCAAACTAAAACACTGTAATAGCAAATTTGCTGCAGCGTTAAACATCAAATGCTTAAACATTATCAACTGCCACCTGGACTATTATTCATCATATAATGTGACAATAACAGTTTGTGGTCCGTGGCGCCCTTATGTCTACCGAACCAGTTTAAGGAAGTGCTGGTTAAATTTTGTGTTTAATTACGTTATGTGCAGATTTAAAATTAAATTTCAGACACAAGGTCCAAACTAAAAAATTAATAATACAAATTTTTTTTCTTGCTTTTAATACCGATAACCTATACTTTTCTCATTCCAAAACCAATAGCGACAATAACCAATAACTGGAAATAAAAAAGGCTGGTGAACAAAAATGTAAAGTTTTAACGTCAATATAAACAAGAGCAGCTGACTTTTTAAAAATGTGTACAGTTTTGAAATGAAAATCTATTATTAATCATTTTGCAAAAAATGTATCAACAGAAACCAAATCTCAAATGAATGAATCTATTTTAATAAAGTTAATTACTTATTGATGTTAAAAAAGGTCTCTAGAATTAATCAGGTATGTAAAATAAATACAGTGAAAAAATTGGATTCCACATATTAAAATATATAAAATCTTTCCCTCTTCCCATGTATAATAAGAAGGAAGATCAATTAAACAAAGCACTTAAGAAATGAAATATATCTGATGTACACATCAGGGGCCTATCAAAATGTAACTATTTTTATAAACGGCATAATTGTAATATTAGTTTTAACAGTTAACACATGTAACCATACAGTGAGTGTTTTTGTAATCGTATGTAAAGATTAACAGCAACAGACTATAGTTTAACATAATGTTGACCTGTAATGTGTTTCACACACAGATGTCACTATCGGACCATAATATTAGGGAATTGTCAGAATAATGCGGTGCTGAGCGCAGTAAAGGCCATACTTGTAAACCGATTTATAAGCTCATTAGGGTTACTGTCAGGCCCGGCGGCATGGGTGGGCGTTGGGGGGCATTGCCCACCCACAGAGTCAGCTGTGCCCCCCCTGGACTGGAAGCTGTTTCTTTTTATTTTTACCTCAGAGTGGCCAACTTTCTATTATTTTTATCTTGATTTGATAAAGTAGGGGCTCTTGCAGCTGCCGTATGTGTGGCACTTCAGCTGTTACAACTGCTCAGTCCATTGTTAACGTGTCCTAACGTGTTTTTCCAAGCCGCCTTTAAACGCCTTAAGATGCTCGCGCCAGTTTTACACCTGTGCAGCTGTCAAGGAGACGTGCTGCTGTGCAGAGACGGGTGTGTGTCTGGCAACACTCCGGCCTTTGGAAAACTTTCCACAGCTTTCCAAAGTAACATAGTGAGTCGAGTGATGCTGCTGCAGGTTATGTTAGCGTGCGTCCACACCAGCCCTGTTTAGTCCGCTTCAATTAGACTCTATTTCGTTTGTCTAGAAAGTCCGATTCATTTGGGGAGTCTGAATGCAAATTTGAATGCCAAAACGGACTAAAAAAGGGAACTCTGAACTGCCTAAAAATCTCGGTCTGGGTCTGGCTGAAGTGAACTCTGAAACCATTTGTTGTTTCTCTTATTTTATTTACTTTGTATATTTAAAATGTCATTAAGTGTTTCTTAGAATTTAAAGTTTATTGATCTTTCAGAATGTGTTCTTGGATTATTATCAGCATTACATTACTTGAAATTGGTCTCAAAACACCAATAATATTGTTTATTGCAAAAAATGACAGTCTGAACATCACCCACTGAGAAAGAAGTCATGTCAGTGCAGAACATTCAACCGTTCCCTAATGGATAATAATCTCAAATGAAATTTTCTACAGGAAGTCTTAAGTACCTCTATGCCACCAAACAGGAAGTGGCTATAACTTCAGCCAAGAAGGTTTGGTTTCTGCCAAATTTTGAATACTCCTCTTTGGAGCTAAACTGAGCCTGAGTGAAGATAATACAGAGTCTTTGTCATTGTATTGCTTAGTGGCGATATGCAGAATTGATTGGTGGAGTTGGAGTACGTCGATCGGTGACAAGTTTGCAGTTGCAACATACTCCAGAGCGTTGCTGAGCTGCGAGGGCAACTTTAATTTGAATTGTTTCAGTAATAAACAACAGATGTTTTATGCAGAGGATTTGAACGGAGACATGAAACCTACCAAAAACATCAACAGGATTTAAAACGATCATTTTATCTTTCTTTTTAAGGTGAACTAGAAAACAAACTGTTCTCATCATAAAAGATTTTCGACATAAAACTGTGTGTAAGACTCTTAAATCAAGCTGCTTTTTGGAATATTTCCGTTGGGGAGCCACTAGGTTATCTGTCGCCATTTTGCTTTCTCACCAGGAGGTCCATACTATATATTGACTGATATGAAGTTCCCTTCTGTTCAGAAGGACTAAATTGGTTAAGTTAATTTTCATACTCGTAAATTTGTCATTTTAGTCTTTGAATTACTTGAAAAGGCTTCAAGTGATTAAAGTGAAGGGCTTGTTCTTTTACTCACATTTAAAAACTTTTGTTTTGTCTTTTTCTGCAGATCTCCCACAGTGCTGGGTGTGTAAAGAGGAGGAGGTTCTGATTGAATTCACAGATTGTTCCAAGGAGGAGAACTCCATTTTAGAACAAGAGGAACCAGAAGCTCCGAAGATAAAACAAGAGCAAGAGTTCAAAGAGGAAGAGAAGCAACTCTGCATCAGTCAGGATGAAGAGCATCTTGTGCTGAAACAGGAGACTGATGACATTTTGGTGATTCCTCTTAATGTGCAAAGAATCCACAATGAAACAGAACCACAGAGGAACCAACTCATCTCTCATGACTCTGCTGAGGATGAGAACCAGGATGAGGAAGGAAACAATTCTGAAGACCCAGGAAAACAGAGAGATGAAGAACAGAAACAAAAAGAAAGATGTCAGAAAACCACTGATTGGAAAAGTAAAACTGACACTTCAAAGCAAAAAACACACAAGGAAACTCATCAACACCAAAAATTATATTCTTGTAAAATTTGTGATAAAAACTTTTCTCAAAGCACATACCTGACAAAACACATGAGAATTCATTCAGGCAAGAAGCCTTTCACGTGTTCAATCTGTGGTAAAAGTTACATTCAAAAGGTCAGTTTAATTTATCACATGAGAATTCACACAGGTAAAAAACCGTTCACATGTTCAACCTGTGGAAAAAATTTTTCTGAAAAAAGTACTTTGAATGTTCATATAAGGACTCACACAGCTGAGGAGATTTTTTCATGCATTAATTGTGGGAGAAATTTCAGTAGGCAATCAGCTTTGAACAATCATATGAAAATTCACACAGGTGAGAAACCTTACTCATGTGTCACCTGTGATAAAAGGTTCATCAGTAGATCCAGATTAAATCTCCACATGATGATTCACACAGGAGAGAAGCCATTCTTATGTGGCACTTGTGGAAAAAGTTTCCGATTCAAATCTAAGTTACTTTTTCACATGAGAATTCACACAGGTGAGAAGCCTTTCTCATGTGTGACCTGTGGAAAAAGTTTTGCTGTGAAAGACCATTTAGATCAACACATAAGATGTCACACAGGCGAGAGGCCTTTCTCGTGTACTATCTGTGGTAAAAGTTTTACTAATAGGTCTGGTATAACTTGTCACATCAGAACTCACACAGGTGAGAAGCCTTTCACATGTGTGACCTGTGGAAAACGTTTTGCCCAAAGAACTGGTTTAAGTTATCACATCAGAACTCACACAGGTGAGAAGCCTTTCTCTTGTGTGACTTGTGGAAAGAGCTACCCATCCAAATCTCGGTTAAATTGTCATAGGAGGAGTCACACGACTGAGAGGCGTTTCTCATGTCTGAGCTGTGAAAAGAAATTCTTTACTAAAATTGTTTTAGCCACTCACTTGAGGACTCACAAAGGGGAAAAGCCTTTCTCATGTGTGACCTGTGCAAAAACCTACAGAGCCAAATCTCATTTAAAACGTCACATGATGATTCACACAGGTGAGAAGCCTTTCCCATGTGAGACATGTAGAAAAAGTTTTCGAAGCAAATACGAGTTACTGAGTCACATGAAGATTCACACAGGGGAGAAACCTTTCTTGTGTGAGACCTGTGGAAAAAGTTTCCCTGTAAAAGTTTGTTTAGATCAACATGTTAGAGGTCATACAGGTGAGAGGCCTTTCACGTGTACTACCTGTGGAAAAAGTTACATTGCAAGAAGCAGTTTAGTTTATCACATGAGGATTCACACAGGTGAAAAGCCTTTCTCTTGTGTGACCTGTGGAAAAAGTTTTCGGTGCAAATCTCAGTTAACTAGTCATATGGTGGCTCACATGAGTGAGAAACCTTTCTCATGTACAAGTTGTGAAAAAAGTTTTTTAAATAAAATTAGTTTAACATGTCACATGAGGACTCACACAGGTGAAAACCCCTTTTCTTGTGTGAATTGTGGGAAAAGCTATCAAAGCAGAACTAATTTAAATCGTCACATGAGAACTCATACAGGTGAAAAGCCTTTTACTTGTGTGACTTGTGGAAAAAGCTTCCATAGCAAATTTAGTTTAAATCGTCACATGACGATTCACAAGTGAGGAGCCTTTCTCATGTGTGACCCGTGGAAAAAGTTTCACTCATAAAATGAAGCTTAACTGTTCATTAAAGAACAGCATAATGTGAACCTCCATGACATTTTTTTATTTTAAGACAGCTATTAATCAAGTATTTTTTTTAAAATGATGTATTTTTAGAAGTGATATTTGTAGTGTAGTATTCAGTGTACATTATTATACATTGAATATAGACGTATCTCAGTAATCTATAAGAAAGACTACACTAAAAGCATGAAGATATGGTGTTATACATTGTGGAGCAAAAGTCTAATAAACAGAAACTGTTAAACATGCACAACACCCACATTTCTGTATTACATTTGTTTGTTTTTTTGTTACCCCTCCAGGGGGTGTTTTGTGGGCTCTAGTGTCTGTTATATGAAAGTAGGCTGACGGGGAGAGGTCATACAGCAAATATCTTCGGGTCCGGGAGTCGAACCTGCGTCGAGGACTGAAGACCTCCAAACAGGGGTCGTGCTAACCCCTACGCCACCACGGCACACCCATTACATTTGTTTTTTAGTGGCTTGATGTTCTGCTACAATTTTAAAGGTCATGTTTTCATTACCTGTAAATGGGAAATCATCATATTTAAAAGAAATAAAGGGTCTTGCATATTAATTTGTGTGGTTTTTATGTATATAATATGTTAGATTTATTGATAAAATGTCTGGACTAAATTGGCTTTCAAGCAATATTCTAATTTATTGAATGAATCTATAAATCGCTGCATACTGTGTGTTGGACAGTGTTGTCAGCAACACAGGAGCTCCACAAGGAACTGTCCTCTCTCCCTTCCTCTTCACGCTCTGTACATCCAACTTCAGCTGTTGCACTCAGATCTGTCGTCTCCAGAAGTTCTCAGATGACTCGGCTGTGGTTGGTTGTATCAGTGAGGGCGATGAGACTGAGAGTCTCTGTGTTCCTCTATAATACATGTAGTCATCCACTGTTTAGCTTTAAAACTTAGTGACATCCTACAAAACTATAACCTGATATAATAATATTCTAAAGGTAAAAAGGTAATTTTATATTGCACATTTTCAGCAACAAGACAATACAAAGTGCTTTACAAGAATTAAAAGGAAATACAAATAAACTAAAGGAAAGCGCAAAAGAAAAAATACCCAATGTTGATCTAAGTATGTAAGCTAGGTGCTCTGTTCAGGGTTGGTACATAAGTATAAGTAAGTAAGTAAGAATCCTCTGGTCCAATTCATTCTCTGGGTTGGAAGAATAGGAGTCTAAAAAGTCATTGCTAATGTAGGTTTTCTGGATTCTAAGTTTGTTCCAGTTCATTTTCTGGGTTGCAGTAATAGGAGTCTCTCTGCATACTAATCTAAAAATGAATCTAAGAAATTAAATATTAATTTAAAAATATTTAAAAAACTGCTTTACAAAATAAATAGATCATACTCAAAGAAATTTGAGAACAGAAGTAAAAGGCTTTAAACATCAGTTTGTGTATAATTACTCTATATTTTATTTCACTCATATTTTATAAATGTCCTGGTTTCATTTGTTCTGAACATAAACTCACCAAAAAGTGAAATAAAAGCTTTAAAACATTTTAATATGAGTAATTCATGTGTTTCCTTTGAACCGAGCTACTGGAATAGCTCCGTACACAAGAGTGGACTGATATACTGAAATCAATTAACTTTCAAAAATATTAATTTATTTAATAAAACTATGTTAAAATATGAAACTAAAAGTCAAAAATTCAAAGCGGAACGGAAAGTCGTTTACAGTTTCTTCAATGCAGCCTCAGTGAAACACACGGAAGCTAAAAACAAAGAGCAGACAGTAACGTTAGCTTTAGTTTAGTTAGACGGTAGTTTGAAGACGAGTTTGTATTTTAGATAAATCGTTGGGTGTTTGTTTACGATAAAAATGTCTTCAGTTCAGCCTCAGAGAGAGTTTATCAACGAGCAGCTAACTCCTGCTGAAGAAACATTCACAGAGTTGAAAGAAATCAACGTGAAGATCGAGGAAGAGATGGAGGATCAGCGCAGACTGATGGATTTTAGCCGGATACCAAAGATCATCTTACACCGGATAGGTACGAAACACACTTATCTTTACTACAGACAAAGATAGTAAATATATCTTACTATATTTAATATCAGTTTAAGAAAGTACCGATAAGAGTTTGTGTTTAAAATGATTCGTTTTAATTGTGTTTTCTGCGTTATTTCAACTGAGCACTGGGTTACACCTGTGCGGCAGCGAAGGAGACCTGCTGCTCAGGTGTGTGTCAGAATCATGGCAGCAAACCAGCAAAACACAAAGAACTTTGCAGAGTTTTTCTCCCCAAACTAACCGACTGAGTTGAGTAAAGTTGTTGGATGCAGGTAATGTTAGCTAAAACATGACTAGCTAATGCTAATATAGCACTTTAAGCTCGTCAACAAGCAGCCTGTAGGGTACTGATGTTGTCTATGTTCAAAAGTGTGTAGTACTTGTTACTTTCACACGAGTAACATTTTTTGAAAAAAGGTATTTATAAGAGTAGTTTTACTGCACTGCACCTTTTTTCCTTTTACTTGAGTTCTATTATTATTGCTACATATATTAAACTCTGTAAAACTCGTCTGGAGCCGGGCTGACAGCAGGTTGCTCAGTTGTTTCTTTAACTGGATACTTGCTGCATTGTGCCTGCAAGTTTTTTGTAAGCTTTTGTCAAATAAACATCATACAACCAGTATGCATTTATTTAGCATTTATAGCTGAATTGAAAAGTTACCAGCCAACTCTTGTGATCTGTATTCAAATGTGATAATTGATTCAGAATTAATTCTCAAAAAGGTTGATTTCTAATTCAAGCTACTAAAGCATTACTTCTTCTGTCAATTAGTCTAAATTAATCTTTCTTAAATTAGAGCTAATTGGCCTCACCAAGAAAACACAGCAGTGGAGTCATCTAAATTACTACTTTTATTAATAATTGTCCTAAGCAATAAATAGTTATTTACAGCCAAGCCAGACTCTGTCATTGACTGCCAGTCCTTTACTCATTATGTCATTTGTTGCTTCACCTGTAGTCACTCATAAGATTCCCTAAAACTAGTTGAGCATTGGTTGAGTTTGGGATCTAGAACTTTATCTGTTCTGTCAAAACCTGCCTGCCGTTTCTGTATTCATTCAACTCTCAAATTCAAAAATAGTTTATTAATCCCAAAGTGACATTAAATGTTGTAACTCCTTAATTTAGATTCTTCAAAGAGTTATTGAAGATAGTGATGGATGTTGGAAGGAAACATTTCTTGTAGCAGTCTGTATTACAGCAGACCTGAAGAAGCCTCTGACTGAAGAAGCTCTGCCTTCACAACACAGTCTGGTGAAGAGGATGGTCAGGATTGCCCATAATTTTCTTCTTTTTATGAAGAATCCTTCTTTGCATGATCATCTCCAGAGGTTTCACAGTCGTCCCCAGAACAGAACCAGAACCAAACCAGGCTTCTTTAGCAGGCTGTAGAGCTTTTTTATGTCCCTGGCTCTGATGCTGCTGCGCCAACAGACGACAGTAGAATAGATGACGCTCTTACCAACAGTCTTATAGAAGATCTGCAGCATCTTGGTACAAACTTTGAAGGATCTTATCTTCCTCCAGTGGCTCTGTCCCTACCTCCTCTTCTTCTCCCATGATGGAATTTGGGTTTGATCTAAACCCGTTCCTCCTGAAATCAACAACAGTTTTCTCCTTTGTATAGTTATCATGTTTCACATCCAGCACTTCTGATACAAAACCCTGGTAAACTACAACTCTTTTCCCCTTCAAAGTAAATTTTCCTTTTGCCAGGCCATACCTTATTGCTTTTGTTTCATCTTTTTGTCCAGATTTTCTCCAAAACTGTGTGTCTAAAGAGGAAGAGGTTCTCAATGATCTCCGCAACCAGGAAGAGAACTCCACTTTAGACCAAGAGGAACCAGAACCTCTGCATATAAAACAGGAGCAAGAGGAACCAGAACCTCTCCAGATAAAACAGGAGCAAGAGGAACCAGAACCTCTCCAGATAAAACAGGAGCAAGAGGAACCAGAACCTCTGCATATAAAACAGGAGCAAGAGGAACCAGAACCTCTGCAGATAAAACAGGAGCAAGAGGAACCAGAACCTCTGCAGATAAAACAGGAGCAAGAGGAACCAGAACCTCTCCAGATAAAACAGGAGGCAGAGGAACCAGAACATCAAGAGTTCAAAGAAGAAGAGAATCAACTCTGCATCAGTCAGTATGGAGAACAGCTTGTGCTGAAACAGGAGACTGATGACATTTTGGTGAATCCTTCTGATGTGCCAAAAACAAAAAATTCACAAAAAATGCACAAGAAAGCTCATCCAGAGAAAAAAAAATATTCTTGTAAAATTTGTGATAAAGCCTTTTCTCGAAACAGTTTCTTGACTGCACACTTGGTAACTCACACAGGAAAGAAGCCTTTTACATGTTCAACCTGTGGAAAAGGTTACAATCAGAAAAGTGGTTTAATGTATCACATGAAAACTCACACAGGTGAAAAACCTTTCAAATGTGTTACTTGTGGAAAAGGTCACCATCAGAAAAGTGCCTTAAAGAGACACATGAGAACTCACTCAGTTGAGAAGCCTTTCTCTTGCACAACCTGTGGAAAAGATTTCAATGACAAAGCAATCTTAAAGAATCACATGAGAATACACATGGGTGAGAAGCCTTTCTCATGTACGTCCTGTGAAAAAAGTTTTCCCAATAAACAAAGTTTAGTTGTTCACATGAGAATTCACACAGGAGAGAAGCCTTTCTCGTGCAAGACATGTGGACGAGGTTTCTCTCAAAAAGGTAATTTAGTTATTCACATGAAAGGTCATACCGGAGAGGAGCCTCTCTCATGCACAGCTTGCGGAAAACGTTTCCTTACCAAGTCTTGTTTAAACATTCATATGAGAATTCACACAGGTGAGAAGCCTTTCCCTTGCACAACCTGTGAAAAAAGATTTGCCTATAAGCACACTTTAACCATTCACATGAGAATTCACACAGGAGAGAAGCCTTTCTTATGTCTAATCTGTGGGAAAGGTTTTGCTCAAAAAGGTGGATTAGCCACACACACCAAAGGTCACACAGGTGAGAGGCCTTTCAGCTGTAACACTTGCAGGAAAAGTTTTAGTAAATCAACTCTTTTAGCTACTCACATGACAACACACACGGGTGAGAAACACTTCTCGTGTGGGACCTGTGGAAAGAGTTACAGTAAAAAAAAGAATTTAACTTATCACATAAGAATTCACACAGGTGAGAGACCTTTCTCTTGTGCCACTTGTGGAAAAAGTTTCCGAGGCAAATCTAATTTGCGTTATCACATGAGGACTCACACACGTTAGAAGCCTTTCTCATGTGTGACCTGTGGAAGGTTTCAGTCAGAAAGGCAGTTTCATTTATCACTAACTAAAGGCTGATGACACTCCAGTGTCACGCAGGATTCTTTCCACACTACTAGCTTTGTGTAACATAAACCTCAAGCATCAAGGTGTTCAGTACCTTTCTGTTTGGAAGAAGAGTAATTACAATCACATTTTTATAACTGTAGTTTAAAACACTTTTCTAATAGTAGGCTTTGTTAAAATATGTAGGAAAATTCTCATTATTCTGTTTCTTTTTCGTCATTTAAATTGGAGTTTCCAGGTGAAATTTTAATGGTGGATTCTAGAAAATCAATGGGTATAAATGCTGTGAGTTAACTTGTAAAGGTTTTGGTGCCCTTAGCGTGACTTTATCCTTCGTTGTATTGACACCTTGTTTTTTTTAATGATTTTGGTTAATGGATAAATGTTAGCTGGTAGGTTACGATTTTCTTTTCTTAATTTCCTGTATCCATTTCTGACTCAGGACAAAAATACTGCTGATTATATAATGGCAACAACACAGATGTAAGGGTTACTAAGTTCCGATATAAATCTGTGACATATATATCACACACACACACACATATATATCCATCCTCCCATGGTTTTAAGAGCGATAAGGTCTCATAAAACCTCATGCGCTTTTACAAGTTTTTCTTTCTTGTGTTGTTTCGGGAATTGACAATCTGACGGTACCAGAACATCTAAACAGTGATGTCCAGATTTTAAAATTGTTTTAAACACAAAACTGTTTTTTTAAACCTATATTTTCTTAATCTGTAACATGGTTTTATTGTTGTGATTTATATTTTTGGATACCAGAAAATGTATTGATGATATAGAAAAGCGAGTTCTAAAAAAACTGCTGCTGTATAGTTCTTAAAAATTAAAGTTATTTTTCCATAATGATAGTCTTTTTTTTTTCTCCATTTTAGTTGTCATGGGTTTAGTGATGCTTCTGACCCACATGCAGATAAACTCAGCCAAGGATATGGTTTTAAAGGTTTATTTACAAAATGAAATTGCAAATGTAGAGGTTGCAGGAAATACACAGTGAGGAACCAGGATATTGCAGGAGATGCTTACTTTAAAGGAGCTTTGGCCTGAAGGAGGGGAGTGGGATCAAGTGAAAGTGACAGGAGCCAACCCTGCAGATGATATGAACCAGATGGTGTTTGGATAATGAGTTTGTCTGGTTTACTGACCAGCAGCACCGAGGAGAGTTGAGCAGATCCAGGCACGGCAAAGTGACAACAGGATCGAGATGATCCAGGCTTGTCCAGACGTTTTATCTACAGCAACTGGTCCGATGTGTGTAAAATGACTAGAGCCAGGGTCCAGGATTCGATCTGGGAGACCTTAACAGGTGAGTACAAAAACGCTGGTAAACAACTGGGGATCACTAAAAGGAAAGCAAGATGTTCTGGGAGGCTAGGGTTTACCCCAATGGTTAACACTCTGGTTTGGACTGTTAACCGTCTCTTACACCCTGCTGATGATCCCCCAACCGAGCTCACTGACGCCATCTGGTGGAGAACAAATGGAGGTGTAGTAAAGTAGAGCCCAACAAGTTGTGGATTGTTACAAGATGTACACAAGTACCAGCTGCTCGAGTCTTTAACTTTTATAAATTTGTAATCTCTCCCTGATTACAAATCACGGACATTTCTTAAACTACTACTTATAAAGTAGTTTAAGAAAAAATACTTGTTTTTTTAAACTATTTTTGTTGTTGTTTTACTTCTCACTTCAATTGGACGGTTTAGAAAAAAAACTAGTGATGGGTTTCTGTTGAATTATTAACCTCCAGCAGCAGAAAACGACAGGTGTCTCCATCTGCAGGCCTGAAATGGAAGCGCCTTCCTGCTGCCTCCTGCTGCCACCTACTGACAGGAACTTGATACTACAACTGCACTGTTTCAGCTATGCTGTTAATTCCGCAAAACTAATTGAGTTAATTCACTTTTCAAGCACAAAGGTCTGTATTTTATGTGTTTGATCTCTTGAGGAAGATGTTTCTCTAATCCCTGTGACTGAATTATTATAGATTATATAATATATTCAAGATTATATTCAAAAGGCTTTGTAAAATAATGGTTTCTTTTAGAAAACATAATTTCCTCAGGAGTCTCTGGTGGAAAACACTAACAGTGAACCAGATCTGTCAGGACGTAACATATACTGAGCTTGCCTGCTAATTTCATTTAGTTCAACTGTGATTTAACTTGTTAGAAAAGTCAACAATCATTCCAACACATTGCAGAACATTTTCTTCTTCAGTTGGATCAGTTGTTTGTGTCAGATCAAATATGCTCAGTTTAAAATGCTCTTATTTTGAAATTATACCAAGAGGCATGACAGCGAGCAGTGCTAATGTTATCACCTGTTGCTAGGTAACGTCAGAGTGCTTTGATCAGCTGTGAGATAACAGGCAGCGCGTGTTCCAACTCTTCCATTTATGTGGAATCTGTCTATCAGAGAAGCACAAAGAGAAATCTTTTAGAAATCCTCTCAAAATGAATCGCTTTGTTTTCGATACTCTTCGAGACATGGGAATTTATATTCCCAGTGAAGCTGATTGTTTATACTGTGGAGACGGTTGGTTCTGCTTCTTCCACTGGCAAGAACAGAACCTCACGGTGAGACACGACAGACTGACCACTGTATTTCAAAAACTGAAAATGGATCGCTTCCTTTGCGAAACTCTTCGAGATATGGGAATTTATATTCCTGATGATCAAGCTGACTGTTCCTACTGTGGAGGAGGTAGGTTCTGCTTTTTCCACCGGCAACAACAAGAGCTCAGGGTGGACACACCAGAGGACTTCAGGTTGGACACACCAGAGGACTTCAGGGTGGACACACCAGAGGACCTCAGGGTGGACCAACAAGAGATCAGGGTGGACCAACCAGAGGAGATCAGGGTGGACCAACCAGAGGAGATCAGGGTGGACCAACAAGAGATCAGGGTGGACCAACCAGAGGAGATCAGGGTGGACCAACCAGAGGAGATCAGGGTGGACCAACCAGAGGAGATCAGTGTGGACCAACCAGAGGAGATCAGGGTAGATCAATCAGAGGACCTCCCGGTGGACCAACCAGAGGAGATCAGGGTGGACCAACCAGAGGAGATCAGTGTGGACCAACCAGAGGAGATCATGATGGACCAACCAGAGGAGATCATGATGGACCAACCAGAGGAGATCAGGGTAGATCAATCAGAGGACCTCCCGGTGGACCAACCAGAGGAGATCAGGGTGGACCAACCAGAGGAGATCAGTGTGGACCAACCAGACGACCTCAGAACCCTGACAGAAACAGAACCAACTATTGAAGAGACCCTACCGATTCCTAGTACGAGTTCTCATATTGAAACCATACCAAAAGATGAGACACTGGCCAGCGATGATGTTATCAGCTCTGGTAAAACATTTGCAGGACTCAGAAAGTTGTATGAAAACACCCCATTAACTTTAGCAGATCCTATTTTGGTTGAAATACCAGAAAGAAATCCTTTAATCATCATAAGGTTAGATTTGTATTCTGACGAGATGAGAGAATTAATCGCTTATATCAATCAACGAGCCTTGATTGAGGTGCCAGAAACTCTGGGACCAGAAGGTCAACGTGATCGATTTTTTACAGAGACTGCAGAACTTTCTTCCACCAGCGATGCAGGTCAACAGTCTTGTTGGACCGCTTTTATTGGGTCTTGTAAGCAAACGGCAGGAAGAGTTTATCACAAAATTGATGAATTTGCTACATCTGTCTTTGGAAGAACTGTGATGCCGTCTCCTCAAGTAGGCCTGGCAACCGTTCTGGTGATCCCTCTAGTGGTAGGTGGGCTCCTGAAACTGACAAAAATTGGTCGGCTTTGGCGCTAGTTACAGACCGGCAGCAATCCAAGAACAACCTGTCAATGACTGGTTCAGTTCTGTTTCTAGATAGAATTACAACAGAAATTTTGTAATTCTACAAAAAAATTACAATTTATTTTTGCAATTCTACAAAATTTAGTAGAAATTTTGTGGAATTACAAAATTTTCTGTAGAAATTTCCTTAATAGAAGCCTACAGAAAGAAATTCACTAATTTTTTCCCAAAAATTAATGAATATTTAATAAAAATTCACTCATTTTCACTACAATTATTGAATTTTAGTGAAACTCACTAATTTTAGTGAATTAGTAGCGACTAATACTACTAATTAGTAGTATTAATTAGTACTACTAATTAGTAGTATTAATTAGTACTACTAATTAATAGTAGTATTAATTAGTAGTACTAATTAATAATTAGCACTAGGGTGGACCAATTATTAATTAGTAGTACTAATAGTACTAATTAGTACTACTAATTAATACTACTAATTCACTATAGTGAAAAAGTAAATTTCCCTATTTAGTAAAATTCACCAGTTTCACTAAATAGTGAATTAGTAGTGACTAATAGTAAATTAGTCACTACTAATTAGTAGTATTAATTAGTTCTACTTATTAATACTACTAATTCACTAATTAGTACTAACTAATTCATTATTTATTGAAATATTCTCTTCCTAAATTCACTAATTTCACTATTTGGTGAAATTAGTGAATTTAGGAAGAGAATATTTCATCAGACTAATTTATAAAAACATTTCTACTGCAACATAAAGACTTGAAATAGCAGTTAGAAGCCGTCAACATTTGTACATTTAAACAAACTAAAATGAGAAACATTGACAATGATAACATTTAAAAATATACATAAAACACAGCAAGTTTACTTAAGAAACTCTGTACACTGTATCACAGTTGTCCAAAATATATTTTAAAATATAATATTTGTAAAGAAAACAGAGCTTATTCTAAAAGATACCTGTCATATCATGTCAAGAAGGATGATGACCTTTGACTTCCTCATCAGAGTCGAGGAAAGATTGACCTTAATGATGTGATCAGTTTTATCCAATCTATATTTGTCAACAAATAGTCTCAGAAAATGTGTCTGTTTATGTTATGACATATATTTTCGTTCTTCAGTAACATTTTGCTTAATTTGACCAGATGGTGGCGCTCTGAGATTATAAATCCCTACTTCTGTGTCTCTGAGCGTTTCGATCCAAATGTATCGATCCAAATGTATAAACTTAATTAAAATCTCAGCCGTTTCTAGCCTAAAACATAACCTTCATTGCAGCAGAATCTGTCTAAAATCTGCTTAGTAAAGTAGATTTTTATTTGTTCAGAAATGATTCTGTGTTTTAATCTTTTAGTCACAGCCAGGCGGGAGGTGTGGCGAGAAGGACCTGGCAGCCAGGTGTACTTGGGTGTGGCTGCGGCTCAGTCAAAGCAGGAAGCAGCCTACAGATTTCTCCAGAAGATCAGCACCGAGGGACGGAGGAGTTTGTTTTTATCCTCTTCAATTCACTCAGAGGAAACTCCTAAAAAATAACGAACTAAACTAACTAAGCGTTGAAGGTGAGCAGAGTCACAAATGAAACTTTGGAAAATTTTCTCTGCGTAATTTTACGTGAGTTGTTGCGCAGCTGCCTTTGCGCCAAATCGATCTTTATGTAAAACAATCCGGAAGAAAATCTTCATGTCTGTGAAAAGGTTCAAATTTGCTCCCCTGGATTTGTCATGTTTTAATGTTCGTCATAACTGACGATAAAATGTTTATGACGTTTTTAACTCGCTGGTTGTTTAATGTTTTATTGTTTGTATTTTTGGTAATTCAGTTTTTTAAAGGAGTAATTATTTTCATTTTGGTTAAATGTTGTTTTTTTATGTATTTAATGTGTTTCATCATTTCTAGACGTGATCCGAGTGAAAACATAAAAGTGAAACTGAACTCAACATTTAGTCATTTTAATGACAGATAAAATGGAAGCAGGTTTTAAAACGTGATTTAAAGTGAATAAAATCTAATTTCTTGTTTACAGGTTAAAACATGTGGAAAGTTATCCCCTTGTTATCGGTGCTGATCGGGGCTCTGTGTCCTGCTGCGGAGGGTGAGGAACTGATTTCTTCTGATTTGCTTTTAACAAGAAATTTTTAGTTAATTGTGGTTTTAGAAGATCCTTAACCAAATGTGTAAATAATTAATATTATAGGGAATATTCCAGCGTCCATGGGGAGTGTCTGTAATGTGAGCTTTATTGTAACATTTACTACATTTTTCTTCACTCCAATGCAAACTTCATTCAGTTTTATTAGACCAAGTAGTGCACAGCTGCTTGTTATGCAATTATAATAAACAAAAATGATGATTGCAGAGTAAATATTACTAAATTATTAAGTAGTTCACAGAGTGTCTCTATGTTTTTGTGCATCGGGACAGGAGCTGCCTTTTCATGTCAAATGTCAGCAAAACTCTGTTGATATTTCGCTAAAGCTGAAAAAACACAATTTCACAATTGTGATGTTTCCATTAAAAAAGAAACGCGATTACAGTAAGACGTAATTAAACTTCAAGCCTTTAAAAGACGCCGTGCCATCATCCTCCTGCCACTTCCTGTCTTTATTTGTAAGTTAGTTTTGTCTTATTTCAAGACAAATAAGACAAATATTAAAATATTTGCACTAGAAAATAGACAAAAACTACTTGGTAAAAGTTTGTGATTTTGCAGCATGTAGTGATTTTAATTATGGAAATCTGAGTCAACAAGGCGATGTACTGTAAAAATGTGAACAAAGCTGTCAAATTTTTACTTGAATGTTTTGTAGGTTTTACTATTAAGCACTATTTATGTCAAAGTTTGATGTTTGGACGTGGCATGTGTGGAAAAGTTCGATATGAGACTCATGAAGCCACAGAGCCTGGTGGTCACTTTGGGTTTGTTGTTTAGGTTTAAAGTCACTTTCTCCTCGTCTTTAAAGAGAGTTTTTCAAATATAATGATGAGAACTGAGTTTAGCTCTTCATTCTGACTCCTGCAGGAAGACCTCTGCTCGAGGTGAACAACAATCTGCAACAATACCAGGCAGACGAACACTCAAACGTCACACTGACAGTCTGGGGTCCAGTCAACTCTTCCTCTGATTCGCTGTACATCAAATTGATTACAATGGAGTCAGCGACGAGGATTTATCGGTATGACAACAAAGATCTGCCTGATCCATATATACATGATCAGTTCAAAGGTCGACTCCAGTGCGACCTCCAGCTCAGGAACGGGAGGGTTGAGTGTCTCCTGTCTGACCTGAGGCTGAACGACGCAGGACGGTATGAGGGGATTGTTGCCAGTAATGGAAGAAAAAAAGTCACAAAACTGGAGCTTGAAGTCAGAGGTAAGCTTAAAAAAACTGAGATATGAAACTGTGACCAAGGATTTTACTGTTAACCAGGATAAACCAGTATTTTTATTGTCATATGCCAATAAAAACCTCACATTTTAAAAATCTTGTTGCTCTTTCAACTATTTTGAATTCTGCTTTTTGGATCAAAACTGATGCATGTCACAGGTGCACTGTAAAAAATAATTTTGAGATGAAAAAGATTTTAACTAAAACATTAATAATGTAATTATTTAATTTTGTGGCAGTTACTTATTCTGAAATAAAGCTGTTTGGAGTAAAATCTACTTCTTCTAATTAAATTAAATAAAAATATTTTTATTTGTGTACAGTTTTGTCAGTGAGTTTAGCTTACTATACTTTCACAGTTTTTAAGTGAAAAGCACTTCCTGTGAATGTCTGTCTTTTCTTGTTTCAGTCAGAAAACAGAACCAAGACACGAAACGTTCAAATGTACAGACTGAAGGTGAGCGCTGCTGTTCAACATTTTACACTTTTGAAAAAGCAAAGTTCCAATAAATCACTTCAGATTTCTTTCTGGTTTCTTTGAATAGGGAATGAACTTCTTAAAGAGACAGAAGCTCAGTTTCAGAATTTTTATGACTGAACTTGACCTTTGCTTGATTGTGTTATAAAATTATACTATGTGGCAGGATAACCTACAGTCCTACTGCTTTAGTAGACTCTATTTTTCAAATGGATTTGTTTAAATTATTAATTTATGTTTTCTACTTGAATATACTTAAATTGCTGAATTAACTTTAACTGAAATCCAAACATGATAAAATCTAATTAATAATATTGGTTGTAATATGTTGTCTTAATTCAATGAGTATTTTTTTAAAGTACACCTGGTCAAACTTTTCCACGACTTCTTGAGAGTCGGCTTCAGTTTCCTCACAGACAACTTGACATTTTCTTCCAGGATTTTATGATACTTAAATGTCTCTTTTTTGGGCATCTTGAAGTTCAGACATTGATTCCTTCAGTATTTATTTCTTTGTCTTACTGCAGTCAGTCGATTGTTTTTACTGACCTGGTGTAAAGTAGTTCCTCTTACCACACCCAGGTGTGTGAGGAGTTGTTTCTTGGTCACCTGACGGCTGGTTGCCCTGGGCAACATATTGCTCACAGAAGCATGCTCTTAAACTCAGAAGGTTAACTTAGTTCAAAGCTGCAGCTGCCATTGAAAGCAGAATTAACTCACCATTTTAGATCAAATCAGTTTAATATTGGAGTTCTTGCTGAATGATTTTACATTTTGTCAACAAATCAAATTTTCTGCAGGGACTGAGTTATTTTTGGAGCTGTTGAAGGTCAATATGGTTTCAGCATCTTTTTATATTTGTGTCTTCTGGTAAAAAACATTCTGTGTGTTTTCTAAGAACTTCAAAAATGTATTTCTTTTTGTTTCATCTTTTTGCAGATGTCAAGCCTCCAAATCAAGAAAAACTTCAAAAGCCAACACAACGGGGAATGTTTGGGATGTATGCAGCACTTGTTTTATTTGTAGGGGTAGTTCTTGTTTATTTAATTGTTAAATTCTGCAAGTGTCACCCAAATGACCCCCCTTTCATGAAATAACTTGCCTTATCATGGCTCAGTTTATCCCTTTCTGTCAAACCAGGTTCACACTGACTGATAAAAAAAAAAAAAACGTGAGATTCGAAAACATTTTTGCTGTGGCTTAAAAGTAAAATATCTTGTGCCCCCTGCAAGATGCTGTATGCTAATCCTTAATGTCTTTCTAGACAAAATTCTCCTGTTAGATGTCTGGAGACGCCCAGTGTGAACCCAGTTTTACAGTAAGGGATAAATGGCGGGTTGAGGAAATGTTTGCTGTCTCAACTCACCTATAATATACAATCTGTGGCGTCCTTGGAGATGAGAAGCATCTCTTAAAGCTGCCACACCATTTGAGGTATGCGACTACCTCGTTTTCTATTTTGTGTTGTCGCAGTAATAATGGTGTTATCGCCATTATTGCTCTGAATCACAAAATAAATCCTGAGGTATGTATTCCGCAGCTCATTTGGGTTTGGTCTCAGTGCTACATAAGTTGAAGTAGCTATTAGCTATTTAAAACTAAATAGCTAATAGTTTGTAAACAAGCTAATCTTTGTTCTTCTATGAAAAAGATACAGTTTACATTTACCTTTTGGTGGATATCCAAAAGCACAAGTGAGGTGATTCCACTGAACTTGTACTAGTTGGTTACCAGTGTAAGTTTTTTTTTGGTGAAGCAACTGAAAACAGTATTGTATCCACAATACAATATTCTGTTGTATCACCTTTAAGTCTGAAATGGTGAACAAATCATGATGACATACGTCCATGTGACGACGTACGTCCATTTGATGACGTACGTCCATTTGTTCACCTTCAAACAGAAACACTTCAGATGTTACATTTAAGTAACATTTACAGTGACTGTTAAAACAAGTTAAGACTTCCAAACATATGCTACAATGCAAGTTTGTGGTCAAGTGAGATGCAGTCATGGTAAAAAGAAAGTACACCCACTTTCAGTTTTAGGGCTTCACGTATCAGAACAAAAACATCTGGTCTCATCAAGATCTAACTGCAACTTTGGTAAAGCAAACATGTTGCCTCTGGATCAGTTTGCTTTTCTAAAGACGTCAGAGAGGCAACATTTGCTCTGAGAAGTAAATGTTGCTGTTTATTTAGTCTATTATTCTACAGTTAGAAATAAAATGTGAACAAATTGAAGGCATTTAACCAAAAGGTTAGAGAAAAAACTAAATACCCAGAGCTTCATGTCAAAGTTCATGACGAGTCAATTAGAGAAACACTAAAGTTTTAACTGAACCACAAGTTGAGATGTGGTTCAGTTACACTAGTTCAGCAAAAATTTATTTTTTAAAAATCAAACCGAGCCTTATTAGGTAAGGCTGGTAATTTGGACTCATTTTCAGAGATCCTAGATCCTAGGAATAAACCAAACGAACAGTTCTTTTTACTATGACTGCAGGCCAGACGGCCAACCAACTTTTATTCTGAAGTTTTTAATCTTCAAATAAAAGGCTTTCTCAGACATGGCAGTGCGGATGCCCACAGGTCTCTTTGTGCCCCTGGGCAAGGCACTTAAAGCATGTTGCCTCCCGATCATCAGGTCAGTGTTTGAATGTGCATTTGTTAGTGCAACAGGTGTGTGAGGCTGCAGTATAAAGTCCTTTGATTGGTCGGCACGACCTGCAAAGCTCTTCATACGTTCATTCACCTCTGATTGTTTCATGGGTTCCTCTAAGATTTACTCAGGTTTGATGTTTCTGAGCTTTTCTCTAGTTTCTTTTATTTTTAGGGCTTTAAAGAATCAAATGTTGGTTGAAGGTTTTGGGTAAAATATGTGTAATTATTATTTATAAATTGCAAATTTATTGACAGAATCTGACTTGATGTTGTTTTTATTGTTGATTCTATGTTGCATTGTATTTTTTGTGTTTGATTTGATGTAAAGCACTTTGAATGCCTTGCTGCTGAAATGTGCTATACAAATAAAATTTGATTTTGATTTTGATTTATATCTGTCTGTTTCTTATTTATGATGATTTTAATCCAACTAAATGTTCCTTTGGTTGAATTTTTGCTGTTTTACTTTGTTAAACTTTCTTTCTTTTAATTTTTTGTTTCAGTCTGAATCTTTTGTACTGCAAGAAATCCATGTAAATATTTGATTTGTGTTGTAAAAATAAAACTCCTTGAGGAAATTAAGTTAAGTTTTTATTGGAAGAAATTATCGTTATTAAAATTTTAACACATTCTTTGAAGAGTGGAGCCCTGCACTGTCCCTCTCAATTTACGCTAAAATGACATAAAATCCTGTTTTCTACTGAAAATGAATCAGATTGGTTCCATGTTTTAACAGTTTTTATGTAAAATGTGCATAAAGTTTCCATAACTAAAGGTAAATATCAATCTAAACTCAGCAGCTGTCGAGCTGCTTGTGTGTGAAATTAAGAGACCAATGAATTAATAAACCCATGATTCTTTCTACATTCAACCTATTTTAACTTTATTTCTAACAGTTTGCTCTCCAGTTCATCCCAAAGTTTCTATTTTTAAAAATACAAACTGAACTTTTTTTGTGCAGAAGATCTAAATAATTTTATGCTACTTTTAAAACTGGATAGTTTAAGGATATTTAGTTTCAACATATTTTATGATTTTTAATCAAATAACTCAGATTAAATTGCAAAAAATCTAAACTTATGTGTTAATCATTTAATAAATTTTTATGCTTTTTTTTTTTGCTTTTATATAGAAACAAATTTACATTTAACAATATTTTGTTGGTTTTGAAGCATTAAAATACTTTTTGTATCCTGCAGTTTGCTGAGCCGAGTCTAAACGAACCAAATGTTCTCATCAGAAAGTCAAGATGAAAATAAATTCCTGATGTGTGTGAAACATCGATGTCTCTGTTCCTCGTTCGGAGGTGAATCTGGTCCAGCAGGTTTTTACTCAGTTTGATTTGCTGCTCAGTTATCTGTTCAGCTGCTGGGCTGCAGCCAAGAACATCAGAGGAGTGGCCATCGAGTCCAATGGAGGAAACACGAAGCAAACACGATGTAAGATCATCCTCTGGGTTAATGTTTCCCCTGAAACGAAACTTGATTTGAGACGACTTTCTTTCTATTTATGTTAAATTCTTAACCTTCCCAAGAGCAGATCCAGATTTGATCTGCAGTGTAAAATTCAAACTATTAAATAGTTCTGTGAAATTATAAGCTTTTTAAAGCAACAGTTGAATTTACACTGCAAAAACACAAAATCTTACAAAGTATTTTTGGTGTGCAAATATCTTAGCAGACTTGAAGTAAGACAAAACTAACTGACAAGTAACTTTCCAACAAGACACAGGAACTTGTTTTAGTCTATAATTCCTTAATATTGATGAAAAATTTCACATCTAACGAGACATTTTCTCCATCTTAGAAGTGAATAATTTGTCAACACAACTAGAAGTTTTTCATCAATATTAAGAAATTATTTAGTCAAAACAAGATCCTAAAACTGACTGAAAAGTTACTTAGTACATTTATTTTAAGTGTACTAAGATATTTGCAGACCAGAAGGACTTGATAGGATTTGTTGTTTTTGCAGTGTACAGAGTTTCTCTGGAAAATAAACCTTTGATTCTGTGTTTTTAATTTGTATTGGTTTGTTAACTTGAGTTGATTTAGAATAAAGAGATGATTTTAGCTAATTTATCCAGATCTTCAGCTGATATTTTTCTTTTGTTCCTCCAGATTCTAAACTATTTAACCATAACCAGACATAAAAACATTAAAATTTTACATATCAGTCACATTATAGCTTCTGAATATTTAAAATGACTCCATAACAACTTCCCCTCTTATTTTGACCATTTTTACAACATGCAGCTACTGTAGCACATTTTGATTCATAAGACATGGAAAACATTTATTGAGGTAATAAAACAATATTTCTCTGCCTCAGATTAGGAGACAATCTGCAGGAAATGAAGCTCCATTCATATGAAATGTTATTTAGCAGGTTTTTGCACTTTAAATAGCACAAGCAGCATCTGTTAGGATCTGTATCTCATTCCAGGCGTGTTTCCATGACAAGGTTACTTTGTGAGTCCTAAGGAAACTTTTGTTGTTTGATTCTGTGAGTTTTTCTGCTTTTCTCTGCTGTTGATCAGCATTATTAGAATCTAAAGTTTCACAAACATCTTTAAAAACAGAAACTGGATTAAAAATAAACTTTAAATGAGCTAATCTGACAAAATCAGATTGGTCTGCAGTTTAGAAATAAAACTGAAGTTTTACTAAATCTGATAAAAATAGAGAAAAACAAGCATTTTATAGTGAAATTAAAAGGTTTACTGGTGTAATTTGGACCAGCGGTGGATCAGAGGTTATATACTTTATCAGACCAAGAAAATCTCCTTATTGTGACCCTGAAATATAACAAACCATAAAGAAACGTAGAGAAATCACAGGTTTTTTTCATTGAAAAGTGTTTTAATCATGTTTTAGCTCACTTGTTGTTTTATTCCTCTGTAACCGGATCGGCCTAAAGCAGCAGCAGTTTTAAATCTGGCCTCACATCACAGTTTGGTTTTTAGGAGGGATCAGCAGTGAAGCGGTCCGACTGGTTCTGCAGTTCTTCCCGTTTGTCTCTCTGACAGCAGCCAGCTCAGGAATGAACCATCACAGTTTATTTTTATCACACCAACGTTTAATTTCATCCATTAAACCAGAATGAAGCTGAACTGGTCCAACTGGGCCATCAGTTCCTCTTCCTGCATTATGACCTGAAGCAGCTCGTCCTGTGATTGGATGAGAACAGAACGCGTCAGATTCTCATTCGTTCCCACAGCCACCAGTGATCAGACCAGTTTAACTCCACCTCTGGTTTGTTTTCATTAACCTGCCTTTTGTACTTATATGGAACAGGATTAGGTTCACTGGGGGAAAAAAATAAACTTTGGAGAGAGAAAAAAGGGAAAATCTGATTAAAGTCAGAATAATAATTTTTTTGGTTTCCTTAATCTTCTTCTGGTATACTTCTGTGCAAAGTGCAGCTTTATTATGACGTTTATTAGTTTAAATGTTTAAATGTCCACTAGATGGCAGTAAAACACCATGAGTGTATAAACAAGAGAAATCTCTGACTTGTCCAGCCCGGATGGTTGATGCAGAAATAGACCTGCTTTCCTTTTAAAACAGAAATGTGCAAAATAAGTGAAAAAATAAAACATCAACGTTACTGTGAATAAACATCAGTTGAAAGCGATCGAGGTAATTTATAAAACACATTGTGATCTTTGGCGCCCTCTGCTGGCGAGGAACAAACACCGTTAGCAAATTCCTTTAAACTTCATTTCCCTTCAGGCTGTTGGCTCCAAGCTGCTCTACGTCTCTTCAGTTTTGTTAAAACTATAAATTTTATTATAGTTAAAATATAATCTAAACCTCCACAAAAGGCCAGACTCTCTTTTAAAACTGTTTTCTTCAATTGTTTGCCAGATTTCTGGAGTTTTCTGAAGATCTTAACGACTTTGGCTGATTTTCTTCAACATTTTTATTATTTAAGCTCAATTTCACCTATCATTCAAACCACGGGGTAGAAGAAGCTGCTAAGCGTGAAGATTATCATTAGTAGTCGCACTTCTTTATAAATATCCTCAATCAGAGGGAAATATTCTAAAAACCAAAAAGCAATTAACTGAAAAGTTGACATGCAAAAAATAGTAAGAGAAACCTCAGTTTCTGTGTTGAGCTTTTAGGGAGATTTTTAAAGACATTACTTTAAGATATCGATCATCTCCTGATAATATACTAATATTACTAGTAATAAAATAAAACTGTGCAACACATTCTCACTCCCTACTCGTCAAATATTGACGACTTGGGACGATTTCTGACATCCGTCACATGTTTACCATTCGCTGACGATTTGAGAGGGTTCCCTCAACGTCACATGTTTACAGTCAATTGTTGACGCGAAGGGTTCTGTCAACCGCTCCCTAAGCGTGCAGAACCCAGGATTTGTTTAGGTTTAGGGTGAAGGTTACGGTTAGGCTCAGGGTTGAATCCCTCGCATCAACATGTAACGCTGAGGGACCTTCAGGGAGTGAGAATGTCTTGAACTGCGAAGTTTTAAGAAGGAAAGCGTCAGAAATGAGATCAGGTAAGTTTTTTCATTTAATCTTTTCAACAAATTAAATCTAGTTTTCTTTATTCGTTCACTATTTTCTTGTCATTGTATAAAAATCCTCTCTGTCTTTAAAGTTACAAACTGTAAAAAGCGTAGAAACTGTTTCTCTGTGATTCCTCCGCTTTTATTATTTTTCCAGAACTAACAGATCATTTAACAATTTCTGCATCTGAAACAGAAATCACTTCACTTCCAGTTTCTGACACCCACAGATCCGCGGCAGGAGACGCGGATCGGCCCGGTGAGTCCATTTCCACGCTGCGCATTTTCCGCACAGAGCGCGATGCTGTGAAGCTGCAGCTGCGTATTTAAAACCTGCTCTGTCTGCAAAAAACACGAACCACAATCACTCCGGCGGAGGTTCATGATGTTTTCCTCTCCTGTTCAGGAAACTCCGCCTGTTGAGACGGAATCGTCGGTTTGGATGAAATATTACGAGGCAGAAACATTTTATTTTACGGGTTTACAAAATGTATTTTTTATGCGAACAGGTCATCGCCCCTCCCCCTTCGACATAAACTTGTACAACTCATCTTTAATTAAAGTGTCAATAATAATAATAAATGTACATATATGTGAGTAAATCGCTGCCTACAGGGCAATTAAAACAGAATGAAACAAAAACAGGGCAATATTTCATCATTTCATATATATTTGAGCCAAAGAGCCTCTTCTGTTAGTCAGTGTCTAAACCTCCTGTTGTTGGCATGTTTTCTATCATTCTTACAGCTTGATACGAAACCTTTTCCAAACTGGCAACCCACATTAACAAAATGGTGAAATATTATTAACCACAAAACGCTATTTATAAAAGATATCAAGGTTTTTCCTACACAATCCAAACGTTTTTAAAACTAAAGCCGTCTTTAAAGGAATGTGAATATTATTTAACTTTCTAATATATTATTTAACTTTATTTTCGCTAAATAAAACGAAAAGGTTGTTTTATAAAAAAAAAAAAGATGCTCCATTCAGACGTTTGCCAGTAAGGACTTTACAGTACAATTCAATACTAAAACAGTCAGAGGAAGGAAAAAACATATTCTAAGCACTAAAACCAAACAAACAGCCATCGACTAAAATAATTCAGTTCCTTCTGAGTGTAGAAGGAACACACAGAAGTTCCTGAGTGTTCACTCAGGAAAAAAATAATGTTGAAAAAATAATGTTTCTCTTCACAACATCCATCCATTCATTTTCTATTCAACCTTTGTCCCTAATGGGGTCAGGACAGCACAGAGACATACAACCACTCACACTCACACCTAGGGAGAATTTAGAGAGACCAATTAACCTGACAGTCATGTTTTTGGACTGTGGGAGGAAGCCGGAGAACCCGGAGAGAACCCACCATGCACAGGGAGAACATGCAAACTCCATGTAGAAAGACCCCGGGCCGGGAATCGAACCCAGGACTTTCTTGCTTTAAGGCAACTGCACCACTGTGCAGCCCTCTTCGCAACATCTATTTATTAATCTATTTCTTTGATTTTTTTTCTTTATCTATATTATTGTTTTGGTCTCAGAAAATGACTGAGTGATGAAGAGACTGATGTCTGGTTCTTTAGGTTCTGCGGTTCCTCTCCTGATCCATTGTGTCTGATATCAAACCCGCTGGCTGTCACTGAATATCACCGACACGTTTATTTTAATGCCCCTATTAAACTTCACTGTGATTGTTTAGCTTGTCTTCCCACTACCGTCTGTGTTTTTGCCAGAGGTTTTATTTCTAGTATCGGGTAGACATTTTAAAAAGACGCTGGTTGATAGCAGCTCACTGCGGCTGCGCAGTGTCCGTCTCTAGGTAACCATGACAACAGCGTCAGTTCGTGGAGTCCTATTTAGGTCCAGCAATGACAATTTAACTGACTTTAACATTTCCCGTGTTTTGTTTTGGTCATTATTATTCCACTTATTGTTGAGATGTGTGTGTGATCGGTGTGTCTGTCAGTCATTTATAGCAATACGGAATAAATCGCGTCCCGTATTGGACAACAACAACCAGCTGTCATTGTAGCCTAGCTTAAGCTAACATGAATATTTACATCTCTCTTCTTGATACACTGACATTACTTACCTTCTGTCTTTCAACCACTTTGAAAAGCTTTTCTTCGTCTCTCCAACATCTTTATTCTTCCCCCTCTTCTGTTTTCTGTTTTGTGCCTCGGAGTTTTTTCTGCGCCTCATCTTTAGCTCCCTGTTGTCCGGTGCTTTGCTAAAGCAGCTCCTCCGGACCGCTGCCCAAGTTACCTGTAGGGAGGGGAGGGCGGCTAATCAGTGCTGTTCTTCTGTTATGGATCATTTCATACACAAACTGTTGTTAAATACATAAAATACTAATTAGACAAAAAATAAAATAAAATAAAAAATCCCCACATAATTTTTGCGCCACCTCTAGTGCAGCGCCCCTATGAGTTTTTTACACTGCATAGCCTCTTTTTGAGCCACAGGTTTTGGGTGCAATCCCCCGTCAGAGGGGTTTTCAGAGAAAGATTTTAACCTGTCTGTGACTCAAAACGTTTTCAGACTGAATCTTCAGCTTACAATATTTCCCCTGAGTAACTCATCTTCTATTTGAATTAGGATGATGTTGTTTAGTTACGCAAATAAAGCTGTAAAGCTCCAATTCATGTAAACAGCGTCGCTTCAAACATCAAGAGCTCAGCATGGAGAACGGTTAATTTTCCCCAACAGTCTGTTTCTGGTTCATCTGCTTCAATGAAACGGACAGAAGTCAGAAATCAAACCAGAGGAGCTGATAAAACCACAGAAACACGGAGGCTGTGGTTGACGGGGGCTTTGTCTTTGCAAACATAAAAACATGCTGAGACACACCCAAGAGTAAAAACCGTAAAGTTTCATAAATCATCCAGAACAATTTCATTTATTAGCTGTAAGCTGGATCTGTCCATCCGCCTCCATCAACCCACGTTTAGGTTTGTCAGATTGTTTGTTTTATTTATTTTTTTGTCTTCTTGCAGACAACAAAGGAAGCTTTTCATTGTGCAAGGAAAAGTGTTTCTACTCCACATAATAAATAAATGTTGGTGCCGATCTCCACCTTACACTGAAAAAACACAAAAAATTAGTTTGTAGTGCAAATAAATTAGCATGACTGAAATAAGACAAAATTAACAAAAATAACTTTTCAGAAAGATAAAACAGCTTTTTTTAAATAAATAATTCCTTAATGTTGATGAAAAAGGTCCAACATTGGCAGATTATCTCACTTATAACATTTTTCCCAATTGTGAAATAATCTGCCAATGTTGGAACTTTTTAATCAACATTAAGGAATTATTTACTTAAAATAAGCTGCTTTATCTTGCTGAAAAGTTATTTTTGTTTTATTTCAAGTTTACTAAGTTTACTAAGATATTTGGACAAGAAATCATACAAAAAAAAAAAAAAACCCAGGTTAAAATGTTGTGTTTTTACAGTGTATGGCTGTGCAGAGTATTAAACTGAGCTAACTGTCCTGTGTTTGGACTGAGGATTCAGGGAAAACATGCAGAAAACTCAAAACCTTCAAACTGAAAGAAAACCGAGGCACAAAATGTACAATACAAATCTGGAACAAACTTCCATAAAACTGCAAAACTGCTGAAACACTGAGTTCCTGTAAACTGAGACTAAAAACCCAGCTGGTTAAAGTTGCTTTTGGTTCCTACTAACTGGATCTCTGATCAACACATTTGATGTTTATTTACATGATGATTTTAACAAAAAATGAAATGAAATTTGCTCTGAAAACAAACTTGACTTAATTTGGAGGAAACTGCAACTAAAGCTGAATTACAGCAGACATCATTCGCCTGACATCCAGAACTTCACTTTTTTCTTGCTTTCAAAGAATAATTCAATCTCATTCTGTACATTTAGTACAAATTGATCATTTTAGTTAAAATTTTATTATTTTTTTTCTTACCCTCATCCATAAATCTGTTATGTTTGAAAAAGAACAAACAGAAAACAGTCGGATGAAAACGGTCTTATCGCTGATCTTCCTCCTGACCTCAGATCTGTGGGCGCCACAGAGCGGCGGGCGTCTGCGTGGTTTAGTTTGGGTTTCACTCACACACTTTTCTCTTTTCAGAATAACTAAACGCTCTTCTGTTCAATTAGCTGAAATGTGGGTGATGATCTGGAAATGAGTCAGCAGAAAGAACATTTCAACAACTTCCCTCACAATTACTGTACAAAATGCCAGAACATGACAGACATGAAAGAAATTAGCAGAGGATGGCGGGTTTTCAAGGTTTTCATATTTCACTCCACATTACCTCAGTTGAGCCATCTGAAACTAGCAGTTAGCATTAAAACAATGGAGAGAAAATTCAAGATGGCGGCACCAGTTCAGCTCAGGTCCTGAAATTACCTGGTGTTTGATTTAATGACCAGAAGAGAAACAGTCTCATCTGTTCAGACCTCACTTGCAAAACGATGACTTGGGCCGCCTGTGGTTATTACTGAGTAACAGACTTATTTATTTATTTATTTAAGTAAAATCTGGGTAGTTTGATTGGCTGCAGTTCAGCTCATGCACACAAAGTGTGGAGAACAGAAACAGTTTGTGTTTGGGACTGAATGAAGTATTTTTACTCTAACTTGAGTAAAATCTCTGGATTTTTTACCCACTGAATGAAAAACAAACAAAAAGTCACCAGACTCAGACAAACAGCTGCAGTTTCTGTTAAAGTTTCTTCAGGTTTTTAATGGAAGAAACTGATTTTGAAAAGTTTTCTTGTCTGATTTTGTTATTTTTGCTGTTATTTCTATGAATTATTGTCATTTTGCTTCTTAAAATACCAAAAATTTCCACGTAGCTTTATATTTTGAGCCATCTGATTAGTAAATGATTGATAATTTGATCAGTTACTCAGTTCTTGATTAGACTTTCTACCAAATACTTTTAACTGACTAATTTCTTGGGCGGCTGCTTTTCACTTCCACTTTAGTAAAAATATGTTGACGTAGTGCTACTCTTACGTGAGTTTAATTTTTGGCCACTCAACTGACCTCTGATGATAACAAAGCTTCATTTTAAAACATTTTTACAGCGTTTTTCTGGTCGTCTAAATCCAGATATCTGTGTCAGCAGCAGGTGAAGATCTGAATCCTGCCGCGGGTTTCAGACTAACAACAGGGTTTTGTCTGGAAGTTTGTTCAAGGCGGATCCACAGTTGAGTCAGTTTGCAGTCAAAGTAAACACAATAAAACACAACAAAGAAAAGCAGGTGTTATGAGGAGAGTTAAAAAATAAAACAGTCATTAGGCAAAATGAAACTATGAAACTTTACTTCTGTCAACAGCAGATTTGATTTCTGTAGGTTACAACTACAACTGCAAATATGTGATAATTTCTTCATGTTTTGGAAAATTTAGAGGGAAAAATTACTTTTGCAATGGAGTCAGATTATTCTGACAATCTGGAGATAAAATCAGCAAACAGGAAGGCAGCGATGTGAGGCCTAAAAGTCACACACCACAGAGACATTTCAGTTCACATGAGCAGCACGCTGGTAGCTTCTGCACGGAAAACATTTTAAATCAGGAATGGAAGAACGTGCAGAACTGTAGGCGAGATGAAGAAACAAATATCTATTTATCTGTTAGGAAAGAGTAAACTTGGATTAGTGCAAAACGGCACCAAACTTTTCCACAGGGGATTTAATGTGATCATCTAAAGATGTTTGGGTTTCAATTGATGGAGTTTTAAAGTATCACTTTCATTAAATCTACTAAAAATGACTTTTAGTAAAGAAACTACAATAAAAACAGAGATGGGCCACAAAATGAGACTTGAGACTCCATTTAACTCCATCCGTAGTGAATTTTACATCTGCAGAAAAGATTTAGGTGTAACGTTTGAGTTATGATGGGATTAAAATGTTAAAATATTGAGATCTAATTTGGAATATGAGCAAGATCATCCAAACTTTTTCCCACAGGGTGAAAATAATTCAGTTAAAACCATTAAAGACTCATAAAGATCATGTAGATACAAAATATTAAATGTTATAGCAAGATTACATTATTTTCTAAATTTGTGGGGCTGGTTGTGCTATAAAATGAGCTTTTTATTAAAATTAGGTCAATGTTTGTTAGTGTAGTCCAGGGGTCCCCATAGTGGGTCCTGGAGGGCCGGCATCCTGCAAGTTTTAGTCTCCCCCTGGTTTATCGCACCTTTACTAATTAAAGCCACTTGGATGAATTAGATTTTATTTTGTTTTTACTTCCAATTCTGCATATATAACTTGATGATTTTGAGTTGGTGTATCACTGAAAATCTTCCCCATTAAAAATGAGCAATGAGAAGAAAGTTCAAGGTGTCTGAATACTTTTGAAAGGTTCTGCACATTCAGGTGTCTCCTTTCAAACTTTTATTATCCAGCAGGAGGCAGATTTAGAATATATGGGAGTGTTAAGTTTTCAGTTACATAAACAGCGGCTCCTTCTCCACTCACGTGACCGTGGGAATCTCTCACGCCTCCAACCGGCTCATATTTCTCACAATATTTCCTAATAATATTGTGACAAAACGCTGCGCTACTTCATCCCTTTCTGGTTGGTTTAGTGCATCGATGTGTGAAGCTGTTCATGTTGCGGTGCCGCTTTTGAATGAATGAAACTGAAGAGACGCTCAATCGGACTTTCCCTGATTCACTTCCGCATTTTCTGGCTTTCCGCGCGCGCCTCTTTTCTTCTACAAATCCGCGAGCGGAGTTCGTAAATGATCGGCTCTGATTGGCTGTACGCGCCTCTCCAAAGGTGATGGCGAGCCGGTTGAAGGCAAAGTTGACATCACACGATGTTTTTCATTTCTATTTTTTTATTTTTTTTTCAGTTTTTACTACTGACTGGGACCCGCTGCGTCTTTCTCTCTCTCTGGTAAGACTGGAAATATCTACTTCCTCATCTTAAAACGCTCCAAAAGTAAATTGAAAACACTTTTAATGCAAGTATTAGACGCGGTGTTCCCTGCAGCTGCAGACTGAAAGCATTTTCACCGTTCTGGTGCATTTAAAGCATCTCTGGCAGTTTTGAAAGGCAGGATAGATGCTTAGTAAGCAGCGCCATTGGAAAAAGAAATAGGAAGTAGTTTATCTGATTGTGCATAAAATGTTGCGTCATTCATCGACAAATGATGTTGCAAAGTGTTCAAAAGTTCTGGCTACTGTTTGTGTGCGTAAATATGAAGACAGAAGATGATTTTAATCAAGTCTAAGATGAAATAGTGAAGAAAAACTACGAGGAATTTCTCCTCTAATAGGAAACACGTGCAGATTCTTTCAGTGAGAAAAACCGAGCAGACTTGATACTCCAACATTTTACTCATTTAATAAATGTTTGATTGAAACATCATCTGTTCCTTTATTAACTTAAAGATGAAGATCTTTGCTCAAAACTTAAACTCTGTTCATTTTTATTGATAATAAATAGTAAATAAGCATCACAGACAGATGGAGAAACCAGATGAGGTTTTCCTGCAGCTGTTCAAATAGTTTTAATAAAGGAAAATGTGATTAAAAAAAATCAGAAAAGTAGAAACTTGTTTTTTATTTTATCGATAATTTCTAAACTATCACCGTTTATTTTTAAAACATTAGTTTTAACCTATATATTATTTGATTTGGATGAAAAATGAAGAAATTTACTAAGCAAAGATATTATATGTAGTAAAAGCAGATTCTGTGGGGGTAATTAATTGTTTTACACTCATTTATACACATGAAACAACAAACACCAACCTGAGTTCTTACATGTCTTAAGATATAAAGCACATGGCGTTAGCTTCCCATTGAGAAAATAGTCCAAATTAAAGTTATTACAGCTGTTTTCTGAGTTTATATTTAGTTTTTACCCTCATAAATTCAATATTTAGCAGGCAGACTGACGTGTTTTACAGAGAGATTTAATCTAAGCAAACTAGTGAGAAATTAGAAACAGAACGGAGGAGAAATATCAACTTTTAACTAAATCTGACTCTTTATCCCTTAAACTGCAACTATTTAATCAATAACTAATAACTAATATACACATTAAATCCCTGAAAGTCGCTTAAAGAAAACATGTTTGGCACTTGATAATCTGCTTGACATTAGGTCTGAATTTTATCCAGGTTTTCCTTTTGCTGTAACTCTAAACACTGAAGATCGGTTCAAAGTTTTATAAACATCTTTTTTTGATAAGATGTTTTTGTGTAGCAAATATTATTTGTAAATGTAAATATATTAATGTAATGTAAATGTTTTAAGGGAACTTTAGAGAAAGAGGTTAAATCTTCCACGTGGAGGAGTTTTCAGGACACTCAGAAACGGATCCGTCTCCTCAGAACACGTGTCAAACTCAGGATCCGGGGGCCAAATGTGGCCCTCCAAAGCTTTTTATGTGGCCCTCCAGACTCCAGATTGCATCAACAAGTCCCTCCAGATTTTCAACAAATCTGCTAAACTCAAACAAAATTCACATCTACATTTTTTCAGATTTTTACTGCAAATTTTTCTCAAAACTGTTGGGATGAAGTCACTGCTGCCTCAGCCGTCCTTGATGTGAAGTTACAGCTCATGTTTAACAAGTTAAAAGTCATGTTTAACGTCATACATTAGCACAAATATTGTAAAAAATCCTTACAAATATTGTTAAATTAGCATCACAAATCATGATCTCTGATCATCGTAATGAAAATCTAAATCTAAATCCTGGTTGGACTGATCAGTGTGAAAAGATGTTCAATATTATTTAATTTTAAGAAACACTGAAACAATTATCAATAGATTGTAACCGGCCCTTTAAGAACATTCTGATTTCTGATATGGACCAAAACCAAAATGAGTTCAACACCCTGACTAGAAGATCCTCATTCACAGGATACATTCCTGTGAATTTATCACATTTATCTTGTTTTGTTTGCAGTTTGTTCACTTGTTTTCCATTTAAGCTACTTTAATTCAACATATTTTTTTAATTTTAGAGCGAATATGTTGTCCAGATTCAGCTGCTGCATCCTGAACTGAGCGGCTCTGAAACTGGACGTCTGGCCTCAACTGTTGCTCCACAGCTTGAACACATTAAAGATCTAATCAAATAAAAAATAAAGATTTTTACAACAAAAAATCATAGCTATGAGCCCAACAACACAACCGCTTTACCTTTTAGTTTTAACGTCAAATTTGAACATATTTGAATCTTTTCTCCTCTCTCTGCTGTTTCAGCCGCCATTTTTAGGAGAACAAAAAACTCCCGTTCTGGTGAGTTTGTCAGGTAGTTTGAATTATATTTAAATATAAGGTATTTTAACAAAGAAGTACTGAAACGTCAGAGTTTAATCCAGCTAACAAATCCTCTAGGTTGACGTCTAGATGTCGCGTTTCTATGACGTCGTGTTTTATCATGTTGACCTTGACTTTAAAAATCATAAACCTGTCACAATAAGCAATAAATCAATTAATCACATGATAAATTATAACAAACTCCATAATTTTTATTTGTGTGATTTATCGTTTTTCTCTCTTTCTACTAAAAACTGGACGGTAAAAATCTTCAGTCTCAACCAGCCCCTTTTTTTGAAGGATAATTTTGTTTACAGAAACTTTATAATTCATTTAATTTGTTTTATTTTCTGTCGTTTAACCTTCCTGGATGTTCAACGTTCCACCGTGTTGAAACACTTTCTCAGTTTGATCACTTTACAAACTACAACCAGCCAAATCTTAAGTCTCATTCTGAATTTTTTATTCTCTGTTCTTTATTTCTGCAGGTCCATAAGTTGCCGGTTCAGATCGAGACCCTAACAGGAAACATTCAGGTCGGCACAGGAAGTGCAAACGGTCGGCGATAAATCCTGAGTGGAGTGAACAGACAGAAGAATGAAAACAACCCGACCGGCACTGAGGGCGTGAGAAACGCCTGCGACGACAGAAACATGTCATGGATTTAAGTATTAAAGTAATCTATTACTTTTAAGGAATAATGTTTGTTGCAACAAGAGGCTTTATGAGTTTAGAAAACGAGACGTGGTTGCACGAGTTTGCTAAAAAAAAATCCTTCAAGCATCAACATGTGAAAAGCTGCTTGAATAAACATCAGCAGAGCTTTAAACTAATATGTAATCTGACTATTGTTTGGATTAAATCTGAGATTTTTACAGAAAAATCAGGTGAAGCTGAAACAACCACATAAGGAGTTTATGGTAAAACATTTATTTTATGTTAAAAGTTATTTTATCTTAAAGGCAAAATGTTTGTATTTATTGTACAGCTCTGTCATAATTACTGCTCTGCTCTGACTGGGTTGTTTTGTTTTTAGTAAATTAGCTTTGTCAGGGTCTATCTGCTCCAGTAAATGATTAATTGATTACTAAATTTGTTAATGATTATGTCAATAATCAGTTAATCATGATCGATCTGATTAATCCTGCTAGAAAGTGAAATCTGGTCCGTCTAAAACCTCCGTCTCGGTGAAAACAGAACCAGAGATGCTCCAAAAGCAGGAAGTAGACTCCGCAGGGCATTCTGGGTAAATGCAACCAAAAGCAGCGTGCTAGCCTAACGCTAGCTAGTGTCTTTGGAAATCGTTTCCCAAAGACAAAAGAGAAATCCTAGAGTTGCGCTCAGTGTATTCTTGTTGTTTCCTTCATCTGGTTCTTGTTGCAGCGCCCCCACAGGTGAGGAGAGGAACTGTTTAGTCAACTAAATGACCAAATATTTGGTATTTATTGGTCAAAGTCTAAAATATGTAATCTAATTGGTGATTATTATTAGAAGCATGTTGATTAAGATGAACACAAACATTGAGCCATATTATTACATTATCACTTTAAAAAAGAACAACTTCTGTATTTTTAATAATTAATGTCTACGTAGTGCTGCATTAGTGCTGAGCCTTTCCAGAAACAGCTGGTTTATTATGGAGCATTTAAATAAACAGTTTTTATATTAAACTTGTAAAACAAACTTTGTTTACTCTCTCTTGCAGGAGGACTTGATGTGGGTGATGATATTCCTCCTCTTCATCTGTGATCCCTGCAGTCAGTTTTTACTCTCACTTATTCTCTATTATCTTATTCTAATATTATTCTAATCAGATTAGAAATATGCTTGCAAAAAGTGACTTATTTCAACTTTTTCTCCTTTGAAGAGACGTGTGTCACGAAGGGCTTGACGGTCTACAGAGCCAAAGAAAACCAGGATGTCACCATTGATTGGAGCATTCCCAGGAAAACCAACTGGACTCTCCTCAACATGATCTGTCTCTCTGACTTGGATAAGATCGTTTTCGACATAGTAAGAGGTTCCCAGTCCCTGGCGGATGAGCAGTTTGCAGAACGGGTCCATTTGGACAAAGACTCTCCCCAGGAAGCAAAGATCCGACTCCGTCTGTCCAGAGTCCAAACCGAAGACTCTGGGATTTACACCTGCCACCTCAAAGACTTCGATGATGTCACTGAGAAATGGAGACTTCAAATGAAAGGTGAAAAAAAAACTTGGATTTAAGTTTTTGTCAAACAAGATAAGAAATGTCACTGAACTGTTTTTTTTCCTTGCAGAACGATTTATTCTGAATGTTACGACTGGAGGGAATGACGATCCGTCAAGAAACACGGCTTGTTTCGTGACTTCTCCACGTAAGTCAGTGGACTTTGATATAGTTTTCATTCTTCCACTTAACTTTCTACTGCTCCTAAAAACAGCCCAAACAAAACAACCCAACCATTCTTTGGCAATAAGTTGTGCTGCGTTCACACTGAAAACGCGTCCAAAACTTTGAGTTGGACGCTTGACATTTTGCTCCAGACTCGTTGGGGCGAGTCGTTGTTTTCTTTTTGTACAACAGCAGATGAAATTGAGAAGTTGGCACCAAAATATTTAGTAGTGAAAGCTTATACATAACGGAGGCTTCAGATTTCTTTGCCGAACATTTTGTTTTGAGTTTCTATTGAACAAACGACGGCAGCTGATAAAGGAACGACTCACGTTATGAGGAGCCTCTGGCCTTTTTCTTCCTTTCCTGGTTACTCTGAATGACGCCGTTGGACACGTGTTTAAATTTACCAGATAATTCAGAGGTGTGAGTTTTACAAGCTAGCTGGGTGCTGACGATGGTCGCTATCGGCGCTGTTTTCGTCTCACCCAAGCCCAGTTTGATGACCTGCTAACCCACATCGGTGCCTGCATCTCTTGGCAGGACACCAACTACATCATAGTGGTGTCTCTCTGGGATTGGTTGACGTTCCACGTACAGCAGCGAAAGTTCCGAATTTCCAAATCCAGCATTGGCCGCGTCGGACGTGATTGACGCGCACCAAAAAACTCGAAACACTCAAATTTTGAGTATTTCTAGCTGCACGTCTAGCTGTGCAGCGCTAGACCTGAGAAAAGTGCCTCCACTTAGACTTTGACACTCCTGACGCTCAGATCACCTTCAGTGTGAACGCTGCATTAATGTTTTTTTGGTAGCTTTAAAATGAGCTCAGCCCGTTACCTAGCAACCCAATAAGAGTTCCACCTGTCACCTAGCAACCCGAGCCTAACTCCATCAGATTCAGCTGGTTTTATGCGCTACTAACCATCCAGAAACCACTTCCTGCATTCTTGTTGGTTGTGTAGGAGGCTCTACTTCTGCTTTTCAAAGGTGTACGGTTCTATAACTGTGCGACTGTGAGCATCCATTTTCATGTGCGAGTGTAAATGTCGAGTTAGGGGCGTGGCCAGCAGCAACTTATGTGGATTTAAAGTGACAGACGCCCTGAATCAGCTCATCCTGAAGGGAGCTCACAATAGAAAAACTGGCCAGACTAATATCTGCTTATCTAATGATTCTGTGAAAAAAAGTGATGGAAATCTTTTGTATAGCTCGTAGATCTATTCCTACATTGCAGCACTGCCACCACGGTAACCTGCTGGCTTATTATGGGGAAACTGCAAACAAAAAATGGGCTTTTCTAACCCCGACTGCACAGAAACCTACCAGCTAACATTAACATCACGTGAACATTCATATTTATTCACAATTTTCTGGTTAGTCTAGCAACTGTAATGTCAGTGGTCTGGATGTAAACAAAGCAGTTTTTGTTTTTAGCTTTATTTCCTCTTTAACCTTAAATATTTGTGAATTCGAATCACCAAAATGAACCTTCAGTAGGTGTTTGATTTTTTGTAAGTTTAACCTCTTAATGAAGCTGCAGCAACAGAAGGACAAACCTGATCGTCGCGAACGGGGGGAAGAGTGATGCAGCGGTTTCACTTTGAGCGAGAGAATATTGTAACGAGGGAGCGAAAAGTGTAGAGGAATAAATGCTTCTTCATTCTTCCACCCCCACCAACCACAATAACCAGTTTGGTTTTAGTTCAGTTTCATCCACTTCTCCAATTTAACGAAGCGTTAATAAAGTCACACCAATGTTTGTGTAGTTTTCCCTAATCTGTTTAGAAACCTGATAAAACAGCATAAATATTTGTTCTTTTAGTTTTAATTCTGATTTATTAATGCTTTTTCTCCATGCAGATGCTGAACTCGCTCCAAGCGGACCGGACCCAAGCATTAAATTGGCTGTAACACTTCCAGTCGCCGCAGTAGTTGTGGCTCTTATATTTTACATTATTCACCATGTAGCTCGATCTCGAAGATAACTCTTAATCTTTATTTATTTTAATTATATGCAGCTTCTCTGACTGTCTGCGGGTTTCCCACTCCGCCTTCGGCGTCATGGTGACATTTTTCATCAGACCCGTTTCAGAGGAGTGGGTGATTCTGTAGCAGCTCCTTTGTACTGGTTTTTATGGTGAATGTCAATCATTAACTAGTAACATTTAGCACATATCTATTAATATTAACACTTTTTGTTCATTTTTGACAAAGCTTAAACTAATTGTGGATTTAGCCATTGGAGGATTTTTGGTGCTGAATTAGTTTGTGTTGTTTTCGTTTAGCAGCTAGTTTAGCTATTTGGCTAAGTAATAATTTTAAAACTTGAATATGAATCAACATGTTTTTGTACTGTTTTGTATATTTACTCATTTATTTGTTGCTTTATTTCTAAGCTCCAATAACATTTCTTTATCCAGTTGCCAATTGCTAGGCTAGCAATTAGCATGTTGCAGCTAAATAGATGTAAATAAAAAACAGTCGTCTTTATGTGACAGTGTTAGGGCCATGCTAAGAAAATAAAAAATTACAGGAATAAAGTTAAAATAATACAAGCATAAAGTGATAATAGTTCGACTTTATTGGTGTAATTTTATGACTTTATTCTCTTGATTTTATTTTATTTTTTCTGATTTAGCCCTTTTACTCCATCATATCTTGGTGCTGGAGGATTTTTGAAACCTTTTTTTATTCTTATTTTAGCAGATGGTTTAAATAATTCTACTGAGTGAATCAGTTTCAGTTTGTGTTCATTTGTCTCTGCTGGTTCCATGATGTTTGGGTAAAACTGGGAAATTCGTCATTCAGGTCATGAGATCATTTGTCATGTTGGTGTTCTGGTTTTCAGTGACGTGCAGATCAGGTTCTGTGAAACATTACAAAATGTTTCCATGAAACAGACACTTGTGCAATGAAGCAAAAGTCTGAAGACCAAAGAACACATTTCAAGTCCAGACTGATATTTAACACACTGCAGGGCTGCTGGAAACTTTTATTTTGAAAGTCCAGTTGGACCTTTATCAGTGCAGATGATGGATGGTGAGTAACTCCACATCTTGGTTACGTAAAACTTGCGTCTCTTGAATGATTTACAACTTCATGACTCTGGAAAGTCATAAATCGCATTGCAGTTTTACATTTTTATACTTGATTAAAAACATGAAGTTGTATTTATTGCATCCACTTTGCCAGAAACAATCATTTTCTGCATGGTTGTTGTTGATCTCCTTCTGTTTGAAGGGTTATTGTAACTTCTTTCTGGATTTTGTACGTTTTTAGCAAACATGTACAAAGTAAAGTTCATTTGTTACCTGTTTTTTTTCCACAGAAAATGTTCAGTATTTTTCAGCCTGATTTGTAATAAATCTAAATTTCATCAAACCATGAAGTCTTATTGTGTGTAAAGCTTGCAACACTGTAAAAACACAAAATCTTACCAAGTATTTTTGGTCTAATTTATTGTTCAAATACCTTAGTAAATTTGAAATAAGACAAAAAAATAATCTGCTAATAATAGCTTATTTTAGTTCCTCAATATTATATTTAGAAAGCACGACTTCCTGTGGTATATTTCACTTATAACAAGACATTTTTAATTTTTTTTGAAAGTTTTATCTTAGAAACTAGACAGAAATACTTGGTGAGATTTTATGTTTTTGCAGTGTAACTCACCTTGTTTGTTACAATCTGAGCTCTTCAGAGCATGCGGATAGTAAATTGTAGGGGTCCCAAGATAAAACCTTGGGGTACACCGGATGTAATTTTTGCCCACTCCCATGTAAAGATACCCAGTTTTATTACTTAAAAAAGGTTATTTTGAAATAAAATTACTAGAATACTACAGTATTGTGTTTTTGTAGTGCGATATCTAATAAAATAAAACCTTTGTAATCGAAAAAACATCAGATTAAGAAGCCGTATGACCTTTCTGTCACCATTTTATCTCTACAGTGAACTGTATCCTGCCCCACAATTTAGATTGTTTCCTGTATTTTGATTTGTTGTTGACAGAAGGAAGATATTTACACTTGAAACTAAACAAATATACTTGATAAAATTTTATGTTTTTGTCAAAAAGAAAAATACAGTTTATTTTAAACTTTGAAACTTCAAAATTCAAGCTAAATTTGATCAGAAAATTCACACAAAATAGATGGAAGTGTGAAGATGAATTGTTAAACGTTCTGTGGGAGGCGGGTGGGACTTTCCCTCTTTTATGGACCCAATGAGCCGCTTTTCCTACGAAAGGGGCAGTGACGTGCGGTGAGGTTCATAGCTGGTGAGGCACTGACGTCATCAGAATCAGATTTGCAAATAGATGCATAGATTGACAGCAGTTTACAGGTTATGTTTCACTTCTGCATCCTTACACATACAAACTGTAGCTCACAAAACACACATTTCCTTAAAAAACAAAACAAAAAATCACTATCTCTATTATAATCTATCGCTGCACTTGACTTGCTTCCCGAATCGTTTAGCCTAGCTCGCTGTCACTTACTCGGCAGTTGAGGAGTGAACAAGACGAACGTCTGGGATCTTGAGCGCCCCCTGCCATGAGGCAAGAGAACTGCCTGCCTCACCTCGAACCTGTTCTCTGCCGTTTATAATCGCTCATTACACGAAACACGTTACACAAACACAGTTGGTGACAAAAAGCACTGTACATTATATACATAAGCTAAATTATTGGAAATAAGTTCACATATTAAATTTGTTTAAACCATTTTATTGACGCCGTACAGCAACATGCTCTCTCCGCTTAGCAGCCAGCGCAGAGCCAGGGGTTGCGCAATCCAAGTAGTAAAAACCACCGGATGAATATAACAATTTAAATTACTTTAAGATTATATATTTTCGTTCTTTCCATGATGGCAGGTGAGGCACAGCCTCACCTGCCTCCCCTGACCGCACGTCACTGGAAAGGGGAGAAAACCATCCAGCGTGTGAGGTGGGAGGAGGGTTTAGATTGAAGTGATGCAACTCTGCTGTGTTTCTGTTTCCTGTGGCTCCTGTGGTTTTCTGTTCAGTTGAAGATCAATGAAAATTTAACTGTATTTCAGTAACAAAAAAAGAATAAAAACTCCTCCACAAAAAAAGGTGAATTAGGCAGAAATATAAAGGTTTTCTCCCTCCAGTTGCAGAGCTTCTGTATGAGTCTTAGTTTTCACGGAAACTGTTTGACAGCAGAAACCCCGGAGTTCAGGCATTTAAAAGTTACATCAGACTCCACGTGTTTAGAAAGTGAAAGTCGTCAGCCTTGCTGGAAAGTCCGAGTCCAATCCTAACTGAAGAGTAAAACACAGGTAGGAAACAATGATCTCTGTATGAGAGACTATTTAATGTCCTGTTTGCTTTGGAGGATCTTAATTTTATTTAAATACTACAAAATTCATGTTTTGCATGTTTATTCGTTTATTTGGATTTCTGCTGCTTCTAAAAACAACTCAATCGATTAAGATAAAACAAAAAGTTAATCTGCTTTTAAAACGAGCTGTTTCAAAAACATCCAGAGCCACAAAAGAGCCCCGGGAGTGGAGGAAAAAGAAAAAGTGACAAGACGCTCTAAAACAATTAATTCTGAATGGCAGAAATGAGAAAACTAAAATCTCATTAACTAAGGATAATCTTATGCAAAAACATGTTTTGTATAGACCGTAGACATGTCCTAACCTGTATAAAAACTATCATACGTCACCTTTAATATTCAGTAGAGAAACGTATTATAAACCAAGATCTTTCTGTTTATACTGCAGGTGTTTTTCCACGTGTTTCATTTATTAACAAACAGGAAAAAAGTGAAAGTTGGACTGTGAGGTTTAAGTTTGTTAAAACCTCAGTGATTCTTCGAAGCCCCTGAAGTTTCACTGTGATTCTGTGCGTTATTTTCAAGTTTTGACAGGTTAAGTGTAAAGTTAGTTGTCAGTTTGTTTGAAGTGTGGCTGTCTGGGGTAGTTATGAGTAGTCAGTATCTCACCAGCAGCACATCCTTCAGAGATGTGAGATTTCAATGTGGTTCAAATGTAAATGTCTAAATAAATAATTAGAATAAAAGCAGAAAGTGGTTGACCTAAATGTTAGCTTTAGCTTCATTTGATACAAAATGTGAAAAAGAGAAATCAAAAATCTATTAAAACATCCGGAAGCTCTTCAGTGAATTTCCTGTCTGTAATATTATAACCTCCAGACGTTGGAGGAGTTTCTGAAATCACACGACTTGTTGGAAAGACAATTATCATGTTAGCTAAATATCGGCAACAGTTTTTAAATAATCACCATTTTGTTTCTAGTTTTAGGACTCAAAGTAAAAATAAAGATAAAAAAATCACAAAAATTAGATGGAAAATTATGTAAAAACCAAAGAAGTTGAAATATTCCAACCTAATGTCAAAAAACATCTAATCTAAAAGCACATTACTATTACTTACTTTTGTTGTCATTTTTTGTGAAAACTAAATGCAAACAGGAATAAACTAAAATAAAACAACATTGGTTTGCTATTTTCAGATTTAAAAATATGAGCTGTTTTAATCTTTTTTTATTTATTGTTAGCCAAAATTAAACCAAAACTGGTTTTTATCCACTTTTTGACATCATCATCCTTCAATCATAACATGATGCAACAAAGCATTTAAATTAATGCAGAAAGATAAATTATTTTATAACCAATAAAAAAGTTTTTATTATAAAACCAACAAAAAAAGTTTTTATTTTAAAATCAACAAAAAAAGTTTTTTATTTTAAAACAAACAAAAAAAGTTTTTATTTTAAAACAAACACAACATGTTTTTATTTTAAAATGTGCTTCTATGACAGAAAGTTTGATCCATACACGTTAAAGTTCAGGTATTTATAAAATGACATCATTTCAATGAACATAATAAAGTTAGTAAATAAAAAAACGTTGCCCAGCTGTTTATCAGTTTGGATCAGAGCATTAATTAAAGCAGCGGCTGCATATTTTTACTTCTGCACAGTAAAGAAATTATTCACAATAGTTCAACCAAAAACAATTCTTCAGAATTACATTTGAAATTCAAAGCTTTCGGGTTTCATGTGAGGCAAAAAATATAGATTTAAAAAGAAGTTTTTACAAAATTGTTCATGTTGACGGTAATTAGGAGACATTAGCTTCTAGTTTTTACAGTTTATTTAGTTTGAGAAACGATAATCTGTAAACGGAAAGCCATAAAAACTCATGACTGTTATAAACACTAAACTAAAACAGTTTGATTTGACAGCATCACATGTTGCAAGTTGCAGTTTTTCTAGATTTTGTTAATCGTCTGTAAAAAAAAAGAAGAATAAAACCACTTGAGAAAAAATAACATTTCATCATCAAAACAGTTCAAGCTAACTTTGAGTTAGCTTCGTGTTTAGCTTGTTGACGTTTCAAGTAAGCAAGGAGGCATTTTGACAGAAAGAGAGAGAGAGAGAGAGAGAGAGAGAGAGAGAGACCTTTAAAGACCTCCTGCTGATTCTGGTGGGAAGGACGTTCAGTCTCTGCTTCTGTGTGAATGTTTGGGTGCTATGAAGAAGAGGAGGAAGAGGAGAAGGAGAAAGACGAGAAGGGGAGGACCGAGGAGGTCGGCGGAGAAGTGAGGAGCTGATCGGACCAGGCCGGATCGTCAAGGTTTATTTCCACAAATGGGTCGACGGAGCAAACGGCTAAAAAAGGAGAAAAGGCAACAAAAAAAAGTTAGCATTTATTTGATCTACTCTAGAGATAAATATGTTTATAAACAAAATTATTAAAAAATCTTCCAGAAAAAACAAGTAAAAATGTATTTTTACAAGTAAATAAATGAGTAAATGTCAAAGTCAGACATAAAAATGATCAAAATTCTACTAAACAAATACAGAAAAAGCTGCTAAAGTCAAGAAAAAATGAGTTTTAGGAAATCTTTAGACGTGTTTATCAGGATTTTTCCAAATATCCTACATGAGCAGCTGAGTGATGGAAAGAAATGATGATTGTTTGGGATAAAACAATGTATAGAATCTGTTTTATTTATATTTTATTAAATAAAAAAATGTTTAAAATTCTCGATATTCAATGGAAAATCTTGAATTATTACAGAAATTCAGCTGATATTGTGACAATTTATCTTTTGTTATTGTTTGGTGTCTTTATCTCCCGTCAAATCAGTCAGACTGAAGTCAAAACTGGACGAACCTCTACGGATTCGGTTATTAGAAAAATATGTTTCCACTGAAATATTTTAATAGCACCTGTTGATTGTATCTGTGTGGTATTTAAATGAGCTTACATGGATTGTTGTTGTTTCCGTTCTGTTGCTGCGGCTCCTCGACTGCATCGAAGAACAAGTTGTTGCTGCTCATCTGGTTGGATTTCTTCTCTGTCTGGTCGCCTCCTGATAACGAGCTGCTGCTGCTGCTGGAGGAGGAAGAGGACGACGAAGATCTCTGCGGGTCGTTTGTTTCTGGTGGATCCTGAAGAGCTGCAGGAAGGGAAGGAGTTAAAGAGGAAGAGTGAATATCTGAATTCACCAAAACTGAGTCTGGATCATCAAAAGGGTAAAATTCACTTTTCATATTTCCATTTAGTTTTTACTGCTTCTGAAAAAAGTCCAGACTGATTTTAGGCAGTAAATTAATGGCTTTTGGTGTCTGGAAAACAAGCTGTTTCAAAAACCTCCTGATTGTTAAGTCACTCTGTGCCGTTACCGAGCAACCCCAGCCAAACCCATCCCGTTACCTAGCAACCCAAGCAGAGCGTCAGCACTTTTGGTCAGCTGGATTTACCAACGTATGCGCTGTACAATGGCTGCTGGAAAGGACAAGTGTTCTGTTGTTGACTCACCATCCATTCCTTCTTCCTCAGGGTCAGAGATGTTCGGTCGTGCAAATGTGCTTCTGTTAGAAGCCATTTTCAGCTTATTCTGATTCTGAAAGGAGCTAAAATAGGCAGAACTGAGCAAATACAATGTAATTATGCATCCTTGAAGAGGTTAGAATAGGTCTATTGGTGATGCAAAACATTTAAAAAATTTTTTCGTACAAAATAATTCTTAAATAATGAGATTTTAGTTCTGCTTAGTTTGATCTCCTTTCAGAATGAGCTGCTTTAGAGCCTCATGTTGCTTTGAATCCAAATAAGCTGCATGAGTTGGGGGCCTGTTGGTCACGGCCCCCAACTCAACGTTTACACTTGAACATCAAAATAGCTGCAAATAGATGCATAACTATACAACTATATGTCTTTGAAAAGCAGAAGTGGAGCCTCATGCACAACCAACAAGAATGCAGCGGGACAAAACACTTGTCTTTTCCAGCAGCCATTGCACAGCGGTAAAACCAGCTGACCAAATGTGCTGGAGCCCCGCTTGGGGCGCAGTGTGACTGAACAATTTTCCAAACACCAAAAACCATCTGGGTGTTTGTTTTTAAATGTTTGAGATGTTTTTACAAGCAGTAGAAACCCAGAAATAAAATAAATGTGAAAAATGTTAATTTTGATAATCTGCCCCTTTAAATGTGCAGTTTTTTGCCAAACATTGGTACCGTTCTCTTCCCCGTCTGCGTTTTCCTCCGGTTGTGGGCCGGTGCCGTTGGGTATCGGTGTGGTGGAGAGATCATCTGAGATCACATCTTTGTTAACCGGTTGGTCTGAGAAACAAACACAGAAACCAAACCAAAACATCCTTACTCAGGTCGTCGGACTTTTGAAGACATTTAGATGGAGTTAGTTAGTTACCGAGGTCATCCAGGTAGACCTGACCGAAGGTGCCAGTTGGTTCGTAGGCACTGCTGGAGGCCGGAGGGCGTTGGAGGTCAAACGAGTACGTCTGAAAAAGACCAACAGAAACCAAAGCATTTGAATATTGATGGTATCATAGAGTGATAGTTTTTCTTTAAGGAAACATGGATTTATTTGTAGTTTCTCACCCTGGACGCCCTGCGGAGCATGTAGAGGATGACACACAGAGCGATGATCACGATGATTATCAACACCAGCAGGATGTAAGCTGCCGAGAACAAAATGACGAGGTTACCAGAACCTCAGTTTAGATTCAAACACAGAAGAAATAATAAATATGGTTTGAAATATTCACATTATACTGAGTTAATTTGCCTTGTATACTAGTGACCACTAGGGGGCGCTGGAACATTAGCTACATGTTCACTGTAATTTCCTGAAGATTCCAACCAAAATCTACAAAACGAAACATCTGCATTCGATAAGAAAAGCATTAATAGGATGAATGACTTGCATCTATTTTAGTATAAATTTGGTTAGTTTTAGAAAACAGAGTGTTGATGAAACACCCAGCAGGAATCGGGCTGATAATTCAACTGGAACTACAATAGAAAAGAAAAAAATACCAAACCTGAGTTTAAAAAGAAAAAGAGCGAAGATGAACTCAACAGATAAACTGGAGCAAAAAAAGTGAACTTACCCCAAGATGAACTTTGTGAAGTCACTGAAAGAAACACATTAGATTTAGTTTTTCACTCAGGAGAAATCTGATGGTTTCTTTTATTTGTACCTTGGTTAAAAGAGCAGGCGGCCATTCTCAAAACAAACGATGAATAATATTATTCTTAAAGGGACAGCGTGTGTTTTCCAGGCACAGTAAAGTAATTATTGCCTTCATTTGGATTTATGACTGTAATTTAACGCTCGTGTCTCCTTTAAAAGCTCCTGCTCTTTCTGAAACCTTCAGGAATAATTTCAACATGGCTCCTCTGTCAACCTTTAACAGTGTTTTTACCAGGGTTGCTCTGCAGCTCAGTTTCAGCTAGTTCAGCAGGCCTTTGTGGAAAAGGTAGTGATGAACTCTGACCTGAACATTCAGAGTCACATAAAGACGATTATAAAGTCGGCCTTCCAGGACCTGAAGAACATCTCCAGGATTAAGATCTAGAAAAACTCTCTAAATCTAGATTAAATCCCAGTTGCTTCTGAAATGAAACATTAATCAACATTTTGATGTGTAACGACGCCATTTGACAAAATGCAATGCTGCAATTATTGTATGTGTATTCTATGACTTCATATTTCTGTGTTTTTATGAACGTTGAACTGCTTTGTTGCTCAAATATGGTGCACAAATAAACAAGGTTGATCTATTAATCTCCAACAGAGTCTAAAAATATCAATCAGATCCAGAACGCTGCTGCTGGCATCCTGAATAAAACCAGGAGACAGAGCACATCACCCAGTTCTGCAGTCCCTCCACTGGCTCCCTGTAGCTCAGAGAACAGACTTTAAAATACTGCTGCTAGTTTATAAACCACTGAATGGCTTAAAGAGCTGCTGTTGTCGCCATAGCAACCTTCCAGACCTCTCAGGTCTTCTGGTTCTGCTCTGCATCCTCAGAACCAGAACCAAATATGGAGAAGCAGCATTCAGCTTCTATGCACCACAAATATGGAACAAACTTCCAGAAAACAGTAAAACAGCCGAAGCACTGAGTTAGTGTGAAGTAGCTGTCGTAGGTGAGCCTGTGTTACCAAACCGGCAGAAAGTGTTACAGAAAAACAGTGAATAAATGTTTCTTACATTAACAATTAATTTCTGCGGATATTCTCACAGTTAAACTTAACAAAAACAAAAACAAAAACAAAAACGTCTCTTTCCTTTATTTAGCAACAAACTGCAGACGGTTATTGTAAATCTCGCTCCTGAAAGTGGCAGCTAAGTGGTAAAGTGTTGTTTTTTGTCGTCCTGTGACTGTTAGCATTCTGGTTTGATGGATTAAACTTGGCGTTTCTGAAGAGCTCCTGTGGGTTCTGGTGAGCAGTTAGACAGAAATCAGGCGTGTGAGTCGCTGCGGTTTGACACAGGAAGACAAAACGAGGCAGAGCGTGAACCTGCAGCCTGCATGAAGCTACCTGCTGTAGGCGCTGCAGAGGTTGACCCTTCACTGCTTTCTTCTTTTGGCTGTCAGAGAGGAAACAAAACTCCATCAGTTAACTCCATCTAACATTCTCTGTTTTATTTCAACCTTCTTGCATCTGAAAGCATCGGATGGTTTGAAATGTTTGTTTCTTCTCCTGGATTTCTGAGAACTGGCTTCGTGTTTCTGAAGCTTTTCTTGTTCATGGTGGGCTTTGCACTACAACCCAAAACTCACTTCCTGTCTGCCGTTTTTCTAGAACAGCAGCGGTGGAGTGGCTTGATTAAACTGACACCTAAAACTATTTTTATATAGTTTTATAAAACATTACACAACAAGCAGCATCCAAACGACAACATCTGCATTTCATGTGCCAAAATGTGAAGATATGAGGTTAATGATGATAAAACTTTGTTCATTGATGCTGTACTTGTGGCTCACTGCAGGAATTATGGGTTTAATGGAGATCAGAGTTTGATCTTTTTTTATCTCCAGAAAGTGAAAAAAAAAATCTGCAAAAGTGTTTAAAACATTACAGATTGGATTCATTTTTAGTACTTTATTAATCCTAAAGAGAATATTTTTGTCATAGAGTTGTAGATGTGGCTCCTGCAGCAGTCTGTCTTCCAGCAAGTTTGAAGAAGCCTCTGACTGAAGAACGTTGTCCCTCAGTGTAGCACAAGATGGAGAATTTCTAACACAGCAATTCTGCTCTTTTAGTAAAAACAGAGGAAGGAAATAAATCATGTAAATTCATGTCTATGTTCAATTTTAAGACAAATTAAACAGATTTGTGCGGAAAACTGGAGAAAATTTCCAGATGAAATGATTCAAACCATCAGAGCTTTTTAAAATCCAATACAAAACATGTTTGTTTTTTAGAAAAACTATAGTCAGTATTTGGTTCTGCTCTAGTTCCACTCATAGATTATTTCTCTAATAATATGGAAAAAATGTTTTGTTATAAATTAAATAATCTGAGATTTGGTACTTTTTCATGAACAATAAGCAAATACTTAAAACAAGTTCCTATTTCTTCCTGAAAAGTCTCTAATAAGTTAATCTGGTTTTATTTGAATTGTACTAGGATATTTGCAGTGGACAAAAAATCCTTGGTAGGATTTTGAGTTTTTTCAGTGTAGAGGTCTGCAGTAGCACCAACAGGGTTTCCACTGTTAATATTAAATCATGTTAATTAACTATTAAAATATGCAGATTAGCAGGTGGCTGGGGTTCCTAATCCCCATGAATAATCCACCAGATTTCTGTTTCTGAATGTTTTGGTTTGAGCTGCAGCCGCTGGATAAAAACGTTCGTGTTACTGAGGACTGTTACCGTGGTTACTGACGCCGAGGTAGGGCTCTGATGCGCTGGAGGAGACGGAGTTGATGCTGTTGCGTTGTTCGTCTCCTCCATGGTTCCATTAATGTCCGTCTCAGATGTCGAAGCATTAAAAGGATCTGTGGCTAACATAAAGGAAACGACAAAATGAAGAAGAATCTCAAATCTTCAAATTAAAACTTCAAAACGTTGCAGTGAAAAACAAAAGCATGAAACAGAGGCTAACTGTGTAAAATAATCCAGAGTTGATGGATAGAAAATAAAACATTCCTGCAGTAACATAAATACTTTAGTTCAGATTCTCTATTGAAATGTGTTTAATCTTTGTATTGTAGTTCTCAACTCTTCTTTCAAGGTCTGTATGATATAACCATAAATAATAAAAAGTATTTGTATCAATATCAGTATTGGTTAATTAATAAATACTTTGTATTCTGTATTTAGTGTGAAAAGATTCATAATTTTTAGTCACTTATAAAACATTTATTGAAGGTAAAATAACCATAACAACATTTTCATAAGTACATTGTACTTTTTTACATTTATGGCATAAATTTGCACTATAATAAATCATTTTTCAATAACTTAGACAGATGGAGATCGTCCTGTAACATCTGTCACAGAGCAGCAGTGGAAGTCATCAAGATGAAGACACAGTGTGAAGAAATCAAAATAAATGCAACATTGATCAACATATCTGATTATGTTAATCAATAAAATGTAACATTTGTTTCTGGTTTCTCAGCTGGATTCATAAAAGTCAGAAGAAGACTGGAGAAACGAGCAGCAGAGGGAGAACGAGGAGAGAAGAGACAATTATTCCTCTAATTATATTTGGGCTAAACTGAGCTCTTTATTTTATAGAAACGCTGCAAAGTGTAGCATGTTATGATATTCTGTCAAAATAATGAGGAAAAAAAGACAACAGGAGATTCAGAAATTAAATTTTCTTAAATTAACGCAGTTATTTAATAAGATTTTATTTTGGAGTAACACTCTGCTCCAAACCAGTTGGTGGCGGTAGAGCACCAATTTCATTGTTTGCCAACCGCCAACAAACATAAAAGAAGAAGAAAAAGAAAAAAGGAGAAGAAGAATCTGACTTAAGAAGAGTATTTTTTACCATTTTTATTAACATCCACGGCTGTTTTCGTGTCATATAGTTGTGTGGGAGCGGAAGTTTCTGGAACTAAATAAGAAACACAAAACAATAAAATAAATATAAATAAACAGATAAATAAAGCTAGAAAATTCTAAATTAGGGAGGCAGATCAATAGAGCTTACAGGATGTGGATAATAATAATATTTTCCATTATAAATCATATTTAGAAAGTCAGTTTTTACCTGGAGTTGCAGGACGTATCGTCGTATTTAGTCCTTGTGAAACAGCAGAAGTTATTAGAGCTGCAAAACAATAAAGATAAATATTACATAAAGCAAATCTTAATATTGAATTTAACAGCTTGTCCTTGTTGAAGGAAGAAAAGACTAAATTAGCTTAATCTGGAAAAAGCTTGGCTCTCTTTCTTCCTATTTCCCGGGTTCTTCCAGCGAGCAGCGTGTGGCAATCAGGAACGACGATGCGTGATGACGTCACAGAATTACAGCGTTTAATTCCACACAAGAAGCGTATGAATTAACAAGAAAACTGCAGAGTTACAGAAAAAGTACATTCTTTACCTGAGACAAAAGAATTAAAAGACAAAGGGACAATGACAGAGAAAGAAAAGGCAAAGACATGTCTTTGGAGAAGGCTGATGCCAAAACGGCAGAAAATAACAGCAATCTGAATTATTATTATCATGTTCTATCTCTTATAGTGAAGGCGTTTCTCTCCTTGTTAATGTATTCATTAAGGCGTAGCTCTGTATGACCAATCAGACGCTACCTTGGACGCCAATAAAACTTAGAACTTCCCCTAATTTCACGCCAGGATCAAAAAGCCCCTGCTAGAGCCACCTGATCAAATAGACCCTTAACATACGACTTCACATATACCTGTGAATTTTAAAGTGTCTCCTTCACAAAGTTAACCTCAGTAATTTAATTTAAGGAAAAATTATCTTCACAAACCTAGTTTTTTTCTCGTCTGCAATCAGCATTTTCCAAAGATTTGAATCTTTACCTTATCACATAAATCCTGAACAATTTTCTAATACTAAACAACACATTTTCATTGAAACAATTTCCATTTGATTCAGATATTATCATAGACAGTACAATTTTCAAATACATTCAGCATTCACCATTCTAAACTTAGATAATGCACTTTGATTAAAACTTGCTATTAATACTTAGAAAAATGTTAATGATCTCAACATTCTATGTTGTATTTTAGTTTAAACCATGCCAGATGTGGTTCTAAAAGGCCTTTGATGTTCTGTGAACCAAATCGGCTTCTGCCCTGCACTAGATGCTAATTTCATGGCTTCCTGAGCCCTGATAACAATCCTAAAAGATCTCCTTTAATATGCATCTAGTTCCTGACCTTTGATATTTACCCTGTTGGATAATTTAACTGTAAATTCTTCACACAATATCTGTTTAAAACTAAGAAATTTATACAACATAGAATGTTCAAGATACCTTTTACACATGACATAAGATTAACTGTTAAGAAATTTGTTCAAAATCAGACTGTTCAATATACCTTTTACACCTGGGGTAAAATTAGCTGTATTAAGCACTAAAAATAATTATTTTTCTTTACATCCTTTAAATCATTAACATAATGTGAGCAGCATGCAGCGTACTGATAACGGGTGACTGAGTTTTCTTGTAGCTGCAGCTGCTTTCAGATGTGTGAAAAAACAAACTACATGAGAGCAAAGAGGTGTTAAAAGTCTGAGAAAGAAAAGAAAACATTCAGGTTCTCTGATCTCATCTTTATTCTGCTCTGTCTGCTGCAAACACTTGATGATTGGACCATATAAAACCTCCGTCTAGAGGATTGCACAGCTGCTAACATTTAGCATGAATACTTTTAAATCAAAGTAAAAACAGAAACAGCACTTCTAGCTCCTCTAAGATGTGAGGTTAGTGGTGATTTTTGTTTAAACTTTCAGAACTAAAGACTGTTGCTTTAATGTTTTAACTGCTCTCTCCTCTCACAGAGTTTACCAAACATGTTAGCATTCACTTATCTTAGCATAACGCTGCTAAACTACAACCTAGCACTTAGCTTTAGTTTCTTTTAATTATTTTAGGTGTTTTATTTAAGTGATGCTCAGATAAAAAAATCTTATATTATTAAGGTAATCTGCCTCAGACTTACAGGTCCACCATTTTTGTAGTTTAATATTTTTTCTAGAGTTTGTTGTTTCATAAACACGAGAGACACGCAGCTGGTTATCTGCAATAACTGAATGCTTTCAATGTCAAATTTATTCATATTGAACTTTAAAAACAGGCGTTAAACGGCACCAAGAATGACAATAACACAAAATGATAAAAACAGAGCATCAAAACAACACTTCAAACAAATGTCAAAGAATAAAAACGAGTTGAGAAGCGATTTAAACGTTCATAGTTTTATGAGCTTTTAAAAACCGTCGCCTATATCTAATAAGTTTCCATCCTGGAAGCTCTAAGTGATTATTTAGTAACAAAACTCACTGCTACAGATTCTTGATCGTTTTTTAAACCTATTTTAATAATAAACATGTTTTACTTTAATGTAAAGGCAACACAGTTTAACTTGTTCACTGCAAAAACACAAAATCTTACCAAGTATTTTGGTCTAATTTTAGAGCAAACATTTTATTCTTGAAATGAGAGAAAACCAACTTAAAAATGACTTTTCAGCAAGTTAAATGTAAATAATTCCTTAATACTGCTGACAAAGTTCTATTTACAGGCAGATTATTTCACTTATAACATGGAAAAAATGTCAAAACTAAAATAAAATACCAGTGGAACTAGAACTTCTTCATCAATATTAAGGAATTATTGATTTAAAATAAGCTTCAATATATTTCTTGGAAGTTATTTCAAGTGTAATAAGATATTTAAACTAAAATTAGACCAATATACTATAAGGTTTAGTGTTTTTGCAGTGTAATACTGGAGCTGTTTTTATGTAAATGTCAAAGAGCATGCTCTTAGCTTCCTAAATCTAAACAATTATTTAACTTCTGCATCTTTTTATTGCCTGATTTTAATCATCAAACGAAGTTTTTTCATTTTAAACTATAATTAAATCTCAGCCTAATCAGCAGGACCATAATAATGCTGAATGTTTGTCTTATTTTAGCTCTGATTAAAATGAACGTTCAGTACATTTAGAAACACCTCCTCATAAATCTGAACATCATGTTCATTCCTAAACAGAAAATATGCAAATATTACACTTTTGCTCCTTCATCGCTTTGCATTTGAAAAAAACAAAAGTTCATTTGGCGGAAACCTAAACTCACTGCGGCGTATGTTGGCTTTGCATTACTTCCTGCATGGGTGGCATCAATTAAAGGCCTTTATAGTCTGTGGAAATCATGCAAATGCAGATTTATGACTAAATTAAGGTTTTCCAGGTGAGTAAATAAATGACTATGATGACTAAATTATGTCCAGTAGCTCATTTTGAACAAACATTCTTGTACCATTTGATTAAATTGAATTGAAGAAGTAAAAGTTTTAAATTAGTCGTCTCAGTGAGCATCTTTATGTTTCTATTATTGAAGATTTGAGTTAAAAAGAAGAACCTGGGAGGAAAAGTCTGCTGGTTGAAGTGAACTCACCCAGGAAGCAGAGCTGAACCAACAGCTTCATCATCTTGATTCAAACCGTCTCCCACTTGATTGTTTTTTTTTTACAACAAAAAGCTGTGATCATCAGCGAAGCAGCAGCAGTTTCCCTTTTATTCAAGTTATTTTGTTCCTTTTTCTTTTAAGCTCCTTCCTCTGCGGCGTTCCTCAGTCCTCGACTTTTAGACCTGAAGCTCTAAAAGCGTTTCTCTTCCTTTCTCTCTCTGTTTCTCTCGCCCTCCCCCATCCTCTCTTCTCACCCGTTTTACTCGCCGTCGCCCTGTTTAACCTCGCAGAGTTTTTCTGTTGTGTGTGTTAAACTTTGCGGTTTGAAGAATTCAAATTTGAGCGGCGGGCTCTGAGGCCTGATTTCAGAACGTTTCTTTGTCGTGACGAGGAACCGTGGATGAAATGTGGATTATTGTTATTATTTTTCACCAAGAATTTAGCAAATATCTACAGAAAACAGAGAAAATCTAATAAAAACAGAACTTTATGTGCATGAAATCTGTTGCTCTTTGTATTTCTTTCCATCATAACCTTTTCCTTATTCCCTCTATTTTTCTTTTTTTTAAAACAAACATCACTCTGAATGGTCTTCTATGTGCCACCCTCGGTGGGCGTCTTTCTTCCTGTAAATCATTCTTGGTATCACTCGGTTTTCAGGAACTGAGTGATGAGCCGCAGAGCGAGCGCCGCGTCCCCCACAGGAAGCAACAGTAGCTGCTAACTGCTGCTAACTGCTGCTACCTCACTAACGCAGGTGTCAACCCTCCCCAAGCTGCTTCCAACCTTTAACACACACATTAACGTTTATCTTCAGCTCTCCAGCCACTTTCACCTCCTCTAATACAAGCCAACCAGACGTGGTAAATGCTGAAGGTTAAACTGAGCATCAGAACGGGGACAAAAGGGGATTTCAGTCATTTTGTAGGCGGCCAGGCTGGTCTGAGTAAAACAGAAACTGACGATCTATTTTGGGTTTTCACCATCCGTGCCATCGCTCCACGTCTTAAATAGAGAAAAAGTCAAGTGAGCCACAGTTTGTGGACTGAAACTTCTTGCTGATTTCACAGGAGAATTGAATGAGGTGAGGAAAAAGTACTCAGATAACCAAGAAGGTCATGAAACTTTCTCTGAGGTCATAATATGTCCAGGTTCAGTAAAATCAGACGGTAAAGGAGAGAAACCTGCTACCTGGTCAGAAGAGTCTGGAAGTCCAGATCCATCCTGCGTTACATGCAGAGGTGAAGGTACAGAAATCTGAAACACTGGAAGGTTTAAGAATAATAAAAAACATTTTTCATATGACAGAGGTGTAATTACAAGAAATTTAATTGGAATGTGTTGCAAAACAGCGTCTTACCTGAAGAAGAGGGATGGAGCGTCCAAAAATGACCCCCGGTGTACCACAGGGTTTCACCTTCGGGCCCTTCCTATTTAATATCTACATAGTGGCTCAGATTACAACAAATAACACGGGAAGTATAAATACTTAGCAAGTTACCAAGTATTTCAGTCAAGTCTGTAGATCACTTGAAATAAGACAAAACTAACTTACGAGTAAGTTTTAATCAAATTTAGGAGCTTTTTGTCAGACAATAATGACTGACGTAAAAAGTGCTGGTTCTGACATATTTTATTCACTTTTAATAAGATATTTTTTCAATAATCTGCCAGTGGAGCTGGTACTTTTTCATCAATATTAAGGAATAATTGGATTAAAGCAATCAATCAGGTTTGTGTGTATATCGTCTTTCAGCAGCAAGGCGGTTAAAACTTTACGTCATAAATGGCCTGTTGCGATAAACGATAAATCAATTAATCATAGATATTTAATTATCGCCTTTATCGTCTCTTACGGCCTTTTTCTCTTTCTGTTGATGACACTAAATGAAAAAAGGCTCAACTCCGCTGCTCTCCACTGACCCTCCCTTCCTCATGTCCAGTTCACACTACAGGATCTTAGTGCTGTCAGTCGATTGTCGCCCCATTTTAAAAACCTGAGAGACCACAGATTAGCTGACAGAAATCCTAGGTATCAAGGTTCGATCGTGTTCGATCGTGTTGTGTGGTGTCCAACAATGGGCACAAAATAATGGCTACAAGTCCAGCTAACTAATTTTAAAACCAGGCATTAATCAATGCTTTACTACAATCTACCTGCAGTGCATGTGGCTCTAGTGTCAACTGAATGAAAATCATTATAATCTATTTATGTCACGTTAACGAAGAACAGCTGAAAAGTTACCGGGTTCATCAACGTAGCGATTTTGCTCCAACTCCTCCCCTCGTCATTTCTATATTCTTTGTACGAAATGTTTTATAAACATTAATGTTGTTTCCACATATCATCTCCAATGTCCGTTGGATTTCGTGTCAGCTGTTTGGGATTCCCCTCGGTAATTTCCCCTCTGGAAACACCGAGGAGAATCCGGCTTTCTGATTGGCTACCTGTCACATTCAACAGGCTGCGTTAAGCTCCCAGTGGGGAAAACCCCTGATTTAGATCGGAGGGGCCACAACGATCTACCACAACACACCACACAATCTTAATGACCAAAGCTCTAGATTGTCATAAGGGGAAAATGTAGGTGAACTAAGGTGTAGTGTGAACTATTGCATCAGGTAGTCGGATGTTCCATCTTCTCTATTTAAATCTAATGATTACTGATGGTTCTGGTTCTGGGGATGCAGAGCAGAACCAGAATGAGTTCCTATATTTTACCAATAAGTTAATTGTAAGTCAGTTTTCCTTATTTCAAGCGTAACAAGAATGTTTCACCTGAAATCAAATGAAAAATACTTGGTAAGACTTTGTGTTTTTGCCGTCGTTATGCAGATGATACACAGCTCTACATCACAGTGTCACCAGGTTACCACAAACTAATTTAGTAGAAACTTAGAAAAGATAAATGCATGGGGGTGCCAAAACTTTCTCCAGCTGAACAGAAACAAACTGAAGTTATTTCAGAAAACTGCAAAACAGCCGAAACGAGGAGGACTTAAGCGGACTGTGTAGAGATGTTGAGAGTTTCTGCAGAACCAGGCCTGAAGTTCATCCAGCCTGACTGGTGTGCATGTTGAATATTCATTTCTGCCTCTCAAACTTCCAGCAAGAGGTTTTCAATGCAAAAGGAAGGAAGTTTTAATCTTTAATTATTCAACACCCTCAACTTCTCCTTCATGTCTTCACTTTCTCACAAACTTTCCAAACGTCCTGAAGGTTGTTCAAAGTTGAGCTGCACAGTGTGATGAATCACAGTTGGCATTGCATCACTGACTGGCTGCAAACATCATGGTGTCTGATGTAATCTTAAAAATAAAAGCATCAGCAACATCTGGGCTGACTAAATAATATCACGGACGTCTTTGCAGTTTTCACAATTAAATGTCTCCTGATATTTCACAGCCTTATTTCAAAAGTTATTTTAAAAAAAATGGTTCAGAAATTAAACCTGTGCAAAATCGATGTTTCACAAAATAACAATAAATCATTTAGTCACCAATAAAATGTGACATTTTGAAGTGACTCCAAAACAAGGGTAATTATAGAAACCAAATAGCATAAAATGTGAGAAATATTGAACAGATTCACAAACTAGTGACAAAAAAATTTTAAATATTGGTGTTTTCGAAAAACATGCAGGTTTAATAGGAGGCACCAAAAATGTGTTTTTTTAGCTTAAAAACCATGATTAGAGTGTGAAGACGTAGAGAAAAAAGATTTAAACAAATTTAAATTTCCTCCAAAATATATACAGAAAAATAAATGCACAATAAATGTCAAAGGATCCAGAATGTTTTAGACCACATTGTTTATTTAAAGTTTATTACATTGTTGCATAATGGAGCAGAAATTACATTATTTGGTTTATTTTAACACTATTTGTTTATCTTACTTAACACCTCTTCTGCAGGGTTACAGTTAAACAAAGCTTGTACAAATGGTCTGTTGTTCTGCTTTATTATCATTATTTTCAATCTTTCAGGCACAAATGTAAGATTACAGGAAGCATATATTTAGTGACAACAGCTCCTCTCTGTGGTGAATGTTTGGCAGCTGAATGGAGAGAAGAAGAAGAAGAAAACCATCAAAATCCAGCTGGGAACTGGAGGAAACTATTCCTGTTTCACAGAGTTTCAGTATTCACTGCTAATATTGTGACAGCAGCAGAACATGCATGGCCAATAAAATAAGAATATGAAACGCATAAAAACAGAATAAAGAATAAAACACTTTAATGTAAGGGCAAAATTTTAACAAATATTCTGCAGTAAATACTCTTTTGTATATGTTTCTATTAGCAGATCAAGAAGAGGTTACCTGAAGAGAAAACAGAGACCGATGTGTTCCAAATGTATGTGTAATTGTATTCATAATAATTGGGATAATCCAAATCAGTCCAAAAATCTTCATATAGCTGTGATGAAACCACGGCAACACCTGCAGCAGGTGTAAAGGTAGCAAGTTAAAACCATCCTGTTCTGCTCTATATAACCTGGAAACAATACTAGGGTGACCAAACATCCGTATTTCACGTCCTGTCCCGGGCGTCCCGGGATATTTTTAGAAAGTGAGGAAATGTCCTGTTTTTTGCAGGACCCGGTCCAACGTGTCGCGGTTCTCTCCCCCCGGTCTAACGTGTCGTGGTCCCCCCCCCAAAAGGTGTCCCGGTTTTCCCAAATGAAAATATGGTCACCCTAAACAATACGGCACGACTGCAGACCCAAACATGGCCGCCGGCCTCCTACACCAGGGCGGCGGCCCAAGCATGGCTGTCCTCTCCCTGGAGCAACTAACACTGACATAAACAGAAAGTAATAACTATCACCAGGGACTAAAACTAAAACATTCAGGACTTTAATCAGAAGAGAAACTTCTGCTGATGCAGCTTTTTGTTTTCATTTGTTCTTAAATGATCCTTTCTCATTCCTCAGGTTGTTTGAGTTGGTTTTGTTAGTTTCTGTGTTCCTTAGTTCCTTTTCTTTTATTACATCAGAATGTTTCAGAGTGGCCTACTCAAAGTCGGGAAAATTAAAATGCTGTGGCTTGACCTAAAGCAGAATTTGAAAAAGGATTTTAGAGTTTTGTCTGGGTGTCTGAGAAATGTGAAAGGCTTAAGGTATAAAAGCAGAACTCTGCAAAGGGAAGATACGTTTTCACATCACAGCATGTGAAAAAAAATCACTGCATCATCTTCAAATACAAATAAAATCTGTGAAAATGACTAACTTGAGCAAAAAGATTTTATTAGTTTCACCTGTATAAAAATAATCTCAACTATTTTCCTAATAGAAACTCAGAAGCTGTTTTCCTTGTTTCTAACAAACTTTAACTGGGCTGGTTTGTGTCACTAACATCCCGTTGATCCTTAACTCCACAATGTAGTTTGACCCACTTTGTGTCAGTTGAGCTCAAATCCTAACAATGAAACATTGGAACAGTAACAGTAAAGGCAGCTGCCACTTTTCCATCAGCCTCCCTTAACCAAAAAAAAAAAAAAGATGAAGCTACCGAGACAGAATAAAGACATTCAGACACCTGAAAACTCACCAAGAGCTGAGATCAGCAGGAAAACCTTTAACGTTTCCATCGTCTCATCCGGCTCTCTCCGTCTCCTCAAATGCTCTGCTGTCCAACTTTAAGAGTGACCAAGCAACTGAGAACGAGGAATAAGGAAGTAGCTAACCACAGATCAAGCTTCACTAGTTTCAAAGTCAATACAAAGTGTACAAAGACAAAGAGCAGCGCCCAGCAGACATGATAACATGTAAAACATGATGAAAGATCCATAATCCCATCAAAACGCCAACTTACTTCCACAATATGTTTGTATTGGGTGATATTAGCTTGTGCACTGAGCTAACAGCTGACAGGAGACCGAAATTATTGCCCTAAAGCATACAGAACATTCTGTACACATGCAACTAATTAGTGATGTTACGTGATGAGCCGAGGCTTCGAGGCGTGTGTCGAGTAATGGAGGGGGCGTTTCCGTAAAGCGCGTATCGAGGCTTGCTTCATTTAGGGGAGGAGCCGAAAACGATGACGTCCGAGGCCTCGCTGCCCGGCTGTACCACGTGACTGCTTCGGGAAATGGCTCAGATTTTGTCGCGCGGTTTGACAGCTTTGTAAACCTCACAGGCTCCATTCAAAATGTGGGTTGTTGTAGGCGAGTTGCGGTCAGTTGAGAGAGTGGACAGAGTTTTGATAGTTTGGATAGCAGAGTTTGGATAATGGTTATTTAGTTTGAGACAGTTAGTTTGGTGTTTGGAGAGTTTAGGAGAGAGATAGATAGATAGATAGGAGATTTAGGAGCGCGAAGACAGGATAGGAGTAGGATGGAGCCAGCGAGAGGTAAGGTGAACTGAACATTTGCAGATGCATTAGGTTTGCTTATGAGGAACTGTATTTTTCACTGTTTCTTATTTTCTGTAAAGGTGAGGTGTTTATTGTGCACCAAGGAGTTGGGGTACAATAATAACACCTCATCCATGCTAAGACACTACCGTGCCTTGCATGAGAATAGGGAGGAAACTGGAGCTTCACCCAGCCAAGGTATTTCATTACTATACTATATACTATACTATAATCATCGGTCACTGTACCCCAATCTGTACAAACTTGCACTTATTTATTTATGCACCCCGGCATTATCTGTGCCGTGTGAGCGTGTCTTTTCAAAGGCTGGAGAAGTAGTGTCAAAAAAGAGAAATCCTTTGAAACCAAAAACTGTGGAGAAATTGTTGTTTCTTAATAAAAATGAATGAAATCATCCAAGTTACACAAGCATTAGCCTATTCACTACCCCCTCCCTAGTTCCACAAGCACTTTCACTGTCCTCTGCCTGATTAAGCTCATGCCATTTTTCTAGAGTCACAGAAAAACATTATTACACAACATGCCATATCACATGACATTACTATTTTGGGAATAATTACACACAGAGAATACATTCAAACAATATTTTATTGTTCAAACAATATTTTATTGTACACATATGTACACCTTTTGTGAAGTCATTCCCAAGACCCATAATAGACAAAAATTCAATGCATGTGTTAAGATACAGCGGGCTGTGATTGTACACCTGGCCAGTAGGTGGTTTCATGTGCACATGAAGCCTCAAGAAATGAACCCTTTCTCGAACCAATTGGCTCAAGTGGTACAATGCCTCATGAGGCTTCATCTCACCATCACTACATGCAACTAATGCAATATGTGTGGCTAATATTGGCTAAATCTCTTCAAGTGCTAACATTTGTTAGCTAACTTGGCTAACATCACTTTCCTTTCTCTGTGCTTCCTTTCTAAGTGACGCTAAAGTTTGAGGTAGTCTCACCAGCGAAGTGCTGCTGAATTTTCAACTTGCTGTATGTGTAGTGGTTATAAAGCTATTAGACAACTAAAAGGGAAAACAAGATCTAGTGATCTGCGATCGATTGTTTTGGTCTTAACAGTTAACCTGAATGGTAGCCTAAGTTTAATGAAGTTTAAAAACAATATATTTTCTTTAATGTTACTTTTCCGGCTATGTTGGTTTATAATTCTTGAAAATGTAACGGTTTTCATTATTCCCCTACAGGTAAAGTTCTCATTCATAAGGTGTAACTTTAAAGCTATCGATTACGTTCTTTTAATGAACAGGGAGCGTTGTGGTGACTGTGGCGTAACATATGCAGATTCTGTTTTATTAATATTTGCTTTCCGATTTATGTAGCTGAATTGTATTTCTGAAGATTTCCAGACATCTTCTCCCGCTCCCAGACAACCACAGCTCGCTGTGTTGGTGATTTGTCTGAAGGCAGAAGCAGAAAGTCTGGTGTTGAATAATGTTGGTGATTTTGCTCCACAGCTTGGATCTGATGTAGAAGAGAAATTCTGGAAGGATCTCATTTATTCAAAGTGGTAATAATTCACACCACAAAACAGCTTGACTGAAAAGGAACGGTCACTTAAAAATGCTTAATTTCTGTTTTTGTTGAAACACACTTCTCTGTCTGCTCCATATGTCTGGCATTCTGCATATTGTCGCCTTCCTCTTTCCACTTTCGATAACAGATTCCTGTTTCAGAATGGCTAATATGTATTTCTGCTTACAGTTTGTCCCTAACTCTCCACCAAATCTTTACTGAAACCCTGTTAGTAGTGCTGCTGACGCTCTAAACCTGAAGAGGGGCCCAAATTTGATCTACTTGTACGGACATATACCAGGGAGAAACGTACGTGAGACCAGGAGACACTTGAGAGTCATGATAGCCTTGAAAACAGGAAGGTATTAACCTCAAGGTGACCTCTTATGCTTCCTTGAAAAGGTTATTTTTGCTCTATGGTCGATTCAAAACAAGCTTATTACATAGTTTGCACAAAATCATTGTCACTTTAAATCCAAATAAGCTCAACTTAAACTCAACGTCTGCACTCACACGTGAAAATGGCTGCAAGCAAATGCACAATCATACGCGGGTACATCTTTGAAAAGCGGAAGTGGAGCCTCCTGCACAATCAGCAAGAATGCATCAAGTGGTTTCTGGTTGGCAAAGTCAGCAGCTAAACACTTGTCTTTTCCAGCAGCCATTGTACAACAAATACAGCTGGAACTCAGCTTTGGTTGCTAGGTAACAGGTGGAACTCTGCTGGGGTTGCTAGGTAACTGAGATTAAACTAGTCAGTCTACGAATTAGGTGGCTACTGAAAGTAACATAATGTTTTGGATTTCAATAAAGAGGCTGAGTTCAAATCCTTAACACGGTTTTTAGATCTTTATTAGTAAAAATAAAAGGAAATGGAATCCCAAAGTGTACAGAAACTTTTCTTCTGGTTTATTTTCCCAACAGAATTAACCTTGGTAAATAGACAACATTGCATGGTAGTGGAAATATTATTATTTTGATTTTTTTAATACACTTTAATCATCTAATTAAAACCATTTCCAACAAGGGACAAAACAATGAGTGTGAAATATTCTATAACTCTCGGTAAATTACTATTTTCAGGCTTTCATGCACAAATTTAAAATGACAGGAAACAGGCAGAGGCTGTATTTGGTGACAACAGCTCCTCTCTGTGGGGAGTGATGGGCAGCTGAAAAGAGAAGAAGAAAGTCATTACTAGCTGGAATCCACTTCCTGTTTCATAGCAGCAGTTTCATCTTTCAGTATTCAGTGAGAAGATTTAGAACTAATGCAGAAAGTGTCATTAAAATCGCAATTTTGAAGAATTTAAGTACCAGGAAATTACATTTCTGCTTTAATCTCATTTGATTTTAAGTACAAGTGAAACTGGATAATATGTGTGTAGAAAAAGAAAGTACACCTCATAATCAGCTCATTTTTTGCAGTCAGAACTCTTAAATCTTGATTCTTTAGCCATTTGTTGCTTTGTTTGGGATTCTTTGGGACACTGTGGCTACAAAACAGGCCCACATCATCAACCCTCCACTACTGTGCATTTAACTAATGGTGAGCTGAGCTGATGCATCAAAATAATCACAGCAGGAGGTTCTGTGAGGACGAGGTTACCTGAGGAGGGAAGGGATCCGGAGTCGTTTCCAGTTGTTGGTTCTACTGTTGTTTCACCGCTTCCATAAATGTCTCCATCATCGTCATCTTCAAAACCTTCAGAAGGCGGAAAAAGGAAAATATTAAAACAGCCCAAACAAATCATGTTAACAGAGATTTATTTTTAAAGAAATCCAAGAACTCTTATTGGATTTCTCCTTTAGCAGAACCAGGCCCATCCCAGTGTTTTATTATCAAACCTACAGCTGCTGATGTTTCTGATCCACTGCGAGATAAATTCAGGACGAGGTTACCTGAGAACAGACGGGATTTGGAGTCGATTACAACTGATGGTTCTACTGTTGTTTCACTGCTTCCAGAAATCTCCTCTCCATAATCGTCATATTCAAAACCTTCGTCTTGTGAAAAGACGGCAACACCTACAGACGGCGGAAAGACGGAGAAATTAAAACGGCGCAAACAAATCATGTTAACAGAGATTTATTTTTAAAGAAATCCAAGAACCCTTATTGGATTTCTCCTTTAGGAAATTAAAGCCAACACTGCAGCAGAATGTTGCTTTATTGGTATCTTAGCGACCTTTCATGCATGTTTCTCTAGTATTTGTGGTTTTCAGCACCACTTCCTGTAGGAAGCAACCAGGCCCATCCGAGTGTTTTATTATCAAACCTACAGCTGCTGATGTTTCTGATCCACTGTGAGATAAATTCATCTCGCTGTTATTTTAAGATCACATTAAATCGTAAATCTAGCAGGTTGATTGAAGAATAAACACAAAGTCAGACAAAGCATAGAAAAAATTTGAATATTTATTATAAAATCTGACAAAACAACTTAAAGAACATTTTGTAGTTTATATGCAGAGCTCAGGTGGGAGAATCAGAAACGGTTATTTAATGTTTTCACAATATTTCCTTGTTCACTTAAACGTTGAAATTATCTTTTTGTTATTTTAACTCTGCATAGCTCTGACTGCAACTTAAATTTTAGTGTAAATGAGTCGATACTAGGTTATTGTGGCCTCTAACCTATTACTATTTTAAACAGAAGGGGGTTTAGTGCAACATCTTAGTCACAACAGCATTCAGTCTTCCCACACAACCCACTATGGTTTTTTTATTAATTACACCCAAATCTGACTAATGCCAACCCATTAAAATCATAAAACTCATTTAAAAATCACCTTTCTGGCAACATGAAGCGACATATCATGTCCCGATACGGAGAAATTCAAACCACATGAGCAAAAAGTAGAAAACATCTAACATCTTGGAGAGAATCAGAATCTACATGTGAAGAAAACAGTGGAGAACATTTAATTACCAAAATTACTCCAAGAAGACGTAAACGACTCATCCAGGAGGTCAGCAGACTTTTTCCCTGTCCGTCATTTTGATTGATGGACGTTTCATCATAATCTGTTTTTACTCGTCCATTTTTAAAATTTAACATGTTTAATTATGTTCAGAGTTAGGAAGTAATTGGTTACATATACTTGAGGAGCTTTTTTGAGAAAATGTACTTCTAGGAGTATTTCTGCTTTTAAAGAAATCCATTTAAAGAAATGCACTTTGACTACTTTTACTGTGAAGTATCTCTGCTCTTACTTAAGTAAAATTTCTGGATTTTCTACAAAATGAATGAAGAACATGAATGTTTTAACCAAAATTTCACCAGAAACAGACACACACCTGCAGTTTTTGTGAAAGTTTCGTAATTATTTTTTTTTTAATCGAGAAAAAAAAACTGATTTGGAAAAATTTACTTTTGCCTGATTTTGTTATTTTTTTACTTACATAAATTATTGTCATTTTTGTCCTTAAAATACCAAAATTTCAACTTTATATTTTGCTCCATCTGACGAAGCAATATTTAAATATTAAATGATTGATAAATCGATCAGTTTCTCACTCTGGAGTCATTTCTTCAACACCTACTTTTTACTTTTACCTGAGTAAAGACTTGCTGAAGTAGAGCTGTTCTTACTTCAGAACAACTTTTGGAAACTCCAGCAGCGTCTGCATTTAATTTTTATTCAGTTTAATTAAAATTCAACAAGAGGAAGGGAAACCACATCGTCTCATTACACTTCAAGCAGCTTTTAATACATGTAGCTTTTTCTCCACAGTGACAGAAACCACTGACTGTTGCCCCGGTAACGACATATAAACAATAAAATTAAACAACTCCACCAACAGACAAATATGTCCGTGAGCAACAGCTTCTTCCTGATGCGCTTGGACTTGATTTGTGTTTAATCAAATATCCAAGAGTTTTGATGATGATCTGGGAAACTGGGATCAGAAACGACACTTTGGCCAAAGCTTTGAAATCAGGGAACATTTCCACATGAAGTAATTATAGGGCAGGAACTCTGCTCGTCTGTACCAGGGGATCTGGTGTTAATCTGTCAAAATTATAATGTTTTCTAAGACGGAAATTTCCTCACATGTCAAGGAGTAACCCAAAAAAACATTCAGACCACAGCAGGCCTCTCTAGCCTCTGGTAATGGCAGCACTCGTGAACAATGAGGAACAGACTAAGCAAAAAACACCATCGATAGGAGAGTTTCAAGGCCAGAACCACTGCTGACCCAAAAACAAACACCAAGCTCTGACTCACATTTATCAACAAACACCTGAAAGATCTCCACACTGCAAAAACACTCAGTCTTATCAAGTATTTGTGGCCTACTTTCCAATGAAAATGTCTTAGTACATTTGCAATAAGACAAAACTAACTTACAGAAACTTTTAGCAACATAAAGGAGTTTGTTTTAGTAAATAATTCCTTAATATTGATTAAAAATAAGCTACATTTCCAACAACAGTGAAATAAAATGCATGTAGAAGTAAAACTCTTTTATCAATATTAAAAATATATATTGTTACATCTGACATAAAACTAACTGCATTTTAGAAAAAGAGCATTATGCCCAGAATGAAACATGGTGGTGGTGGTGTCATGCTCTGGGCTGCTTTGCTACTTTGGGACCTGAATGACGTCCAGTGACTGTTGGAACAAAACGTTGAGCTTGTTTTGGCACAATGATCCAGTTGGTACACGTCCAAACAAAAGGAAGCTTCTGAGTGGCCTAGTCAAAGGCCAGTTGGTACACGTCCGAATGACTCAAACAAAAGGAGGCTTCTGAGTGGCCTAGTCAAAGGCCAGTTGGTACACGTCCGAATGACTCAAACAAAAGGAGGCTTCTGAGTGGCCTAGTCAAAGTCTGGACAAAAGCAGCTGATTTGTACCTAAATTTCTCCAGTTATCTGCAAAAACACTCGTTGATATTTATCGTAAAATCTTGACAGTAATCAGTTATGAGTCATCGTCTGATTAGCTTCTTTCCTTTAACCAACCAGCTTCTAAAAACAGGTTTTAGAATTTACATGTTGCAAGTGGAAAATAATTTATTTATGTGAATTATCAGCTCATGAAAAAAAAGAGTTATTCTAAATCAAGGGGGTCCAAAGTGTGGTCCGAGGGCCATTTGCGGCCCTTTGAGTAGTTCTTAGTGGCCCCTGGATGCAATTTTATGAGATTTTTAATGACAAATTTATAAATAGAAAATGAGGGCTCTCTTTTATTAAGGCATGTTTTGATTTATTATTTCTTTTATTTTGATGTCAGAGTAAATGGGGCCACAAATCTCCAGCAACATTTAAGACCGAAACAGACTCAGTCACAGTCAATGAGACGGTTCTCATTTGTGTTGACGGCAAAAAACTAAAATTGATGTTTTGTCAAACAACGTAAGAAACTGTGCAGCTTTAAGATCCTTTTTATTCAAAATGTTACATGTTAATTTGGTTCTTAGCGGGTAAAAAGAAAAGAATTAACAAGAAAACCACTTTGCATTTTTTAAGTGAAAAAATAAATAAATAAATTGTGGCCCTTGAGTGCTTTTAATTTGGTGATTTTGGACATCACTGTCCTAAATAATGATTTAAAAAAAGGATCTTTTTAGCTATTTTCTGTTAGAAAAACAATTTCCCTTCTTGTTCTCCATAAACTTGAGGCTTATTTGAGTTTCGTCACTAATGTTCCTCCTATTTTTAACTCTACTTAGGTGTCACCTGAGCGCAGACACAACTTATCAAGCACTGTAACAGTAGCGGCAGCTGCCACTTTTCAGCCGCCCCCCGTTTCCTCCCCACCACAAGAATGAAGCACGTGCCACCAGGACGGAGTAAAGACTTTCAAACACCTGAAAGAGACTCACCGAGGGCTGAGATCAGCAGCAAAATCTTCATCGCCTTCATCATCTCTTCCTCCTCTCCTTGTCGTCTCCAGCTAGCAGCTCGGCTGTCTGACTTTGTGAAGAGTGATCGAGCATTTCAGAGTGAGCTGATGAAGTCAAACGTCAATACAGGAACTAGCTAACCACAGCGTGAAGACCTCATCAGCAACGTGCATCATCTTGATCCAACCGTATTGGAAAGTGAAGCCGATATGCGACTGATTCACTGCAAAACATGTTCAGTTGCAAAAGCTTTTAAACTTTCTGAACTTTTAAAGTTTACAGCCTGATACTTTACTGTATTTTACCTGATAGAGAGCACAAAGTAGTGAATGATTTTAAGGTTTTCTCCATCTGGGACTTCAGGGTCAAGAGGGGTGTTACATATTTTCATGTAACACAATCAAGTAATTACATGTTACCTTCGGCTGTTGTATTAATTCTGTATGTGTCAAAAATAACTTAAATTCGACTTCAATTTAGCGCCGTATCTGATGCTTTGAAACTGGCCTCTGTCTCTTTAAGAAGCTCCTACACTTTCCCTCCTCACAGCAATGCTTCTCCATGATGCAACCATTTAAAAGCATTTTTAGCTGCTCAGACATGCAGAGTGAATTGCTGCTGCCACTAGTCTGGAGGAGCCGTTTGCTCCGTGGGGCGAAAACTCAACAGAGGACTGAAGCTCCAAGGCGGCGCTTTGGGTTAACAGGAGATGCATCATTTGAAATAATATAAAATAATATTTAAAAGGTTGATTCTGTATAATAACTCCCCTTTGAACAAAACTTCGTACAAGAAAAGCTATTTGAGTAACGGCTGGTATTCTAAAAGCATGTTTGGGTAAACAGGGAGGTGAATTAGCGATTTAGATAACCTCTCATCTAAACTTTCTTATTCATCAATCAGATGAAGTTGTGTTTTTTTTTCTAGTTCCTTAATACACTTGAAAAAAGACGAACTAAACTAACTTTTCAGCAGCTTGTTTTAAGTCAGTAATTCCTTAATATTGATGAAAAAGTTCCACCAGTTGATTATTTCACATTTATTGTGGAGAAAATGTCTTGTTATAAGTGAAATAATCCGTGGTGTTTTAAGGGATTTGTGTCGTTGTGTTTCTTTTAATCTGGACTTTTCTAAACAAAGTATTGTTTCAAACAAGCCCTTTATAAGCAGTTTTGACCAGTATCAGTTGTTTTGGCATTAATAAAACTTTGTTTCTTCAGAAACTCAACATCTCACCAACTTTTTACTTTCAAGAACTGAAAGTTGCATCGAACGACTATGGCAACAAATATGTTAGAGGCACAGAGAGCCGGAGAGAAAGAGGAACGAGTCTGTAAAACTGATCTTCGCCTTCCTTCCTAATCAGATGTTTGTGGATCTTAATCAGCATTTTTCATATTTAAACATCCTGTTCTTAACTAGCTTGATTCTCCTCTGGAGAAAATACACACCGACTGGATACATGGTCTCATTCTCATAGCAATCATCTTTTTATGAGATTATATTGACCAAACTGAGTTGGTCGGGAAATCCAGTATCTTGGATGTTGTCACTGCGGTTGAAATTTCATATCTACCCACAACAATCTCTCACGCTAACTCAGGCACAGTGACTAACATGATGACATTTAGGAAAATAGCTGTAGTTAGTTGCCAAGGGATTTAGTTAAGTTTATAAGGACAATTATAATTTTGTCCTTGTGAAGCAAAAATAAATGAAAAGATTTCCAATTCGTAAGTTTGCTTTCTAAAAGTGGAACGACTAATCTCCACTGTTTGCCATAGTTACAAGTTTCAGCTTTTCTCAATGTTTGAGTTCAGTTAGATCACAAATATAAAAAGGTTTGTTTATTTGTTTGTTGGGAGGCTTCTGAACAAACAAAAGTAAAATGTCGCATTTTCCTTCCATTTCAACATCACAGTTTAATATAATCTTAAGATCTTGTGAGGTTTTTTTCTGTCACAAAGTGTGAAAAAGTTCACTAAGTGTGGCTTTAGCGAGGCGCTGGGCACGATGCTTGTGCAACCGACACATTTCCACCATAAATGTCCAGTTTTACAAAATCAAACGAGAAAACCTTCAAAGGATGCTACTTGTTTTACTGCTATTATTGTTTAGGTGATTTTTAATGAGACTTTTCTTCTCCTGACATTGTTTTTCACACCTTGAGACTCAACGAGGCAAAAGCGGTTTTGCTTATTTGCTTTGTGCCAAGCAGCCTTTTCATGATTGATTCCCTCAGTTAAACTTTTGCAAGAATTGGAAGAAGTTTTATATTCAGATATTGCAACATAAAATATTAGATAAACTTTTTATCTTAAGCAGTAACTTCCTGCCTGTTTATCATGTTTCTAAGGGTAGAGCCTTTTAGGAAACCATGCTTTCTGCTGCATTGCTACAACATGCAGCAGTAATGATAAGCTTATATCACGCTTTCCTGACCTAAATATGTTGTAATTTTCCTATTAACAAAAAATTGAGGTTTGTGATACGTCAGAACTCATAATTACTTTAAAATTTAATATATTTTGTTATATTTTTCACCTGCGCAATACATTCTGGGTTGATGACGCGTTCTGCACTGGAATCTGCAGAGTAAACTGGAAGGCTAACTTTGATCACAATTTGTTTGGTGTAATTTTAGGTAATGCCACACTGTGTCGCTATTTTCTGTAATTTAATAAAAATAAATAGTGAGGTGAGACTGAATCGCTTCCCACATAAAAAAAAGAGCAGTGGGAGAGAACTGAACACGAGTTCCTCTTTTTACCCTCAACATTTCTAACCAGAAGACTGTGACTCATTTCTACGAGCAGAACTAAAGAAGGCTCTAAAATGTGGTCGTTACCTTCACAAGCTAAAAAAACAAATGCGGTGCCAACCGTTTTTATCCAGAGATCCTAAACCCGTCACCTAGTGAGGGAAAGACGCTGGTAGAAAAAATTAGACGCAGTGTTGGGAACTCCTTTAGATGCTAGCAGAGCTAATGCTACTTCCGCCGGTACTGAATGTGAAACCACGGACCCTAAACAGCTGCTACCCGACCGGAAACAGAGCTACTTACCGGACCGCGCAGTCTGACCAGAGGTCCGTGTCATTCATTGTTTCATTCATGAAGCTGAAGGCAGCAGCGGCTCCTACGGCCAACTCTTCCTCTTCCTCTTCCTCGGTTTGGTCCTTCTCATCTTCATCACCTCGTGTTTTTTCTAAATTCCCGTCGATTTCAACACGTTCCGGTTCAAATGAAAAAGGGTTGAAGACTTTACTTATCCTGTTTGGCTGGACGGAGCTAGCGAGCTCAACCCGACCTAGCATTCGCCATTTACCCAGAATGCATTGCAGAGTAAAACGGTATTTTATTAAAATCTACCTGTGGTACTACTGTAATGTTTTACATCTAAAATAAATATTAGGCAAATAAAGTCTAATGTTACAAATAACTGTAACAATAAACTTTTATTATTTATTTATTGGGGCTTTTTGTTCTGTTTTTGTTTATTATGAACATACATCTCTGTAAATAACATTTGATTGATGTCTTTAAACAGGAAGTGGCTTTAGGTTCAGCTGGAGTCTCACCTCAACAGTCTGAACTCAACCCCATTACGTTCATAATTATTTTAAAATTAAACCACATTTTCCTTATATTAAGTTGAGTCTTAATATTTAAGATAAATTATATATATTTTTTACTTTTATTTGGCATTTTTAAAGTTAAATTCCAACGTTAGGGGCGCATGACATTTGTTGTAAATAATTTCACAAAGAATTTCACGCAAAGATTCAAGAAAGCACAGAAACTGAAATATTCCACAAATTGATAAAAAATTTAATGTAAATCATCTTCAAAATAATCTCCATCCAAACATTTTATAAATATAATCTATCTTCTCATGGGGAAACATTTTCAAGTGCTGTCAGGCAGAAAAAAACAGTTCACATGCAGATTTACAATCGAATCTTTTGAAATTGTCCAGATAAGTTGCATAAACCAGCAGGTTGATTTGTGATGAAACCTTCTGCTATTGATCACTGATCAGATCCTTCGATGTGCAGATTTTCCTGCATCACTCCTCTGAACGGCAGTCCGGCGCCACGCTGTGCTCCTGAGCGATGGCCGCCAGCTCCTTCAGGAACTCGGCAAACAGGACGATGGCGAACACTCGGCTCTTGGCTTGAGGGGGGACGGCGGGGCAGGGAGGCAAGACACTGAGGGGGGGCAACGGCAGGGCGTTCCTCACCGAGCCGTTGGGTCGAGACGGATCCAGGATGATGTCTCCGCCCTGAGACTGGAGCGCCTCTGAGAAAAGGTTTGAGAAAATATGAGACTCTAAAACTCAATAAGTCCTAGTTTCACTGGCAGGTTATTTCACTAATAATACATAAAAATAAAAATAAATCAATATTCAAGAATTATTAACTTCACAAGAATTTTACATCATCACTGCTTAAGTTCCTCTGTCACTCAAATTTATTATAGTTTTTTTTTTTTCAGATTTAACTTATTTACACCTTAAAAGTGCTAAAATATCTGGAGTAAACCCTAATTAGCTTAGCATTTGATTCATAATTCAGTGATTTATAGGTCAGAATTAAAAGAAATAAACTAAAACATGAGGCTAAATGTTGGTTCTCCATGTTTGATTCTTGTTCTGGGTTGTTAAGCAGACGGTACTTTCTAAGTTTGTTCTAGATTGTAAGTTTAAAGTTATTTGAGTCCAAAGGCAAATGGACCAATACTTTTGGCAATGCAGTGTAGTTGAATGTTTTCCAACCTGTTTATGTTTGTTCTGACGTTTGTTTGTGTTTATTAACCTCTAAATTTTCCATCCTGGTCTTTAGCCAACAGGAACCTCCAGGCCTGGGTGACCAGAGCGGGATATTCAGGTCGGTTCTCCACGTAGCGCTCGATCTGAGCGTGCACCGACGCCAACACCTGCAGAGACGGTTTATACGGCGCTGGAGTCTGGGACTGTTTCAGAAACTTGAACCCGGTGCGCTGGTGCTACCTGGTATAACGTCCGTACGCTGTGCTGGTCGTGTGTTTCCGTGCTGAACAGGAAGGACCTCAGCAGAGGTTGCGGGTACGACGCCAGCTGGGCCAGGATCCCCGTCACCAGCAGGTTGACGGCGATGGAGTTTTCCAGAAGGTTCTCCAGTCGGGACAACAAGACGCTGATGAACGGACCTGGTGTGGTTGGAGATCACAGGTAAAGAGAAAACCGAGGGAATTATGATTATCAAAATCATAATTATGAAATAATAAATGAACTTTGTTCCACTGAAGCAAACTGCATCACAATCACACCTCTTCTGGTTCTGCACTGCAAAAACACAAAATCTTAACAAGTATTTTTGGTCAATTTTTAACTGCAAATATCCAAGTACACCTGCAAAACGTCAAAACTAATTTTTAAATAACTTTCAGCAACATATAAGAGCTTGTTTTAAGCCAATAATTAATATTGAGGAAAAATCCTAAAGAAAATGTTTTTGCAATTAGTTGTGTATTTGATTTATTAGCTTTACTGAATGACTTTAAACTGCATCCATTATCCACTGCACTGCAACGTCTAAATTCGTCTTCATTTCACACAAAAGTCTCATTGCATTTATGTTTAATTAGAGACTGAATAACAATGCAAAAGAAAAAAAAAATCATATTTCAAGAAAAAAAATCAGAAATTAGCATGAAGACCTGCTGTGTAAACATTTAATAAATATCAAAGAGTCAAATTGGGGAGAAGGTGTGAAGTGGCGTCACTGAGTGACAACAATATCAGTGTTAAATTTATTTATGTTACTTTTAAAAACAGGTTGAAACTTCACAGAAACAATAAGATGATAGAATAAATTGATGAAAAGAAAAGAAAAAATATTGTTCTTATGTTAAGTTTATGTTACTTTTATTACATTAGCCTTCAATTCCCATCTTGCAAACCCAAACCTGTAAATGGACCTCCTCGCCTGTTGCCGCTCTTCTCTTCCTCCTCCTCCTCTTCCTCCTCTTCCTCCATGGCTTCCACGTCTCCTTCCTGCCGTGTTTCGTCCCAGGAGGAGCTAAACCCAAACTCAGAGACGAGCTGCTCCTCGTCCTCTGCCAGTTTTTGCCTCAGCGCTCGGACGCGCCTCCTGAAAGTACCGACGTCGTCTGTGATGTCATCACCGTCTGGCTCCACCCCTAAAGAGAGCATGAGCTCGTAGTACTGGGACAGGAAGTCGTTCTTGGAGGTCCGGCTGGCGGGAGGGATTGAGTTTTGGGTGTTTGTTGTTGGAATCCGAAGCGGCTCTGGTTCTAAATGTCCGTTTGTCGCTGTAGACGGAGTTTCATGCGTTGACTGGTTGTGACCGTTAAAAGCTGGGATGTCATTCTGGATGCAGTTTTGTTCAAAAGACTCAGTTTCTTGATCAGAATCATCAAATTCACTGATGATGAGATTCTTTACATCAAAACCATTCAGTACAGCATGCAGCTCTCCATCTTCCTTTTCCTTTGTGCCGAATCCCTCGCTTTTCCTCCTCGCTGATCTGTCACACTCTTCACTTTTCCTCCTTTCCTCTTTCCCTCCATCCTCGCTCCTCCTCCTTGTCGACATGATGCTGTTAACCGTCTCCATCACCGTCCTGCCTGATTTCGAGAAGCTTTCACGCGACTGTCGGTTCGCCGCCTTGATCCGCTCAAACAGAGCCGTCTTCGTGTCCTTCTGGGCGACCAGATCGTAGACGATGACGTCGTCCTGAAACTCAGACTCCTCTACGTAAGCGCCGCGCACCAGCTTGGTGGCGGTGAGCCTCATTTCCTGGATGTGGCGAGGGGGAAGCGGTGGTGGAGGAACGGGTGACAAACTGCGTCCGTCTGACTCCACGAAGCCATTCGATACAGTAAAGATGGCTGACGAGGAAGAGAGATCCTCCTCTGCGAAGATGTCGTCCCACTCCAACTCCATGGCGGAGCTGACCCTGCCCGCCTGGTTGCTAGTGGAGACGGTATCCGAGGACGACGGCGTAGGGGAAAGGGCAGACGGAGGGCGAAGGACGACCAGAGAGCAGATGGAGTCGCTCTTTGTCCGCTGAATGAATTCGTCCTCCTCCAGATCGTCTCCTGGCGTGTCGGATCGGTACTCCTGAGGCGGCGGGTCGAAGCCGTCGTACGGCGCCGACCAAAACCTGCAGGCTCTAGAGATGAAACACACTCTGGATGCATAAAATACTCCAACATTTCCCTTAATCAGTTCTGGAAAATCCTTTTGCTTCTGCATTCAACAGTTGCTTTTTAAATATTGACAATATAAACACGTTGCATGTTATTGTTTACAAAATGCTGGACGGCACTGCAGTAGCAGAACAACTCCGTTAACAAAATGAAACCTGGAGATATTATTAATGTGGTGCTACGTGACACAACAAAGAGAAAAATAACAGAAAAACCATTAAAGAACAACTCAAAATTACTTTTATCTCACTCTCTCTGTTGGCTACAAGGATTCATTGCCATAGCAACTGACAACAACGCTACTCTATCGGATTCAACACCAGGAAACACTCAAACAGAACATTCAGTCTGTTACAGTTTTATGTTTTTAGGCTTGGTGTTTATTTTGGGATTATTAATAAGTGATCGCTGTGGAAGATTAGCTTCTGCTGCTATTAGCTAATCTAACACGGCAGTAAATTTGTTTATATGTATAGATTAGAAAAAACAATCCTTAGATTTTCTTTCCCTGCTTCATTTTTACACTGTAATACATGTAATAGCAAAATCTGTCCAGCAGATGGCACTTAAAACTATTTTTCAGTTTTTGTACAAGACTTGACAATAACTAGTCAACTAAAGAGTTGCAGTGTCGCAAAGTGAAGCTGATATTGTATTTTGTCACATTTATATAAATAATATGTATTTTCCTTGTTAAAAACTAAAAGAAATCTACTTTTCTGCTTCAAAAATCTCTTTAAACATTATTTTACTGTTTTTTTGTCCTAATGAAGTGCAGATTGAGGAGCCAACAAAGAAAATTGTAATTTTAAGTTTATTTACTTATTTTAAAAAAAATAAAAAACCAAATCCAGTGAGCTTTAGTTTTCTATTTCCAGCCACATTCAGAAGCAGGTCAGTCCAACTAACCTGCAGGAAATGGAGATCGCCTGGCGGGCGTCGCAGAGGTAATGGACGTAGTTAACATCCATCAGGAAGTCTGAGCCTCTGCTGTAGCCAACGCTGTCCGAGACCGACAGATCTGACACAAACACAGAATCACAGCCAATGTATCGGCTTCCTACAAGGTTTTTCTTCATGTTACATGTTTTAAATCCACACCAACCTGCTGTTTTAGGCCAGTGGATGTGCTCTGAGAGGGAGTGTCTGTTGTTGAGGTACATGGGGCACCAGGAGGGCAGGAGGAGCAGGAAGGAGGCGGCGCTGGACGAGTAGCAGTCTCTCTGCTTCAGGGAGCAGCGCTGCTTCCTGCTCAGGTGGCTACAGGGGATCAGATACCTGAGGAGAAAACACAGCATGTCTGCTGGTTTCAGTGAGACAAGTTCAAGACGTTTTTACGCCACCCTCACTGCAATTTCAAACTGTAGGGGATGTTTTTGGGGAAACTTGCTGCATTACAATCAAGCATAGCAAAAACTGTGAGCCCAGCTTTCTGAAATGAAAAAGGGAGCTAGCAAGGCAAGAAAGGTAGCATGTGAGGCAAACCAAGTAGCTAGCGAGGAAAAAGGAAGCTAGCTGGGCGTAAAAGTAGCTAGCAAAGAGAAAAAGTAGCTGGTAAGGCAAAGATTGTAGTTTGAAACTAATTGCCACTAACCTTAAATTTAAAACCAATTTAATTTAATAAATTTGAGACATTTAAGGCCTTAATTTTAGAAAGAATTTTAAGACTTTTTAAGGATGCATTGTGGAACAGCCAGTCTGCTCATTACTGCCCCCTGTGGCCAATTAGGAGAACATCTGCTCTCCTACTGGTTGAAAACTTCTGTTTTTAACATGTTTAAATGAACTAAGAGAGTAATGGCCGCCTGTGTGGGCCTTTCAGACTGACCTGAACACCAGCTGCAGCATAACGTCTTCGCAGAAGAGACCAATCAGAGTCCTGAACAGAGCCAGAGACACAGTTCCTAACTGAAAGCAAACAGAAACACGTCTCAAACGATTAATCATAAATGATTAATCATTAACTGGACTATACAGACTCAAAAGAGGCTAAAACAAAAACACAATCAAAGCATTAAATGAAAAACTGCACAAAAAACAATCCATAAATTTAGCATTTTAGAGAAAAAAAATAACATTTTTAGTTGAAGCTCTTGTCAGAAGCAGAGCATGAGAAATGGGTGATGTGAAGTGGTAACTGTGAGTGTGTTACCTGGAACGGCGTGTTGACCCTGCTGACCAGCGTGTCCAGGATGTGGACGTTGTCATGACGATGCAGCAGGATGAAGGACAGGAAGTTCTGCAGGAGGGCGGGCTCAGAGATGGAGCGCAGGAACAGATCCAGGTACGCAGTGGTGGTCATCACTTCCTCCACGGTCAGCTAAACGCACAACAAACAGGCGAGAGGAGACGGACAAATACCCTGTCCATCATCAAACTGACCACAGGGACAAACAAAGCTGTTTTAGATTTAAATTTAATTTAATATGCTTGACAACCTGGAGACACATTAGAGAGACGTTCCATTTCTCTAGATTAGTAAAGGGAACAATGTTGGTGACACACCAGTCAAACAAAAACATTAAAAAATCTTCAGAAATCACAAAAAACTAACTGTTTTAGAGACTTAAGGTGCAGTTTCATTAATCCCGCCTTCTGTTGTGCGCCCTCTAGTGGTGAAAACATGTTAGAGTCATAAATCTTCTTTGCTGCAATTTGTCTAAATCCTCAAAGTTTGAATCCAAGTGCAATAAAAAGAAAAGTCAGCTATCAAACAAGAAGACAAATTTGACTTGGATGCAAGAAAACATTTCTTTCTGCCAAAATGCAAATGAAAGACAGAATGAAATATCCATGCTTCTTGTATTTTCTAAACACTATTTCTGCTCTTTTTTCTTTTTTTTAACATTGTTTGTCTTTTGGGCCAAGCAAAAACCTTCCCAGCATTTACACAGTAAATGTGCAAAGTGTGCAGAAACTAACCTATGGAAGAACATTAGGGCCAACAAAAAATGTCTAAAATTCAGATTTTTTTTTCAGAATTGATATTTTTCTCAAAATATCTGACATTTTTTCCTGAAAATTCCTTTTCTCAGTATTTTTACATTTTTCACAGAGTTCTGACTTTAATCTCAGAGTTCCAATCCTGCCCAAATTCTGAGCTTAAAATCAAAATATATATTTTTTAAGTGGCCCTAATCCTCTACCGTAGTAATCAGCCCTTCGCTTGTGAAATCAATTAGTACTTTATTGCTGTAATTTCCTTGTCTAGATGTTGTTACCTTGTGCAGAGCAGGAGCGAGAACAGGAACGAGGAATCCGTTGTAGATGTAACTCAGTAACTGGGAGCGGATGGAGGGATGAGCCACCTGAGGAAGAGGGACAGACGAAGAACGACCTGGTTTTATATCATAACGCAGCTTATAAAACCCAAACGTCTGGGGGCAAACACAAAATATGAGCTCCAACTGTCACCCTCATCATAATCATTTAGGTTTATGATGATTCTCATCATAAACCTAAATGTGATGTGTTTATCTGAGTGTTTTAGTTCTGGTTTTCACCTTGGTGACAGCACTGCAGAAGTCCAGTGAGTGCAGGAAATGAACAAGAGCTGGAACCTGCTCACAAAATAATATAAAATTATTCACACATTTTAAATCATCTCAGTATGTTACACATCATTATAAGATATTTTGGGGAATTTCTGTCAATTAATCCAACTATTTTGCTCCATCATTGAAGAAACTTCCAAACTTTTGAATAGATTATCTTTACTGTCATTGAATTTAAAATTCAATTATTCTGCAGATTTTACCTCATCGTCAGTTACTTAATAGTGGTTAGTTGCAGTTGTATTAGTTTATTATTATTAGTTATTAGGTCGGTGTGAGCTGAACCTCTTTAATAACAGATCCTCACCTGCTGCCAGTCTGCAGGCTCCAGGCAGTGCCAGTCTTCACTGTAAACCTGCAGCCTGGCTGGAAGAGACGAGTACAAACCGGACAGACCGGTGGCCAGGACCTGCAGAAACACAAAAACAGGAAAATTCAGACATGCAGAAACGTTACGAACTGAATGAAGAGCCTGAAACCTTCAGCATTTTAAGATCAAACCTCTACTGTAAGGCCTGAAGATTAAATAAAACAAAGTTTCTTCTCCTCCAGACTCTCATTTAGCTTCAGAAGCATCAACCAGTGGGATGCAGTTAACAAATTAAACCCTGAAGAGACTTTACTGTATGCTGGTGTTTCTGTTTATTTGTGACCTGTCAGTATTTTCAGGTAAAAGCCACAAAAACACACACAGAGGCTTTCATGCAGATTAAATTCCTGAGCAGATTAGCAGAGATTTAGGGCAGATTGAAGGAAAAAACCGATGGCCGGAAACAATGCTTAAGAGAATACATTCGAATTTTGAGGGAAAATTATAAATAAACACTCAAATTATCCTTCAGCTTTTAATATAAATTATCCTGAGAAGCAGGAAAAAGCAGCTTCACCTTGAAAAAAATCACATTATTCAAATTTTCTGAGATTCTAAATATGAGGTTTTTATTATCTGTAAAACATTTCCAACAAAATAAAACCTTGAAATAATTCACACTAAATATAATGAATCTATTTTAAATAAACCCACTAGAGATATTAGAACATAAAAGAAATGTTCTTTCATTTTATTAACTCCAACTAAACCCATCATGTACATAAATTAAACAAAGATGGATGTTTAAACACTTTTATTTTTCTTAATCATGATTATTTCTGCTAACAGAGACTGTAGCCTTTATAAAAATATTTGTTTTCCTACTTAAATTTTATTTTTAAGAGGTTAAATGATTTATCACAACTTATATTCTTACTGATTGACTAATACTGCATGTGGGTTTCACTTTAAACTTTCCTAATTCAAATGATCAATATTAATAGATTATGTATTAATATTATAGGTTATTCAGGTTCTATAAACTGTTCTAGCATGTTGACAGTTTTTATGGAGTTGATTGTTTCTGGTCTGATGAAACTACAAATTTAAGATGAGTGCAAAAACCAGTTCAATAAGTTATAAGTTCATGTTATAGCAAATATGTTTTAAAACTATTTTAAGATTTGATAAGTAAAATATGTCACCCTAAAAGAAAATTAAAAATTGTTAATCTGGTTTTGGACCAAACAAAAACATTCAGCGGGCCACCAAAGGCCCCTGGGCCACACTTTGGACATCCTTCCTCTTATGAGAATTAAAGATTTTAATTGTTAATTCCTTGTTAACTTTTTAATGTCAAAATAATACCGAGACCTCTACTGGTATATATTTATAAACAAGCCAAAACATTTTTCAAAGATTTTATATTTTACTAACACAAATCAAGGAAAATACAAAAAAGAGATTCATCATCATCATCATCATCATCATCATCATCATCATCATCATCATCATCATCATCATCATCATCATCATCATCATCATCATTGGGGGTAAACAGCTGCAGTCTGGGGTTTTGTTAAAAATCAGGCAGCCGTCCAATCATGTGCAGCCTTGTTAATCCCCGCCGGCCCAATCCCTGGCTGATTTACTAATCTGCTCTCTTCAAACAGATTGAGGTCAGAGTGGTCACATGGGCTTAAGGCTGGAAAACTCCGACACGCTCACAGGTGGCACGTGCAGAGCAGCTTGAAGTGCCTCTGGGTTTCATGTTTAAACCCCCAGAGTCTCTGTTTTCTCCTTAAACAAAAGGCCAAAACAAACTGGTGACCCAGGAGCCAACATGGCCGACATTTACCTCCTGATTCATTTATTTCAGTTTGTTCACTTTTATGAAACTTCTCTTATTGTCTTATGGACACAAAGTTAAATGTGTCCATTTAACTTTGTGTCCTTAGTAAGAATATGAACATATCAGCACTGCACTGTTACCTAGCAACCCAAGCGGAACTCCAGCACATTTGGTCAGCTAGTTTTACCGCTATCTGCGCTGTACAATCTGCTGCTATCTGCTGCCGGAAAAGACAAGAACTTTGTTGCCGACTTACCATCCAGAAACCACATGCTGCATTCTTGCTGGTTGTGCAGGAGGCTCTACTTCTGCTTTTCAAAGATGTATGGTTGTATAATTGCACGACTGTTTGCAGCCATTTTCATGTGCGAGTGCAAACGATGAATTTAAAGTGACCATGAAACAGCTAATTCTGAAACAAAATCTCATTACCTAAGAATGATTTTGTGCCAATAATGTAATGAACATGTTTTGTATAGACCAGGGGTGGGAAACTCCAGGCCTCGAGGGCCGGTGTCCTGCAACTTTTAGATCTATTTCTACTTCAACACACCTGAGTCAAATAACGAGGTCATTATCAGGACTCTAGAGAACTTGACTGCACTTTGGAGGTGATTTAGCTGTTGGATTCAAGTGTGTTGGACCAGGGAGACATCTAAGAGTTGCAGGACACCGGCCCTCCAGGACCAGGATTGCCCACCCCTGATATAGACCATAGACCTATCATAACTTAATGTGGACATGCCTCAGCCTATTTTTTCCTATTTTGCTGTCAGTCCTTCTTGGGTTTCCCTCATTAGTCGCCTCAGGTTTTCTTGTCCCTCTCTGTACACATTGAGTCTCTGAGGAGGCATTACGAGCTCATTAGTTTGTTACATAACTCGGGATAATGAGATTACAATGCAGAGGGGAGATGAATGTGGGAAAAGCTCATGCACCACCCTCCATTCATTTGAACAGCCGTTTGATTCATGAAAATCTGTTGAATAATCTCCAATAACATTCTGTTAGTGGGTTTTTTGATCTAAAGATGCAAGAAAAAAGGACTGTTTTACTCAAATCTAAAGCATTCAGTTCACTTTTAGATTTTAGTTCTTTTCTAGCAGGTGTGAAGGATAAATTAGTATCTTCAGTCTGAAACATTTGGCTGATCTAATCTGAAGGGAATGCCGGAGGTTATTTTGGCAGAAATGGCCGTGAAACATTTTGCTGTTGTCTTGACATGAACCATCAAGGACTTACAGTATCAGTGCTGAAGGATTATATAATTACGTTCTTGTCTCTGTGTTTGTGTGAACTCTTACAGGACAGAAGTACGTGTTTTCTGCGATGTGCTGAGCGACTCGAGGCTCCGAGGCCGACAGAGACATGATGAGCAGCAGAGCGTCTCGGGCCTGCTGGCCCACCAGACCCTGCCTGAAACACAAAAACAGTCCGAAATCAAGAGGCTTTCATTCACCTGCCACACGTTTCTGTTACCATTTCATGTAAATAGTTCTTAGATTAGATTTTTTTTAATGATTTTGAATGGTTTCTTTTGAACTCTAGCTGAGTTTTTGCTTAATTTCTGTTCAGTACGAAACAAATTTCACTTACAGTAACTTCTTATATGTTTTCTTAAACATCTAAACATCTATCCTCTGACTTGTTATGGAAAAGATGAAGAAGGCGACAGGAAGTGGGATGATCAGTGATGGCATGACATGTTTTTAATTATTAATCACATAAACAAACTTATTCAAGTGCAATTTTAATTCTGTTTCTTACTTAGTAGAAACACCACAATAGCAAAATTATGTTTTTTTCAACAATAGTGGAATTTTGACAATATTTTGTAAAGGAAACACAGCTGCAGTCCCATTAAAACTAGCATGTAATAACATAATGTTAGCGTAGCATTTCAGCTAACTGCTCTGCATTAAAAATTTGCTACATCTCTCAGTAAACATGTTTACTGCACATATTTATTTTGAGAAAAAGAGATGACACATCCAACCATTCATCCATCCATATTCACTAAGCAGAACAACTTTATAACGTTTTGATTTGCATCAAAATGTGCTACGAGCCAAATCATCAACAAGTCATATAAAAACCGAGCGTTCATATGCTAACATTAGCTTAGCGCTTCAGCTAACTGCTATGCAAGAAAAAAATGTCCGGAGGAGTAATGTGTTTATTCAAAACTTTGTTTAGAGACAAAAGGCTGACACATCAGTCCATCCATTCATGTTAGGTTTTAACATCCACTCTCAGAGACCCAGAATCAATAAATGAGTAATCTAAAATGACTCGGATTGTATTGATGACCAACAAAATTCTGACTGGGACGTTGTTAGCTCCTACCTGTGTGTGTATGGTATGAGCAGGGAGAAGAGCAGGAAGTTGGCCGCTCCCTGGTCCTGACTGGTGTGGAAAAACAGTTCCAGCACCGACGGATCTTTGACCAGAGCCACACAGAGCTGGTTCAGCAGCTGGACCAGTTCGGCCTCCACCACCCCGCCGGTGTCTGCAGGGAACAGAGTTAAGATCCACTGTTAAACTGCTATTAAACTGCTAAACCATCTCTGAAGGTGGATTTTCTACTTCATCTAAAGCGGTCTTTCAGTGACCTCAGCGCCCCCTGGTGGTCCGCAAGGTACTGCATGGCAGTTTCAAGCTAGGTGATCCGTGATTGTTTGTTGAAATGAGTTAAGTGGCTCTCAGCCAGAAATAGTTTAAGAAACATTGATCTAAAAGGACAGTTTAACAGCTGGAGATCCAAGTGAAGTAAAGTAGAATTTAATGTTCATTTCCCGTTAGATTAATACTGTGACTATAAACTGACCAGTTGCTGCTCCAGCGCAGGAGGTGAGCAGCATCATGAGCGGCCGTAGAACCGGTTTGTGGTGCAGCAGCGGCTGCTTGGCCTGAGAAAGCAGCATCTGGTACATCCTGAGCTGCTCCAGCTTCATGTCCTCGGTGAACTGCCTCCTCAGGCTCCACAGGAACAGCCTCTCCATCACGCCCTCCAGGACCACAAACTCCAGGATGGGACCCATGGCTCCTCCTGGCACCACAGGGTGAAGAACACACATTCAGCACGTAAATAGAAATACAGATACTGTAGTAAAAGTACAGGTTGGACTGTTTCACTCAAGTAAAAGTTTTGAAATGTACAAAAAGTAAAAAGTTATTTTTTAATGGTCCAGGTTTTCTTCAAATCAAATCTCAATCAGGATCATTTAAATTGCTCAAAACGCAGCACATTTATCACCAATTGTTCTTCCAGAGAAAAACATGGAAGGATTTTTTTAAATCAGGCTACAGATGGGGAATTTTTAGCGTCTCTCAATGTTTTCATCTGTTACTCCGGTTCAAGTCTCCATCCATGTTGTTTCTCTAAATGCCACAGAGAAAACATGAGAAATCTGCTTTGCTCCAGTTACCGCCACTTTAACACATTCCTTATCATTATCATCATTATGTTTTTCATCATGGAAGTTTTGAGCAACATGTGAAAATGTAAGGAGAAGAAAGCACAGACATTTCTCTGAAAATGTAGGGAGTAAAAGCAAAACGTTGAAAAATAAAATCTACTCACGTACAGCGATGTTGTACGTTTACGTTTTTTACTGTCACTTCCTCCTCACCTTGCCCCGCCTCTTCCTCCATCAGCAGAAACAGCATGTGCTCCACGTAGTTCTGCACGGCGCTGGCCTCGTCGGCAGGGATCGGACCCAGCTGCGACGCTCTGGAGTTGCTGCTGCTGCTGCTGCTGTTGCCATGGTGACCGGAGAGAAAGCTAAGCGCTCTGGAGGTGCTGCGACTCGGCTCGTGTTTCTCCAGAATCTTCACCACCTTCACAGAGAGAGCAGCAGGACATTAACCTAAACTTTGTATTTTTATTTTAACTTCTGAAGTAAAATAATAAATCTGATACAAAAGTAAAGAGGAAAACACTGAAAAAACACAAAATCTCACCAAGTACTTCTGGTTTTCAGCACAAATATCTCAGCACCCTTAAAATAAAATGAAACTAACTTTTCAGCAAGAAGTATGAGTTTGTTTTAAGTAAATAATCCCTTAATATTGACATTAGTTTCACTCCCAGACTATTTCATGTATTTTTTCCATGGTTTAACCCTTTCTGTATTAGTACTTTTTCATCAATATTAAAAAATTACTTACTTAAAACTTTATTATTTCAAGCTGAATAGTTACATGTACATTAGTTTTTATTAATTAAGGTGTACTAAGATATTTGCAGAAGAAATTACACCAAAAATACTTGGGGAGATTTTGTGTTTTTGCAGTGAACATGGAGAATAATTTAAACAAATGTTTTGTTTTGTTTTTCCAGAGAAAAAGAAACTTTTATCAAACTTTATTTGTTTAACAGGTAAAAATTGATGTCACTGCATTTCATTATATAATAAAATCTTATTTAATTCATGATTCAGTTCATTTCATTGGAGTCTAATTCAAATTTGAAAAGTACTTTCACATTTACTTCTGGTCTGCACTGTAAAGCACTAAATTGCAAAGTATTTTTTTCTAGTTTCTAGTGTAAATATCTTGGCACACTTGAAAAAATACAAAATCAACTGAAGATATTTTTAGTAAGATATAGGAGCTTGTTTTAATTAAATAGTTAATATTGAAGAAAAAGCGCTAGTTCCACCAGCAGATTTCATTTATAAATAGTATATTTTTTGTCAATATTAAGGTATTATTGTCTTAAAACAAGTGAATATATCTTGTTGAAAAGTTACTTGTAAGTTAATTTTCTGTAATTTAAAATGAATTATTATTGTTGCAATAGAAACTAGAAACTAAACCAAAAATCCTTGGCAACACTTTGGAGTGTACTTGTGTCATTTCCTATTTTTATACCCTAATTAAAGTAGAATATATTAAATTAGCAAGAATTAGAGAAAATAAATACACATTTAGCATTTTGTCTGATCTGTCTGTTGACCTTTGACCTTTAAATCTTCAGACACACACTTGCACACACAGATACTGAGTGCATTTGGGGTTTTGGCAACAGCAGACAGAGATGTGCTGTAAAAGGACTCAGTGTTTCCGGGTCAGAGTCCGGGTCAGAGTCCTGGTCAGAGTCCGGGCCAGAGTCCGGGTCAGAGTCCGGGCCAGAGTCCGGGTCAGAGTCCGGGTCAGAGTCCGGTCCGGGTCAGAGTCTGGGCCAGAGTCCGGGTGAGAGTCCGGGTCAGAGTCCGGTCCGGGTCAGAGTCTGGGCCAGAGTCCGGTCCGGGTCAGAGTCCGGGTCAGAGTCCGGGTCAGAGTCCGGGTCAGAGTCTGGGTCAGAGTCCGGGTCAGAGTCTGGGTCAGAGTCTGGGTCAGAGTCCGGGTCAGAGTCTGGGTCAGAGTCTGGGTCAGAGTCCGGGTCAGGGCGGCTCGGTGACAAACCAACACACTGATTCACACACCGTCCACCAGCCACCGTGTCAAACACTAAAAACTGATCAGTTTGTTACCTGCATCCAGTGGTTCTTGAACACAATCATGCAGGTCTCCGGGTCCACTCCTCTCAACGTGAGGGACTTCTTCCGGTTGCCCCCGACAACCACCGAGCCCATCATTTTGGCAGGCCGTCAGGCGGCTACTCCATCTTCCAGCTGAAAGTGAGGAGGGTGTTTGGTTCTGACGGGAGAAGCTGGAGGCATCACCGGGTCGGTCGGCCTCCAGGTTCAACGAGCTGCAGAGGAAACTCCTGGAAAAACACCCACAACCCGCCGGGTCACCAACAGCACGCCAAAATAATCACATTTTACTGTGGAGGCCGCGTGGAAGACAAGCCAGAATAATTCTTCTCTATCAGAGAAACTAATCGTAAATCTCTTTCTCTGTCACCCCTGCATGTAGTTTTACTTTGAAAACGTTTCTATTATCTGCATTTGGTGAAATATGCAAATAAGTCTAAGAATAGATTACAAATATCCTTTATTGTCCTACAATCAGGACCTTTCTGTGTAATAACATCAAAAAGACTCACACAAGGATAAAATATAAAAGGGACTGCAGATATGAATTAGTTACAGCGCATCACATTTATGTTGGAGTCATAGATTGTCCCTTTTTAAATAAAGTCCTCCAAAATTAGTGGCCATCCTTGTCAGTAACTAAGACACTAAAAGTTAGTTTTATCTCCAGTTTCATGAACTCGACTCACTGTGGCGTCAGTGTGAACAAACACAGAGCGTCCATGTATTGTCCACGTGTCGCGGTTTGTTTGTAGAGATTTCCTTCCCATCAAGCAGCTTCTGGTTTAAATCAGTCCACCATGGTTTTAAAATCAGCTTTCAAAATTCATCACAATGAAATATATTTTTAGCTCTGCTGAGACGACGACTCAAAGATTTCAGCAATTTATGATCTAATGATAAGCAGCTTAAAAATGTCAGAATAATGTCCGCTATTTTACTCAACTCATCATCTTTTGATGTGACTTTCTTCACGTTTGAAACAGGAAGTACAGGCAGGCCGTCAGCGGTAACATACAAACAGGAAAAAGTGACAGCATGTCTCCGTCCCACCCTGGGCGTTCCGGGAAATTCCAGGAATACCCAGAGAGGATTCGAAGATATCGCAGCGATCCTACCTCTGTTCAGCTGCCGGGAAGACGCCGAGGAGCCGACATGACACCTTTTTATCCTGCAGAAAAGGAATGATATCCAAGAAAGCTTAAAGGAAATAGCAATAAAATCTTAAATAAAGCCTTTTGTCTACACATTATAACTGTTTGAACACATAAATGTCCCATAAGAAGAGTCAAACTAATTCATCCTGAACCATCTGGGCTCTAATCTGTGTGTGTTTGGATGGGATAAACTGTTGGATTTTGTTCCTATTTCCTGTTTGGTCATCCCAGGTTATGTGTGTGTGTGTGTGTGTGTGTGTGTGTGTTTCTGTCTGAGCATTTTCTCTAGCTCAGCCCATCTGAGATGAGTTAATTACACAGCCACTAAATTAAACTGTGCAGCTTTCATTGTTTTTATTAGCATGTTTTGTGTAAAGTCTGGTGTTAAAAATTAGCCGTATATTATCAGCTTCTCTTTTTTTGCTGGATCACATAAAAAAATGGATTTTAGAAAATATGCAGCAAATTGTTTGGTCGCACTCAGAAACCTCGCAAACCGACTTGACTGCATTCCTGCGAGCCAACATGGCTGCAGACGTTCAAGTCAAACATGCAGCTCACATTACCGCCAACATAAAGGGTGGTGTGTCTGCAGACAAAAACCCTCTGATTGAAATCCTAGTTGCACACACAACACGCAAAAAATCCAGAAAACATCATGACAAAAACAAATGAAATTATCATCTGTTATTCATGCAATTATAACAGGATTCATAATTTGTTTACCTCTGCAAACCAGCAAACCGATATTAAAATTTTTGCAGAACCAAACTGAAACTTGATCATCCTTTTAAGGTTTGAATCTGATTTGAGATAGGAGCTGAGGAATGCTTCAGGTCAGCGGTCGTCCTCACAAAGATAGAGGAACCAGAGTGTGTGTGTTTCTGTTGCAGACAGAGATGGGGAGTAATCTGAGATGAGACGATGATGTTTAATCCCAAACCTGCTCTGTGTTTGAGAGTCAGACGGTCACATGCCTTCAGAGATTAAACTAACGGCCAAACACAGTTACCTGGACTCTCTTCTGACCTGTTTTAATTCAATATTTTAGGTTTTAAGATGATAATCATCTAATTAAACTGCAGTAATTAAAAAAATTGAGCTTTATTTGACAGTCTGAAGAGTTGGAGCCTTATTTTGGATCCTACCCGTCTGAATTTAAGGTCTTTATCGTCCCCAGTGTGAAAACGTGTCATTTAGTTACATTATAACTCTGAGATAATTAAGATCACACCTGGGGTTCCTCAAGGCTCTAATCTCAGACTGATTTTAATTAATATCCAAATAATATCAGGATAACAAATTTGCTGGATGATAAATTGTCCCAAAAACTATTGCGATAAATGATAATATTGATGTTTTGAAACCGTTTTCACAAATTTTAATTTCTAAAGAATGTTTAGCGCTGTAACTAGAATACATTTTAAATATCCAAAATAAACAAAACACCAAATAAAATGAAAACGGAAGTTATGGGAAACAAAATTGTTCTTCTAAAAGGGGGTAGTTAAATTAATTGATTTAATAGCATTAAATTAATTAATGTTTTTAATTGATTTATTGCTTATTGTGACAGACTTATCCATATGATCCCACCAGCTCAGATTATAGAGACAAGATCTCTTACTGTATATCCTGATGATATAAAACTTTATATTCTGTGCCAAAGTGCATTACAGACACTTAATGTGTCTAAGTATCAATGACTGAATGGGTCAGAAATCACTCCAAGAGGAAAACCTGCACAGAATCCAAAGAATCTATTTGTCATTATGGATCCTTACCTCAAATTACACAGGCATTATTACAAAATGAGCTTAGAAAACTGGCATAATAAAGTGTTTCTCATTAAAACAGACAGAAAAACTGCTGAGGAAGATGATAAAAATACTGAAAATGTATTTAAAAATTGATCTGGTAACTGGTTCTGGTCCAAACGGCTGCTGCTGGAGTCAAAGTCCAGCTCACTCTGAGTCCCAGGAGGAATAATCAACGGGAGGAAGGATTTAGTTTTATGATCTGCAGATGTGCAGAAACTATTTGATCCATTAAATCAGAACTAGAAATGTGAATGTTTACTGCAACTTTCCTTTAAAGTCCAACGATTACTTTAACATTTTCTAACAAGTTTTTAATATGGCTTATTTTTTATATTTTGCTTTTATTCTTTCACATTATTACCTATTTGTAGCTCAATTTTCTTCACATTGGTTCATTTACTTTCTTGTATTGTACTTTACTTTTATATTTGAAGTACAAGCTTACAGGCTCATTTTGTTTTGGATTCATATTTTGAATTAAAAGTGACAATCACTGTTTCTTTTAGAGGATTCTTCATGTTAACTCAGAGTTTTTCTCTCCACTATCCCTTTGCTCTTGCTCAGAGTGGAAGTGATAAATGATAGCAGCTTTTTAACAACAAGCCTGAATCAGATAAATTAAAATGTTTAAAAAGTCTTAAAATGCTTCTCTTTTTATTTGTGATTAAAAGTTTTGAGGAACTTTTTAAACCCATATTTCTAGTCATACTTAGCCTCACTCACCTAATGTAAATCTCCAAATCAGTCCACAATCAGAACTAAGACGACGACAATAAAGTATTTGTATCATTTTTTTAAATCAGAAATCAAATATTTATTAATAGATCCATCATTTTAAGGATTGTACTGATTCTGTACTTTGAATTCTGATGTCAAAAATATAATAAAACAATAAGTCTGTTAATCTGTTCTGAAACATTTTCCATTTCCTGATTCTGGTTGAGTTCTGGATTCAGAGCAGAACTGATTTGTTTAATGTTTGTTCAGGTCAATGAATCCTCCTTCATCACACAGGTACAGAAACAGGTGGATCGGCATTACTCAGCAGTACAAAACAAAACAAACCTGGATATTATTATATTAAACAAGTCAAACTGAAGAGATGTGACCCTTCTTCTGATCCATCTATCGAATATTGCTTTTTATTGCTGTTTTATTCTTATTTGTTTATTATTTAAACAGTGTACAGCGTGTTTATTGCTGTGTACATTTAATTGCTGTCGTTTTTGTACATCAGTAATTCAGTCTTCTTACAGAAAGGTGTCTGTCGTAGTGATTTGGTAAGAGCTGCTAGATGTTTCTTACCTTTGTGGTCGGCTGTCTGTTGCTCCAAGTTGCTAAAAGTACAAAAACAAAAGTTCCCACAGACCGTTTAAAATCCAGAAACGTTTATAAATCCAGAGGTTTGCTGGGTCTGAAGCTCAGAGGTTCTGCTCTTTCTGGGCGCTGTGTCATTTATGAGGCTTTAAGCGGCTAACAGTCACTCATTCTGCTGCTGCCCGAGAGGCTCGCTTTGGCCACGCCTACTGGCCGGGCAAACCACGCCCACTTCGAATGGAAGCCCCGCCCACTCACGTAATACAACAGTCATAAATAGACTGGTTTGCTTTCTGTTGAGAGAAATTATGATTTCAGTTACATTTGAACCTTAGAATATAAAACTAGAAAATTCCTGAAGAAATTTAACTGGGGCCTGCCAAAGTGTGCCCGTCGGTTTGGACCCAGCGTTCTGATACTAAAAATTTGCATCAATGCTAAAGAAATCTGCAATGTAATCAATAGAATCACAAGAATGTTAAGTAAACTGGACATGCACCATTCAGTATGATAAAGTAAGTGTATTAGCTAAAATGAGCAAAAATGCTAATGTTAGCATGAATGCTGTCAGTAGCATGTGGGATATTATTAGAATGTTCTCTGTAATTTACTTAATTCCTTCAGAATACTAACTGTGGCAGATAAGTAAGAAAAATACGTTATAGCTTATTTAAGCTAAAAGGCTAATGCTAATGAACTGCCTTGCTGCGCAAGGCAGCTCCCTAACCTGAGAGAACCAGATAATGCAGAATGATATCATTGCACCGCCTGCTGCGGTGCACTATTCAGAAGGGCATATTGAGGCTTTTATTTTGAAATTTGCAGTAAGCATCATAAGAAATGGTCAAACTCATCCCATGTGTAACAGTGAATGTGTTAAATCGTTTCTATAATGCTCAAAACACAAGTAGTTCTAAAGGCCAGCTCAGTCCTCCTCTGTAGTAACTGACAGTTCCACCATGTTGTAGTTCTAACCTTCAGTCTTTGTAGTTCTAAACAGCAGCTCAACTGTCATGTGAGTGAAACACACAGGGAGAGAGATTCCTAACTGTTTGAAGCAGTTACTTTTTCTGATCAAAGCAGGCCAAACATATCTTTACCTAAGTGTTGCCAATAGCATGTGGGGTATCATTAGAGTGTTTTCTGTAATTGATTTACTCCATTCAGTATATTTAAAATGACTAATAAGTAAGTAAAATAGCTAATAGTTTATTTAAGGTAAAAGTCTTATCTTAATGATCTGCCTTGCTGCGCAAGGCAGATCCCTAACCTGAGAGAAGAATATAAAGCATTCTAATATTATTGCATCGCCTTACGGCGATGCATTAACCTGAGGGCAATATGAAGGCTTTTATTTTGAAAAATAAACATAAGCTTCATATTAAATGCTCACACTAATCCAATGCCTAACAGTGTTTGAGTTAAATCTCTTATTTACTGGCCTAAACAGCCAGTAGTTCTAAATGGAAGCTCTGTTTTAACTGAGTGTTAGTTAGAACTACAGATATGGTGTTCTGATAGTCCTATTTAATATCATTAGGTCAAAGGTTAATGCCATTGCACTGGCTTGCTGCGCAAGCCAGTGCAATGGCCACTCACCTGACAGAGATATTGGGGCTTTTATTGGGAAATTTCAATTAAGCTTTATTTAAAAATTACACACTAATCATTTGTGTAAGAATGGTTTGTTAAAATCAGTTATAAAATGCCCAAAACACAAGTAGTTCTGAAGGCCAGCTCATTCCAGAGTGTCCTCCCATGAATCAGCTGCTCTGGCCTCATGTGTTCCGTTGCTATGGTAATGGATCAGCTGCTAACTGTCATGTGTGTTTGAGACAGAAAGGGGGGAAAAAAATTCTATCTTTGTGAGACACCCAGCCAATTAATATGGAAAAAGCATTCCGAACAAACCTTTGCCGTTCAGGAACCGTAATACATATTTGAAAACCGTTTGAAGCGTATGAGAGGGCTATTTGTCGTCTCCGATAGTACCGCAATTCATATTTTTACCTCATTCACAGTAATTGCAGTGATGAGACAAAAAATAGTGTGTGCAGGGCTCAGAAAATTTTCAGAAATACATGGAAGTGAATCTGGGAGAGCGTCAGTTACCCTGTCCCATAATTTCACTCTGAAGCACCTTGACAGAAAACCGTAAATGCTAGATCAAAGCAGGCCAAACATATCTTTACCTAAGTGTTGCCAATAGCATTTGGGGTATCATTTGAATGTTTTCTGTAATTGATTTACTCAATTCAGTATATTTAAAATGACTAAGTAAGAAAAATAGCTAATAGTTTATTCAAGGTAAAAGTCTTATCTTAATGAACTGCCTTGCTGCGCAAGGCAGATCCCTAACCTGAGAGAAGAATATAAAGCATTCTAATATCAGCATTAACCTGAGGGCAATATGAAGGCTTTTATTTTGAAAAATAAACATAAGCTTCATATTAAATGCTCACACTAATCCAATGCCTAACAGTGTTTGGGTTAAATTCCTTATTTACTGGCCTAAACAGCCAGTAGTTCTAAATGGAAGCTCTGTTTTAACTGAGTGTTAGTTAGAACTACAGATATCTGATAGTCCTATTTAATATCATTAGGTCAAAGGTTAATGCCATTGCACTGGCTTGCTGCGCAAGCCAGTGCCATAACCTGAGAGGAAAAGATAATATAGGCAGAGATTTTTGCAGCGCCTTACGGCGCTGCACTCACCTGACAGAGATATTGGGGCTTTTATTGGGAAATTTCCATTAAGCTTTATTTAAAAATTACACAATAATCCTGTGTGTAACAATGGTTTGTTAAAATCTGTTATAAAATGCCCAAAACACAAGTAGTTCTAAAGGCCAGCTCATTCCAGAGTGTCCTCCCATAAATCAGCTGCTCTGACCTCATGTGTTCCGTTGCTATGGTAATGGATCAGCTGCTTACTGTCAGTGTGTTTGAGACAGAAAGAGGGGAAAAAAATTCTATCTTTGTGAGACACCCAGCCAATTAATATGGAAAAAGCACTCCGAACAAACCTTTGCCGTTCAGGAACCGTAATACATATTCGAAAACCGTTTGAAGCGTATGAGAGGGCTATTTGTCTTCTCCGATAGTACCGCAATTCATATTTTTACCTCATTTACAGTAATTGCAGTGATGAGACAAAAAATTGTGCAGAAACTTTTCAGAAATACATGGAAGTGAATCAGGGAGAGCGTCAGTTACCCTGTCCCATGATTTCACTCTGAAGCACCTTGACAGAAAACCGTAAATGCTAGAGAAATATCGAACACATTTTACCGGAGCAGGCACGCGTATCAATGTCATGACCGAGTTTGATACCAATCGGGCGATATTTGTGGGCGTGACGGCGATTTCAAAATCGCTTTGGGGTCAAAAATCTGCTTCAATTCTCACTCTACTGGAGCGTCAGTTGGTTTCAGTTATGCTCTGCGTTTCGGCAGTTGGAAATTTTGCTCTTTGTTCGCTTTTTACGTCGCCGTCATAAGTCCGATTCCTTATAAAAATAATAGCTCCAATGCCGGGAACGAGCCGCACGTTTTGATACCACTTTTATGGGTGGGCTCGCAGCGGTACGAGCCGCATTAACGGTAACGGAAGAATAAGTTTACTATAATAATAAAGAAACATTCTATTGGGTGTAGAACAATAGGTGCCTGCCATGCAATGCATGGAGGCAGTGACTGACTTGCTTCGCAAGTCAGTCACTGCTCTCCTTATGCATTGCTATGGGGCAGGCCCCAATTATTGAGGTCATATAAATATATAGAAGTATGTCAGACAGGTATTCAGGCAGTTTCATGCAAAATTGTCTGTATACCCAATTAAAATAGTTTTTAATTACCTACAAATAGAAAGAAATCTTAGTTATCCACTTTCACTTTTTAATCTGTCTGATTGTTTATTTACTTAGTTTAACATTTGGTGGTGTGATTATTGTTTGGATTCTTGTCCCCTATTTGCTCTCAATCTGTTTTGTCATCTCATTTTGTCCTGCATTGGGCGTTATAAACTGTCCTCTGCAAACAATATGATTGATCGATTGTCTTTATTTTGGCTATTTCTTTTTTTCGTTTTTGCCAAAAATAATCTCAAACCTTTTTACTTTTTTATTTTTTTAACACGCTGCCAGATGTACTGCACAGTTTTTCTGAGATTGTAAACTAACGTGATTGTTTTGTGTGCTACAGCACCATCTTCTGGCAAGAACCTAAAACTGCAACTACTGTGTGCGGCAGTAAAGTTTAAAACACCTGCAATTTTTTTTTTCACTGATATGCTGCTTGAGTCTCTTTTTAAAGTTGTTTTTTTTATTTATTTGTTTGTTTTATTCCCACTAAGGTTTTCACTGTCTACATTTGAAGGCCTATTATTAAAACTAACGTTTGAAGCACTTTGTTTAAAGAATCATGAACAATCTAGTGAAAGTCTAAAAACGTTGATGCATCTCAAAGGAAGGCTTGTTTACATTTACAAAGCGTAATTAAAATCAAAAACCCATTTTTTTCTAGACTAATACTGAGAAAACAATCCATGTTTTTGTCAATCTTCTCTAAATGGTTTATTGTTTAAAATGTTCAGAAATTAACATGGTGTTAAAATATGATTAATATTAAAGTATTTTGAGAAAAACTTATTAGTGTGGACTAATATACCACATGATAAAATAAGGTTGACATTCTTTAAATGATGAAAATCATTACTTTCCAGTTAAGGTGCAACAAATGTGGTGCTGCGAGGGGATTTGTGGCCAGCAGCGGGCGCCCAAGACACTTGAATAATAAACCCGCATTTAAATTTGCTCTTTTTCTTTCTGGATGGTAAAATTAAGCTAATTTACATTTAAATTAACTAAAAATTTGAAACAATTTATAAAACGTGTAGAGAGGGAAATCCTAAGTCATAATTCCTCACCACTTTTGAAGCTGAACAATTTCTGCTGCTTGCATTTCATGCAAGTTACTGTTTTCAAAACAATCTCGGCAAGAATTCACTTTTTTTAATCACTTGAAAGCGAAACAAATTAAACATTTCCACTCCTTCCAAGCTCTACAGATTTTAGCTGCAGAATTTACCCAGTAGGAAAATTAGCCCCTCTCTCTCTATTTACAAGTGTCACTCTTTATCCATGTGGCTATTCATTCAGTTTTGAAAGCTGGAAGCTCCCAGCCAAGTTTGAAAAAAAATATATATTGTCTGGAATATTTTTTACTATGCTCTACATTTTACTTTTACTTGCGTATTTTTATTATGAAGTATCTTACTTCAGTAAACTTTCTGGATACTCTACCCACCGTGAATAACTTCACTGGTTGAAAAAGAAGCTTGTTTTAACCAAAAGGCACAGACACATACATGAAGTTTTTGTTAAAGTTTCATATATAAAAAAAATGGTTTTAAAAAAAAATTTCATTATTTTATGAATTTCCATTTTAGTCTTTAAAATGCTAAAATTTTCACAAGAAAAATTAAAAATTGTAAAAACACTTAGACATTTTAAGAGGCCCCTAATTAAAAAGAGATTTTGGTTTGGGCCCCATTAAAGCTAGTACCGCCTCTGCAGTTAAATTACCTTTTGTCATCTCCATTTTTTATTTTTTTCAGTTGGTGACGTCACGAAGGGGCAGCTCGTGCGGCTCCGTATCAGGAGCTCGCGGGGAAACAGGGAAGCTTGAGGAAAGTCTTCAAGCAAAACAGAGCCGGTTCCCACCGAATAATAACCGGAGGTTTTTATTTTATGCAGTTTCTTCCTCCGTGAATGACTTCATAGCACCGAGGCAGAGTTTCTACCCAAACCTGGAAGTCGTTTGGAGCCGAAAAGTTATCGGTGCTTAGGTGAACTTGTCCCGGGTCGACGCTGTGTTGTGGTGGATGTTAGCGACGAAGAACCGGGGAGGGGAGATGAAAATGTCGCAGCGCTTTCCGTGCTGAACCGGGGCTCAGTTTTCACACAGGAAAGCGAAAAATATTTAAGTCTAGGAGACGTATAAAGGGGGGTTAAAGATGGCAGAAGCTCGGTCAGAAGAAGAGGAGGAAAACCTGCGAAGAGACACCCGGGATCAAGTGGTCCGACGACAACCGAACAGCTCCGGAGGTAAATAAAGGGCAGAAATGCTCAGATTACTGCCATATTTTGCACCTGCTCACGCTTCAATGTTTCAATATACCGAGTAAGCTTTCTTATCCAGGAAAAAAATATTTTACTCTATAATTAGTGTCCATAACAATACATGTTGGGTGAAAACTGAATTAAAGTGCGCTGTCTCTTTAAATGAGCGGCTCTTTTGTAGCTGCAAATGGAGCCAGCTGTGATATTTGGAGTATAACTGTGAAATATTACACCATGCTGACAAAAACTGATCTTCCTCTCATCTTTAGCTGACATGTCAACATTTTAATGCGTCACCATAAGTAACCAGAAGCTTTAAATCCTCCTACAGTCAATAGACTTATTAAACAAAGCATTTAAACACTTAAAAAAATATTTTTGAGCCTCTTTGAACTTTTCTGTTGCTAACTAGACGAACATTGTGTTAGCAATGCTTTAGGACTTTCTAATAATCAAATTATGGTCCACAATTCCCAACAATATATAAAATTTGTGAAACATAGAAATGAAAATGTAACATTTAGTGTTTTTAGTATCTATTTAGTATCTAAACTCTGTATACTCTTTCGCCCATCGTTCTCAATTGGTTGTGGCGTTCCAAATAAAATGTTATAAAAATTTCATATTTTTATAATTTTGTTATATATTTGTAATTTTAGTTTTAAAATGACCAGAATTTGCTTATGACTTTGTTATGTTTGCCATCATTGTAAAAAACCAAATCAAAAGAAATGAAATGTTACTCTGTACTTAAGTTCAAAATACTTTTTTACTCTTACTTGAGTAATATCCTGGGCGGCTACTTTTGAGTGCAACCTATTGGTACTCTACCCAACTCGGATGTTTACTTTGTTACCAGGAAATTCTTCAAACTTAAGTTAACTTTTTTTTAAAGCGACGGTGGATCCAGTAGCGTAATTACTGATTAGTTGATTGGAGCAACCGACTGTAAAATGTCTGCTCAGATCTGTAAAAGTTCAGTGATTTTCAGAATATTTAATCGCCCAGATGTTGGTACTTTTTGTCGATTGACCAAAAATGTTTTTTGATTGATTGTTTTTCTTTAGTTTTATCCTCTTAAGTTGTAAATACTGGAGTCCTTGCTGGACAAATATGCATTTGCAACAAGTTAGCTTGAAGTTTCTTGCTATTGTTTGAAATTACATGAGCCAAATGTTTAGTCTGGTATCACATAAGGAAAACATCTGATAGGCTTGTCAATATTATCACACTATAAATCTGTATAGAAGGTTAATGTTTGAATTTAGCTGCTTCCTTTCGGCACTCAGTGACTCAGGGAGAGTGTGGGTAAACCATGCGGCTCCACAGTGGGTGTGGACTGATTCAACCCAACGCCATAAATTCTTAAGACGGCATTCAGTCATATCACTGTACAGGTCAAAACTCGCCCAAACCGAACTAAGAAACTGCTTTCTCCTCCTACGCTAACGGTTATTTGATTATATGCATATGTTATTGCTTGGCAGAATGTTTTTGGGCTCAATCTTTCTAGACTGTTGTTTGTTACTGTCTAGGACAACCTAACCTGTGGTTAAGGTGGCTGTAGAAAAATGACACACAACACATTTAACCAGGTTTTTAAACATCTATATTCCAGCATGACACCATTTTTATGTCGTTGTCATTGTTTTGTTTCTCCTTGAGGTTGTTTTTACAGGACTTTGGTTTGGAAGTCAGCAGGATTTAAAGTGTTGTGGTGGCGGCTTTAACCGCCAAGAGCCACTGAGAGTCATAATGTTGCTATTTTCAACTGTAGAATTATAACATACTAAACAATATGGTGGCTGTTCATTCCTTGACATAAAGTGACAGTTTTAGACTTTTGTTTCAGCCCCACATTCAACGGTTTTGGTGTTTAGTCTCACATCTGCAAAGTATTCTTATTTTGAAAGGTAGAAATAACTTTATGTTGAAATGTTTTTAGCTAAAAGAATAAATATGTAATGAATATTACTGCTTTTCATCAATTTTATATATATATAAAGTCTAAGATCATACAGTTTTGAACCCGTTGACTGAACCAGTTTGACAACTTTTGGTTTTAAAGATGGCGGCGTCCATTATTACTTCCGTAAACAGAGTCCTGCTGTGTGACGTCAGAGTTCTTCTTCTGCACATGCGGCTCACTTTGGGGTCGTAAACCGTTCACACAGAAGTCTGACTGCGGTTGCAATTAATTAGTAGTATTAACGAGCAATAAAAAAACAACAACTTGAATTTTAGCAAAAGGTCGGAGCATTTATTTGAATTTTTTTGTGAATGTAAAAGTCCACAGCAAAGACATTTAGAAAAATAAAACACGATCCTCAACATGGATGTAAAGTGAAAAAAGAACAAAACGTAAAACGTTCCAGTCACTTTCCTCAGGTGTACTGCTGTAATGTATTCATGTTGTGGAAGTGTGTTGACTAAAGGACGGTATCCGGGTTGTATAACAGGGCTTAGAAAGAGGAGAGAGCTCATGAATAAAGGAAGGTCAGCGTCTCACCTGCTTCACAGAGACAAAAACCAAATGCAAACGAGAGCCACTGGTTGGTCTGACTGGAGCTGCTGCTTGTTTTTAACCTGCTTTAACCACCAGGTCACAACCTGCAGCAGGTTTTAAGTTTTTCTGCACAACAAATTAAATCTTTTTTAACGTTATTAAAAACAGATTGCCTGTCTTGTTGAACAGCCTGTAATATATTTAATACATCATGCATCTAATCTCTGCTTTTAATAATACATGAGGCCAGGTGGTTTTAATTTTTAATGTTTTTCCCACTGTACCGTCAATTTATTCACGCAAAACACCAAATCTTACCAAGTATTTTTAATCCAGTTTCTAGCAGAAATATCTTAGTACAGTTGAATTGAGATAAAACTAACTGAAAAACAACTTATCAGTAAGATATTTAAGCTTGTTTTAAGTAAATAATTTAAGTAAATGAAAAAGTGTTTGTTCCACTGGTAGATTATTTCACTTACAACATTGGAAAATTGTCTTAAGTAAATGTATCTATATCTTGCTGAAAACATACTTGGAAGTTAGTTTTGTCTTATTTCAAGTGTAATAAGATATATGCACTAAAAACCAGACAAAAAGAAGACTTGGTTAGATTTAGTGTTTTTGCAGCGTTGCTTTTCTTTTAAGTAGATTAGTTTGGGGTTTTTTCAAGTAATTTAACTTCTATGACAGCCTTGCTACTTGTTTAATGTTTATTTATTTGTAATTTTTTATTCCCTTGATTGGCATCATACACTGGACCCATTCAAGTTTTCTCTCATATATGTAAAATATTATTATTTTTACTACAATTATTAAGCTTAATAATCATAGTTTTTGGTAAGAAAATCCACCATTTTCTCACCAAAAGCTAAAATTATTTTAATACTGGTTTTAATTATTGATTGATTATTGACTTTACACAATAAGTCCTATTTTAGGAGTCAAACATATTTGTCAATAAAAACAAGACATTTAATTAAAAAACAACAAATACTTAGTTTCTATATCATAAACATTTTCTTTAGTTTTTATCCTTCCAGGTCAGAAACATATTATCAGTCTGATTTTTAAACTAAGTAGCTATTTCACTATTTTGTTTTTTAATTATGGTTTATTTATATTTGCAAAAGTCTCGTAAAGTGCGTTTGGCAGCACAGGATCCTGTTGTGGCGTTGGGTTTCCTTGGTAACCGAACAGGATGGATGTCAGACCTTCAGGACAGGAAGGAAACATGAGCAGGTGACGTCAGCGGAGATGTTTTTACAGTTTAATCACCAGACAAGCTGTGGAAACAGACATTATTTTATTAACTAGAAAACAAGATGAAAATATGAAAAACTAAAATAATTAAAGAATAATAGCTAATTAATTTCTGTTCTTTCAACTTGATGAGAAGAACAACTATAAATTATTTGTTCTAATTTGTCAAAATAGACATTTTACGTATTGTTTACATAAATGCATCAGTTCTGGTTAAATTATGCATTGAAAGTCCTTCATTATTCTTTTGGATACAGAGACTGACATATTTCAATATTTAACTCCTGGATTAGCTGAAATAATAAACCAGATGTTTACTTTATATTCAGGACATTTTGGATAATTAACCATGAGCCCGAATGTTTTTGAAAAGGTGAACATGAACTCATGTTTTCTGTTCTCTAATAGATTAAATCTGCTGCGACGGCTCCATGTCTCTCTGTGATGGTTACCACGGCTGCAGAAACTCTGATAAACAGAAGGATGAGAAATCAGTTTTAACTGTTGTAGTAATAAGATTAATCATGAAATATTCTTCTCATCTGTCTTTCTGACCTTTAAAGAAAACAAGTAGAGAACAGTCCTGTATGTTTACAGTCTATTACATTTTATCAACAACAAGGTGAGCATATTAACCAAAATATAATTCCCAGACTATTTGACCATGAGAATAAATAACACTCTTCACCCTGGGCTAAAATATCCTTGAAATAAATACGTATATGAACCTTTTAACTGTGACCTTTCACACTGAAAAGTTTACAAAATACGACCTTTAATCGTCAAATACTCACACCTCCCCTAAAAACTCTTATTACTGTAGATTGTAATAGTATAAAAACATTAAATATACTTTATTGTGCATTAATACAATGAAAACCATCTAAGGGCTAAAACAGAAGCTGACATCCATCGTCTTCCTTATTTCCCCTCTTCAGCCAATCAGAGCCAAGGAAAATAAATGGCGCTCCAGGATTGGCTGCTTTTTGAATGGCGTTCCAACTGGCATTGGGTCACTATTTCAGATTCCCAAACTGCATTTTATTTCCTGAATATGTTTGATTTTCTCCACAAACATTGTTGTTACGTTCCATAAAAATGCTGAACTGGACATAAACGACAATCTACTGAAGAGATGTAGTCAGAAAAAAGATTTTAAAACTTTTCATCACCATCCTGAGATTTAAAGTCGATTTGTTTGACAAACTGCAGATTAAATCAATTAATGCACTGATTCCCCTCCCCTACTTGTTTCTGGACAAAGCCTAGCTTAAAGAAAACTTATTTTTCGTCTCTCACAAGAAGGACAATTTATTCTGTTAGTAAAGTGAGTATTTACCTGAAAGCAACATTTTAATGCAACATAAAGAGAAAATGTTAAGGTTTTCTCATCACAAGAATCTGAGCTCCATTAAGATGCTCTTCAGATTACATCATTGCTATTTTACAGATCTGTTTTAAATCAGTGCTCTCTTATTTCTTCTGACTCCAGTATTTAGCAACACACTGAAAAATTAAAACTGAACTATAAAAAAACTTGTCAGATATTTTCTGCTCTGCTCTGTTTGCATGCAGAGTTCAAGCTTTAAGGCTCTTGCATCATTAATTGATCTGGCATCTGAGTTGTTTTTTATTCTTTAGGGGCGAGTTGTTGTGAAAACCGATTGATCAGCCGCTGTAAGTTAAGCTCCATTTTCCAGTCATTTCATCAGAAACGTACTGGGAAATAATTGGCTAAATGTTAAAACACTCAACCCACCTTTCCAACAGATGTCTGAGTGAAACAGGTGTTGGAAGTAAAACATGTGAAAGCTGGTAACTGACTAAATAATAAGAAGATTTAAGGTTATTTTACCTTTTTATAACAAGGATTTAAGAAAATAAGCCGCATTGGATTTCAAAGGTCAATTAAAGTAAAAATATGATCAGAAATATTTTATTTCCTTCTAAAATAAAACCTTTTGCAAACTCTTTTTAAGTATTTTCCCCTTGGTAGATGTAAACTGCAAAATACAGCTGGAAATTTCTCAACCTTGACCTCTGACCTCCTCCTGAGAGAGCAGAAAGCCTCCCGATGACGGCGCGATGTGAAATTTGCTGCGTTGGTTGTCTGCGTGTTGCAGCCCAGCTCCAGCTCAACGCTAAGACAAACATCTGGAAGTGTTACAACCCTGATGACTCCTGCAGAATCCCGCTGCAGCCAATCACAGCCCCACTTCCTGGAAGCTCCCAGCCAATCGGGGGAGCCATCCGGAGCTAACGGGCGGTCCGGTTAGAGTTTCAGAGGCTGGGAAATTAGAGGAAAAGCAGACACAAGCCTGAAGGGACTAACTTTCAACTTTTCAAATCGCAAAACGTGAAGAAAACTAAGAAGTAAAAAAAATACTTTTTAGGCTTTAAAGTTTAGTTTTCTTTAGATTCTTAGAGAAATCAAGCTGACCTAGTTTACACTTTGGACTGTGAAGAAAAGCAGTGGAAAGGAGGTAGGCAATGGAAACGTTCACATCCAGAAAGGAAAATCTTTTCCTCTCTAGTTTATTTGTTAACATTAAATTTATAAAACGTGAGACTAGTTTGTGTTAACAGTTTAACACGTATCTAAACTGATGTTTTGCTACAAAACTAAATAGAAAACAGCTTCCTTTGATTAGCATATTCTACATTTTAATGTTGCAACTTTAGGTAAAATACAGTGAAATGTTGAGCGACATTTTCTACCTTAATGAATGTCTTTGTTTGAGAAAGAAAAATGCAAATTATGGCGAAAACAGATGAGAAAGTGTTGGTTTAAGGAGGAAATAAGATGGCGTTCCTGTTAAAGCCAGAGCCATGAGTGGGCAGATAAAAGCAATGATTCATCTGGTGGAAAACAAAGTTTAGATGAGCTCATCACTTTTCTCTGTACGTTGCAAAGCTTCCAGACTGAATAATGATACATTTAACGTTTAAAATTCCTGGATAACATGTTGTTTCAGCTCAGATTAGAAGAGAACGAAAAATAGCAAGAAATGTTGGGTATGCAGAGCAGCAAGTCGACTGTTAATATTTGTTTTGGTGTGAAACTATCAAGAATTGCATGGTTCAAAGGTCAGATCTGGGTTTTTCTTCCTCTGCTTCCCACAAATCATAATATCTTTGCTTAGAGATTCATTAAATGACCAGATTTGACCCATTTTCCACTTTAGCAGATATTCAGAACATAAGCAGTCTGTACTCCTTATCCAAGAGCTAACAAATCAGGCTAACAGTCTTCAGTGTGGAAGCTGCTACTGAGTGGAGAACTTGAAAATTATCTGATGCTTTTTTTTTTAAAGTTGTGACTTTAACTCATTAATTTTGATAATTACTTGCATAGATTTCAATGCATACTTTTTAAAAAAGCAATTAATCACCTTTTTATTTTTACATACAAATGTGGTTTTATTTGTGTGTTTCTGGTACGCCCTTAAATCTGACGCACAAATCTGGCCTTCTGTGAAAAGTTTAAATTTTATTCAAAAATGTACTTGAAGAATTGTGATCGACACTTTTTCATTGTTCCATATTTTATTCAAATATTCATTAATACTTTGTAGATTTACTGATTGTATTCCTAAATTTATGATCAATTGATTGTATTTTTTATATGCTATTTAAGTGGATACTTTACATAAATCCATTGGGATTTTGCCTCTTCCTGCACTGTTTTTTTCCCTTAATATTTGTGATCTGTATTTTAATTGTGCAAAATAAACTAAACGATGGACGACGAAACTTTTTCTCTTGGCCCATTATTGGGTAACTTTTGCTTTACAAACGATATGATTGGATGGTGGAAAAGACTTTTGTGTTCAAGTTGTGCTAAAAGGAGTTGGAATAATTAACATTACCAACAATAAATACCTCTGTTGTTGAACTCATGTGTTTTATATTTAGCTGCAAAAAGGAATTTTGAGTGGAAAATATTGCTTATTTTATCAGTATGGTTTCATACTACGGTAGTAAAATGTTGGTATGAATCAATTTTATTCATTAAATTGAACGTTTTAGAAAAGAAAGTTAGAAAAAAATTTATTTAATGTTTAAAATTGGATCTGGTATAAAAAAAATCATATTTTACTTTATCAGGGGTAATTGCAATATTCACCAGGTTATTGAGATTATATGTCTTCCTAAAATTGTGAAGCTCATTTAGCTGCTAATTGTTGCAGTTTCAGAATTAATAAAGTAAATGCTGCTTTGTGTTTCTCCTCAGGTCGTCCTGACAGACGTAAGCCGGAGCATCGCCACAGGTACGAGGTTTCTCTCCTGTCAGCTTGACTGTCTGCCAACAGGAAGTGTGTTTTATTCCTCCCACATGTAGAAAACCTCCTGGTCCATGAGGTGATACTGTTTGAGGCTGAATCTTGTTGATCCTTTCAAATGAACGTTTGGATCAAGCTAAACTTCAGATTTGAAAAGCTGTGCATGAGACTGACATGATCATTTGGTAAATAATGACACTTTTAAAGCAAAGCTTTGCATCCCCAGAACCAGAACCGAACATGGAGAAGCAGCATTCAGCTGCTATGCATCACAAATCTGGAACAAACTTCCAGAAAACTGCAAAACAGCTGGAACACTGATTTCCTTTAAATCTTAATGGTTGACTGTGTTCTATGACTTTGTATTTCTGTGTTTTTATGATGTAAAGCTCTTTGAAATTCCTTGTTGCTGAAATGTGCTATACAAATAAACTTCATTCTTTCAAATTTGACTCTTTTAATTAAAGTTTTAATGCAACTTTACATTAAAAGTGTCATTATTTACCAGCGGCACTTCATTCTAACAGTTGGAAGCATTCATAAAGTCTCCTTCTTGTTTACGACGGTGTCCTCATGTCAGTCTTATGCACATCCCTTCAAATAAAGTTTTACCAAAACTTCTTCCAATGTCCAGAAGTTAAAGTGGTCCTGCTGTTTTTCTGCAGCTCAGATGTTTCTCCTGTTTCTTTGCAGACTTCCAAGTTTAACTTCCCTCCCATTTGGTCTCTGCTTCTTACACACTCCTCAAAGTATTTAGTCTGTTGCCTGGTTGGCATAGCGACCTTTAAAAGTCACTGGATTAAGGGAGCCTGTGTGTGTTTATTCAATAAAAAACAGGGGAACTTGATCCATCAGGTTTAGAATAATTTAATTGGTTTTACATGTTAATTAAGTTACCTACTTTTTATTAGACTTGGACTGCGGTAATTGCTTTCTGCAGCTAACCTTCAGCAAAATGCGTTTAAAGCAGCAAAATAAAGGCGGCTTTGAGTGCAGAAGTGAACCAGTGCAAAATAAAACCCCACAGAGGATGACTCAGAGCCTTAAACTGCACCGTTAAGCAATTAGAAATGGCTTTTCTCTCCTGTGAAACCGAACCTTCAGAACGTTCAGAAATGAGAGCCTTAATTTATAGACAAGTGGCGACGCAGTAAATGGTAAATATGATTAATGGAGCGTTTTCTGTTCGTTTAATTGGTGTGAATGTCTGGATTCTGCTTTATATTGGATGCCAAACAATAGAGTATATTCCAGTTTTTAATTTGATGTAACCCCACTTAATGTAACCCCACTGTTAAAAAATGTTAAAGCGGTTGCTAATAAACTCTGGTCTGCTCTCCTGTCAGTTATTCACACACACACACACACGCGCACACACACACACACACACACACACACACACACACACACACACAGACATGCCTAACCATGATGTAATGGAGGAAAATACTGTAAAACTGTTCTCCAGTATCAACACTCAAATTAAGCACAAAAACGTTCAGAAATAAACAGTTAATGCAATGTCATTTACTGCCATTACTTAATTCTAATTAGGGATGCAAGTTATCAATTAATGACTTAATTGATTGATTAACAACTCCAGTTCTGAAGGACTGGTCGGCCCTCCATCTTTTCATAACATAAATTTTTTATGTCATTATATTTGAACTTTTTTTGTGTTAGTTGTGTTAAATACTGATTGAATAAACAAAAACTTTTGTTTTTCTCAAATGATTAAACTTTTACAGACCTGAAATCAACCGTGATTATTGTTGTCGTGTCTTTCTATATCATGTTAATTTTTCTGCATCTTCTCCGTTTTTCTGTCATCGTCACATCGTCGCCTTCCTATAAAATCAGTAACTTCTGGTTGAAGCTGATTAGTTGAAACGTAAGGAGATTGTCAGGTGTTTATATCTCAAAATAGAATCGTATACAGAGCATTGTACGTCCCAAATTGGACTCTGTCCGGGCCGCTTCTCCTTACTTCTCCGCCACCATCTTTAATTCTGCATTGGCTGGCTCCGCCTCCTGCTGGATGGCGGAAAAACTACAACACTAAAACAAGGTTGAGCGGATGTTATTAGTTAATCGAATGGAAAGTTTGATCTATCTAATAAACCATTGTCAGTCCATTAATTATTCGCATCCCTATTTATAAATTTTTATTTATCTTTGTATAACTTAAGCAGTAATTTTTTTTATATAAAGAACACAAAATGAATTGCTTCGTTTCCATCGGTGTAAATGAGTTTGTTTTTGTTAATGGGGAAACTCTTGAAAAGAAACCCAAAGAACAAAGTTAAAGGTCCAGGAACATCTGTTGTCTTGTGATGGCTCCATGATTTCTGTCTGTTTTTATTCAGCTTAAAAACCAACAACTTTGGCTCAGTTTCAACCTGTTTGATGATTGAAGTTTGATTTTAGTGTCAACGTAAACTTTAAGTTCTGTATTTTGTGTATTTCTTGTTATTCTGGTAATTAATATTTAATCTATCCTTACTGGTTGATGCTTGGTTAATGTTTAATGTTTCTAAACATTAAAGGATGACTATGTTTTGCAAAGGATGACTATGTTTTCTAGCATTTGTTATAGGAAAATAACTGGTTTAAAGTCTAAGTACTGGAGAATTGGATATCAGGATAATTTGCCACTAAAAATAATAAAATATTTTTAACAGTAGGAGATACAGAATGAGGTGAAATAATGTTTCCTGTCTCTGCAGCCAGGGTCCTCTCTCGTCCATCAGAGCTGTCATCAAGAGAAGTAAGTGACAAACTTTATGACCGTTTCCTGTGAAGTAGAAACACAAACACTCACAGCCATGAAGCCAAAGTAGGTCAACTTTAACTTTGATTAGAAAAGAAAATGTTTGGCTTTTTCTGGGCGATAGATTTTTTATTTTCAGATCTGACTTTCCATTTCTATTTTTCTTTTGTCAGATAATTAAGTCAGGTTTCTAATAATTAAAAAAAATAGAAAAAAATACAACAGAGGTAGTATTTGTATTGCAGAAGAAAATGAAAGACTTACTTGATTTTACCTCTTTTTGTCTGAACTTTTGAAGCTATAGCTGAGTTAATCAAACTGTAATTATTTGCATGGTGGATGTTTAATAAGATTCATTTACTGGACCAGAAGCAAAGAGTTTTATCAGTATTTGACCTGATCAGAATTGATCCCAGGTTAGATGGTATTGATTAAAGAAATTTAACCTCCACACCAGAAATTCAAACTAAAGCAAACTTTCCATTTAAACTGTTTACAGAGTTGCTTAACTCTTAGTTATTCAGGAAAATATTGCCTTTAATGATGGAAAACATCCAGTTTGACCTTTTCAGATATAATGAAACCCAGCCTGGCTCAAAGTTTACAACTCAACGACTTCCCACCTTTTGCTTCCCCTTTTCTTCCCTCATGTTTCTCTGAAAAATATCACACAGGGTCTTAAATATCTTAAATAACACACATGTCCTGCTTCTGCAAATCTGAAGCTTTTCCCACTGTGTCAGGTCAAAGTTTTGATGTTGGACCATCTTATGGAGTGCTATAAATATCTTAGACATCTGGTTTCATATTCTGGTATCTTACAGTTTTACATGCAGCTGTTTGGACCTGAATAAAACGGATCTCGTCTTCGTTATAAATCCCAACATAAAGAGTTGACAGAAGGTCTTTGGTTTTCTACTTGAAGCTTGGTTCAATTTAAAACAACTATGTCAGTTTTGATTAAATGGCACTTTATGCCAAAAAGGCTGAATAAAAAGTATAGATAGACTAAAACACATAAATATATAAAAAGCTGAAGAAAAGAAGCAGGTAATCAGTTTTAACTTGATGCAATGGGTTTCTTTTTAAGCTAATTTGAATAATTAACTGAGCTTATTGTTCTGTAATGTGTGATTGAATTGAAAGTATTTTGTTTTAAAGTGGATCTCAACAACATTTGTTATGAATTGGTAATATCTAAATAAACTGAAGGCCAGTAAGTAGAAGTGTCTTAAAGAGTTTGAAATATTGTCGAAAACATCTTAAATGCGTAAAAAAAAAAACATTAAATCCAACTTCTGGATTAGAGACATTTTTCTATTAACTTTAGATTTTCTGGTGACTTTATTAAAGACGTTGGTTCATGATTTGAAACATTGTTCAGATACACCATGATAATAATGTTGGGTTTATCTTTCTTGAATCATTTATATTAAACTTCCAGCTTTGTTGTTGTTTTATTTTAACTTTGCTTTAAATCTCTTCAGCTTCGAGGGCCACGTCTGTCTCAGAGACGCACAGAGAGAGAGAAAGAGAAAGAGACAGGAGGTAAAACTCCCAGATGATTATTATTTATTTCAGCTGAAATAAATGCAGTGAAGCCAGTAAATTACAACACATTTCTGTCATTTTTACAGGTTGGACGGACATAAAATATTAATTAGTGTGATTTATTACTATTTGTTAAATATGATAAGTTTTTCAGTCTTTACATATTCCTAAAGTACTTATATAATTATATAACTACTTTAGGAGTTATATAATTTAGGACAAATTTAACAAGATGAGCCTCGTCTCTAGAGCGCCTCCCCATCACAAACTTGATAGAGCCTGAAAAGAAACAAAAACATGTAGAAAGTTTTAAGTATTAAATTCTGAAAATTACAATGAAATATCGGGGCCAGTTGGAAAAAAAAATATTACAAGAATAAAGTCAAAATATTCAGAGAAAAAAGAATTAAATCATATTATGAGAATAAAGTTGTAGGTCAAAGTATGAATAAGTCATAATAATACAAAAAGTCATGATATTATCAGAATGAAGTGGGACCTAAAACTATATTAGACATTAGATATGTGATGTTTTTCTTTCAACAAGAGGAAAATATTAATTATAAGTCATGATCTATTTTTTCTTATTGGTAACTTTGACTGATCTTTATTGACAAACTATTTTCACTGCTTGAATAGAAAGACACATAATTAAATTAATCAGCTGAAGTCATTCTTTACAAACTGCCTCCTTGTTCTTTTCATAAACTTACTGATTTGATTTGTGCATCTCTGCCACATTGGTCTCTTTATGACTTCCTGTTGTTTGTCGGTTGCTAGGCGACCAGAGATCACCATCTTGGCAGCAGAGCCGCTGCCCTCCACATCCTGGTTTCCTGGAGCCGTTGGAGGGATTCCTCCACCTCCTCCTCCGCCTGCACAGATCTGGGGACCCACCATCGCTCCGACGATTCAGGTGTGGCTTGGATGACAAACGACAACTTTAGAGTTCATTTCTACATCATGGTAGGAGATTTAGCAGCAAACACACTGCTATTATTTACTGGTGTGACTAAATGCGGTTAGTGTGTGGAGTTTCTAAATGTAATGTCACAAATGTTCAGACTCTGTCCCTGACCTAGTAACCCTACAGAAGCCCCACCTGTTACCTAGCAACCCCAACAGAGTTCCGCCTGTCACCTAGCAACCCAAGCTGAGCTCCAGTGCATGTGGCTGGCTGGTTTTACCGGCTTATGCGCTGTACAATGGCTGCTGGAAATTACAAATGTTTTGTTGTTGACTTAACATCCAGAAACCGCTTGCTGCATTCTTGTTGGTTATGCTTTCAAAGATGTCTGGTTGTATAATTCTGGATCTGTTTGCAGTCGTTTTCATGTGTGAGTGTAAACGATAAGTTGGAGGGCGTGGCCAGCAGCAGCTTATTTGAATTTAAAGTGACAAGATGCCCTAAAACAGCTCAAAATAGGCTGAACTAATCAGAGTAAAATCTCATTATCCAAGCTGATTTTGTGTAAAACTGTGATAAACATGTTTTGTGTAGACCAGAGATCTGTCCTAACCTGTTCATGGAAGCGTTACAGGTCACCTTTAACCCTTGTTTTCTTTTTTAGCCGCCTCCTTCCTATGAGGAGGTGATCAGAGAGAAAACACAGGAGCAGGTTCTCCATCCTCCCGCCTCCTCCTCCTCCTCCTCTTCACCTTCGGTTTGTAGAACCACCATCGCCACACAGACTGACCCAGGACCCGCCGCCGACCCTCAGGAGACTCGCGGTAAACCAGGAGGCTGATTGGAGGGAGTTCTAGATTGAATATTTATTATTAAAAGGAGTGATTTCTGTTCTCAGATAGAAGATCAGCGAGACCCCCCCGGCCTCCTCTCCCCTCCTGCACTTCCAGACCTCCGAATGCTGCTGATGTCATCATCTCCTCCAGCCAATCAACTGTTAGCTCTTCTGAGGCGAACAGCGTAGCTACCAACTCACATCCTGAGCCTCTAACACACACCTCCACACACACGCAATGCTCCGACTTCCTCAGTGACCAGCAGGTGCCTTCAGCATCAGCATTGCCTGACCCAGATGTGCCCTTGGAGCGCCCCAGGCCACGCCCACGCACAAGGCTAGTTCCACAGCCAGTTAGTGACGAGGTTAAAGTTCAGACTTTAGTGAAGCTGCGTGAGGACGGTTTGGCCACGTTAGCGGCGCGTGCAGCCGGCGACACCACCAACCCGGAGGGGAGCAACGGGAAGTACCTGCAGGAACTGCTGGAGGCGTTCAGCTCCGACGACTGGGGCTTCCCTGATCACTGCAGCGACGACAGCGAGCGCAGCCAGTCGGAGAGCGAGGACGGAGCGGAGGAAGAGGACATGGCGACTCTGAGAGCGAGGATACAAGCGTTTGAGCAGCATGTCGCTGATGAGAGCTGTGGAGACTTAAATACTGGGAATGTTGAGGGTTTCATTGTCACAAAAAGACCAGAGCCTCGACCTCGGCCTCGTCTCCAGGGGCAACCGGCCAAATCATCCCCACCTGTCATCGCTCCAAAGCCCAAAAGCTTTTCACCTTCCCCCAAACCTTCCAGCAAGGTATTCTGGGAAGACGAAGGTGTTGCTGTGGAATCAGGCAGCGTAGAAACGGCAGAGTCAAACCCTGAAGCTTCGTCTTCTGCAGAAGCATCAAAATCTGATCCGGGGTCAGACATCAAGCCTTCCCAAACCCCTGAAAAGCCCGCCATAACCCCAAAACCACACACTGTTACAGAACCGCTCCCATCTAGCGCCCCAGTCCCGGCGCCCAGGCCGCCTCCACCCAAACTCACGTCCGCCATCAGCAGTGACTCCTTCACCCCGAACCCAGGACCCCCAAAGAGGCCTCCGGTCGCCCCCAGAGCTAGCCTGGGCGCGCCGCCGCAGAACGGAGGTGATGCTACGCAGAACACTGTGACCCAAACTGGTGAGTTTTAGTCGGGTTACATCTCCATTCTGAACAACGTTTCACCAGTTGGGACTCAATTACACTTTTTATTAAACTTAATTGCAGGATATTTATTTTATTTTTTCAAAGCTATTTTTAAAGTTTGCTTTTATTTTTACCTGATAATTTTCAAAGACTAGTATTTTCTTCTGTCTTCTCAACCCTTCAGGCATTTAAAAATACAAACTTTAAAAATAAAGCAGAATATCTTTTAGTTTTATCAACAGCTACACATTTTTAAAAAATTTTTTCTCAGTCTTTAGGATCTCAGTCAGGTGTTTTGATGATGATACTTGACCTCTTTGACCCTCAGTGGACAATCTGTGGTTTTCTCACTGAAACTTCTGTTTAGTCTCCATGTCCGGAGGGTCATTACATTGTTTTTATTCCAGTGATTCTGCAGCGCTGCTAATATTTTCAGCTTCAGGTTTCTGTATTGACCTTCCTTTTGCCCAGCAGCCGTGGTGAAAGTGTCTGTGGTTATTTTCCAAATATTAGCTAGAAGGAAGTGTCCTTCTTCCTGTTTACACTACCAGATAGCCTGAATTAGCAACTGCTACTGATAAGGAAGTTAAGTTATTGACTCAACTCCACAATGACCTGCAGATGAGTTTCAAATGAGATCATTATCATCATCACTGTTCACTCTGAAGTTGCTGCAGTGCTAATATGCACAGTGGTAAAAAAAAATTATTTCCTTAAGTTCAGATGATAATGATGGTGTTTAAAAAAAGAGACTAAAATAATAAAGTTAGCATCAGTCTCCCAAGTCTTTCTTTCTAAACTGGATATTTAATCAGCAGAGAAACTAAAACTAAATAATAAAGTTCCTCTATTACAGATCTTTACAACAATCACCAAATAAACTAAATTGTTGATATTAAAATGACTGGTATCATTGATGCTAACATATTAGCATCACATTTCTTGCTTTTTCTACACTGCTGCCTCAGCGTTACTTGATGTCAAGTTTTACTCCTCGATTGATGTGGCCAGTATAAAAAAGCCACATTTACCATCATACTGCAGTGACTGACTGCTGCATTTTAAATGCACATAGAGGCATTATCATAAATCCTTCCTCCCAGACTCAATAACAATTACAGCTCCCAACAAAGACAGCATCTGTTTACATCCCTGCTGGTATCTGCATAATCTACTCTCCTTTTCTTTAACGTTTCTGCAGTTTTTGCACTTCTGCTGTTCAGTAGTGAAATCCTGTTGGGATTTTAAACAGCAAAATAAACCTGAACTAAAAAGGTAAAATAAAAATCTTTATCCATATTCTATATAAGTATGGCTAAATGTGTAAATGTCTTCTGTCTTCCTAACTCATGGATTTTATTTAATTTGATTGTCGGCTTCATGCGCTACAGTGTTGTTTTTGTTTCTCCTGGTTTTCGTCCAGACAAGTAGAACCTTTATTTATCTGCGGGTGATAATGGAGGGCTTGTTTTGGCGAACTCAACAGTCAGGAATAATAAACAGTTCGCAGGACATTGTTAAAGAATGCAGTAAAATCTCTGGCATTCCTCTTGACTGTCTTATTGACCTCTATATTGCCAGATCATTGACGAAAGCTACGACACTACGGGTCAAGTTTGGACCATCTAGATGATAGAATGACTCTCTGTCGAACCGATAGACAGACACAGTCTGGAAGCAGACTTTGTCTTGTCTGTGCTTGAAGATAGTTAATGAGGCTGTTGTGGGTTTTTATGTGTGGGCCTGCTGAGTGTGCAGCAACTTGCCCTTCATGAACAATAAAGTTTAACCAAACTTTACAAGTGAGGTTGCACAGAGTGTGGTGTGGTTGGAGACAGTCTAAGCATTTATCTTATTGTTGCTGATAAATGCTGGTTTGGCCTATTTCTCTTTCTTTCTCATCACTATAGCTGAATAACAAGCGTTAATATTTCCAGTTAGCAGTCTTTATGGATTGCTGGGAGTCATCTTTGTTTTATTTTTGACATCAGGTTTGTAAAAAAGTTGCACAACAGAAAGTTGGCTTGCTTTAAGTTGTTCATCAGAGAGACAACCTGGGAGTAGAAACCGTCTCTGTAGCAACAGTTTTATCCACAAATAGCACTATGTAGCACTAACATGAAGGTAAAAGTTTAAGCAGTTTATGTCCAGAATGTGCGTGGTCTGCAGAGATGTTAGCTGGATGTGAATCCTTACATTCTGGTGCTGTGGTTGATATCTGAGTTCGGACAGAGCAGTGATGAAAGTAGTACAAACTGCCGCTGCTTCCCATCAACCAGTACCAGCTGGTTACCATGGAGACCAAACAGAGGCAGGTGAAGAGGCATTGTTGACTAAAGAGTCGCTGATTTCTTTTTCTTCCCTCCCAGCTGCTGTTTGAACTTGATGCTGCTTAATTAATATTATCCACAGAAAACAAATGCAAAGTAAATTTTTTATATTTAAAATATTAATAAAATAAAATAAATTATTGATTATAAATTTCTCTACCTAAAGGTTTCCTGGCAAACTGTTGTAACTATGAAAGCTAGCTCTGATTTCTGTGGTTTTTATTTGGAAAATGAAAAATTCACAAAATGTTTCATTTTAACTTAAAATTACACATTTAAAGTTAATTTATCTTATAAATATTTTAAATATGTTTTTTATTTAGGTTATCTAAATAATCTAAATATAATGTAATACTTAGGTTATTTAATTTTGATGGTTTTATTTCCCCATTTTACAAAGAGATACAAGATACGTTTCATAGGTTTCTATGGGGTTGTTTATGGTTCTGTTGCAGGTTCTGTGGAACCTTCCTTAACCCTATTTAGGGTTCTATAGAACCCAGTGAACAGCTAATACATAGCAGCAAAAACAACAGTTGTTTTGGGGATTAGTTACACTTTGAATGATTTTCCATGTTGTGTTTATTTCCTCTTTCAGTGAAAGGAGGAAGTATCCGTTCCACCGTCAAACCGGCAGCACCAACTTCCCCGCGCAGAGCCAGCGGTAAGACTACAGGCCCTGCTGTGTGTCCGAGTTTCTAAGACTCTGATCTGGATGTAGCTGCGGCACAATGGGGCGTTTGAGAGCTTAGAGACACAAATGCAGCTCATTTGTTTTGTGGCAGAAACATGCAAACATGTGGAGAGGTTTTATGTGCTAAGTGTTTGTATGTGACTATGTGCTTGGATCCGGCTCAAAGAGGGAGGCCTGTGTGATGCAATACAAACTTTGTGGGAGGAAAATGGGATGATTGTGTGAGAAGAAACAAACCCCCACTGTTGTTGTGTGCTTGAAGTGTGTAGAAGTCTTGGTGTGTGTTGCTGGCTGAGTCTTCAGCAGTTTTATTGGCTCTTTAAATTGGGCCGTCAACCAATGGATGCAGAAGTTTGGGGGCTTTTTGTTGATACCTCGTGGTAGAAATAAAACCGAATCAGTACTTCTTATATGTCCAATCTATATTTTCATCCTGGAAATCATGACATTATATTAATAAGTATTGATTTGAGCAAAATGTTGCCTTTCAAACTAGAGGCAACTTTTATGTTTGGTTTGACATTCAACAAAGTCAAGCTAAACATAAAGTTGCCTTCAGTCTGCTCTGATTTGATGACAGAAAGTCAAGATTTGGCTCAAATAATCCCTTATTAATAGGGCTGAAATTATTTATCGTGATTAATCACGATTAATTGAATTTAAAAAATAATCGTCAACTAGCTTAGCAATTGATTAATCGTTATCTGGAGTATACAGATTCAGACAAGGCCATCTGCTGAAGGAACAACACATTCACATTTACATCTAATATAAACAAAATCATTTTCTGTAAACATGTCAGCGTTTCAGAAAACGAGAGTGGAGAGCTCGCTGGTTTCAGATAGATCGATTAGCTTTACTTATAATAATAACATAAATATTCTCCAGTTTTTCTTCATACAAGATTTAATTTAGTTATAGAAAAACCTTTTCACTTCTCCACAGCAAACAATCAGTGCAACCAAAGCTGCTGTCTTTTCTTCTGTATGCATTAGCATCATTTTGGATCAATAATAACATTTATCATTTAGCTAATTATTAATTCATAAAATACTTAATAGGCTCCATCACTCACCTTTTAAACAACAAAGCTTTTCAGAGTTGCTGCTGACCATTTAATGACCGCAGTCTACTCCTCTTCTGACTGCACTGTCAGGAGAGGAGTGTGTCTGTTTGCTCAAACAACAAAGTTTGAAATATTTTGTTGTTTCAAAACAAATGTTTTGTTTTGAAACTGAGAGTTCACTGTACTCCGATGACCTCCACAGTCTCAAGATCTCACACCAATAATAGAACACCTTTGGGATTTAGCGGGATGATGAAAGAGTCGCATCAGGAAAGTTCAGCCAACAAATCTGCAGAAACTACGTCATTCTGTCAGAGAAACATCTCAGGAATTTTCTATGAAGCCGCAAAGAATTAAAGCAAAATGGCGGCCAGCAACTAGTAATCTGGTCCTTAGTTTTAGTTCCTGTCAACATCAGGACCTTTTCTTGACTCAATTGTAGCTCAAGTTTATTATGTTTACACAGTAAAATATGTTCTTCCAGTAACTTGATTTAAAGGAACTCAGTGTTTCAGCATATTTTCAGTTTTCTGGAAGTTTGTCAAAGTGAAATAGAGCCATTATTGTTTTATCTGAACCATCTGCAGCTCGACACATGGCGATTATTTCTCATGCTGAACTGGAAATATATTTTATTGGTTAAATGTTAGGTTTTCATTAGTTATTAGCAGAAAATTGTTATAATTGACAGAAATAAAGGCTGGAAAACACAAATCTGTTTAAATAATCTATATAAAGAGTTTCACCTGGTGACACAGTAAATAATATTCTGAGTTATTGATGGATCTCTATAAACTGCATGCAACAGTTGCATGAGAATTTAAGGCCAGTAGATGGCGCTAATGTCCTGTCAGAGATGATTGTAGCAACACAGAAATGAACAAACTCAAAACTTTATAATCACCACACTAACTGTAATGGAAGTAGTTACAGATCTACGTTTTTTATTTACCAGAATTATTCATCTTAGGTTAGTATTTATATGATGAATAAACATAATTAATTACCTGTTTTCCTCCTCCAGCTCCTAGTCTGGCCCCCAAACCAACTGCAGTACCACCGGCGCGTCCAGATCCAAACCCAGTCCCTCAGAAACCTGCAGCGGTCAGTCCTGCTGCACCCACCAAGCCTCCAGGACCGCCCAAACCCCCGACTCCGGCCCCCGCCATGAGGAAAGCCTCCGTTCCCCAGGCCAAAGCTGAAGCCAGCATCCCTGCTCACCCAGCATGTTCTGGGCCGACTCTCCCTCAGCGGTAAGGAAAGGCTGAACAGTTGGGCCTAAACACTTTGATTAAAAGCTTCATTCTGTTTTCTTTTTTTAATGTATTTATTACACTGTATAAAAAAGATTGATAAATCATCAGAATTAAGATGAATCAATAAGTAAAATAAGTTGCAGCACCGTGTGGCTGCTTCACTCCATCTGCAGAGAACATGTTTAATCTGTTTGCTCTCTGTTGAATCCTAACTACAAACTGGTTTCTCTGGCCTGTTAGACAATGCATTACAGCATCTGTGTCATATTAACTGTATAAACTGTTTGTATATTTTTTAAAGTAATCTTTTTGTACTACAGGAGTAAAGATACATAATCATAAATTCAGACTGTTTCCATCATATTTTGTCTTTTTCCTTTTCTTTCCAAAGTCCACCAAGTGTTAAGCTCCTCCCTCTTCGCCCTCCACCAATCAAATCCGCCCCCAGCAGGCCGCCTCCCCCTGCAATAAACTCCTCAACCAATCAGATCGCTGCTGCCAAAGCTGTACCTGCTGAGCAGTTTTCATCAGCCAATCAGATGCAGAGTCAGAGGGTGTCAAAGAAAGGACCGCCTCTGCCTCCTCGTCCCAAACCTGGACACCCTCTGTACAACAGCTACCTGGTACTGTCACACAAACACTCATCAAATCATAATGAAACACAGAGTACTGTAGTAATTTAAATTTGTTTTCCAGAAACAGGAAGTCCTGATTGTTCTTGACGATCCAAACCCTGCTCCTGCTGAGTCGCAGCAGGCAGGTGAAGGGACGGATCAGAGCAGCGTAACAGCCGACATCAGCCCGTCTCAGTGTCTCCTGGACCTGGACACCCAGCCAGAGACGGTCCAACATCAGGACGGCGAGTCAAAAACGGCCATAGAAGACCTCAACCAGTCAGACTTCCAGGTACCGACCAGATGGATTTTATTCATTCCTTTAAAAAAGTGTAATTCCTGGAATCTTAATGACTAAATATTTAAGGTTTTTAGACAGTTTCAACAAACCTTCATCTCTCAGAAGGATGAAAACTCAACACAGATTCTGGACGAAGCTTTTGAGCTGAAAAATAATAGATTGACTCGTTGACTTGAAGCAGAAAGAGATCTAGAGTCATCCATTTAAATATATTGGTTTTAATTTTTTATATTTTAACTAAAAGCCACCTGAGAATCAATGTTCATATTTTTACAACATATGTTAAATGTTACTTTTAAATGTATTTTTCTTGTTCTTATTGGTGAATTGTGCGATACTTTTGTCAACATCTGTTGTTTTAACGTGCTATATGAATAAGTTGCCATTGACATGGAAACTAAAGCGTGATAATCAGAACTAACTGGATTTAATGAGAATGTCCAGTCGGTGTTGTCTGGTGTTTTAAATGTGTTTTCTTGGTTTTTCTTCAGTCCATTCTGCCTGTCCAGCCTGCTGAGCTCAAAGAGCAGCCAGACCCTCCTGCTGTCAGGTCAGAGAGAAACAACTCTCACAAAACAACGAGTTAAAGCTGAAAGCAGTAAAAGAACAGACGTTCTGTGTGTCTCTGCAGCGGCCCGCGATGCGTCGCTCTGTTTGACTACGAGGGAGAGGACGACGACGAGCTCACCTTCTCTCAGGGCGACGTCATCGGCCTCCTGGAGCTGGTTGGCGAGGAGTGGGGCCGGGGCCGGATCCACGGCCGAACGGGAATATTCCCACTCAACTTCATGGAGGTGGTGGAGCCCCTTCCAGAGCCGACGCCAGGAGAAACTTCTGAACCGGAGGCAGCAGAGACCGAGGAAACGGAAAGCTCTGGTGAGACAAAGAAAGCTTTTACTCTTTTAGTTTTAATTCATTGTTAAACACTTTAATCGCTGGAATGAATGTTTACACTCACCTGAGTTAAGTTGGTAAATCGTAGCAAGATTTTAATGCCGAATTTTGTCCCAATTTTCCCTTAAGGTACCTCAATTATTAGGATAGTCTTAAGACTGCGCTTTAATTCTAATTAAAGAAGACAAGACAACCATCACGGCACATTAGAAAGGTTTTCTGTAGTTTTTTCTGTCTGCTTTTTCTCAGGCGTAAAAGGAAGGAAATTTGTTAAAAATTGGCAACAAAATGCCACTACACCAAAATCATATTTTAAATTCTCTGACTTAGAGGAAGTAGAACCATTTCAGGTCGTTAGTAGAAACAGAAATAAGTTCTTGTAATGCTTGTGTACTTTTGTGATTGAGCGATCAGGATTAGATAAGTAGAGAGAGACAGAGAACAGCTAGCAATCATCAATTTGGACTTCGTGTTTTCTTCTAAGGTCAGTATCTGAAAAACGCAGCGCCAGACAGAAACATGTTTATATAGAAAACATTCTTGATGTAACTAAAGCCTCAGAGTGTAGAAACTGTAGAAGTTATTAAATGTAATTCTTTTGGCACAATAACAGTCTGTCTGCTAATCTAACTTCAAGTTTTTGAACAGGTTATATAAACGTATAACTGAATAAATATGGTTTTGTTGTAAGCTTCATGTTATTTTCTCTCTGCTTTCATTTTTTAAAACTTTTAATACATTGCTTTGTCTTTAAATACAACATTTTTAATTCTTTTTTTTGCATATTTTTCCTCAGCAGCACTAAAACAACCATCAGAATTAAAGGTGAGTGTGTTTAGCTATACTTTCTATGTACATTATTAAAACTACATTATTAATAATAAAGTCTTTCTTATAGATTTTCTCCTTCAAAGCAGCACTGATTTTAGTCAGTTTATGAAACTATAAACGGTCTAAAACTGAGTGGTTTGTGTGAACAGACAGACGAGTGGGCGGTGGCTCTGTTCGACTTCCCGGGTCAGACTGCAGAGGACTTGTCCTTCCAGAAGGGGGCGCTGATTCAAGTGACGGAGCACGTCGATGCAGAGTGGAGGAGAGGACGACTGGAAGGGAGGGAGGGACTTTTTCCTGCTGCTTTCACACAACCCAGTCAGGGTACGAGAATACACTTATACATTTATACACTTACATTTATAAAGCTGTTTAAGGGATTTACAAAACGGAAAAAAATAAAAATAAAGGAATACGATGAGTTTACAGAAAAATTTTAAACTCAATTTGTGAAAATTTAAGGTATATTTCATTTGTTTATGTTAACTTTTTAAAAATGCGACTTCTGTTTATTTTTTCTCATCAGCTCAGCCAATCACAGGCCAGCAGTCTGCAGCTGAAGGAACGGCTAAAGCTGTGTTTGACTTCACAGCAGAGAACGAGGATGAGCTCACACTGAAGGTGTGCGACTTGAAATTATTTGTTTTTCTGGGATTAAATCCTCTGCTGAAATCATTTTGAAAGTTTTATTTTGTTTCGTCGTCTGCAGGTCGGTGACATCCTAACACAGGTGGAGCCGATTGATGAGCAGTGGATTCTGGGAGTTGTAGGCGGAAAACGTGGGATTGTGCCTAAAAACTACATTTCATTCCTCTGATGAGGAGTTTAACAGATCTTTGAACTTTTGACGACACCACATGGATGTTTCCTTGTTTTTTATCTAGCATTTTTGGATGAAAACATGAATAAATCCATTCCAGTATTTCTATTTTATTTAATCTTTTATTGCCAGGCGGATATTAAAGGACCTGAATGAGCCTGAATAGTTTTCATTTTTACTAAACTGGAGATGGAGGGAGTCTGTATGTTTTGAGACATTTAGACATCTGAGATTAACGTAAACGATTACACCTTGATGGACTGTTGATAGTTTTATTACTTTGTTTCCTCTGGACTTGACAATTTCTCTTTTTTATTCACTGTTTTTCCTGACCAGTAGGAGGACTGGATCGACTGGATAACGCCATCATGGGATTTGATCACTGCTTCAAAGATCCTTCTCCTCATTCCTTCTCTCTTTACTCTCTTTTTGCAATTATGTCAGTAAATACAAAATGTGCAATTAATTCACTTTAACTGAACTGTTCATTGATTGTGCAAAATAAAGCCTTTCGTTTCCTTTTTGCGATGGAACCATTTCTAAATGAACTGTTCAGAGAATAGTTTTCTGATGGTAAGTATCTGCAGGTAGGAGGTTTTTTCTGGCTCCTGTACTGTTTAAAATTATAAAAAGGATTTCAAACGGTTTCTATGTGCGCCAAAGCCATATATTTCTACTCTTTAAATGATATTTTTATGACTAAAAGTAATTATTTTAGTTAAAATTGTCTCTCAAAACACTGCTGTGTTTATTTAGTCTTGTAAAGTTTTTCTTTTTTGTGATTTTCTAAAAATGAAAATCATGCTGTAAATAATGTTCCATCAATTATAGCAACTATCCAGATTCCTAAAGCAGCACAGACCATCATACTGCCACCACCGTGTTTCATTGTCACTTTGTTCCCTTTCTAAAATTCAGTTTAACATCAGATTTAAAAGAAATGCTTAAGACTTTTGCTCATTCTCCCAGTGGGTCAGTTTGAAGAAATTACATTAATGTCAATAGTGTCTATATACTATAATCAGATTTTTGTTTAACTTTGAAAACAAATGGCAGTAACACCTTACTACTGTGACTATTCACTGACCTGCAGGCCTGTTTAGTTACTAGACTGAGAACCAAAGACTTTAGTGGGGATCTGGAAGAAGCAAATGTTGGTCAAAGAGAAATTCAGCTTTTTAACAACAGACATTAGAGTCTGAGACTGAAGACTTTTTTAATTTTTAACTTTTGTAATTTAGTGGTTGAAGACTTTTCTACGTTCTTGCATGATAAAAGGACCTTCTCGCTTCAGATCTAAAAATTTGTTTGAAGGAATCAGTAAATGAATAATTTCTGCTGATTATTGCGCAAGTGTATTTTATTAATGTAGCACTTTACATTCAGAAAAAATAATAAAATCAGTGATCATGGAAAATAATAAAAATTCAAAATTATAAAATGATTTCATAAAACACAAACATGTTATAAATTTACTTTAATGTTCCCAGATAAACTTGAATTAAATTCCATTGAATTGAACTGTGAGCTATGAAAACATATTTTAAATTTTATTTGAATTTGTAAATGATATCCATGATAAAGGCTCAATCATCTCTGAACATCTGGTTTGTTATATATATATATATATATATATATATATATATATATACTGCAGCTATATATATTTTTTAAGGTTTTATTGGCTCTATTGGTCTTTATTTGACAGTTAATTGACAGGAAAGTGGGTAATGAGAGAAGAGGGAAGACATGCGGCAAAAGTCGCCAGGCCGGGAATCAAACCTGCGACGGCCGCGTCAAGGACTAAGACCTCTTTATGTGGGTTGTGCTTAACCCCCGCGCCACCACAGCACATCCCTACTTCTCATATTTAAACTATTATCAGTACACACACAAACAAATACAGAATAAAATGTTTATCTGACTTATTTATTACACTACTTTTCCTAAAATGAATTAAAAAGTTCTACAGATGTTTGCAGACATACAAACATCTGTATGTCTCCAAATCACAGACTTACAGATGGTGTCAATCTGTCCTTCTGTCCCTGGATTTGTTCTATTTGGCTTTAATGAACTCAGCTGTGGTTCCATAGTTAAACAGCCAAACCCCAACATGTAGCGGCTGAGTGAATCTGGTCTGGACTCTGTGGAGGAGAGTCATGGTTTCAGAGACGCTGTAGAAACACAGAATACCTTCAATATGATCCAGGTAAACTCCTATTCTGGAGGAAACTGGACCTGATACTGGAGTTTCAATGTTATTGTGCCAAAATTGATAACTTTTTTTGTCACAACGTAAAGCCCAAGATTTATTGTTTCGTCCAAATGCGGATTCATCTGACCCTCCTTCTCGTCTGATGCTCCTGTATGCAACTGCTAGACGAAATCCTTCCCCTTTCCACTCCACCTCCCAGTAACAACGTCCAGTCAGACCCTCACTACTCAGAACCTGATCATAATAAGTGAATCTCTCTGGATGATTAGGATAAGACTGTTGTTGTTTCATCAACGTAGTTTTTCTGTTACCCTCAGATAATAACAGATCTGTGTATGCTGTGTTTGAATCCAGAGTGATTTCTTTTGAGTATTTCAAGAAATCTTGTCTGGTTTTTGGTTCTGGCTCTAACTGTAGAACGTCCACATTGGTGACGGTCAGAGAGGTTTTTGTCTTTTTCTGTCTCAGGATGTCCAAGAGTTTGTCTCTGAGCTCTGACACAGCTGCTGTCACGTCCTCAAAGTGTCTCAGAGGATGTTTGTTGATGCTGGATGAGTGTGTAGACTCACTGAGTGCTGGCAGTGAGGGGTAGTTGAGGAGAAACTGGTTGTGATCCTCTGTGTGTGAGAGCTGCTCCAGCTCAGCGTCTTTCCTCTTCAGCTCAGTGATCTCCTGCTCCAGCTTCTCCTGAACATCTTTGACTCGACTCACTTCAGTTTCCTGCTGGGATCTGATCTGCTGCTTCACATCAGAGCTTCTTTCCTGGAGGAGACGGATCAGCTCAGTGAAGATCTTCTCACTGTCCTCCACTGCTTTATCAGCAGAGACATTGATGGCCTCCACCTCCTGTTGAAGCAGCTTCACATCTTTCTCTTGGTCCTGGATTCTCTGATGGATTTGTTGTCGACTCTCCTGGAGTTTCTTCTGCTTTTCAGCTCTTTCTGTTGCTGCAGGAACTGTTTCATGACCTTTATGTTCATCCATAGTGCAGAGATAACAGATACATTGCTGATCAGTACGACAGAAGATCTTCATCACCTCATCATGACGAGAGCAGATGTTGTGCAGAAGTTTAGTAGACGCTTCAACCAGATTATGTTTTTTAAAATTGGGAGATTCATAGTGAGGTTGGACATGATTCTTACAGTAGGAAGCCATACAGACCAGACAGGACTTGACAGCTTTCATTTTCCTCCCAGTGCAGACATCACAGGCCACATCTTCAGGTCCAGCATAGCAGTGATCAGCTGGAGAATCTTGGAGTCCAGTCTTCTTCAATTCCTCCACCAACTCTGCTAGCATGATGTTTTTCACAAGTTCAGGTCTTGGTATGAACTCTTTCCTGCATTGAGGGCAGCTGTGGATTCTCCTCTGATCTTCTCCATCCCAGTGTTGTTTAATACAGTTCATACAGTAGCTGTGCCCACAGGGAATAGTCACCGGATCCTTCATTATCTCCCAACAGATCGAACAAAAGAATTTCTTTGAATCCACGAGACTTCCTGGTTGTGCCATTTCTTCTCTTAACTATTTTTGCTCTCTGTTACTTTCTCTTTTAAAGGTCTCCTATATATAGTCAGTTTTCTTCCTCTTTTATCTTCCGCAGTAAGACTTTGCTAATCGCGTTCGTCAAAGCAGAGTTTTTTTCTTAACTCCTCCTGTTAAGACTGGTGCGAGAGGAGGAACCAGGAAATGTCAGAACTGAACTGTTGTGAAAACAGGGAGGGACTTTCCCTGGTTTTGTTTTGTTTTTTTAACAACTTTGATGTCATGTTTGTCCATAATCTTCAGATCCGAAGAACCTTTTTGAATGTCTTTGTTATTTGCATGACAGACATTCAATTAATTTTTATATGACTGAAACAATTCTGCCTTCAGACAAAGCAATGACAGAATAAAGAGAAGTAATAAGAATTTACTTATTAATTGTCCAGTTGTTTTTACTTGTCCACTTAAAGAAATAGGTTTTTAGCCTTGATTTAAAGGAACTCTGCGTTTCAACATTTTTGCAGTTTCTAGAGCATAGAAACTGTGAATGCTTTTTCTCCATGTTTAATTCTTATTCTGGGGCTGCAGAGCAGACTTGACTCAGAAGACCTGAAGAAGAACTGAAAGCTAAATATGACAACTTGTCTTTAAAGTAATTTAGTGGTAAATCATTCAGTGATAACTGAGACCTTGGTCTTTTAATCCTAAAAATGTTCTTCAGGTGATAGAAGGCCGTCTTGGTAACTGTCTTTATGTGTCCTTCAAGGTTCAGGTATGATCCATCACTATTCCTAGATTTCACCCTGATTGCTGTAATAACTGAGTCTTACTCTTCATATTTTCTTCTTTAGGTCCAAAAATGATTTGATTGGTTTTGTTTCATTCGCCATAAATGCTTTTATGGGTGACATGGTAATGTTGAGCTGTGTATTTTCGCCGTAGTTATGGTAACAAAACTTATCTCTCGTTATAACCTGAGCTATTGGGAGCATATAGATATTAAACAGGATGGGTCCCAACTTGTGACTTTTGTCTGCTCCGATAAGAAGTTATCTATTGAAACTAATAAATTCCTCTTCTGTCAAGTTTAGTTCTGTACCAGAGTCCAATCCAGCTAGACAATTACTTTGTCATGGTCAATAATGTCAAATGCTGCACTGAGATCCAGCAGAACCAGCACAGTGGTTCTTCCACAGTCTGTGTTTATATGGATGTTGTTAAACCCTTTGACTAGGACAGTCTTAGTACTGTGGGCTGACATGGGACTGAAAGACGTCAAAGCGATTGGCCATTGATAAACCATTTATCTGCTGAAAAAACAGCTTTTCTATTCATTTTGCTGATGAATGGAAGGTTATAGATCAACCTGTGGATCTACATTAATTATTTGTCCAAATTGTTCTTTTTTTAATCAGTAGTTCTGTTTTTAAAGCCTTGGGGAAAACAAGGCTTTAAAAACACCTGATCAGAGGGGTGAGATTTACTATTAGAATCGGATCAGATGCAATGATAGGAACATGTTCTAAACGAGAGCTGTGGGTTGGACATCAAGACAGCAGGAGCAAAAGTTTAATACATTTTTCCCTCAGTTTTTGTGGTTGAGTTGGTAGAATTGTCATAATGTCTACATTTGTTTTAATAAGACATGGAATGGATTTAATGACATGAACATGACAGAACACAGTGTTGTGGAGACACTTTCAGGGCTTTTGGACTTTTTATATTTGTTGGATGTAATGATTAACAGAAGTTTTATTTACATAAAGTTTATGTGCATTACTGTTTGCTGTCAGTCCATCCAAACACAGTAAAATTCAGGTTACAGATTTTTTACCTGGCAGAAAAGAATGTTTTTGAATATTATTATTTTTTTTGCTTTTATCAGATTATCAATCTTCTTTCCACATTGTCATAATGAGGTATTTTAGAATCACAAGGGAAGAAATAAATTTAATACCATTTGGAAAAAGCACTGTGAATACTTTCTGAATGCACAGTGTTATGTTGAATAAGCTCTTTAGCCTGATCTGCCTCCAATCAGGAGCTAATAAAACTCTAAATAAAACATGCTTGTTTTAAAGTCAGATTTGTTTTATTAAATAGATTCTTTTTGCAGTACACACCTATTTCTTTGTGATCATAACTTTTTGTAACAAGTTTAAAATCAATCAACTTTACACTGACAGAAAGCAAAAAAACTTTATTTTTTTAAAATGTCTGATTACTACAAACACAGTCACACAGAAAATGTTCATTAGTTTTGTTATTTAAACAACAATTTACTATGTTTTATTTTCACTCAAGCACCAAATTTTGGATAATAAAATCTGAAAAACACCCAAATCAATAAGAAGAAAAAAAATCAGTTTCAAATTAACAAAATTAAATTAACAGATGTACCGGTATACACCATCTGATCACATCAAATAAAACACACAACTTATAAAATTATGGCTTATATTTTGTAATATAACAACAATGCCCTTCTATGACTTTAAATTGAAAACAAAAACAAAAATTATAAAATCTATAGTTCTAATATCAACAACTCCAAGATGGAAATTTATTACTAAATTACTGTGAAATGTCAATAAAGCCATGATATTATGTCTATGTTTAGCTTTATTTACATTTGCCACACCATTGATTCACAACCCCAGTATTTTATCTTCCAGAATCAAATATAATATATATAACAATGAATTATATTTGAAAACTTGTCATTATTCTTTACTCTAAAAGTCACCAAGAAAAGAGTAATTTACAACTTGATAACTTCTCAACATTTGAAATTGTAAAGTTTTTAAGATAATCTAGAATAAAACAGATCTACACTGAGCCACTCAGCTTCATTTTATTTTAACTGAATGAACTCTGCACTGTTTCCTCTGGAACGTGAAAGCCAAATCCCAGCATGTAGCAGCTGAGTGAATGTGGTGTTGACTTCATGGAGGAGAGTCATCTGAGACCCAGAGACGCTGTAGAAAGACAGAATACCTGCTCTGTGATCCAGGTACACTCCTACTGTAGAGGAATAGGCGTATGTGACAGGAATATCCACTTTATCATAATCACCATAATATGTATACATATGCGGCTTGCAAGACAATGCCCAAGAGTTCTCATTCAAACCAAAGGCACTCTCGTCTGTGTCCCCTGTTCTTTCTATGTCATCATAAGCTACGGCTACTTCGACTGATCTCCCTGACCACTCTACCTCCCAATAACAGCGTCCAGCCAGACGTTGTTTACTCAGTACCTGCCACCTTTTGGTGAATCTGTCTTCATGATCTTCATAATATTGGTTTTCATTGGTCATTGTTACTTTTCTGTTGCCTTCAGATAATTCCAGAAATTTGTGTGCTGTGTTTCTGTTCAGTGTGAGTTTCCTCGAATACTTTAAGAAGTCCTCCCTGGTCTTTGGTTTGGATGGTTGTGGTAAAACATCCACTTTGGCGGCAGTTGGTGGACTTCTTTTTAGTGGATCTTTCAGGATGTCCAAGACTTTGGTTTTGAGCTCTGATAAAGCTGCTGTCACGTCTTCAAAATATGGAGGATGTTTGTTGATGCTGGATGAGTGTGTAGACTCACTGAGTGCTGGCAGTGAGGGGTAGTTGAGGAGAAACTGGTTGTGATCCTCTGTGTGTGAGAGCTGCTCCAGCTCAGCGTCTTTCCTCTTCAGCTCAGTGATCTCCTGCTCCAGCTTCTCCTGAACATCTTTGACTCGACTCACTTCAGTTTCCTGCTGGGATCTGATCTGCTGCTTCACCTCAGAGCTTCTTTCCTGGAGGAGACGGATCAGCTCAGTGAAGATCTTCTCACTGTCCTCCACTGCTTTATCAGCAGAGACATTGATGGCCTCCACCTCCTGTTGAAGCAGCTTCACATCTTTCTCTTGGTCCTGGATTCTCTGATGGATTTGTTGTCGACTCTCCTGGAGCTTCTTCTGCTTTTCAGCTCTTTCTGCTGCAGCTGGGACTGTTTCATGGTTTTTATGTTCATCCATAGTGCAGAGATAACAGATAACCTGCTGATCAGTACGACAGAAGATCTTCATCACCTCATCATGACGAGAGCAGATGTTCTCCTGGAGGTTCTTGGAGGGATTCACCAGCTTGTGTTTCTTCAATCCAGGGACGTCATAATGAGGTTGGAGGTGATTCTCACAGTAAGAAACCAAGCAGACCAGACAGGACTTGACAGCTTTCATCTTCCTTATGGTGCAGACATCACAGGCCACATCTCCATACAAAGATGCATCTATTTATTGTAAACATATGAATGTTTTCATGTATAAAATATGAGTCTTAAAAATTGATGTACGGTCCTTTGCTTCCACCTAGTGTTCATTGTTTGGTACTGCAAATGACTTGCTATAAGACGCAGTGAGATAAAAGGATGAGTCATTTCCAGTTGATACAGCTACATAAATAAAAAAGCACCTGCTGTACAATCATTGTATTTCAGTAGATAAACAAATCGATAAATAAAACTCTTGGATATCTTGTCATTTGCTACCTGCTGGTGAGCAGTTTTCAGTGTGCAGGTTTCGTTTCCCTTGAAGCAAATATGCTGTTCAAGCAGGTCTGTAACGTGTCAGTACATAACAGGGGAGTAACCAGGAAAAGGAAATCATTTTTAGTCACACCATTTGAAAAGATTGTCAAAGGTTTCCTCCTCCTGGACCAAAAACTCCTCCCTTTTCATCCATCATATCTGGTAAACATCTGGCGAAGGCAGATGTTTACCACTACAATCAATCATTTCTACTTTTAAATCTACTTGGAAGTGTTTTGACAAAGTCATTTAGAAATTAAATTACTACAATTTTTGCCTTCACCTTCCTGCCTTTAAGATAAATTAGGACAAAAAAAGAACAATAAAAAAGCATTGTGGTCTCAGTTAATTCGTTTAATTTTGTCTAGATAAACTTTTTTATTAAACATTTACATTACCGCCAGCCAGACACTGAAAAGAAAAGGGAGCCAAACTGAATAAAATTTCAGTTTTTAAAATCTTGTTGAACATTTGAAATGCTAGAGATGGTCTCCTGTGATGGGCTGGCTACCTGTCCAAGGTGTGCACCCCCTCTTGACCAATGACTGTTGTCACTCAGCACCTGCTGTGCTGTAATCATAAGCAGGATGGAAACATGGATGAATTGATCTGGTTTCCTTGCTGTGTCATTTCACCTTTCAGCAACAAAACTGGGATTTCTCAAACAATTTCATTTAATCTTTTGAGATTATGAGAAACTCAATCTACTGTGTCAGTATAGACTGGTGCTACCTTAATCTGTAATTCCAGACTTTATCCTATAGTTCCCTGTTCATATACAGCATGTTAATACCCTTAAATCAGTCAGTCAATGCCCTGTTTCTGTCATCCTTAAGGAAACAAAAGGGAAAAAAACTTTTGTCAGGCTACAAATTTAAGTACTGACATGTTTAAAGTGATATACTGGTTTTGCACCAGTACCAGTTAACTCGCTGTAAAACACCCTTTGCTTTGCTAATGTTATTTCATTTCCACATCTTTGTTTTGGTGAATTACCATATTTTGTTAGTATTCAGCAGAAGTGAAGTTTATAGAAAAATATGTTCACACTTTGCACAACTCTTCACACCGTGTGTGTGTGTGTGTTTGCTTTTGTTTCTAATACCTTGTGGGGATCATTTTCCTAACACTACGTTGTGGGGACCAGCTGGTCCCAACAAGGGGAAACGCTGTTTTTGAGTCAGGGGTCAGATTTAGGACTAAGGTGTGAATTGAGTTTTGGTTAGGGTTAGGGATAGGGTTAGGGTTAGGTATGTAGGGGTTAGGGTTAGGATAAGGGTAAAGGTAAGCTTTAGGCTGTAGAAATGAATGGAAGTCAATGGAAAGTCCCCACAAAGATAGCTGCGCAAATGTGTGGTCCTTCAACAAAGTTTTTCTGCTCTTGGTACAGAGATGGTATAACTTTTCAAAAGATTTTGTATTAGTGTGTATTAGGGGAAGTATGTTGTGTCGAGTAAGCATGCTTGAGTGTTCGTATGTGACTGAGTGAAGCTGAGGCCGTTCTTCGGAGAAATAAACGTACGAGTTGACTCAACCATCTTTATTCAAGATTAGCTTTCCATTGGTTATTGAAATCAGAATGATCACATTTTATAAATACTCAGAATATTCTTAATGGTTCTCTGCATGTATTTAATCATGAACACATGGATTCATTAAAACAAAGGTTCAACGTCTTATAGAATGGTTAATGTGTTTGATCGTTTGCAGCAGTCAGTAGCTCTAATTACGAGACATGAAATGATCGCCAATGAACAAAACAAAATAATAGAAAAACATAATCATCATGATTCTGTGAAAATATTGAACCAGCATATATTGAACGTATCAGTTTTCTTAAGTACAGTAATGATTCCACACCTAAACACACAGACAAATATATATTTTTTTGTTTTGTTACTTTATGAGCTTGCGTTTTTTTCCTGAACATTTATGAGAATTAAATCGTATCATGTCTACTGATTCAAAATCAAACTTTAGAAAGACAGGCAGAAAATAATACATTTTATTTGAGGGCGCCTTTCAAAACCAAGGTCACTAAAACAAACCTGCTATTTTTATCACTGTGCATATGCAGCTGAATTTCCAACCTCTGAAGTCCAATTCAAATTTTTTCATTAATTGCTACAATCAAGTTTATTCTTATCCAACAAAATAGTGACTGATGTTTCAGTGTCCCTATTTGAGTTTGACAAACTCGGTTGAATCCCCGTTAAAGAAAGGCCCAACTCCAGCATACAGAGGCTCAGTGAATCTGGTCTGGACTCTGTGGAGGAGAGTCATGGTATCAGAGACGCTGTAGAAACACAGAATACCTGCTCTGTGGTCCAGATACACTCCTATTCTGGAGGAAACTGGACCTGGTACTGCAGTTTGAACTTTGTTGTGTAAAAATGTGTAACTGTCTGTGTCACAACTAAATGACCAAGATTTGTCATTGACTCCAAATAAACATTCATTTGATCTTCCTCCTCTACTGATGTTCTTGTATGAAACTGCTACATTAACACCTCCTTCTCTCCACTCCACCTCCCAGTAACAACGTCCAGTCAGACTCTCTCTGCTCAGAACCTGGAAAGAATCTGTGAATCTGTCTGGATGATCAGGATAAGGCTGCTCTTCTTTCATTGCTGTTACTTTTCTGTTTGCCTCAGATAATAACAGATATTTGTTTGCTGTGTTTGGATCCAGAGTGATTTCTTGTGAATATTTTAACAATCCAGCTTTCGTCTTTGGTTCTGGTTCTGAGAGCAAAACATCCACTTCAGTGATCGTCAGTGAGATGTTTGTCCATGTGTCTTCCAGAATGTCCTCCAGTAAATATGTAATCTCTGACACAGCTGCTGTCACGTCCTCAAAGTGTCTCAGAGGACGGATGTTGATGCTGGATGAGTGTGTAGACTCACTGAGTGCTGGCAGTGAGGGGTAGTTGAGGAGAAACTGGTTGTGATCCTCTGTGTGTGAGAGCTGCTCCAGCTCAGCATCTTTCCTCTTCAGCTCAGTGATCTCCTGCTCCAGCTTCTCCTGAACATCTTTGACTCGACTCACTTCAGTTTCCTGCTGGGATCTGATCTGCTGCTTCACATCAGAGCTTCTTTTCTGGAGGAGACGGATCAGCTCAGTGAAGATCTTCTCACTGTCCTCCACTGCTTTATCAGCAGAGACATTGATGGCCTCCACCTCCTGTTGAAGCAGCTTCACATCTTTCTCTTGGTCCTGGATTCTCTGATGGATTTGTTGTCGACTCTCCTGGAGCTTCTTCTGCTTCTCAGCTCTTTCTGTTGCAGCTGGGACTGTTTCATGGTCTTTATGTTCATCCATTAAGCAGAGGTAACAGATACACTGCTGATCAGTACGACAGAAGATCCTCATTACCTCCTCGTGATGTGGGCAGATGTTGTCCTGAAGTTTCTTGGAGGGGTCCCCCAGTTTGTGTTTCTGTAGGGTAGGTACCTCATAGTGAGGTTGGACATGACTCTGACAATAAGACACCAAACACACCAGACAGGACTTGACAGCTTTCCTCTTCCTCCCAGTGCAGACATCACAGGCCACATCTTCATGTCCAGCATAGCAGTGATCAGCTGGAGCAGCTTGAAGTCCAGTCTTCTTCAGATCCTCCACCAACTCTGATAACATGAAGTTTTTCTTTAAGACAGGTCTCGGTATGAAAGTCTCTCTACACTGAGGGCAGCTGTAGATTCTCCTCTCATCGTCTCCATCCCAGTGGTCTGTAATACAGTTCATACAGTAGCTGTGTCCACAGGGAAGAGTCACCGGATCCTTCAGTAGATCCAAACAGATGGAACAAGAATATTTTGCTGATTCCATGAGATTTCCTTGCTGTGCCATTTCAGTTTTGAATGTCTATAGTTCTTCTTTCTCCTTGTTTATCAACAGGCCAAATAAGGATTTTTCTTTCTTCTTTACTCACTGATTTGCAGCAGGTTAACTTGTCAGCTCTTGAACTTGATTCAACAGTGATTCTGAATTTGTCTGATCTGAGAATGAAAGAACCAAGAAATAAACTGTTAGGCTGTCAGTGTTTGAAACAATGGAAGTGGTTATTACTGCATGTGTCATTAAAGACCTGTTTAGTACCACTGTACACCGGCGCTAATCTTAAGACTTCTCTATTGAACATATCACTCTATGAATCCTCTGTGAGTAACTTTTTAAGCAGTAATCTGATGAAGTATTTTAAAGGTCCTGGACAGTTTTATCTGAGAAATCAAAACAAGAAGAAAATTTCATGTTTACCTTGAGTCACATTGTCTTTAACCTGCTAAACTGGTTAGGGTTGGACTGATGTCAAGCACCTTCCTCCAGGTTGTAACCCAGATGTATAAATGATCCAATTACACTCCCTTTTTCTTTACTCACTGATTCCCACAGTCCTTTCCCCATGATTGTGACTTTAACTGGTTCCCTTCCTGTCTGCCTGGCCGGATCAGTCTTCATAAGTATCCCGTGTGATTCCTCCCCGTCTTTCACAACTTCTTAAGAGGTCGTACAAGCCTCTCAGTGCAATGTATTGTACACAAGCAGTTTGATAAATGACTGACTGAACTCATAGATTACCCAATGGACAAACCTTGCAAACTCCAAACAATGTCTGAACCAGCAGTGTACCAGTAGACATGACATGTACAATCCCAAAGCTGCATGGTCATGAGCAGCGCCAGCAGCACATGCATCAGCTTTTGGACTGGAATGACCAGCCCAGCTTTCTCAGAAGAATGGGCACAAATTGAAGACGTGAGTAATGGTACAGCTCTCATCAACTATAGTTCGGCCCCAGATTGTGTAAAACAACATATTATTCTAGCTGGGATACGTCTTTTGGTTGCATTATTTACTGTAATTCCCAAAGGTTGTGCATGTTTTTTTTAAAAAACAAAACAAACAAGGATCACAAATATGAGATGTATGGTTAGTGTTAGTGTGTGCATAGCAAACATTTTGCGCCTGAAATCATATGAATCATTTGAAACAAATATCTATTCCGTCAGACTCAACAGGCATCTGCAACTTTTGTGTTCCTTATCCGTATTTAGTTAACTCAGCAGTGGTTTTATGTGCTAATTCTCAAACTGCAGCATGTAGCGACTGAGTGAATATGGTCTGAACTCTGTCCGTATGAAACTGTTCCTACATTGAGGGCTGCAGGAGACTCTCCTCTGATCTTCTTGTCCCCAAAAGTCTTAAACACAAGTCACAGTAGTTGTGTCCACGTGGAATAGGAATCAGATCTTTCAGTAGGTTTAATACGTCTGATCTCCTCTCTGGAGCCATTTTGCTTCTCAAAAACACTGAATCTCTCAAGTTTCTATTCCTCCTGTAGTTGTGTCTGACAAGAAGCCAAACACTAGTTTGTTACTTACTGATCAGCAGCAGTTGTTCAGCTCAGTGATCCTGCCGGTCATAAAGCTGCCAGGTATGAAATGAGAGGAACCAGGAAATGTAGCAACAGAGCTGAACTGTGTGTTTAATAGAAGGAATAACGTAACAGCCACTGTTGGGAGGAGCAGAGGATCTACAAACACGTTACACTGCTGCCGTATCTCTTATTCTTCTTCATATTTCACTTCTGAGTCTCATGGAGTCATCAGTTCCTGGTTTTTGTTGTCATTCTGTCTCTAATGGCTGATAAACGATGAACACCAGCACCATGGCTGAATTATGAATATATGTGATGGAACTGTTTACATCCATCACTGCCATGATTTTTAATAACTTATCGTGGGAACTAGCTTCTTCACATTTGGTTTTAATGTATTTCTTATTTACAGGAATAAAATAAAAACATTCCTTCAACATTAGTAAAATACAGACAAAGATTTGCAGACATTTGTAATGGAAATGCAGCTAGTTTCTGCTTTCCAGATAAAATAATAAGCTTTTCCTGGGTTATTCATGATTTTGCAGAAGGAAACTTTGAATTATAGATTCCCCTAACAGAAACGTTTCTGGGATCATCGACGATGTATTAAGGGAACATAAGGATCCACTTAAATAGATTATTTTGCAGAATCCATCAGATTTCCTCGCTTTGCCTTGTAAACTTCCATCAACACTGTTGCCCAAATTTCAGGTTCCTCATATCAAACGTTTGCCTCTCTGAGTCGGACCTCAGAGCTACAAACTGTAGCAGAAAGAAGGGTGAGGTTTTAAATTATCATCTGTGCTCTTGGAAAAAGTAAATCACTATTTGCTAAATTTAATAGTCTTACTTTAAGTATTTAATATTTCTGGAATAAAATTAGCTGAAAATCAGGTTTGGATTTAGAGAACTTATTAATAATTTTCCTTTTCAGTTATGTATAGATATTCGTAGTCTAATACAGACCTTTGTTGCACAGTCAGTTTTAATAATTACACACTCCTCTTCCAAACCTCAGAGATCCGAAACCACATGATAAGCAATAAGTTACACATCTTGGTGTCGCCCTGGATTCAGGTTTTAACAAACATCAACCGCCTTCTGCAGAGATGTGTCTGGACTTACCCCTTGTCTGTGCCTGTGATATTCTTGTTTTCCTTTGAAAAGATGTTTACATGAATTATTATTGCTGTTACCACTGTAGTTAAAACACCTCTTAATGACTTGCAGCGCATTTTATATTTATCTTTAAGACAACTCCAAGTCCTTCCCCTTTCTCTGTGGTTTCGCTGCAGCATGACAGGTTGCTCAACTAGACTCAGTCATGGTGAGTCACAAACAAGAAGCAGTGCTGGGAAAGAGGTGGGGCTAAGAGACAGACAGAGAAAAATGACTGTCTGCATTGGCAAATATACCTTTTACAACATCCAACCTGCCAGTTTCAGTACTAGCTGTCAATTTGTGTTTTTCTGTTTCCACCTGTCCTGTTGCAGCACTTCAGACATAACATAATAAGCTGGTTGCCTTTATGTCCCAGGACTGATTTACTAACCTAATTTACCTAACCCTGATTTACAAAAAGTGTATCTGGACATGGCCTCCTTATTTACTAAATCCAGACTTTACCAAAGGCTGGCCACATTGATGCAATATAAACCTGTGTTTGTCTGTTGTTAAAAAGGAGAGAACAATATCAAGCCTGCTACTCCAGAACACCACTGCAGTTCAATGAAATCTGTTTAAATAATCTTTGAATTTTGGTTGTACATTAATTTCAATTTACTCTGAATTTTGTCTCTAAAATCTAAATTTTGCATTTAAATTAGGATCTGCATAGTTTTATCCATAAGTTAGTATTTAGAAGTTTGTTTAATCAATAAAAAAGGCAGCAGTGAGAGACAGATGCACACTGCTTTTTAAAACATTTCCGGGAAACAGCAGGAAGCAAAATCTCATTGTAACTTTTAAATACTTTCAATAAAATTTATTAATAAACCCTCATATCATCTCAGTGTTTGGCTATTTTATCTTGACATCATTTAGTACAGCAGAAATACATGGCACCCTTACAGGTTATGTTTCATTCATACTCTACACACATCAGTCAATTTAATTCAGTTTAATGAAACAGCACTGATTCACAACAAGTTACAAAACAGACTCTGATCATAGTCAGAAATACTCAGTTCAGTCCAATCTTACAAACACATTCAGTTGCTAAACATTGCAGTTATTTTTGGTTTAGTAAAGCAGCTGACGTGGTTTTTACATTTTAAAATTTGTTATTGTAATGATCTTAATATGAAATTTCCTGAATATTAACTGCACTGTCCTGTCATCGTGTCATCAGGACTAGAACAGAGGTCACTTAGAAAAATTGTGGATTTAATTCCAGCTTCTCAGTGTGACTTTAGGTGCATGGATACTTAATGTTAAACTGTTTTGAGCTGTTAGTTTGACTTGAAAAAGATTCATTGTGCATGTTCAGTTACTTTATTTAACCTTGATAAACTCAGCAGTTCCGTGATTAAACAGCCAAACTCCAGCATACAGAGGCTCAGTGAATCTGGTCTGGACTCTGTGGAGGAGAGTCATGGTACCAAAGACGCTGTAGAAACACAGAATACCTGCTCTGTGGTCCAGATACACTCCTATTCTGGAGGAAACTGGACTTTTAATGGAAGTACTTACTTTGTTGTGCCAGAATATGCAACCTTTACTGTCACAACGTAGTGCCCAAGATTTGTCATTAAATCCAAGCTTAGATTCATCTAATCTTCCTGCTCTGCTGATGTTCTTGTATGAAACTGCTACTTCAACTCCTCCCTGACTCCACTCCACCTCCCAGTAACAACGACCAGTCAGACTCTCTCTGCTCAGGACCTGAGACCAGCCAGTGAATCTTTCTGGATGATCAGGATAAAGCTGATGCATTAATGATACTTTTCTGTTTCTCTGAAGCAATGCCAAACTTTGATGTGCTGTATTGGGATCCAAAGTTATTTCTTGTGAATATATCAGGAATCCAGCTCTGGTCTTTGGTTCTGGATCTGTTGGTTGAGCATCCACCTCAGTGAGTCTTGGTGAGATGTTTGTCCATGTTTCTTTCAGAACATCCTGTAGTTTGTCTCTGAGCTCTGACACAGCTGCTGTCACGTCCTCAAAGTGTCTCAGAGGACGGATGTTGATGCTGGATGAGTGTGTAGACTCACTGAGTGCTGGCAGTGAGGGGTAGTTGAGGAGAAACTGGTTGTGATCCTCTGTGTGTGAGAGCTGCTCCAGCTCAGCGTCTTTCCTCTTCAGCTCAGTGATCTCCTGCTCCAGCTTCTCCTGAACATCTTTGACACGACTCACTTCAGTTTCCTGCTGGGATCTGATCTGCTGCTTCACATCAGAGCTTCTTTCCTGGAGGAGACGGATCAGCTCAGTGAAGATCTTCTCACTGTCCTCCACTGCTTTATCAGCAGAGACATTGATGGCCTCCACCTCCTGTTGAAGCAGCTTCACATCTTTCTCTTGGTCCTGGATTCTCTGATGGATTTGTTGTCGACTCTCCTGGAGCTTCTTCTGCTTCTCAGCTCTTTCTGCTGCAGCTGGGACTGTTTCATGTCCTTTATGTTCATCCATAGTGCAGAGATAACAGATACACTGCTGATCAGTACGACAGAAGATCTTCATCACCTCATCATGACGAGAGCAGATCCTCTGCTGAAGTTTAGTAGAAGCTTCAACAAGGTTATGTTTTTTAAATGTAGGAGATTCATAGTGAGGTTGAAGGTGATTTTGGCAATAAGAAACCAAACAGACCAGACAGGACTTGGCAGCTTTCATTTTCCTACCAGTGCAGACGTCACAGGCCACATCTTCAGGTCCAGCATAGCAGTGATCAGCTGGAGCAGCTTGGAGTCCAGTCTTCTTCAGATCCTCCACCAACTCTGACAGCATGATGTTTTTCTCCAGGTTAGGCCTCGGTATGAACTCTTTCCTGCACTGAGGGCAGCTGTGGATTCTCCTCTGATCTTCTCCATCCCAGAAGTCTTTAATACAGTTCATACAGTAGCTGTGTCCACAGGGAATAGTCACCGGATCCTTCAGGAGATCCAAACAGATGGAACAGGAGTATTTAGATGAATCCATGTTTATTCCTCGCTGCTCTGCGTACTCAGCAGTTGTAAGTTCCTGCTCTTTACAGGACAGCGATTCTACCAAGCCCTCACCTTTAAGTGGGAGGAACCAGGAAATAACTTGTCAGACTGTCAGATCTGAACTTTGTGTTGCAAAGAGGGGAGTGGTTCTCTCTGTTTGCTTTACGACAGGTTAAAGTCAAGTTTGAGTTTACAGTAGAAACATACATTTATCTCACCTTCTCCTGCTATCTCCAGAAGTATTCAGTCAGTTTTTACGCTTTGTTGTATTTGTCTCAAAATCATTTGTGTGTGTTAATGTTACAGATCAAGTAAAAGGCATTGCTACTGGAAGTACGTTACTCTGCTTTAGCTTGTATACACCACCTGCTGCTGCTGTCTTGGTTTGAAGGATTTTATGTTTTGTAAAACTCATATTTGGATGTCAGCTTCTTCTGCTGAAATATGTATTTTATATTCAAGTTTATTTTTACTTCATTATTTTGTCCCTCTAAGTACCAGAACCCGTATATTCATCTAGTTGGTCTGTTTGATGACCAACTAAAATATGCTGCAATACTCTTAGTATAATTTTCAGTTCTCTAACTGTTGTTGTTAATTTCTCACAGAATGATTTTTTCAAACCTTGATTTTTATTCATCATGATGATTTTATGCTTACAGCTAAGAAAAAACATGACATTTAAGATTAGATCATTATATCAGGCAAAACAAACATCCTAATACAGAAATATGGACTTAATGAAAAGTACAGCTGGTTAAAGGTTATTGTCAAAATGGTACTTTTAATAAGACAAATGAGCCTCATCTGAACACATATTGTTGAATTTGACTGTGTATTTGAAAACAAGCATTTATATTCAAAAATCTACTAATTGCATTAAAACAAGATGTATTTCTAACAACAAACTTGGTTGGAAGACTTATATGAGATCTGCAACAAACTTATTATTTCAGGCAGAACCTGTATGAAGTTATCAAAAAAAATTGTAACAGGAAATCAGGAATTCAATAAATACAGATGCTTTTAAATTTGGTCCAACCCAAAGATCTTGTATCAGCCAATCACTTCCTGGTTCTCTTGGTGTGACACTGAATACACAGAAACCTGCCATCCAGAGGATAATTTTGATATTTATCTACTTCAGAAGAAAGTGGACGAGCACAGTCCTCACATTGGTAACATTCGATGTGGTAGTTCTTTCCCAGAACCACCAGTTTCACCCTTTCCTCACCGCCCGGAGCCGGAACAATGGGTTCTTTACAAGTTTCACACTGAGGAGAGAAACGCTTGTGGTAATCCTTTACGCAATAAGGCTTGTTGTCTTCACCTGCAATAAATGGGAGTCCATCCAGTGTGCAGGAGCAGGTGCTGCACAGGAAGCATCGGACATGGAAGCACTTTCCCATGGCCTTCAGGATACGGTCAGTGATTTTCTCTCCACATTGAGAGCAGGAAGCCAGGGAAGTCACATAGCAACGTTTACATTCTGGTGAGCCTTCCTTGTCATAAAACTGCATGCCCTGCAGGGGGCGATGACAGCTCATGCAGCAGAAACAGCTGGGGTGGAAGGCTTTGCCCAGTGCCTTCAAAGCTGGCTGAGTGCTGGACAAATCCTTGCCACATTTCCCACAAATCTTTGTTGGAGTGGAGGTGGGAACAGGTGCTGGTTTGTCTTTATTAAAGTTTTTGATCAATTTCTTCATGTTTGGAGAGACACCACCACCTGGGAGTGGGTCTGGACCAGGAGGTAACGGCACTGATAAAGGTCTGCTCTTCACTCTCTTTTTGTCAGAGGAGGGAAGTGACGCCTTGCTATCCTCCTCTGCTTTATCATGAGAGACGCTGATGCCCCTCATCTTCTGCGGAAGCAGTTTCAAATCTTTCTCTCGGTTCTGAAGTCTCTGCTTGAGTTGTTGTCGCATTACTTCAAACTCCGGCATCTCTGTCCTTTCTGCTGCATTTGCATCTCTTTTATATTTATTAAATAAAATCTTCCTCACCTCGTCATGACGAGAGCTGGAGTTCTGCTGGGGCTTTGCTGAAACTTCAACAAGTTTATGTTTTCTAAAAGTAGAAGACTCATAATGAGGTTGGATGTGTTTCTCACAGAACGAGGCTAAACAAACCAGACAGGACTTTACAGCTTTCATCTTCCTCCCACTGCAGACATCACAGGCCACATCTTCAGGTCCAGCATAGTAGTGATCAGCCGGAGCCACTTGTAGCCCAGTCTTCTTAAGATCCTCCACCAACTCTGCTAACACAATGTTTTTCACCAGTCCAGGCCTCGTTGTGAACTTTTTCCTGCACTGAGGGCAGCTGTAGACTCCATTTCGATCTTCCCGATCCCAGCAAGATTTGATGCAGTTCATACAGTAGCTGTGTCCACAGGGGATAGTCGCCGGACTCTTCAGGAGATCCAAACAAATACAACAAGTTAATTTAGCAGAATCCATCTGCTCTTTCTGCTGCAGAGTTTCAGTACCACTGTGTGACTCTTCCTTTAGGGAAATGAACCTGGCACACAAACCTTTGCTGGAGCTGCAATCAGCCACTCCCTCCTGTTTACCTGACAGGTGGGAGTGGCTTTTATTGCTGTTTTTAGTACTTTAGAGGACAGAGGTTGTTGTTGCACAGTGAACTCCATGATAAAGTAGTGGTTACTGAAGAGGCATTGATAGAAAATTACACACCTGATGCCTTAAAATCACAAGATCACATTCATCCTTTTAATTTTGTTTTATTCATTTTATTATAATTGGGAAGATTTATAAGAAATCTCTTAAATCACTTTTTAAAAGACAGACTTAGAACTAGATAAACAATCCATTCAGATAGATTCAAATGCAGTAAAATGCATTTCAGTATTTAGAACCACTTTGATATTATGATTAATTATCTTGAAGGTTGCATGGGGAACGAAGTTACATAATTATAACATGTTTAAACCTGTTTTCTCTCTATTACTCTTGCATTAATGAGCTTTCCCTCAGAGTTATGCGTCCTGTCTTGCTAAAATCTCCGCCCAGTTCAACTTTGGATATTTTCTTTGTGTTTTCAGTTTTATTTTGTAGGCTGCACAGTGATGCAGTTGGTAGCACTGTTGTCTTGCAGCAAGAAGGTCCAGGGTTTAATTCCAGGCCCGGGGCTTTTCTGGATGGAGTTTGCATGTTCCTCCTGTGCATGCTTGAATTCTCTCTGGGTACTCCGGTTTCCTCCCGCAGTTCCCAGATGTGACTATGTCACTGGTTCATTTATGCTGTTCTGATTCTATTTGACTTTAATGAACTCAGCAAAATCTGCCTCATCAAACAGCCGGACTCCAGCATGTAGAGGCTGAGTGAATTTGGTCTGGACTCTGTGGATCAGAGTCATGGTTCCAGAGATGCTGTAGAAACACAGAATACCTGCTCTGTGATCCAGATACACTCCCAGTCTGGAGGAAACTGGACCTGATACTGCAGTTTTAATGTTGTTGTGATGAAAAGTGTAACTGTTTCTGTCGCAATATAATGCCCAAGAATTGTTATTGAATCCAAATGCACACTTATCTGATCTTCCTTCTCTGCTGATGTTTTTGTATGAAACTGCTACAGCAACTCTTCCTCCTCTCCTCTCCACCTCACAATAACAATGTCCAGTCAGAGTCTCTCTGCTCAGAACCTGATTATAATCAGTGAATCTGTCTGGATCACTAAAATGATACCGCAGTACGGAAGATGAAGGAAGTTTTGATGTTACTTTTCTATTTCCATCCGATAAAAACAGCTTCCTGTGTGCTGTGTTTGGATCCAGAGTGACTTTTTGTGAATATTTTAAGAATTCAGCTCTGGTCTTTGGTTCTGTTTCTGACAGTATGACATCCACCTCAGTGACCTTCAGTGAGATGTTTCTCCATGAGTCTCTCAGGACGTCCTGCATTATGTCTCTAAGCTCTGACACAGCTGCTGTCACGTCCTCAAAGTGTCTCAGAGGACGGATGTTGATGCTGGATGAGTGTGTAGACTCACTGAGTGCTGGCAGTGAGGGGTAGTTGAGGAGAAACTGGGTGTGATCCTCTGTGTGTGAGAGCTGCTCCAGCTCAGCGTCTTTCCTCTTCAGCTCAGTGATCTCCTGCTCCAGCTTCTCCTGAACATCTTTGACTCGACTCACTTCAGTTTCCTGCTGGGATCTGATCTGCTGCTTCACATCAGAGCTTCTTTCCTGGAGGAGACGGATCAGCTCAGTGAAGATCTTCTCACTGTCCTCCACTGCTTTATCAGCAGAGACATTGATGGCCTCCACCTCCTGTTGAAGCAGCTTCACATCTTTCTCTTGGTCCTGGATTCTCTGATGGATTTGTTGTCGACTCCCCTGGAGCTTCTTCTGCTTCTCAGCTCTTTCTGCTGCAGCTGGGACTGTTTCATGGCCTTTATGTTCATCCATAGTGCAGAGATAACAGATACACTGCTGATCAGTACGACAGAAGATCTTCATCACCTCATCATGACGAGAGCAGATCCTCTGCTGAAGTTTAGTAGAAGCTTCAACAAGGTTATGTTTTTTAAATGTATGAGATTCATAATGAGGTTGAAGGTGCTTTTGGCAATAAGAAACCAAGCAGACCAGGCAGGTCTTGACAGCTTTTTTCTTCCTCCCACTGCAGAAATCACAGGCCACATCTTCAGGTCCAGCATAGCAGTGATCAGCTGGAGCAGCTTGGAGTCCAGTTTTCTTCAGATCCTCCACCAACTCTGATAACATGAAGTTCTTCTCCAGATCAGGTCTTCGTATGAACTCTTTCCTGCACTGAGGGCAGTTGTGGATTCTCCTCTGATCTTCTCCATCCCAGTGGTTTTTAATGCAGTTCATACAGTAGCTGTGTCCACAGGGAATAGTCACCGGATCCTTCAGTAGATCCAAACAGATGGAACAGGAGTATTTAGCTGACTCTGTCTGATTTCGTCTCTGTGCCATTTTACCTTTGAACGTCGGTAGTATTTCTTTCCTTTTTTTGCAAATAGATGTGCTGCAGAATAAACAAATCCAGAATTTTTCTCTTTCTCGCTGAACTTCAGCAGTTTGATTTGTCGACTCCTCAACTTCACAATGCAGTGGCTTGGACTGTGTCTGAGGTTTAAATGAAAGAGCCAGGAAATGAACTGTTTAACCACCTTCTTTTTTAAGATGGGAGTGGTGTCATACCATATTTCAATCCAGTCGAAAATCATTTTAAATCTGCAGCATTAGCATACACTGGAACCAACTTCATCTGCAATCTTAATACTTGATTGTTAAAAATATTTACCTCATTACTTTGGGTAACTTGGTAACAGGTATTTAAAAGGTTTTGGACACTTTTATCTGTGTTGCCTGAGGAAGGTAAACAACACAGATTTCATGCTTAAAATACATGTCAGAATGTTTTTAACCTGCTAAACTGGTTGGTTTTCTATGGGAAACACAAACGTATGAACTTCAGCTTTGATTTGATTATGGGCTTATCATAAGTCTCTCCCTTTTCTCTTTTAATAAAAGAAATAAATATGAGTTCTTCAACCCATTCAGTCACTAAGAAACAATTTATACAATTTTTATTTGCAGAGTAGATTGAAATTATTTGAGGCAGAGAATTTTTTGCAAGGTTATATTTTAAATGAGGCAATTAAGCAAAGATTATAGACAGAACATTTAGGAAATTATACACAATAAATTAATCTAGGACTATTCTAGAAATTCATTAATAAAGAAACAAAACTGTAATTTTCAGGTTTTCAGTCGCTACTATTTTCTCCCTTTTTGATCAGAAGGATACAGTTAATATACGGCTTTCTTCAGTGGGTTTCAAAAGTCTGGATCTCTGTGTGATGAAAAGGATAATGAGCTCAAGACCAAAGTGACATTATGAGTGGCAATAAAAGAGAAACTGAGGAAGGGTGTGTGAGGCCAAAGAAGCCTGCAGGATAATATGGGATGACACGAACAAAAGCCGCCTGCGCACCTGATCGACATGAATGCAACCACATTCCCCAAAGCACATCATGCATGTGGTGCACAAAACCAACACGAAGCACCTGACCCACATAAATACAGGACACATGCGTGCAAAGCGCTTGGCATATAGAAAACGTAGCGTTGCACCTGTCGGTCAGTTCCTAAGCAGTGAAAGAAAAGTTAGAAGTTAATGGCTGCATTAGCCTCCTTTAGCTAACATCCTGTTAGTAGCTGTAGCTAGCTTAAAGCTAGCATGCTATCTAACTTTACATGACAATTTTTATCTGCAATAATTAACATGCTAATTTTACAGCTGGTTGAAATGTGAAATGTTGAAGGTGGAGACTCATTACTTTCTGTGGAGACTTTTATTAGCATTACAGTTGGAAAAATATAAAGCAACAAGAAAATATTTGATTAAAATATAAACTTACTAAAATGAAAAACATCTTCAAATCATTCGTATGCTTCTCTGTCGCACATTGGAGGAAATAAGAAAAAATATTTGACATACTGAAAATATGAATCATAAATTCTAACCCGTTAAATTTGAACAATAATATTTGAGTAAGACAAAGCACTTGATATTCATGTAGCCTATTTAAGAACAATTCATTTTTACACACTTTTCAAAATCTACATTAACACTAACATATGATTGTAAATTAAAACATTTTCCTTCATTGATTTTTGTTTTCAGCAGATGTGAATATTTCAAAGCAGAAATACTGTTGAAGTTTTTAGTTTTGAAAGACACTGAAAATGTACATAATCTATTGAAAGGTATCTTTTATTCTCACCTGTATCATAGCTCAGTATTTTGTTACCTCCCAGTAACAACACCCAGTCAGACTCTACTCAGGACTTCATAGCAACCAGTGAATCTGTCTGGATGATCAGGATAAGACTGTTGTTGGTCCACTAATGTGCATTCCAGAGGCTGATTAATTACAACCAGTTTAACCCAGAATCTGATATTTGTGCAATTAAATATTGACTGATGATGATAAACATAATATTTACAGTTTCTATCAACTCATCTATACATGGATTTGCACATCATTTGGACTGACAAAGCAATAAATGAAACTAGTTCATGTGAATCAAAATCCTCCTGGTAGTCTCCATGGCAGAACAGAAACACGAAGGGGCAGCACCAAACAAACGCCATCATCGGCATACGAGATGACAAAGCAGCTGATCTCTGAGCAGTTAAGAAATGATAACAATGAACTCTCAGCCACAATGATGGAGACGGAAGAGACTGAAACTAGAATGCACGTATTAATCAAAGGGAACTCAGATCACCGCTGACTATTTCAGCTTAATCAACTCAGCAGAGGGTCCAGCATGATGGGTGATCTGGACAAATCCAACTCCAGCATACAGAGGCTGAGTGAATCTGGTCTGGACTCTGTGGAGGAGACTCATGGTTTTAGAGACTCTGTAGAAACACAGAATACCTGCTCTGGAATCCAGATACACTCCTATTCTGGAGGAAACTGGACCTGGTACTGGAGTTTGAAGTGCTTTATGAGAAAATTCACAACTGTTTATGTCACGATAGAATGCCCAAGATAGGTCATTGTATCCAAACAGACAAGCATCTGAATAATCGTCTCTGCCCATATACTTGTATGAAACTGCTACATACACTTCTTCTCTCATTTTCACCTCCCAGTAACAACGTTCAGGAAGACTTTTTATGCTCAGGACCTGATACCAATAATCAAATCTGTCAGGAAGATCAGGATAAGGCTGTACTTCGTCCACTACTGTGACTTTTCTGTTCCCCTCAGAAAATAACAAATACCTGTGAGCTGTATTTGGATCCAGACTGATTTCTGTTGAATATTGTAAGAATTCAGCTCTGGTCTTTGGTTCTGGTCTTGACAGTAGAACATCAACGTCAGTAAATGCCAGTGAGATGTTTCTCCATGTTTCTCTCAGGACGTCCTGCATTATGTCTCTAAGCTGTGACACAGCTGCTGTCACGTCCTCAAAGTGTCTCAGAGGACGGATGTTGATGCTGGATGAGCCTTTAGACTCACTGAGTGCTGGCAGTGAGGGGTAGTTGAGGAGAAACTGGTTGTGATCCTCTGTGTGTGAGAGCTGCTCCAGCTCAGCGTCTTTCCTCTTCAGCTCAGTGATCTCCTGCTCCAGCTTCTCCTGAACATCTTTGACTCGACTCACTTCAGTTTCCTGCTGGGATCTGATCTGCTGCTTCACATCAGAGCTTCTTTTCTGGAGGAGACGGATCAGCTCAGTGAAGATCTTCTCACTGTCCTCCACTGCTTTATCAGCAGAGACATTGATGGCCTCCACCTCCTGTTGAAGCAGCTTCACATCTTTCTCTTGGTCCTGGATTCTCTGATGGATTTGTTGTCGACTCTCCTGGAGCTTCTTCTGCTTCTCAGCTCTTTCTGCTGCAGCTGGGACTGTTTCATGGTCTTTATGTTCATCCATAGTGCAGAGATAACAGATACACTGCTGATCAGTACGACAGAAGATCTTCATCACCTCATCATGATGAGAGCAGAAGTTCTGCTGGAGATTCTTGCTGGGATCCAACAGCTTGTGTTTCTTTAGTCCAGGGACATCATAGTGAGGTTGGAGGTGATTCTCACAGTAGGAAGCTGGACATGATAAACAGGACTTGACAGCTTTCATCTTCCTCCCACTGCAGACATCACAGGCCACATCTTCAGGTCCAGCATAGCAGTGATCAGCTGGAGCAGCTTGGAGTCCAGTCTTCTTCAGATCCTCCACTAAATCAGCTAACATCACATTTTTCTCCAGAGCAGGTTTTGGAATGAACTCTTTCCTGCACTGAGGGCAGCTGTGGATTCTCCTCTGATCTTCATCCCAGTAGCGTTTTATGCAGTTCATACAGTAACTGTGTCCACAGGGAATAGTCACCGGATCCTTCAGTAGATCCAAACAGATGGAACAACAATATTTACCTGAATCAATCTTATTTCTTCTCTGAGCCATTTCACTTCACAATACTGAATGTCTCAAGTTCTTCTTACTCCTGTTGATGTGTCCAAACAGAAGCAATACACCAGTTTTTTTACTTACTGATCTGCAGCAGTTTTTCTCATCAGCTCAGTGATTCTACTGATACTAAAGCTTTGAGACGAGTAAAACAGGGAGAAGCAGGAAATGAAGCAGCTGAGCTGAACTCTGTGTTCAACAGACGGGAGGAGCTTAACAGGATTTGTTGTTGGGAGGGGCAAACAATATCTAAATACTTCAGACTGCTGATGCCTTTCTCTCTTCACTTCCTGGTTTTAAACTTTTTAGTTCAGACACTCACTATGCCTATAGTTAATCATAATCAGTATTTCATTCATTTATATATTCATATGATATTAATTTGTGTGAGGAAACTTACCAACTCTATAGTTGTAGAATATTCCCTGTGCATTAAAGATATGTTAGTAAATTATTTACTTAGGAAAGTAAATAATTGATCCAGAATTTGATCAGATTCATATGAGGACTCCGAACTCTATAAACCACATTTCTGTTGCGTAAAGATGAAATCAGCAAAAGCAGCTCACTTCATGCTGAAAAAATTAATCTTACTGTAACAGATCTATCAAACAGTTTTGCAAATAATATCACATGTGAAACCAACTGTCCCAAATATTATGAGATCTTGACTGTATCCTTCCACCGCTAGAAGTTCATAAAGATCATTGTTATTCTGGTTTATATGCCTGGACCAGACTACTGTTTACCAGCTGAGTTCATAACTGATAGATACAATAAGACACAACACTTCTTGAGTGTCATGTCTGAAGTCTACTTCCACTGTTTTCATGGGTGATTTGATGTGACCTTGTTCAAGGTTTGGTTTTCTCCCAAACCTTGAACAATATGTGACACGTCCAACACAGAGATAAAATCCTGGATTTAGGGTTAGGAGAGACCTGAAGTAGTTGGTGGAAGTTGGAGTTTTTTCTGATTTTGCACCAGCAGGACTCAGTATGAACTATTTCCTTCACTGAGGCCTGTTGTGGTTTATCCTTTGATCTTCCCAGAAGTCTTCAACATGCAGATGTAGAGACGTTTGTTCATCATCCTCATCCTTCATCATCTCCAGACTTGACTACTGTAATGAACTTCTCTTTGGGATTCCTAAGAAAAACGTACAAAAACTACAATAAGTACAGAACAGTGCTGCCAGGACCCAGATGAGAGTACCTTGACATGAAACACATCATTTCTGTTCTTCATTCTCTCCACTGATTTCCTGTCCCTGCTAAGATCTACAAAATCTCCCTTTTTTACTGTCTTCATGGGAATGCACCATTTTACTTAAAGTAAGCTTGTCTTGGTCTTCTCCTGACTTGATTACTATATTTTTACTTACAGTTAAAGAAATTTTGAAAAATTCCGCCAAAGTGGGCGGAGCTAAGATACGCTGAGGGGCGTGGCCAAGAGTGCTGCTAAATGGAGGGTGGAAGTGCACCTCTGGTCAGGACCAAAGAAACACAGTTGACAACTTAGAGACTTTGTCATCATAATTAGTGACTTTTCAGACCCTTTTTTTCAAAAGAGCAATAAGCAAAAAATCAACGCACCTTTTTCTGTAATTAGAAACTTTTATGACGACTTTTAAAACTCCAATCACTCTTCAAAAGCTGTTCTGAGTGAGCAGTGAGGTCTCTCCCGATTCCTAACCACTGCAGTCGGTCTCAGTCAACAGTCGAACAGCAAGACAACTGCAGGACATGCATGAATGGAAGCCCATTCTACTCTGTGTCCACATTGCTAATGAATCACATAGACATGCAAAAAGTCACTAATACTCACCATGCTTGCTATTCCAAATCCACACTAGCCATGGAGGCTTGTCTGAGTTAGATGGTTTAACAACCAATTGCAGTGCTGTGTGACAGACATCAACTAAGCTGTACTGTTTGTAACCAATAGGAACATTTAACTGCAGTAGCAACTGTTCAACCAAAGAGGGCAGCACTGAGATGGTTTTTGGCAAACTATTGCAGAATTAAACAAATTACAATGATAATAATACAGTTTGCACAATAACAAAAATAGTCCACGTAGGCACAATTTATGCAGCTTATGTGCAAAAAAGTTTTTTTTTCCATTTTTTTCTCAGAAGAGTTTTTGCGGCGCTAGTGGCTCGTATTTTTGTGACAGTAGGCAGACAGGAAAGAGGGCAAGGAGAGAGGGAAGACATGTGGCAAAGGTCACCGGGACCAGGAATCGAACCCGCGACGTCCACGTCGAGGACTAAGGCCTCCATACATGGGGCGTGCTAACACCCTGCGCCACCACAGCATCCAAAAAAGGTTAATTTTTAATTTAGCTACTCTTTGAAAGATCTCATCACTCTTGAATGTCATCATTCTCTCCATTCCTCTAACATGAACCTTCTTCATGTTCCCAGGATTTTTGCGCCCACAAAATAATCAACTGGGCTGTTTCCTGCCCTGTATCTCAACTGAAATACTCTGATTTTTCTTTGTATAAAGTGTTTTTCCATGTTGTCCCTTTAAACAAAAGATCCTGTTTTAATACATAATCTGAAAAGTTCCTGTTATATTTCATCATACTTACGTTTTTATTTGCATTTGATTGTTGAACATTTTTACTTAAGATTTCAGTAAATATAAAGTTTGTTATCAATAAAATTCCTTATTATTATTATTATTATTATTATTATTATTATTATTATTATTATTATTATTATTATTATTATTATTATTATTAACGTTAATGCAGTAATTGCTGCATTAACAGGTAATTCCTCTCTGAGTCTTTTCCATTCTCAACAGCTCTGAATGTCTCAGGTTTTCTTCCTCATATATCATATAAGCAGTTAAACTCCAGTTTGTCACTTACTGATCTGCAGTAGTTTGTGCGATCAGCTCAGTGATTCTACTGATCTTAAAGTTTTCATAGTGACACGAAGGAACCAGGAAATGCAGCAGCAGAGCTGAACTCGGTGTTGATCACAAGGGAGGAATTTAACCGGATCTGCGGTTGGGAGATCTTGTTAACTTTAAACTTTTGTCACATTTAGTCAATTATTCTCAATCTTTTCAAGTCAAAACAAGAAATCTTTGTGTTTCTCTAAAATATATGTATTCATTCAGTGTTTAACTTTAAAACTGAATCACAACCTACAAAACTACAGCCTGATATAACATTAGACTGTTTTACAAACTAAAAAGATTACAAAAAAAAAAAAATCATTATAAGTTCCAATATGGTTCTTTTGTAAGATTAAATACATTTTGATAACTGCCTCCACGCTCACATTTCAAGTATTTTTTTTTTCACTATCAGCATTATGTAACATTCTAATCATAAATGCTACAAAATCCTCAGAATGAAAGGAAATAACAGGCTTAGAAACATCCGTGTGTTTGTGTAATTACTTTAATGCTGTGATTCACTCACTGAAATATATGATCCTTTTATTAATTTTGTTAGATATTTAATATAACTGTATGTTTAGAGGAGGCTCAAAGCGGAACAATCAAGGGGGAACTAAAGATCGTTTACAGTTTCTTCAGTGCAGCCAAAGTGAAACACGGAAAGCTACGGAGCGCACGAGGTAGCATTAGCTCCTCTCAGAAGGTAGTTTGAAAACAGGTTTGGTGTTTTCGGTAAATATTTCCGTGTTTTCAGTAAAAATGTCTTCAGTTCAGCCTTAGAGAGAGTTTATCAACGAGCTGGTAACTCCTGCTTAAGAAACATTCACAGAGTTGAAAGAAATCAACGTTAAGATCGAGGAAGAGATGGAGGATCAGCGCAGACTGATGGATTTTACTCGGATACCGAAGATCATCTTACACCGGATAGGTACGAAAAACCTTCACGTTTTACTGATTAATCAGGTTAAACAGAGGTTTTAGACAAATAGATAATCGTTGTGTTTGGAAACCTATTAAAGAACCCTCTCAACTTGTAAATCTTAAATAGAATGATGTAGAGCTTTTTTTTCACTGCGCAGCTCTGACTGCAAGGTATTAACCAATTGTATAATCAGAAGTAGGTACAATACGGAGTTTGATCAGGGTGAATAATTAATACAACTGATGCAAAAGTAAAGTTTGTTAATACTGCTATTTATTGCAGTGGCAATAATAATGATGATAATAATAATAATAATGCCAAAACAATACATTTTCCAAAAAAACAGAAGGAGAAAAAAACAAACCAACAAAAACAATTATTATAATAATCAGTGATATGTCAGAATCCAATAGAGTCCAAAAAGTGTATTATTCCTTGTTTGATTGACATTTAAAAGTTTTTGTTTTGTCTTTTTTTCCAGATCTCCCACAATGTTGTGCGTTTAAAGAGGAGGAGGTTCTCAATGAAACAGAACCACAGAAGAACCAACTCATCTCTCATGGCTCTCCAGAAACTGAGAACCAGGATCAGGAAGGAAGCAATTCTGAAGACCCAGGAAAAAAGAGAAAGGAAGAAAAGAAACAAAAGAAGAAATATGAGAAAACCAAAGAGCAGAAAGGAAGAACTGACACTGAAAAGCAAAAAATGTACAAGAAAGCTAACGCAGGGCAAAAATTATTTTCTTGTAAAATTTGTGATAAAACATTTTCTCAAAACAGTAACTTGATGAAACACATGATAACTCACACTGGAGAAAAACAATTCAGTTGTTCAACCTGTGGGAAAAGTTACAGACAAAAGACTGTTTTAATTGATCACTTGAAAATTCACAGAGTTGAGAAGCCTTTCTCTTGTGGGTCCTGTGGAAAAGGTTTCTCCAAAAAAGGTAATTTAAATGCACATATGAGAATTCACACAGGTAAAAAGCCTTTCTCTTGTGGGTCGTGTGGAAAAAGTTACAGTGAAAAACGGACTTTAACTCGTCACATGAGAATTCACACGGGTGAGAAGCCTTTCTCTTGTGGGTCCTGTGGAAAAGGTTTCTCCCAAAAAGGTAATTTAAATGCACATATGAGAATTCACACAGGTAAAAAGCCTTTCTCTTGTGGGTCGTGTGGAAAAAGTTACTGGGAAAAACAGAGTTTAACTCGTCACATGAAAATTCACACAGGTGAGAAGCCTTTCTCATGTGGAACCTGTGGAAAAAGTTATAGAGAAAAAAATACTTTAACTCGTCACATGAGAATTCACACAGGTGAGAAGCCTTTCTCTTGTGGGACGTGTGGAAAAAGTTACAGTGAAAAACTGAGTTTAACTCGTCACATGAGAATTCACACGGGTGAGAAGCCTTTCTCTTGTGGGTCGTGTGGAAAAAGTTACTGTGAAAAACGGAGTTTAACTTGTCACATGAGAATTCACACAGGTGAGAAGCCTTTCTCTTGTGGGACCTGTGGAAAGAGTTTCACCAATAAGTCATCTTTAAATGGTCATATGACAATTCACACGGGTAAAAAGCCTTTCTCTTGTGGGTCGTGTGGACAGAGTTTCACCCACAAATGCAGTTTAAATGGACATATGATAATTCACACAGGTGAGAAGCCTTTCTCTTGTGGGTCATGTGGAAAAAGTTTCTCTCGAAAAGGTGATTTAAATGCTCATATGAATGTTCACACAGGTGAGAAACCTTTCTCTTGTGGGACCTGTGGAAAGAGTTTCACCAATAAGTCATCTTTAAATGGTCATATGAGAATTCACACGGGTGAGAAGCCTTTCTATTGTTGGACCTGTGGAAAAAGTTTCACTCAGAAATCAACTTTAAGTGTTCATATGAAAATTCACACGGGTGAGAAGCCTTTCTCTTGTGGGTCATGTGGAAAAAGTTTCTCTCGAAAAGGTGATTTAAATGCTCATATGAATGTTCACACAGGTGAGAAACCTTTCTCGTGTGGTAGTTGTGGAAAAGATTTCAGTTACAGAAGTAATTTATCTCGTCACATGAAGACTCACTCTGATGAGAAGCCATAGGTCCAAAACAAATCCGATCCACTTTGGCATCTGATCTTATGGAATATCTGGTTTGATGATGTAAACAGCAAGTAGAAAATGTTAAAGTCAACAGATTCTTGCAGGCTGCTAGTGATTCACTGTGTCTTTCACTGTCTGACCAAGATCAACCTGAGGTCTACTTCTACCTACCAGATTGTTTTCCTTAATCCAGTTTTTTGTTTTTCTTCTCAGTCGTATTTGTACTTAAGATCCCATCAGTATCCCATTAGATACTGAAGTTAAAGAGAGGAACACATTCAGAAAGGATTCATTTCTGTGCATTTCAGTTTTCATGGAGTTCTGTACCATGTGGAATAATTTAGTTTATCTTTTACATTTTTGACGTTTCTGTATATGACTGGATGTAAAATACTTTAGAAATAGAAGCAGTGAAATGTTCTTGTTTTTCCATAAATTAAACTCTATAAAGATCCTTGCAATAACAATAAAACATGAGTTTTTACACAAATTGAATTTTTCATTTCTTCAAAATCAGAATTCAAGACAGTTTTTAAAAAAGGTCACATTCTGTATAATTTTACAAAATTAAAAGTATTTTTTATTATTTAGTCTGATTTAATATTCTAATCTCACATGTAATGTTTTCATTAGTTATTAATTTTTCATTGTCAGAAACTACATCTTTATGGACGTTTCATGAACCTTTCAGTTACTGTATCCAGAGATAACATTGCAGACGATCTACAATACTGTGATGTGACACAAAACAAACCAGAAATCTCTTTTGTATTTGAAAAATATTTTTTTTTAAATCATCAAAAATCCATAATTTAATCAACTTGCCCAATGCCAATAATTGAGATCTTTAGATTTCTGATCCTTTTCAGTTTTGTTGACTTCAGTCTAATTAGTTTTCCTCTTTCTGATCTTGATGTATCTTCAGGCTCCTATGAACACAAAATGTTCTTGTAAAAATTTGACAAACCTTTTCATGTAATTGTCATGTGTTATTTTCAATATTTGTAATGAAAATGTCTTTGCAGGAAAGTCTTATGTAGTGTGAACCACAATGTTTTCCTTAAAACAAAACTTGACTGTTTTGTTGCAGTTTATATGTAATGTTGGTCTTTCTGTAGAAGTAAACTAGATCCTCATAATTTGTTGCAGAATGGTAAATTTCTAATTTTATCTTTTAAAACTGACCCATTGTCCACATATGAAGACATATTTTTTTCTCATTAACTACTACATAAATATATTAACATAGTTTTACTCTTCATACATCATTTGTAGTGATGCTGGACTGAGAAATACTGAAGGAAAAACATCTTCAAGAGTTTAAACACATTAAATACAGGATTTTGTTGGTTTTACCAAAATCAAATCAAATCAAACTTTATTTGTATAGCACATTTCAGCAGCAAGGCATTTCAAAGTGCTTTACATCAAATCAAACACAAAAATACAAAGCAACATAGAATCAACAATAAAAGCAACATCAAGTCAGATTCCGTCAATAAATTTGCAATTGATTACGTTTCAAATAAAACTCTAAACAAGTGGGTTTTTAGTTGAGATTTAAAGGAAGTCAGTGTTTCAGCTGCTTTACAGTTTTCTGGAAGTTTGTTCCAGATTTTTGGTGTATAGATGCTAAATGCCGCTTCTCCTCGTTCAAAATGAATGAACTCAAATTTAATTCTTATTTCTTATATTTATAAAAATGTCTGAGTCATTGATTTCAACAACAGCTGAAACAATGTGGTTGTAGTTTCAGGCTCTTGTCAGTAGGTGGCAGCATGAAGGTGCTTCTCTGTCAGGCCTGCAGGTGGAGACATGATGTGTGGTTGTTGCTGCTGGAGGTGAATCATTCAACAGAAACTCATCACCAGTTTTTCTGAACCCTCCAACTGTTTCTTCCAGTCAACAGCAAGTTCTGACCGCCTGAAAGGTTCTGGACATATCAAGGAAACCAAGTTCATAACAATATATTGATATTTTATACAGCTGCAAAATGCCTTTTGTTAGCTGGTAGGAAAATCAGTTAAACACTTTTTGTTCCTTTGGGAAGCAGCTATGTCATATAAGCAGTTAAACTCCAGTTTGTCACTTACTGATCTGCAGCAGTTTGTGCGATCAGCTCAGTGATTCTACTGATCTTAAAGTTTTCACAGTGACACGAAGGAACCAGGAAATGCAGCAGCAGAGCTGAACTCGGTGTTGAACACAAGGGAGGAATTTAACCGGATCTGCGGTTGGGAGGGTCAAATTACCTGCAGTGACAGCAAACAGGAAAATTCATAAAGGCAATAAACCTCCAGGAGAACCAGAACTGGTCTAGGAGTGCCTTCTGTGTGAAAGAAAAGTTAGAAGTTAATGGCTGCATTAGCCTCCTTTAGCTAACATCCTGTTAGTAGCTATAGCTAGCCTAAAGCTAGCATGCTATCTAACTTTACATGACAATTTTTATCTGCAATAATTAACATGCTAATTTTACAGCTGTTTGAAATGTGAAATGTTGAAGGTGGAGACTCATTACTTTCTGTGGAGACTTTTATTAGCATTACAGTTGGAAAAATATAAAGCAACAAGAAAATATTTGATTAAAATATAAACTTACTAAAATGAAAAACATCTTCAAATCATTCGTATGCTTCTCTGTCGCACATTGGAGGAAATAAGAAAAAAAAATTTGACATGCTGAAAATATGAATCATAAATTCTAACCTGTTAAATTCGAACAATAATATTTGAGTAAGACAAAGCACTTGATATTCATGTAGCCTATTTAAGAACAATTCATTTTTACACACTTTTCAAAATCTACATTAACACTAACATGATTGTAAATTAAAACATTTTCCTTCATTGATTTTTGTTTTCAGCAGATGTGAATATTTCAAAGCAGAAATACTGTTGAAGTTTTTAGTTTTTCTACTGTTTACAAGTCAATGAAAATGTACATAATCTATTGAAAGGTATCATTTATTCTCACCTCTATCATAGCTCAGTATTTTGTTGCGATTCTTTGAGTTGCTGTTCTACTCGGCTATTTTGAACTCTGCACAGTCTCCCAGATCAAAAAGTCGGACCCCAGCATGTAGAGGCTCAGTGAATCTGGTCTGGACTCTGTGGAGGAGAGTCATGGTACCAGAGACGCAGTAGAAACACAGAATACCTGCTCTGTGGTCCAGATACACTCCCAGTCTGGAGGAAACTGGACCTGGTACTGGAGTTTTAACTCTGTCGTGTAAAGATGTATAACCATTTGTGTAACAACTTAACACCCAAGATTTGTCATTGAATCCAAAGACACATTCATCTGAAGTCCCGTCTCTGCTGATGTCCTTGTAGGAAACAGCAACATGGATTGTTTCAGCTTTCCACTCCAACTCCCAGTAACAACGTCCAGTCAGACTCTGGATGCTCAGAACTTGATCATAAAATGTAAATCTGTCTGGATGATGAGAAAAAGATTGTTGTTGTTTCATTATTGTTACTTTTTTGTTACCCTCAGTTAATAACAGATGTGTGTGAGCTGAGTTTGGATCCAGACTGATTTCTGTTGAATATTTCAAAAATTCAGCTCTGGTCTTTGGTTCTGGTTCTGACAGTAGAACATCAACTTCACTGAATTTCTGAGAGATGTTTGTCCACGTGTCTTTCAGAACATCCTGTAGTTTGTCTCTGAGCTCTGACACAGCTGCTGTCACGTCCTCAAAGTGTCTCAGAGGACGGATGTTGATGCTGGATGAGTGTGTAGACTCACTGAGTGCTGGCAGTGAGGGGTAGTTGAGGAGAAACTGGTTGTGATCCTCTGTGTGTGAGAGCTGCTCCAGCTCAGCGTCTTTCCTCTTCAGCTCAGTGATCTCCTGCTCCAGCTTCTCCTGAACATCTTTGACTCGACTCACTTCAGTTTCCTGCTGGGATCTGATCTGCTGCTTCACATCAGAGCTTCTTTCCTGGAGGAGACGGATCAGCTCAGTGAAGATCTTCTCACTGTCCTCCACTGCTTTATCAGCAGAGACATTGATGGCCTCCACCTCCTGTTGAAGCAGCTTCACATCTTTCTCTTGGTCCTGGATTCTCTGATGGATTTGTTGTCGACTCTCCTGGAGCTTCTTCTGCTTCTCAGCTCTTTCTGCTGCAGCTGAAACTGTTTCAAATTCATTCATTAAGATCTTCGTCATCTCATCATGAAGAGAACTGAGGCTCTCATGGAGTGTCTTGGAGGGGTTGAAAAGTTGGTGTTTTTTCAGTGCCGGCACCTCATAGTGATGTTTAATATGATCCCCACAATAAGAAACTAAACAAACCAGACAGGACTTGACAGCTTTCATTTTCCTCCCACTGCAGACATCACAGGTCACATCTTCAGGTCCAGCATAGCAGTGATCAGCTGGAGCAGCTTGGAGTCCAGTTTTCTTCACATCCTCCACCAAAGCAGCTAACAGCACATTTTTCACCAACACGGGTCTCAGTTTGGATTTCTGTCTGCACTGAGGGCAGCTGTGGATTCCCCTCTGATCTTCTCCATCCCAGTGGTCTTTAATGCAGTTCATACAGTAGCTGTGTCCACATGGAATAGTCACCGGATCCTTCAGTAGATCCAAACAGATGCAACAGGAGAATGTTATGGAATCCATCTGATTTCCTTGCTGCTCCATTTCAGTTCTGAGTAACTCTGGGATCTTTCAAATCAAATTAAAGTGAGACAGAAGCAGCCAAACCCTCGTCTTTTCTATTTGCTGTGCTCCTGAACTTTACCTGATGCTGAATATTCTGATCCTTTATCTTTCAGATTGTTTAAGGGGAAGAACCAGGAAATGGGCTGTTTGAACTTGACTCTCTGTTTGAGTGGTTGAACTGGTTAAACTGGATCTTTCTTCTCTGGAAATTAAAGTGTTTAGTCCACAGTTGTTCTAATCATTTAAATCTTTGGTTCTTCACCCAGTCAGGCAACAATGATACAGCAACAAAGTTAATGTGTCTGTAAATCCTGTTTTATTAAAAATCAATAAAAACAAAGCCCTGGTTTACAGATAAGTTGTTTCATTCATATTTTGAGTATGAAACTTCTACCCTGGTTTCTGTCTTTTACTGCCATCTAGTGTTTAGAGGTACTTTGTACATGTTACAAAAAGTTGTGATGTTAAGTATAATAGGCAGATGATGCATGTTTGTTGACAACAGCTTGGCAACCAACATCAGGATCTGTGAAACTGACCGCTCTGAACATCATGAGAACTTGACTTTATCCTTCAGCACCCATTTTTATTTCAGCATCCAGGTGTATAGTTGTTAGTAAGGATGTGTCACATCTAGTAAGGTCCCAGTAGGGCTTACTGTTTCAAAGTTATTAATCACCAAAGATTTTTTCATTTCTTTTTACTTTTGACCTCTTACACCTGGAGGTCAAAGGTCACAGAAAGGTTGTTTCTTCACATTGCGAGCCTCCGCACTTTATTTTGTGAATTTCAATCCTCTACAACAAACTGAATTTGAATTACACTGATACCTGGTTTTGGGATGTAAGAGTGACAGAAGAGGATTTGTTGGCTTTGACTTACGGACACCAAAAGTAACATGCAGGTTCTGGGCCGCCCCGAGTTCATGTCCTGTAATTTTGGTTTCTCCAGCCACTCTGGGGACAGAAGGAGAAGCACCTTAAAGTTTTAGACCATAATCCTGTGAGTGAACCGAGGTCAAAGCGTAACCTCTGTTTTGACCCTGTGCATCTTGGATTTTCATCTTTTCCGGTGATGTTTGGTACGGACAGAAATAATAATCTACAAGGAACAAACCTGAACCACTCATGTGTTTCTTGCCCACTCCTGTCTTATGAAACAAACTTAATATGCTGAAGGTCAATTCAGTCAGGACTGTTGAGCCGTTTCTGTCTGTCATTAAAATATTCAGTCCATAAGCCATTCAGAAAACAAAGATATGACAAAGTTTAATATGTTTGTATATGATTTGTTAAAAAGCAGTAAAAACTACTTTTTGATATATCATAGTTAATGTCCAATAACCTTTACCTTTTTTGCCATACACTGCCATCTAGTGTTCATTTAAAAGTACAAGACAAAATTCATGAAAGATTTTGATAATTCTTCAGGTCCTCCACTAAAGCAGCTAACATGATTTTTTTTTTTTACCAGGACAGGTCTCAGCATGAACTCTTTCCTGCACTGAGGGCAGCTGAGGATTCTCCTCTGATCTTCGAACTGATATGTTAACCTCTGTTTGTCAAGGGATGGTATGAAAAAATTAGCTCACTGTCTGTAAACATTGTTATGCAGGATGTCTTTAACGTGCCAGACAGGTTTTGTTCCCATTAGTAGTTTTAAATGATCCAGAGATCTGCCTTTGACACACATTACAGTTTTATTAGTATTCAATACTCAACGTGTTTTATCTCAAAATAGAAACTTATCAATTTCTCATTATATTACTTGAGACTGTAGACATTTGGACATTTGGATGGAATTCTTTATCTGTACTTATTACTTCATTATAACTTTAGAATAACTCCCTAATATGATTAGAGTAAAACCGTAAGACATTTTGGCACACCTCTGACATCTCCAAAAGAAATCATAGTTACAAGGCAGTGGGAATAATAATATTTATGTGCAATTAAGTTCCCGTCCTCCCTCAATTTTTTTTACTTCTTCTCTGTTGTTTCTATAATGTATTTGTGACGGACCGAGTTAAAAACAGGAGGAATAGCAAGCATTTACAATTGCAATGTCAATATAACTAGGTGAATCAAAATCCTACTGAGCAATAATGGCTCCCTGGTTAAACAGAAGCAGGAAGTGGCAACACCCAAACAAACCCCAACATCAACAAACAAAATGAAGAAGTAGCTCCATAACGACAGCTGATCTCTGAGTAGTGAAGAAATAATGATGGAAACTAAAAACTAAAATACACATTTTTACCAAATGGACCTCAAATCACTGATGACTACTTCAGCTTAATAAACTCAGAAGAACATTCTGACAAAGAGAAAAATGAGAGGTCAAGCCAAACCCCAGCATATAGAGGCTCAGTGAATGTGGTCTGGACTCTGTGGAGGAGAGTCATGGCTTCAGAGACGCTGTAGAAACACAGAATACCTGCTCTGTGATCCAGATACACTCCTATTCTGGAGGAAACTGGACCTGATACTGGAGTTTTAATGTTGTTGTGAGAAAATCTATAAGTTTTCCTGCCACAATATAATGACCAAGATTTGCAATTTGATCCAAATTGACATTTATCAGACCATCCTTCTCTTCTGATGTCCTTGTATGATACTGCTATATAAACATGTATTCCTCTCTTCTCCACCTCCCAGTAACAACGTCCAGTCAGACTCTCTCTACTCAAGACCTGAGACCAACCAGTGAATCTGTCTGGATGATCAGGATAAGGCAGACATGAAGACACAAATGTCGCTTTTCTGTTTCCCTCAGTTAATACCAAATATCTGTTAGCTGTGTTTGTATCCAGGGTGATTTTTTTTGAGTATTTTAGGATTTCATCCCTTGTCTTTGGTTCTGGTTCTGACAGTAGAACATCCACTCCAGTGACTGCCAGCTTGATGTTTGTCCCTGGGTCTCTCAGAACATCCTTTAGTTTGTCTCTGAGCTCTGACACAGCTGCTGTCACGTCCTCAAAGTGTCTCAGAGGACGGATGTTGATGCTGGATGAGTGTGTAGACTCACTGAGTGCTGGCAGTGAGGGGTAGTTGAGGAGAAACTGGGTGTGATCCTCTGTGTGTGAGAGCTGCTCCAGCTCAGCGTCTTTCCTCTTCAGCTCAGTGATCTCCTGCTCCAGCTTCTCCTGAACATCTTTGACTCGACTCACTTCAGTTTCCTGCTGGGATCTGATCTGCTGCTTCACATCAGAGCTTCTTTCCTGGAGGAGACGGATCAGCTCAGTGAAGATCTTCTCACTGTCCTCCACTGCTTTATCAGCAGAGACATTGATGGCCTCCACCTCCTGTTGAAGCAGCTTCACATCTTTCTCTTGGTCCTGGATTCTCTGATGGATTTGTTGTCGACTCTCCTGGAGCTCCTTCTGTTTCTCAGCTCTTTCTGCTGCAGCTGGGACTGTTTCATGGTTTTTATGTTCATCCATAGTGCAGAGATAACAGATACACTGCTGATCAGTACGACAGAAAATCTTCATCACCTCCTCGTGATGTGGGCAGATGTTCTGCTGAAGCTTCTTGGAGGGATTCACCAGCTTGTGTTTCTTTAATCCAGGGACGTCAACGTGAGGTTGAAGGTGATTCTCACAATAGGAAACCAAACAAACCAGACAGGACTTGACAGCTTTCAGCTTCCTCCCGGGGCAGACACTGCAGGTCACATCTTCATGTCCAGCATAGCAGTGATCAGCTGTAGCAGCTTGGAGTCCAGTTTTCTCCAGATCCTCCACCAATTCAGCTAACATGATGTTTTTCTCCAGTTTGGGCCTTGGTATGAACTCTTTCCTGCACTGAGGGCAGCTGTGGATTCTCTGATCTTCTCCATCCCAGTGGTCTTTAATGCAGTTCATGCAGTAGCTGTGTCCACAGGGAATAGTCACCGGATCCTTCAGTAGATCCAAACAGATGGAACAGGAGTATTTTCCTGAATCCATCTGATTTCCTCTCTGAGCCATTTCACTTCTCAGCAATACTGACTGTCTGGAGGTCCTATTCCTACTGTAGATATGTCTCACAAAAAGCCAAGCACCAAGTTGTTACTGATCTGCAGCAGTTGGTGGATCCTGCTGATACTGAAGCTTTCAGATGAGTGAAACAGGAAATGCAACAACAGAGCTGAACTCTGTTTAATAGAAGGGAGGAGCTCAACAGCCTTTTTTTGGGAGGGGCAGAGTACTTCTGAAGTTAAACTTGTCACTTCACCTTAAAGCTTTTTAAACCTTTCAATTGAAACTCTATTGAAGGCGGCTTCAATAGACATAGGTGGTTTGTCTCCTATACAAGATCCCTGACCTCTTTTATCTTTTTTACTCCTGGTGCCCTTTTCTATTTTATTTATTTAGGTTTTTACATATCTTTTAATCTGAGTGCCACAAGGCCTGCTTGTGTCCCTCAACAATTGTATTTCGCTAATTATAACAGTTTCGCAAAATTAATGAGTCTGGCTGCCCTCAGTCTAATAATGACTCTCCAAATAGTTTGGACGTATTCTTATGTGGTGCGTTTCTATCCTAAAGCAAAAGATATAAAACTTCAAATATTTCACGAGATATTAACATACATGGAAAAACCTTATGAAAGCCTTATATTATAGCAGAAAGTACCATGGCCACCATAAGTAAAGCTAGCAGTATTCACTTATGCTGCATAAGTACATTATTACGAGACCTTTTGCGAGGAACTGCAAAAGTATTGTGAGGGAACGCAATACTTTTGAGTGGCAACTCAGAAGAAAAACAAAATCCCCATGTCCCTTACAGGGCTCCGTAGCTGAAGCACTCATCCTTAAGAGCCTCATGAAAATGGACTTTCCTCACTGATGTAAGAACATTCCCAAGATAAATAAAATGTAACCAGACACTTTGAAGATTCTCTGATGCCAGAAGATGATGTAAGGAATCCTGTGAGTTCATACACATCAGTTTGCTTCTTGTGGGAAGCAATCTGTATGAGCCAATTTTAAGATCAGTTGGAACGTCAAGATTCTACCGATCCTAAAGTTCTTGGATCATTGAAACACGAGGATCCAGGAAATGCAGCAGCAGAGCTGAACTCTGTGTTCAATAGAAGGGAGGAGCTTCACAGCAGCTGCGGTTGGGAGAGGCAGAGGATCTCCAAAGGTTTCAGATTGGTGCAGGATTTCTGATTTCACTCCCTGCTTTTTAAACTTTTCAGTTCAGATACTTACTTTGGTCTCGATTTGGCCAGATTCAGTAGTGTATTTTCGTATATACAGGATTGCTCCTACAAAATAAGACAAATGTTTCTTTCTAAGAAAATGCAACACATTGCATAGCTGCTGACTTTAACTGACTTCGGTTTACAAATAAACTGATTAATTTGTGTGTTAAAGGACCTCCAGGCCCAATAACCTTTACTCTGTTTTTTTTCCTTACACTGCCATCTAGTGTTCATTTGCAGGTACTGGGCAAGAATTACAAAAGATTCTGCAGATGACTTTAATAAAAACAGATCATTATAGAACAGATTTAATTTAATTTTATTCATTAAAAAATTTTACACCGTTTATTTTCTCATTTTTCTTTCAGCATAAATTACTATTTGTTTTCTTGATGTGATTAATATTACTCGATATCAATTTTTGACACAATATGAAACTTTTTATCCTTGTAATGGTTCACTAGACTTGGATTGGCTGAACAAGAAACACAGGGTGCAATGTCAACATCACAGTCCTAGATTTTTTTTACATGCTGGATTAAATGTTTGATTAAAAGATAATTATGAAGTCAGCATATGACAAATTAGACCTGAGGACAAATAATGCAGAATTTTGTAAACTGCACCAATGCAGTGTAAATCCAGTGTAAATTTAATTGGCACATGGAAAATAGGACTTGTAAACAACTCTGGTCCAACACGAACTCCCACTGTTACCACTGCAGTTTGACAACCATCATCCCAACAAGCAGCTACTTAAACAAAACAGAGATAATGCACCAGTTCCAGTAACTCATTCTAGTTAAACCAGTCCTTAAACCCAGTAAGAGAACATCAATGATGGTTCAGAAATCATTTTACTACTTTTGAATTTACTTTAATCATTTTAACAGCTTGAAACCCAAGCAATCATTGATTTATCAGACATAAAAATAAAATCAATCAGATCATAAAGCTGATGCAGTTTGTATGGTTTCCAACTACTGAAAGTAAATAAGCACAAAAATGTTATTTGATAGTGAATAGTCTTAAACATGATTAGCTCAAAAACTAAGCAGCAGTAGAAATCCAGAGCCATTACTGTCCAGAATTAAAAACAACTCCTCTTCATTCTTTCATTTATTTAAAATACACATCTTGTATAACCTTCTAAATTGATTGATGTTTTTCCTTTGCTGATATGAAATATCCATCCATCCATCCATTTTCTTACACCCTTCTTCCCTAATGGGGTCGGGAGGGTTGCTGGTTCCTCTCCAGCTGCGTCCCGGGCGAGAGGCGGGGTCACCCTGGACAGGTCGCCAGTCTGTTGCAGGGCAACACAGAGACATACAAGACAAACAACCATTCACACCTAGGGAGAATTTAGAGAGACCAATTAACCTGACAGTCATGATTTTGGACTGTGGGAGGAAGCCGGAGAACTCGGAGAGAACCCACCATACACAGGGAGAACATGCAAACTCCATGCAGAAAGACCCCGGGCCGGGAATCGAACCCAGGACCTTCTTGCTGCAAGGCAACAGCTCTACCAACTGCACCACTGTGCAGCCGATATGAAATATGTCAACTGTTATTTTATATTATTAACATTTTGACTAAAATCCTCCTGGAATGAGGTGCTATCCGCTTTAAAGTGATTAGTTAACTCCCATCAGCTTGATCCATAATCTGAAGTTTGCCTAATAAAATATATTATTATATCATATTATGTATTAAAAAGTAGAATTCCAGTAACTCCTTAAAATTGACAAATTTCTTATCTTAGATATAAAAAATTAACCTTTTTCATAACAATAAATAATAATAGAGTAGATAATGTGGTGCATGTGATTTATTAGTTTGTACTTCGATTTGCATGTAAACATCTTTTTATAAGATTTTTAACATCAGTGTAGATAAATTGTGCGGTTTTAGATTAGAAGAACTCCTTTATTTTCACCATTTTGTGCAGTAAAAACTACTGCGAGTTAAAATTCAAGACAACTGCAGCAGTTTCACTTTTTATTCCATCCTCATCTAATAATGGTTGACCTGTTGATCCTAAGTCTGCTAACTGTTATGAAAAAAAGGAGTATAAAACCTCAGTGTTGGCCTCACTGCACTTCCTGTTGCACACAGAATATAATTAAAAACTTTTAACTTTTAGCAGAAGTCAACCAAAACATTGTTCTTTACCAGCCTTTGTCATTGTTGTTTTAATCATATTGTTTAATTTTCAAGTTGCACTGAATTCTCATTAACATGTTTATTACATAACTGCCTCACATTACTGTATATTTTTATGTTATTTAGTTGGTAAAGCACTTTGGGCAGCTGAGTGTGTGGAAATGTGATCTGACCTCAGATCAGGTCTGATCACTAAACCTCTTCTCTTTAGTGTTAATCTTTCATGTTCACCAGGAAATTAATTGTTTCTTATTCTTTAGGTTTGTTGCTCTTTTGTGTTGGGACAATTTCTGTAGCGGCTGTTTAGTTTTTCTGAACTGGAATGTATTTACCACTATTGTACTGTATTTTACACCTCCATACCATGAAAAGTGTGGCTCGGTCAGAATTGGCTTTCAGGAGGCAGAATAATAGTGAAGTAATAAGTAACCATGAGTAAATATTTCTATTTCCTTTCTTATTAAATATCCTTCCTCAATTCATCTTCCACTTTCAATATTCTAGTGGTAGTGAACAGAATTAACATTTTCAGTAGACCAAATAAAAAATATCCATCATAATAAAAAGAAAACAAAACAATTTCAATTTATTTGCTTTTTGTGATCAAAACAAAATTAAACAAGTTATTTTCATAAGTTTTAATTCCTCTAAAAAGAAATAAACGCAAACATAAGGATCAGCTAACCAAAGCAATAAACTGTTAATAATTCATTAGTTTCTGGAATGATAAATGAGTTCAACAATCATCCAATGTACATCTGATTAAAACACAATAACACAGAGTCGATTTATGTTAAAGCTGATTACATTTTTATATTTAAACTTCACACAATGCAAACAGACTTTCATCCCCAGATTTGTGTTGACAATAAAGTTCAAAAACAGAGGATAAGGAAGATATATAAACAATTAAATGAAAATCTTTCCAGTTTCTATGATTTGACTTGTAGAAATGTTTAATGTTTCCTGTCAAAACAAGTAAAAATTAAACCTTAACAGCATTCTAAATGTCAAAGTTCAAATCTTGACCATTCAGTGTAAAATCTTCCTGAATCATCTTAAGGAATCTATTTCCATCCCATATAAAGCTTTTAGATCAGTGCAACACTTTCATCAGGCTTTAACTATTTATTTCTCTATTAGTTGAATGATATAGCCCCATAAACAGTGGACTCATGTTGATGAACAAATGCATGAGTCTGAATGAATCAAAAACATAATTTCTAATCACTGTGAAAGTGAAGAGTAATTATTCTACTTATCCAGTGAGTCTTAAAAAATCAATTGTATGATTGAATGATAATAAGGAATCACATTACTGCCAGAATCAAAATAACCTTGTATCTTTGTGAATATTTAATTACCAAAAGTCTCTCTTTCAATATAAAAACAGGATGTTACACTAAATTAAAACCATATTTTAACAGAGTTAAATCCAGACATGATTGATTAATTTCAGTTGTCCCTTAAGTGTTTTTCTTAGTGTTGGAACATCATCCACTTTATTTTATGGGATGTGTATAAAACTTATTTGTTTGGCACTTTCATAAATATGAAGGAATTTTCATGAATGTTTGTGACGGTTATTAAATAATGACATTTTAATGCAAAGATCACAATTAATGGACTTTTAATGCAAGTTTTAATGTAACTTTTGATTGAACGTGTCATTTTTTTACTAAATAAAGTAATTAAAAAACCCAGTTTGCATTGCTGTTCCTACTCTATTTAACTCTAATGAGCTCAGCTGTGGTTCCGTAATCTAAAAGCCAAAGCCCAGCGTACAGCGGCTGAGTGAATGTTGTCTGGACTCTGTGCAGGAGAGTCATTTTCTTAGAGATGCTGTAGAAACAAAGAACACCCAATTTGTAATTGAGGTACACTCCAACTCTGGAGGAAACTGGACCTGATACTGGAGTTTTAACGTTGTTGTAGGAACAGGAGTAACTATTTGCATCACAGTGCAAAGCCCAGGATCTGTCGTTGAGTCCAAATCCACATTTTTCTGATGTACCTGCTCTGGAAATGTTTTTGTATGTGACGGCAACTTCAATCTCTCCCCCCTTCCACTCAACCTCCCAGTAACAACGTCCAGTCAAACTCTCTCTGCTCAGAACTTCACAAAAATAAGTGAATCTTTCTGGATGATCTTCATAAGGCTGCTGTTGCTTCATTAATGTTACTTTTCTGTTTCTATCCGATAACAACAGAAATCTGTTTGCTGTGTTTGGATCCAGAGTGATTTCTTGTGAGTGTTTTAGAAAGTCAGATCTGGTCTTTGGTTCTGGTTCTGGCAGTAAAACGTCGACTTTACTCACTGTCAGTGAGATGTTTGTTTTTATGTCTGTCAATAGGCCTTCTAGAACACGTTTGGCATCTGACACAGCAGCTGTCACGTCCTCAAAGTGTCTCAGGGGACGGATGTTGATGCTGGATGAGTGTGTAGACTCACTGAGTGCTGGCAGTGAGGGGTAGTTGAGGAGAAACTGGTTGTGATCCTCTGTGTGTGAGAGCTGCTCCAGCTCAGCGTCTTTCCTCTTCAGCTCAGTGATCTCCTGCTCCAGCTTCTCCTGAACATCTTTGACTCGACTCACTTCAGTTTCCTGCTGGGATCTGATCTGCTGCTTCACATCAGAGCTTCTTTCCTGGAGGAGACGGATCAGCTCAGTGAAGATCTTCTCACTGTCCTCCACTGTTTTATCAGCAGAGACATTGATGGCCTCCACCTCCTGTTGAAGCAGCTTCACATCTTTCTCTCGATCCTGGATTCTTTGCTGGACTTTCCTTTGCTTTACCTCAATCTCCTTCTGTTTCTCAGCTCTTCCTGCTGCAATTTGGACTGTTTCATGGCCTTTATGTTCATCCAGTAAGCAGAGATAACAGATACACTTCTGATCAGTACGGCAGAAGATCTTCATCACCTCATCATGACGAGAGCAGATGTGTTCCTCAAGCTTCTTGGATGGATTCACCAGCTTGTGTTTCTTAAATTGAGCAACATCATAATGAGGTTGGAGGTGATTTTCACAGTAAGAAACCAAACAAACCAGACAGGACTTGACAGCTTTCATCTTCTTTCCAGTGCAAATGTCACAGGTCACATTTTCATGTCCAGTAACGTAGTGATCAGCTGTAGCATCTTTGAGTTCAGTCTTCTTTGTATCCTCCACCAACTGTTCTGGCAAGGTATTTTTCTTCAAGTCACGCCTCAGTGTAGAAGTTTTCCTGCAATAAAGGCAGCTGTGGATTCCCTTCTGATCTTTTCCATCCCATAACTCTTTAATACAGTCCATGCAGTAGCTGTGTCCACAGGAAATAGTCACTGGATCCTTCAGTAGATACAGACAGATGCAACAGGAGACTTTAGAATCCATCTGAACTCCTTTCTGTGCCATTTCCCACTTCAGCAAAAAGTGTGTTAAAACATTAATTGCCTCTGCTGCACATAAAGCCACCTGCATGCAGAAAATTGCTCTCCTTCAAAAAACAGAAGCATTCAGTCCTGTGACTTTTCAAGTTCTGCTGTGCAGCTTTGTGAATCTGTTAACCTACTTTTTAGAAGGGAGGAGCCATTGCCAAGATTTATAATGATGTTATCAGGTATCAGTTTTTATGAGTACATAACAAGCATGCCCTTTGAACTTTTACAGCATGTTTTGACCACTTATGAACCTGCAAAAATATAACTTGGATCATGTGACAAATGTGATGAAGAAAACACTTCTATAAAAAACAGATGTATCCCCTAAACATTCACACAATTTTAATACAGTTTTCCAATTTAATTAGATGTTAGGCCAGTTGAAAAAAATAAGAACTTTAACTTCATCAAATCTTTAGTGGTTGAAGTCAAGGACTGCAAAACAGACAGAAAAAAAACACTTTTTTCAGGCTGAAGGTTTATTCCAATTCAGTTCTTTTAAAGAAAGCATGATGAAAATTGTAATTTTAACAGCTAGTAATGCTTACAAACAATAAAAATATTAGGTTGAGAGAACTTGCACATTTACTAATAATACCAGAATGAGTGTGCATGTTTGGATTCATGAGTTTATGAGATTCAAGAAAGAAAATAACATATTGATTTGAGTTTATTAAAAAAATTATTTGGGGTACTCCTCATCTGTCTTGCCTCTTAATGAGAAGAAATGGAAGTTATAATCTTATATACTTGGGTGTTCTGCAGCCTTTTTAACAGGTTTTATATATTTTCGATAGCCACTGCAAATCTGCAGATGTTTCCAAAACATAAAGAAGTGGAGCCTTAAGGTGTTTTCCCCTCTCTGCAGGAAGCTGATACTAAAAGATATCACAGCTGTAGGATGTTTTTACATTTAAAAACACAACATTATACAGCTCTGTCAGCAAGACTTTTATTTCACAGTTTAATTAATCTTTTCAACACAATAAGGGATTCCTCATTTCCACCCAGATCCCAGCAAACATACACATTTTCACCTCGACAGACATAAAGATTACAGCTTATTGTGAGATTAAAACATGTCATTAGAAAACACTGCTGTTCCCACAGTTCCTTCATGGGAAAACTTGACTCATTTTATCAAAGGCATTTCAGGAAGAAGACGTTCTACCCAAAATTATCTACTGTATATATGTCAGTTATTACTATGTTGTAGCTGAGTTAAATGAACATGAAGCTCAGTCTCTACTTTTTTGGAAAAATTTGACCAATTTCCTTCAAATTTGGGATTTTTGTCACTTCATGTAAATGAAAATTAATTTCAATCAATAACAATGAGGCTTGAAGTGAAGTAAATACACACACATGCACACACACACCCACACAAACAAACAAACAAACAAACAAACAAACAAACAAACAGGGCCCAGTAAGTAAAGCCACCTGATTCAATCTGCTTGGGAAAAAATCAGTTCAGCTACGTCTTATCTTTGATTTCCGCATTGCACGGTCCAATAAAACCTGAACACTGCATGTCAGTAAAGCTTTATCTGTGATTTAAAGAGAACTGGCCTCAAGGTTTCAATGGGAAGTTTAGAAAAATGAGAGAGTTGCTTCTCTGCTTTTGGTTACCTGTCAGTGAGACGGAAAACACAGAAAAAAGTGGCAAAAACAAAAAAATAATAATCAGTCATCAGTCAATTTTTGGACTATTTACTGCAATCTTAAATACAAATTCAGATATTACTTATTTCTGCGTACATGCTTTTACCATTAAGTATTAGAGCCGCACTAAAAGTAAAAAATTTAATTAGGAGAATAAAGTCATAATAATGTGAGAATATAGTAATAAAATTAAAAGACTAAAGTTACAATATTACAAGAATACAGTTGTGCAAGAATTAAGTTGAATTCATTAGAATATAGTACTAAAATTATGAGAATAAAGTCATATGAGAATAGTTAGAATATTATCAGATTAGTCATAATATTTAAGTTGTAATGTTATGACTTTTTATAGTAATACCACAACTTTATTCTCGTATTATTCTCACAATGTTATTAATTTATTTTTTTAACATGGCTCTAATGCTTCCAATGTTTTCTTTCAATTCTGGATTCATGTTTTTTGTAAGTTTTCAGTTATCTTGATGCACTACTTAAAAGTTTATCTGCAAGACTAAATAAATTTTGGTAGAACGCTTTTTTTCTTTTACAGAGTTTGAAAAACTAAAGCATTTTTTTAATCAAAGATTCTCATGAACTGAACAGATTTTCTCTCATTTTTGACTCAGGTGTTAGCAGGACAAACAACAACAACTGAAGGCTCCTCTTGGTTTGGTATAAAGCAAAGAGAAAAGAATTAAGACCACTGGGTTCATAGCAGGCATAGAAGGTCAAAGGTCAAGTCGCCAATCCAAAGTTTGGCTGGAGTTTTTCTCCAAGGTAACAACAGCTCAGAAAGACAGACTTGTTGGAATCGCAATAACAAAAGTTGATGTAATTTTACACCTCAGTGACAAGTAGAGAAACCTGGGATGGTTGAAAACAATCTGAGCTCATCGGAAACTTTTACTGTTTTAGTTTAAATGTTTTAGTTTAAGGAACTAAAACATTTGACTGTAAACAACTAAATGCAGCTGAAAATCTGTTTGCATCAGCAAAAGTCAGATTCTTTGACACACATGATTCAAATCCCTTTGGACATTAATAGGAGTTTGTAAAACCGGGGCGTCCAAACTGTGGGTCAGAGGTCATGTTTGTGTTCAGGCCCTGATTTCAAGTCAATAGTGGCAAAAATTTGGCCAACAAACAGAAAATAAGAATTTGAAAATGTGATGTTTTTCTTTTAAAAGGCAGCACTCCAAAGCCTGTTTATGTTTTGGATCTTTAGTGATATACAATCCGTAAAAATATTTTATTAAGAAGGAAACACTTAAAAAATAAAATAAAAATCAAACTAACTTTTGCATCTTTAATAAACTTTGAGGGCTGCCAGTGGTTTAGGTTTGCCATTTGTGGTGAATCATTTGTAACTTCTGGACCAGTCCATGTAATGTTCAGATGCTTCCCTTAAATAATAATTCAGCCTGAATTGTTCAGTTAAAGTTCAGTTTCTTCCAAATATTTACGGCTACAGAAACCTTTTATGTGTCAAAGTCAGCCCATAAATGGTTGAATTTTAACGATTTCAAAGAATTTGAACATTTATAGTTTCAGGAGAGCCTCCAGCCAAACTGTGAGTGAGCGGCTCCAACCAAAGGTCAAGGCCATGGAAAGGTTGCATCACTGCATCAGGTCAATGCGTTTATTCAGACACTTTCTTTTCAAGTTTTATAGACGGGAACTACTTTCCCATTGATGCAAACACCCATCTCAAAAGTTCCTCTTCCCCAAAAGTGAAAACATCAAACAAACACGCAGCTTTGGACAGACAGTTTCATGGAAAGTGCAAATGGAGACGAACGTTAGTTGGATGTAACATGATTATATAAAAGAAAGAGATTCATTGATGTTTGCTACCTTTCTTGAATCCCAAATATCTGTTTTTTTTAACTATCTAAATACTGAAATTACATTTAAATGTCAAAATGGTTTATTAGTTAAGTGGAAAATCATTTTCTTTAGGTAGTTTTTTTTTTTTTGAGGCATTGACGATGAGATTGTTCTTTTCATTTGTAACACTACTTATTCTTCAATCTGCTACTGTTTTCCTACTTCACAACAGACGCACACAGACACTGACAGAACGATATCTACATTATTTACAGTCTTACCCTTTTATCTAAAATGATATAAAGTGAGAAGCAAAGAGCTCATCATCTGGACTTCAGTGGGCCCTTAAATTCAATCCAAATGCATCTTTAAAGCGATGCTTGAACAGTTCAGGTGATAAAAATGGATGTAAGTCAGTTGATCAGGAATAAAACAGAATATCTTAAAGTAGGTGAAAGTATGAAGAAGCAGAAAACAGAAGTTAAAGACTGAGGCTGAATCCCATTTCCAAAGTTCAGTTCAAATCTCTTTTCCAGATTAAAATCTCAATATTTTTTCAGAATTATTACTGACAAAAGTATTTTATCATCTCTGTTATTTAAATGATAAAGTTTCCCTTTAAATCCAGCCAGGTGGAGAAGAACCAGCAGCTTTGGTTGCTGTTAAGCATCTGAATTAATTTAGAGAAGCTGTTTCAAAATATGCAAGACTAATTTTTTCATATATGTTAAAAAATCTGTCAGTGGAACTAGCACTTTTTCTTATCAATGCAACAAACACAAAATCTTACCAAGTATTTTTGTCTAGTATCTTGTACTAACACCTTAATACACCTGAAATAAGACAAATGTAACTTATAAGTAACTTTTCAGCAAAATATAGGAGCTTATTTAAACCTAAATTATTTAAAGTAAATCTTTAAAACTGAGAAAGACGTTCTGGTCCCATTGGCAGATTATTTTACTTATAACAAGACATTTTTGCCTCGTCATCAGTGAAATAATCTGCCAGTGGAACTAGTACTTTACTAGTACTAAAAGTACTTATTTATTTAAAATAAAGCTCCTAACGTTTGCAGAAAACTTACATCTTATTTTACGTGTATTAAGATATTTGTACAAGAAACTAGACAGAAATACTTGGTAATATTTTGTGTTTTTGCAGTGCAGCCTGGATGTGATGAACAGGAAATGGGATTCAGGTTAACGGATGTTTTGAGTTCTGACTTTTCTTTCTTGCTCATTATGTCTTAATGAAAAGCCAAAGTTCAGATTTGCTGCCTTCATTTTCCCGTGATTCTTCCAATCAACTCAAACTTCAGTTGATAAACAAACAAAAAATAAATATGAAAACATTGTTCCTTCAGGAGAGATATTTCCAAAGGTTCTGTATTATTTTTATAAAGATAATTGATAAAAACCAAAACACTGGATCAGCGGCGCAGACAGGCACAGTGCTCAAATATCTCCTCAGTTGGTTGATGATAGAAGAAGACGTGAGTTTTCTCCAGTGAAGGAGAGACAACAGTTGGACCTTTTTCAGATAAATGGAAGACATCCTGGTTTAGCAGGAACTTCAGAGAAGGTTGGATCAGTTCTTATTTGTAGTAAAACCAGTAAAATCCCATTTAAAGTTCATTCCAGACCGTGGTGTTTGATCAGTAGGTCCAATCGAAGGAGTCGGCAGCACCTTGATGGTGTCCGTGGGTTCATGGACGTCCTGCTTGGTTTCAGTGGCGGCGCCTGTTTTAACGGATCAGAACCGGGCCTTGTGCAAAACCTTCTGGGGATCAATTGGCACGCGCTCTGGACGGTTTCCAGGAGACGAACTGGATTTAATACTGGAGAGACTGGTCTGGAGTAAAGAACCAGGAAACTGGGTCCATGTCAGAGGACCAAAGAGAGAGAGAAGCTGAGAAAATGAACTTTGGGTTCATTTTAAAAAATGCAAACTCGTTTAGTTTTCTGGAAATTAAAATAGACTTAAGGCTACTCTATAAACCGGTTTAGAAATGAAAACCTCATTTAGGGAAAAGAAACTAGATAGAAGACTGTTGATTTAGTTTCCATGGAAACAGGAATCAGAATCAAAAGTCCAAACTGGGATATTGGGCTTTGATTTGGAAAAGGTTTTGAGAGGAAAGGCAAATTTCTCAAACTTTTTTTAACATTTCTGACCAGATCTGAGGGAAAATCCTGTGGATGTGTTGAATAAATCTATAAGTAAACAGTGGATTTGTCTGACTGCCAGTAGCTGCGTTTCCAATAATCAAATAATTTTAATTATGTAACAAATCTTTTGTCAGCAAACAGCAATTCTGAAAAAAGTTAACATTTTTCAAGAAAAACTTTTTGAGCTAGGATGTTTTATCAAAATCAGTGTATTTCCCATTGCACAAATCATGTGATCAACAACTGGATGTTACTACTGCTGGAAACGACAAACAAGACGACAGGAAGTAGTTTGAGGAAAATGGTGCCCCATGATTTTTAAAGACCTGTCATTTTAATTGTTGTTTATTTAACAGAAGTGTCGTAATTGTGAATTTGTGGGGTTTTTTTGGGATATCAACGATTTTGCACAGACTTGTAATGGAAATGCAGCTACTGGACAGTTTGGTTTTAGATTAAACGTCATCTCGTCCCTAAAATGATGTTGGGATAACTTCACTTTGTGTGAATTAAGTCACTAGTTGAGGATCAAAAATGTAGTAGAGAATGTTTAATTACATCTGTCTATATTTTAAAGTTTTACTTTCCTAGAAATGAAAGGGAGCCGGTTGCAGATAAATGGAGATAAATGGAGACTTTAGGAAGCTCCCAGTTGGTTGCTCCCAGTCTGCATCATGTTGGTGGGACTGGGATGTGGCCTAAACCAGCGGTGAGGGAACTTGTTTCGTCTCCAGAATCGGAGATTCACGATCCGACTCCTGCGCCTCTTCACTGGCGTGATCTTCAGGGCCGCTCACAGTGTTGGACTCTCCGGGTGCCTCGTCCTACAAAAACAGCAACTTTACCAGCATCACAAATACATTTCTACACGATAAGAACCAAACTGCTGCAGCTGAGTGGGAAAAGTTTTAATTGTGATGTTTCCTACCGTCACCCAGAGGTGGGAGAGAACTTCCTCAGCAGTGAACCGAGCGTCAACGTTCACCTGGAGCATCTGACTGATCAGCATCTGAGGAGCAGGTCATGTGACCGATAGCAGTGAAAGACTGATCTGATCTGAAACTTAATAACATCTTCAGGTCACATCTACAAACATCAGGATGGGATTTAGATTGTTTCTTACAGGTTCACTTTGATTTCTGATTTGTTTTTTGTCATTTTTTACTCCAACTGACCAAGTCTTAGTCTAAAACAAACTAAAACAAATGATGATAATTTGTTTTCTGTTCTTTTTGTCCTGTGGAGAACTCAACAAAATATTAATGTACAGAGATTTTGACTGAATTTATGGTCGTTTTAAAGAACAAACAATGACTTTTATGCATGTTGTTGAATTACCGATTAGCTACAATCTTGGTAAAGATTAACAGGTTGATATCTGACGTTTATTTTTCACAAACTGATCCAAACCTTTGCCGATAAGCTGATGTTGTCCCAGTCTGGAGATGGAAACTCCAGCTTCCCTCTGAGGATCTGATCAAATAGTTCCTCCTGGACGTTATTCTCACTGCGGAAAGTAAAGCAGATTTCTGTACAGTTACAAATAAAACACACTGTGCAACTAATAACTCATTAAAGTTACAAAAAACTGTAATTTTTTAAAGTTTAAGATTTTTAATCTGTCACACAAATGAACTCCCCAACTCGAACATAAAACAGGAAACGTTCATAATAACATGAAACCACCACAGGATGATGCAAATAAAAACATTTATTATTAATTTCCTGGTTAAAGTAAGATGTTGCGTTCACTGACCTTCTGAAAGGAGGGAATCCACAGAGCAGGATGTAGGCGATGACTCCCGCCGCCCAGATGTCCACCTTCAGACCGTAACTGGAGAAAACATCAACATTACTGGTTGTTCACCACCAACAGGATGATTAATCACAGAAATATGGAAAACAAATAATTTACCAAAACACAAAGATAAAAAAAAATTCAATAAAAATGTGTGACTTTAGAGTAGATTATAAAACCTTCACAAACTCCAGATGTTATCACTATGAAAAGTATTTATTATAATTTTATGATTTTTAGTCTCTGGTGTATTTGCAAATATATAAAGTTCATAAAAATTTGAACTTTTAGCTTAAATAGTTTTATTAAAAACCAATAAAAAATAATAAAACTATTTTATTTATGATTGTTGGATCTCTGTTTGTATAAAAGTTGTTAAACGCAGTAGATTTAAAAACAAAAATAAAACTTCCATAACCAACTAATTAAATAAAATATTTAATCAAATGGAAAACAGCAATAAGGGAAATTCACAAGCAGCTTTTTGCCTTTCAGCAGGAGCGTGAGGGCGGGACGCGTCTGTCTTTATGTTTATTCCTCTTTTTTAGTGTTTTAGTTTGACTTCCTGTCTCTCACCCGGTCTCAGCGATGATCTCCGGCGCCACGTACGTCGGCGTGCCGCAGACGGTGTACAGCGGACCCTCCACCACCGTCGCCAGACCGAAATCGCCCAACTTCAGGGACTTGGTGCCGTCCGGATATTCACACACCTGCAGGACGAAACCCAAACCGAGCGCCACAGAGTTCAGGTGCAACAGAAACACTTCCTGTTAGAGTTAAAGGTCTGTTTTGGTACCAGCAGGTTCTCTGGTTTGATGTCTCGGTGGACGATGTTCATCCGGTGTAAATACTTGATGGCGCCGGCCAGGTTGAACACCATGGCGCTGGCGTCTCGCTCGCTGTACTTGGTGGAGGAGGTGATGGCGTCGAACAGATCGCCGCCCTGAGGGAACCAGGAACAAGTTAAACATGGAGAATGAAGCTTTTATTTATTCATTTAATCATTCGATAATGATTAAAACAATGAAACAACAATTAATAAAACAAAAACATTGAGAAAATTCTCATTTTTTAATCTGTGGTTCATTTTACTAATTTATTTAGTTTGGGATTAAAACAATATTAATGCTGTAAGAGCTGACCATGAAAAAACTTTTTTTCTAATTTAAAGTGAAGGTCTAGGATTGATGGTATCTGGGTCAAAGGTCAGAGGTTAATTGAAGGACCTTAACGAGCTCCATGACCAGGAAGAGCTGCGTGGGCGTCTCGTCCACCTCGATCAGCTGGATGATGCTGGGATGCCGGACCCTCCTCAGAACCGCCACCTCGTTCTCTATCAGGTGTTCCTGTCCGGAGAAACGTTTCCACCAAACCAGAAAAAATTTAAAGAAGTTAATAATTACACACAAACGGATGCATTTAAACAGTAAGTTTTGCTGTTAGTTCAGAGGAGAAGAGCGATAATGAAAGGATGTTTTGCGCAGTGAGAGCTGGAGGCAGCAGCTACCTTCCCGCAGCATCGAGCTTTATCGATGATCTTCAGAGCGAACTCCTGACCGGTCGACCTGCAGACACAAACAGGCAGGACGAGTTAAAACCTGCAGCTCAAACACCTGATAAAACCACAAACACAACCAATCAGTTTTACTCTTTATCAATCAGAGAATCCTAAATGTAAACAGATTAATATATATTGTTTTAGTTACGCTATCAATTATTCTGATGATTATTCAATTAATCGATACAGATTTTTTATTTAAGACTTTTTATACAATATTAGAATGGATAACAAAATAAACATTTTACTGTCTAAAATGCAGCAGCAGCATTCCTTTAGAAAAGGGTCATTATTTAGGAAACTAAGCAGCTAATAAAATAATTATGTTAATTATTTTTCTGCTTGACTTAACATCAAAATATTAGAACTGATCTGGTGATCAATTTGTGGATCAATCAGCTAATGACTGGATAGAAAAGGATGTTTTTCTTCTTATAATAATTGAACATTTACAAAGAATTTTTTTAAATCTTAAATAAAAAAAGATAAATTTTTTGCACAGTTTTGGCTAAATTTCTGCTCTAATGGAGTTGTTCTTTTTAAAAATTGCCTTTTTTATACTAAATTACATTTAATTACAACTAATTTTTTAAGATGATGAATTTTTATTTATCTACTTCTTGTTTTTAATTTTAAAAACCATTGAGTTGTTTGATAATGTTTTACAGTGTGAGGTTTACCTCTCCACACACTCCTTCACCACAGCAAAGTTTCCGTCTCCGATCACTTTTCCCACCTTGTACTTCTCGTTGATGGTGGAGGACGAAACGGATCGGTTTCCGTTCACTGAAAGAGAAAACATTCATTATACATTTATTTTATCTTTTTATTAATAGTAGGAAAGTTAAACTCAAGCTGCAGCTTCACCACTTTTATCTGCGATGCTTCATTTTCTGAACCTTCAGTGGGTTTTTCTAATAATAAAGACTAAAGAAACAACTCAAAGACCTTCATTATATTTAATTTTTACTACGATGGAAGCACAAACCTTCCTCTGCATCGTCCGGCTGCTCGGCTTCCCCGTTCACCTCAGTGGAAGACGCACGGCGAGGAGAAATCTGACGATAAGACAACATAAAAACCAGATCAGATCTGAGTTAATACTGGAGGAAGTCTTCTGAATTATAAACTGGGAAGATGTTTTTAGATTTTAATAGCTTTTTCAGAGAAAATGTGAATATATTTGTTAAGAAAGATCCACATTTATGAGCTGCTTCCTTTTTTAAAGCCATTTATAATTTCAAAACCATGAAAATTTGGGCTTTTTAACTGATTTTTATTATTATTATTATTTTATCTGTGATGAGGTTTTATTTGTTTTTCTTAATGCTTCATAGTGTTTGTAATTTGATGCAAAATAAAGGTGATAAACTATAAATGAAAACAGGACAGAGGGAAGAATCACTATTATGTAGGAGAACTGCAGTAGCTTCCTGCTGCCACCAGGGGGCAAACTCTGCTCATCTCTTTTTAACTTTAGCAGCAGAATGAGAGAATCTGACCTTCCTCATTCTGAATGTGTCAGAGACTTTCTTCAGTTCAACACCAACTCTTTTCACAACTTAATTTAAATCAGTTTAATTTGAATTAAACTTTTTTTTTTTTCAGGAAAACAATTTGAGAGGAAACTAGTTTTCAAACATAAATCGTCTCTCTGACCTTTAGGTTGCGTCGCGTCCCGGGACTGGTGGGAGACGGACTGGATCTGTTGGACTTTACAGCCGACTGGGATCCAGACGCCTCATTGGCTGCATGACGGAGAAAAGAGCGATCTGATTGGTTAAAATGTCTTTATATGTTTGGAGTCACCGAGTGATTTTAAGATCCATAAAACAACTGAAAGAACGAATAAATGGACGGATGGATGGATGGACGGATAGTTCTCTAAACCTGTGTCTCCATGGTAACCGTCCTGGTTCCCTACCTGAGCCCGGTGACTTGGTCCTGGATAAACCTTTGGGTGGCGTCCTGGAGGAGGAGAAGCTGGAGCTGCTGGGAGTTTTGGGGGTTTTCTGAGGAGCGGCTGGACGAGGCGTTTTGGTCCTGCACTCTGGAGACGGACAAACGGACGGAAAGGTTTGTTACTTTTTCATTTGGACCACGCAAAAGGATTCATGTTTCTATCGAAAGCAGGTTTTAAGCTTCAGTGTGCTGCATTCTTGTTGATTGTAAAGGAGGCTCCATTTCTGCTTTTCAAAGCTGTAGAGTTGTATAATTGTGTCTGTTTGCAGCCATTTTAAGGTGAGTGTAAACATTGAGTTGGGGGCGTGGCCAGCAGCAGATTATTTGGATTTAAAATGACAGGAGGCCTTAAAACAAGTAAAATCTCATTATCTAAGAATGAGTTTGTGCAAAAAATTGTTAGGCCACAAATCTACCCTAACCTGTTCAACAAAACATAATGAGTCACTCATAAGAAAAACTTTCATGCATTTTACGCTTCAGGGTCACTTTGATGTGCAACACTGTGGAGTAACTTTGTGTTTTATAACACTGAGCAGAAAAATATCCTAGATATCCAGAATATTTAATCAGATTTTGTATTTGAAACAAACCTAAAGGAGGTCAAAGTTCAGCCTTCAGCTTCTGTTTCTGTTGCTTACCGCTCACGAAGGTCGCCGTTTTCCCAGAATGCGTCAGCACAAAGTCGTCCTGCGCGTAACGAAACTTCTCCGGCCCGCACGCCATGAACACATCGTCATCCCCGAAGAAATCCTGCAGACAGGTCAGCTGCACACACACACACACACACACAGACACACACAGACACACACACACACACACAGAGAGAGAGAGTTTGATTCAGTGACTGAGGGATTTCTTTGCTATGCAGCGCTGAGTGGAGGACAGACGGGAATATTTAAATCATGTTTGCAGCTCTTCAGCAGACAAGGAACAAACACACGGAGACTGTCTTGAGGATTACAGACAGTGTTCATCAACACGCATTTATGCAGACGGAGAAAACGGAGAGAGAGGAGAGGTGAAGAAAAGAGGGATCAGCAGAAATATGAAAGAAGGGATTAAACAGAGGGAAGCTGCAGCAGAGTTCACACCAGGTCGGCCACACGATAAACTGTCTCAGGATTTACTGCGATAAATGATAATATTGTTCAGTCAACACTGGAACTGGAAAACCTTTCAAATGTCCAAAATAAAACTAATAATGATGAATGAAATGTAAATATAAACCCAAGCAAAACCAAAAGTAAAGTAGATTATAAAGTGTTAATGTGAATAGTAATTTATTGGATTGGGTGTAAAATTAAGTTCATACTTCTACATAAACTTCAAACTAAACCAAACAAAATGAAAATAATGCTAATCTGTGGTTCAAAATCTAACAAAATCAACTCAACTTAAACCAAATTTAGCCTAAAAATGTGAAAGTATTTGAATATTTTCTTTTGCTAATTAAAAATGTGATTCATTATTAGCTATATTATTGAAATGATGACATTAAATAATGCATTAAACTGTTAGCTTCTGGCTAATTGGGTTCATCCCTGAGTTTAGGAGCTTTTCTGTGTCTGAAAGGTCCATAAATCAGAATTAAGAGGCTTAACAGGAAAGTGTTTGGGTGCAAGCAGAGAGAAAACGGTTAACGTTCATTTCTCTCCAGAGAAATGAAGGATTATTTTTGTCTCTACTGTTTTTGCTCTCCTCCCAGAAAAACCTTCGCTTTCTATTAAAGCTCATTTTACAACGCAGAGGTTCAGGTTCCCACGTTTTATACCGACTGTTTTCATTTTCCCTTTGGGAAATTGAATTGAATTGAATTGAATTGATTCTGCGCTACAGACTCGTGCTAATGCTATTCTGTTTCCACGGCGACGGCAGCGCCTAACGATTCCGGAACTGGATCCTCGACAACTTTCCACGTGTCGGTTCCTTGGCGAGCCAGTTGCCATGGAGACCACGCCGCAGGGTGAGAGATGGCGTTTCTCTCCAAGCAAGCTGAGACGTGAGGACGGACACACACACACACACACACACACACACACTTTGGCCTTGCTGCATTCATGCTGAGACCGACAGAATAAAAGCTTTCATTGGGGCTGAAATGCCTTCAAAATAAAAGTCCCTGTTTAAAGAAAGAAAGACAATCAGCTGTTTTATTTTTGAAAAAGGGAAAAAGAATAACTTAAGAGAAAAGGTATGTTGTAGGTTTTACGTGACTCCTATAGATAAATGTTTTAATATTTTATGAAATTAGATGAAAGGTTTAATTTGAAAAGAAGAAACTTTGCTTTTTAAACCAAGAAAAACTAATTTATGTTGTTTCGATTTTGTGATTTCAAACTCCAAAACATCTCAGCCAGTTTAGCTCTGCATATATTAAATATTTCCATTTCAGAAAGCTTCCATTAAGATCCTAATACATGAAAAGCCACTAAAAAACATTTTTCTTTGCACTTTTTGCAGCATAGACATGCACAAAACCTTACGAGCAACGTTTTAATGTGAACAAAAATCATTTAAACGCTAAAATTAAACAACTTCTGCAAGATTGCAACCAAGGATGCTTTTATTTTGAAGGCAGTGAATGCTGCTTTTATTACTCTTAAGTGGATGCTGCATCCACTCTGACACAACCAGGGTGTGTTCATCTCTGCGTGACTCAATAAAAGGTTTTTTTCTTCGCTCAGAACCGAGCTGCGTTCACAACAACAAACGTCCTTCAGTCCGTTTTCTGCTGCCTCTGCTTTCCTTCAGCTTATCTACAACTTCAAATAAAAACCTCTGGGTTTAAAAATAGCTCCTCCGCTCGGTCTGCGATAACTTTAAATCCTTACACCAAAGTGAGCTGCAGAGAGGATCAGAGCGCATTCAGAGTGTTTAACAACCGGACTTCAGCTGACGGCTGCAGTTCTGCTGAGCGCCAAACGCCACAGCACGACCCGAACTGTGAAATAGCGGTTCTGTCGAGAAGTAATTCTGTGATGCACTTTAATTTGATTTCTGGCTCGACTCAGACGGCTTTGTTCGATTCTCCTTCCCCTGATGGGAATCACAAGCTGCTGTAAATGGTAAAGATTTTCTGATTACAGCAGAAAACGCAACAGAAACGCAGTGAAATAACCATAAAATCAATAATTCAGACAAAATACAGAAAATAATGACATTTCATAACAATAAAGTTTGCATTTTTTAAGAAAATAATGTCTTTTTAGTGAGAAATAATTGCGTATTTTATTGAAAAAATATGCAAATCTCATAAATCTAATTAAACCGATTAATCGTCAGAATAATTAGTTGTAGCTCTGATCATATCTGACACATTTTGTCGTGTTTGTTTTTAATAAATTGCTGTTTTGAGGAGATTTTCAGATCTTTTGGTGGACCAGTGAAATCACGCCCCACCTGCTTCCCGTCCAGGGTGTAGAGCCTCTTCACCGCCCCAGAGTCCAGCTTGATGGCCTCTGTAATGTCCGCCAGCACCTGTTCGAAGGAGTGCGCCGTCTTCCTGTTGAGCAGGATCCTCACCGCCTTGCGCGGCTTCACGCCGCTCCGGATCACCGTCACCAGTTTGGGTTTGATGAAGTCTTTGCTCTCCCTGCCCTCCCGACCTTCGGGCCGCTCTTTGGCCACGGCGCCGGCGGTCGTCGACACGCCGGTGGACGCCGTCGGGGTCCGGCTGGAGGCGGCGGCGGCGGTTCCAGAACCGGCGCCGGGCTTCCAGCTGGTGACGGAGATCTTGGTGTAGTCGACCTTCCGGTACGGTTCGTTAGAGGCGCAGACGTAGCACTCGCCTGGACGGAAAGGGAAGAGTTAAAAAAAACAAGAATGAAGCATTTAGAGCAAAATATCCACGAGAAAATCAGCAAATTTACTGTTTAGATAAATCTAATAATCGATTATTTATGACGGTTTATTAAACAGAAAAAAAATTAGTAAATTCAAGCCAAAGAATCTGAAATTTTCAAATTACAAATTGCCAAATTTTAAATGTCCAAAATTTTCCAGTTTTGAAACTCAAAACTTTCATTAATCTGAAATTTTTGAGGTTTTTGTTGCAAATTTAAAATTTTTCGAACTCATAAATTTCCTTGTGTTTTGTAGAAACTTTCTCAGATTAACCCATAAAACAAAATCTTGTTTTCTTCCAGAACATTTACTGGGAATAATCTTAAAATTTCTGGGGGTTTCCTAGCAACAGCGCCAGAGAAATTCTGAGTTTTCAAACTCAGATTTTTGTGTTTTGTTTTCTAATAAACCTCTGAAAATCTCAACATTTCAGATTTTCTTTCCAGTTTTGAAATCTCAAAATGTTCTTGTTTTTTCTAGAAAATCTTAAACTTTCCAAGCTCATAAATTTTCTTGTTTCTGACATTAATCTCAAAATTTCAGTTTTTTGATAGAAATTTATTCTACTTATGTCTTCACTGGCCCTAATATGTTGTCACAGACAACAGAGAAAAATAACAGCTTGATGCAGAAAAACATGATGCCAATAAACTAAAGTGACACTTTTAATAAATATTCACCTGGTAATGAGGAATTCACTGTTTCACATATTTTATTCTTTCATCTTTTATTTTTCTATTCTGCAACCTAACAGGCTCCTAATTTATTATAATTTATGAATCTGTCTAACTTTACTAAGACAGATTTTCTGTTGGTATTTAATCCAGCTGCCAGTAAACAATAAATAATAAATTCAACATATTTGGAAAATTTTAGCTCTTTATTCTGTGGAAAGACAGTTGGCCCTCTTGATAAACTTGATCAATTAATCAATTTTAGATTAACTTGTTAATCAATAACTTGCATCCCTGACATATAAAGTGCAGATCAGACGACATGTTGAAATACGAGGCAGTAGATTGAAGACAAAGTGAGTTTGAAGGAAACGTCGGTCATCAAGTCACGTTCAGGATCCCAGCAGAAAGAAATAAACAAACATTATAAATCCATTATAAAACCACTGAGCTCCTGTTTTTATCACCTCTGTGCTGCAGATATTCTCCTATAACTGAGACGTTTTCTCTGTTTTCAGTCACTCAGTTCAGGATTTAACTGGCCGATTAATAGCAGCGACACCAAACCAGGCAGCGTCAGCATGAAGAGGTTCAAAATATCTGCTGTAATGGAGCAAATATCAAAACTCAGTTTTAAAATGCAAATTATCAACAAGCTGATGAACGACTTCATTCTGCTGCTAGACGGATAATAATCACCTTTACTCACGTTTTTCAGCTTAACATGCAAATACTGCAAAGAAATTATTTTATTTTATTTTGTAAAGTTTCTATAAAATATTTACAACAATCAACTTCTATTCACATTGTTTATATTGTTTACATTTACATTACAAACTGTCTTCTTGTTTGTTTATTTTCAAAATACATTCAAGAAAATACATTTATTCTTTTTAAAAAACATTTTGGTTTTTCTTTCATTCTGAAACCAGAAAGTGGAAAAATGAGTTTCCCTGCAGTAAATATTTATGAGTTTTTAAAAAAACAAAACTTTTTCAATAATGTAGTTTAAAATCTACCAGAGTTGAATAGAAATCCATTCAAGAACAATGTCAAAGACAAAAATATAAAATATAAAAACAAATCAAGAATATCACACTGAACAGAAACAGCAAAATTACAACCTACAATACTCTGCAGTAATTAAAACTGAGTGAAATTATTTATAAAAAATGTACAAAATGTGTCCAACTATTTAAAAAAGAAAAGTGACAGTAAAACTGTGCAAACAACAAAAATGTCCGAATAACAGCAGGGATTTAATTTCAGATTAGAAAAACTGCAGATTGCATCAGAGATGGAAACATTTCTGAGTTTGTTGGGAGCAGAAATGTTTTCAGAGTCCAACAGCAGCTGGGAGGAAATATTTCATTTAGCAGGACCGACGGCAAAAACGTCCCTTAGGACATAAAACTTGTCATTGTGGTTGTACATATTGTTAAAGGAAGTTTAACAACATGTACATGTAAAACTGACAAAAACCAAACCAAAGGACTAATACGGGTTAATCTTCCTCCTCATCATCACCGTGTCTCTTTGTCCGTCATATTTCACAGACACACCGTCCCTCCTGTGCCTCCCTCTCTCCAGTCATTGTTCAGTGATCTTGACTCTCCATGTGTCGACTTTCCCTCTGAGATTCAAATGAGCTGGACAGAATCGCTCTGGGTTGTTATCCAAATACCTCAGTGACTGACCGCAGAAACACTCCAGGCCCATTCAGCCGGGTTTCATTCTCACTTTAACAAAAAGACTGGATGGGAACCCAAACATTTAGGCTGCGTTCACATCAACCCTCTTAGTCCGTTTTAATCAAACTTTAGATCGTTTGCCTAGAAAGTCTGATTAGTTTGGACCAAAAATGTGAAAATCTAAAAACCTCCGTCTCAGTTTGGTTGAAGTGAACTCTGCTGCGGTTCGAATGTATAGAAAAGCAAAATATTTAAACAAACCAGAGACCACTCACAAAGCAGGAAGGAGACTGCAGCGCAAGGCATGCTGGGTAATACAACCAAAACAAACGCGGTAGCCTAGCGCTACCAGAAGAAACGGCTCATTGTTTTTGCAACAGACTAAACAGAAATCCTAAAATCACTAAAATCTGACGCCACTCCATTTTAGTTTACATTTCATGTAAAAGGTCTTCTTCAGTAGTTTCTGTCATTTCTAGTTGCAGCGCCCCCACAGGTGAGGAGGGGAACAGGTTTTCCGAACGGTTTGGTTCGGTTGACACAGTGCAGTGTGAAAGTGTTGTAGTTTTAGTCACCAATCAAACTGAGTCTGCTGGACCCTGAAAACACCCTTAAATTCAGCTACATTTTCTCCAGTAATTCTGCTTCTTACAGATTTTCACTGATTCTCTCCACATTTTCTGACCAGAAAACTTCCTGAGGTGGAAAGCAGCCAGTCGTTCAACAGAATGTCTTCATGTTTGTCTAGAGAGAAATTTTAAATGATGCATTTCCCACTTTGGACTCTCGGATTAAATCCGTCACGGTCCATTCTGAGTGTTAAGTGCTCAGAGTGACGACTCTGTCTGTTAGAGCATCTCCGGCTGAACGGCTTCCTGCCACTAATGTTCATTAGAAAACCTTACAACCAGTCCGACATCAATATTGATGATAAACTGCTGATACTAAACTGCTGCTGCTGCTCAGTTTCTCTCCAAGTCGCTTCAGGCAAGAGAAAACATTGGAGACGTTGGTAAAATTACCCAGATAGATTATTTAATGTCTTCAAGCTTTTTATCGTATTTGCAGGTTAATCATTTTGTTTATATTTCAGTTCTGACAAAGTTTCTAAAACATTTTGAATTCAATGTGGAAACTTAACCGAGCTTTGAATATTAATGTGTGAGCTCCCTGGAGAGTTTCTGTATTGATCAGGAAATACTTCTTCCTCCCTTGATGTACACAGAAATAAATAATTCAAGTGTGTTTGCACAACAAACAGGTAAAGAGCAGGATGACAGTTTGATGATGAACCAATCGGATGTTATCAATCAATATTATGGACAGTTAAACTGGTGATAACAGAGGAATTTGGCCACAAAGGAGAAAATGTTTTGACATGTTTCAACTGTTTACAAATAAATGGAAATAAATTATAATAATGAAGAAAATAGTTCAAGATCTCAGGTCATCATTTAAAAAGATTTAATCTTCAGAAGTATTTAGATTCTCAAAGTAAAATGGTTATTCTCATAGTTTTCATTATAAAAGTTGTTTCTGAGCTGCAGAGTTTCTTTGGTGACGTTTCGTGTATCCTCGGTGCACAAAGTAGCGTCATCACAGATCCTTCCTGTTAGGATTAATTAGACTTTAACAAACTAGATAAGAGTTAAATCCAGCTGATTTCCATCATGTTACTGTTTTTAAGCACAAATATCTTGTACAGTTTTTTTACACAACCAGTTGCACATTTCATTTTGAGTAACGCAGCAGGAGTGGGCATTTATCATATCACTCATTTATTGTGAAAGATTTTTATCATGATAAGAATTCAGATTTACATTTATTGTTGTCTTGATAAATTTCAATTACTGATGATAACTGGCTGAAATGTTAGTTTTATTATTTTCTTAACTGTTTGCTCCACATGAGCATCATTAAATATCAGTAAATTAGAAAATATTAGTAAATGCAATTAGAAATTGTCCAGTTTAGTGATATAAATGACACTTTGAGTGTTTGTGTTTAGAGCTCTACTGAATCCAAGCCATAGTTACCTAAAAAATAAATAAATCATAAATAGCATTTTTATTGTAATACCACAAAATATTGAAATAAAATTCGTATCCCCACCTCCACAATGTTGAGCAAAATTCAGTAACTGTACAGCAGATTTTCTCTTGTGTTGCAGATTACAGTCACTTCACGTTTCTTCATTTTACCGTCAACTTCCTGTTGGTAAACCCAGTTCTTACATCATTAAATGAAAACCATGTGTTACTTTTGGGGTTAAAGGTGAAGTCACTGCAGATATCACAATGCTTTTCACTCACGGCGTAAAAATGCCAGCAGTCAACATTCCTGCCATCTTTAAGATTCTGCAGATGTTTATCACACAAACAGAACCGACTCAAATCTGGAGGCTTAACTTTTGGTTTGGTTCTTATCAAGTTTGATCAAAAAACATTTTTTAAAATCTTTGAAAGCTCTTTTCTTATACAGCTGCAAACAAAAAACTCTAACTTTACTATTAATATTGGTTGAACGTCTAAGTTTTCACTGAGGCTGTTAAAAAGCTGCAGGTCCAACCGGACTCTGTTACTCAGACTGAAGTCTCAGTTCATGAGTCGGTGCACCGGATATGTTCCTTTATAATCTTTATTTTATTGTTGGAGCTAAAAATTGGTATTCAAAACTGATCAAATACAAGAAGAAAATGCTTTAGCCTCTCAACCTTTCACTCTTTGGTCACCTAGCAACCCACTCATTCTTCGGTTACCTAGCAACAACCTGTTCAGTAACCTGCGCAGCAGAAGTTTCAGGTTTTGCTGCTGCGCCTCATAACTGCATAAAAATAAAAAACAACGGCGCTTGAGAGGAAACTGGGAAAAAACAGGAATGATTCCATAACCAGTTTGGAAGTATATCAGAAATTTAAAACAAAAAGTAATTCAATAATCATCCATTTTGACTGATATAAAACTCTGATATCAAGATCAATATGTTCTTCAGCCATATTGTCCAGACTTATAATAAAAAGCCCTTCAAGTCCTTCAGACGATGATGGAAACATTGTTTTGAAATGAGCCGATACTGTCATCGTAATCCCAAGTATCATTCACACAAAGCAGAAATCAAGATGAATACCTTCAGCTCACCCTACTTGGCCTTAGCTGAAAAATCAGAAACCCAATCCTGAAATAACGGAGGACTGGTCTTACCTTCCACCAGTTCGTCCATACTGGTAATCTTCTTGCAGCCATCTATGGTGTAGATTGTACGAACTCCTTGCGGCAGATGAAGGTTGTCTGCTAACGATCGAGTTAGCTCCATCAGCAGCGCGTCGTACGACCGGAACCGGTCACTAGAAACAGCGTACACCAGGCCCTTAAAGTACCGATCCCCATTGCGGTAGAACCGGACCTTCTTGGCCCGCTTCTCTGAGGTGAGGGCCTGCAGGGTGCGGGTCCGGTAGTAGCTGCAGTTGGCGCTGTGGGCAGGACTGGGAACCAGGCTGCTGCCCCTGGAACTGGGGCCAGAACCCCCACCGCTGCCGGTGGAGTCATCCCGTTTGGGTCGGGTGGAGCGTCCCCGGCGAACCTTGTTCCGTTCGTCGAAATGCTCCAACTCAAGGGTCTTACTGAGAGACATGGTGAATGAGGTTACAGTTGCACTCAGAGATCATCCGATTTAAGATTCATATTCCAAAAAACGAGTCAATTCTTGGTCAAGTGGTCCGAACCCAGTTCAAGAGGGCTAATATTCCCATTCAAACCAGTAATATTTGGTCCTCAAACAGTATCAGGATTGGCAAAATCCAGTGGTGATCTTTTATCACCAATTCTGGTCCAGTGTGGTTCAGGAATGTTTTCACATCAGGGTGTAAATCCAGTGGTACTCTACCAAAGTGGAACAGTGGACCTTAAAAATGCTAAGCTAAGAATTTAGATATCTTATTGTTGGGCCAATCAAGAACCTCAGAGTTCTAGATGAACACTAAGAGGACCTGCCAATCATCTTTGACCTCATATATTCAATCCCTGAGGCTAATTCACTGCAGTCTCTCTGACCCAACCATAACCTCAGCTGTCTGGCTTTCGAACAAACCAAGCGAAACCCGTCCTGCTTAAAACCCAAATCAATAAACCATTATCTCTCTGATCCAGTTCATTTTGGGGCTTTTTGGCACAGGTCAAAGTTTAATCCGCAGTGTCCTGTCCATCCCTGAAAAGATATGCAAAAAAAAAAAAAGACAATGAGATGGTTTGAACTGACAAGACAGATTCACCCAAATCATGTTGGGTTTTTTACTGGCGGATGCTAAATATTACCACAACATGATCTTTAATCTTTTTGTTGCTTTTTAAAAAGAAGATTTAGGTAAAAATGGGTTGGTTTGCCCACCTTTTAGGAGGAAACCCTGTTGGGAAAATCCATTTAAATCGAGAACAAAATGTTGAGATGATTATAAAACCTGAGTACAGTTTGTTTGTCTCTCTCTCTTCATCTCATTGACTTTATCCATCAATCCGACCCGCTGCTGCTGCTAAGCTGCTGACAGTCCCTTCACCCTGACAGACAGACAGAAGGAGGTACCTACCAATAATGCCATGAAACCGGTTTGTTGCTAAGGAGCCTTTCTCCTCTTCCTCCCCCTCCTCACCGCCGCCGCGTTCCGCACCGTTCCGGCGGATCCAGTTCGGGCGAACCGCTGCGGCCGAGCCTAGCCGCGCCGGGCCTGTGAGTCAACCCGGGACGCGGGGATGCAGCGGCGGCCGGTTTCACCTGCGGAGGAGCGGGATGCGCGGAGCGAGGCGGCGGACAGCAGCATGGCCGCTGCAGCAGAGAGGAGACACCGGCTGGATCCACCCCGCCCTCCCCGTCCTCTCCGCGGCTGAACGTGAACAAACGTCCCTCCTCCCTCTCTCTCCGCTCCCATTGTCTATCTCTCTCTACCGTCTCTCGCCTTTCTCTCCTTTGTCTGATTCTTCTTTTAAATAATAATCACTTTAAATTTGAGTATATATTGAGTAAAAACCGCTAAATTTTAATACAGTAAATAAACCGTTCAATATATATTATTACATTAGCATATCAAACTTAAAGTTGACTTCAGTTATTTGTCCGTTTAACATTAAATGTAATATTCTCTCTTTTATTTTTCGTTTTTCTAAAAAAACAAAAAAAAGAACAAAAACGCAATTCTTAGTATAAACAAGAGTTTAACCAAAAGACAAAAGGAGGTCGATCAGTATCATTTAGTATAAGAGCTCCCCCTGCTGGTGAAAACTGGTTAAAGCCATAATAAAGAGTGTATTCAATTAAATAGATTTTAATTATAAAGTCAATTATAATTTAAATTGGAATAAATGATCATTATTAATGTGTTCTACTAGTAGAAGGAAAAATAAACATTGATTTTCTTACTTTATTTAGAACTTTAAGTATGATTTATTTATTTATTTATTTATTTATTATATTTAATTTTATTTTTATTATCAGGAGTATTCTTTCCAATAGGGTCTTTTGTTTATGTATATATTTTTACTATTAGGTTTAGTATTTTAGAAATGGATATTTTTATCAATTTGTTATTTCTGTTTTTTTATTAGCAGTAAGTTTTTGTTTTCCTCAGTGGGTTTTTTTTTTCCAAGTTTACATCTTCTTAACTACATTGTATATATTATGTTACTTAGTTTGAACCAGATATTTCTTTCCAAATCCTCTTCTTTTCACATTTCTGATGTTGATTTCTATAACTTTAATTTTTTTAATAATCTCAATTTTTATCTGTTTGAAACATGAAAGTTGACTGACTATTGGCAACCCAGCAACATGATTCACTGTATGATACAACTATGAGTTCATTAAAACTAAATACAAACAAGCAGAAGTAAAATCTAACAGTGGCAGAGAGCTATAAATGTTTCTTGGTAAATTGAGGGATTAAACTGTAGGTAACTTCTGTTGCTGTTATAAAGTCAGGAGAAAATCTGTTACTTGCTCACAAGATTTGTTGCTGCAGTTAAAATAGAAATTATAAAATAAAAAGTAACTCTTTATTTAACAGCTCTGAGGTTTTAAAATATAAACGACTTGATCTTTAAAAGTTCCATAAATCATTTAAACCTGATTCCATTATGTTATTATTTATTAAATAAATGCAAAAACAAAGTAGAAAAGAAAACATCTTTCTTCTCTAAAGCCTCCATTTACATTCATCTCTTCTGAAGAGATGAAAACAGGTTTCACCTGGTCGTTATGTTTCATTATGCTGCGTCTGGATCACACCTGCTTCTTTTGTCTCATTTATCTCTTTTTTTTTCGGGGACTTTCTTCTTTGTTATTATCCTGGATGAAGGCCGAGACCCCACCCTGATCTGATGGGGGCGGGTTGACAGCTGGGACCCGCAGGAAAGAAAGGACACACCCTTCACTGAAACCACTGAAGCATTAATGACAAGGTGCACGAACAATGATGCTCTGATACACGGAGAGAAAACAGCCTTTAATAAAAGATAAACCAGGAAAAAGGTTCAAACATGGTGTTAGGAGGGATTTGTCTTTGGTGCAAACTGAGAATGAAACACGTCAATATTAGAAACAGAGAAAAAGAAAGTCACATTTCCAGTTAGCAATAAATTAATATTCCTGGGATCCATATCACTTTACATTTTTGTTGTAATTATAAGGTAACAAATGAATCTTAGAGGAGTGCTAATCCCAAAATAAGGAAGTTAAAACAGTGAAACTCTCATGTTTTGCATGTTTCACAAGCCAGAAAATGTGTTTATTTTATAATAAATTCACTATAATTATCCACATTCTTGATTTAACTAGAGATATTTCTTGAATGCATCACAATTAGAAATATAAAAAATAAAAATATAAAGAAACAGAAGGGATTTGGTTCATTATTCTTCTTCATTAATTTCATATCTGCATTTTTTACTCAGATATAATTTTATTGCCTGAAAACAATTCATGTCACATTCATGTATTTGACATCTTAGTTTATATCTCTAAGTTGTTAAGTCATTTTTACAATTCATCTGAATGTCACATCATTCAATGTGATATTTATAAACATTTTATATAATGACTTGTTTATATTAATTGTGATTTTATTCTTTGGTTACTCCAGTTAATTTCAATAAAACCTAAATAACTCAGTGCTGCCCCCTGCTGGTAGCAATTATTTGCAAAAATTTGCTGGTTTTCTCATTTTTGCAAAGAATCAAGTGTTAATTAGAATAAATCACTTTACCTTAAATATAAATTATCTAAGCAATCTTTCTGTTTCCATGAAGGAAGAGAAATTACCAAACAGGAACGTTAGAAAAAAAAAAGTTGTTAAAATCTTTGACAATAAAACACAATTTTCTCATTTTTAAAATGTTTTAATCTCAAACCCAAAATACAAAAGTTGGTACATTGTTATAAAACCAAAACCAAAACACAAATTCACGAAAACGGAGCACCAAGCGAGTTTTAATGGAACAATTTGACTGTTTGGATGAAACATTTTGAACCCATAAAACACTTTAAAAAAAGACTGACATCACAGTAAATCATCAGTCAGAACCCCAGAGATGTTTTAAAACTCATACAACAGTCACAGTACAAAATGAATGAGGTGATACAGATTCTAACTTTACATCTCATTTCTTTCAAGAACACGTCTGTGAAGAGAAAGAAATGTTATCTGGTTAAATGCTGCACAGAACATGTTCCAAAAACACCTTTTGGTTTTAATGATACTGAAATCTGAACTAAAGCACCAAGTTACATGAGAACAAACTTTTAAAAAATACACACTTTCCATTCAGCCAGAGCCGATTTCTGCCAGTGATAATAAAAATACTCTGGCTAATAAAAATGAAGCACCAATAGAACGAAATTGTAAACTTTGTTCTACTTTAACACACAGCAGAACAGTGTGGGATGTTTTTATGAGGATTTAGCTGCAAACGTGAAAACTTGGAGAAACAATGCTTATAAAAAAACAACAACAAAGTTATCCAAACCAACTCCCTACCTGTTATCCCCTTATTAAAACATAAATTAACTTGATTAACCAAAGTTTTTTGGCTTAGTTTCACAAACCACACAGAGACCTGATTATTGCCTGATGTAAATAAATCACTTGAATATCACAACACAAACACGACATCAAGAAGTTTACAAAACAAATCAGAAAACATCTAAAGCACAACGGGGCTCAATTAAAGTCAGAGAACTTAATAATAAGAGAGACTTTCCCAAAACTAAACAGTTTACAAGTGACCATTTCACAGTTTCCCAAAATACATCTGGATGATGATCAAATGATTGAGGTAATGATGTTTAAATGACTGGAAAGCCAAAGCAGAACTTTCTGGATGGTGTGTACCGACACATCTGGTGTAAACCTGCATTTCAGTAAGAGAATAAAGGCAGATATGGTGGTGGTGGTATGATGGTCTGGGCTGCTTTAGGTCTTCAGGACAAGGACTATTTGCCATAACTGATGGATCCATCAGTTCTGGTTTCTGTAGGAAAATGACCAGCATCAGTTTGTCTCTTTGGTTCTGTAGGGGAACAAAGACCCAATGCTCACCAGCAACTTCACCTCTTAACTCTTAAATAAATGACGTTTTTGGATTGACCGAGTATCTGATACGCTAATCTGGAAGAGCCAATTTAAAATCTGTTTGATGGTCTGAAAGCTTAGAGACAAAAACAAGAACAGATGAATCCATAGGAAGACTTTTTACAGCACTGTAGACATGTGAGCACCCAATGAAATCACTTTAGGGGAGAAAATACAGCAGAAGACTGAGCATAAAGTTCAACTGCAGGATACAGAAGATCACTAAAAGCCACTGTGTAAGTATGAAGATGGATCAAACTGTCAGAGGAAACTCTGTAGAAAGACAAAGTACCAGCAGCCCAGTCCAGATACACCCCCAACCGACTGGTGCGCCTTCCAAGGGACGACACGTCAACTCTGTCATTGTGGTGCAAAACATGAAAACCATCATCTGAACAAACCAAACACCACGAATCCTTATTGCGCCCCATTCTGAAATCACTCTTTGTGTCTTTCTTTAGGGCCTCCTGATGAGCGACCCCGATGCTCAAAGATCCAGAGACCTCCAGCTCCCAGTAGTGGCGCCCTGTCAGGACCTGACTGCACAGAACCTGCTGGTGGAGACCTGAGTTTTCTGTGGGCTCGAGATCATCCTCCATCCAGGTCACCTTTCTGTTTCCTTCAGACAGAACCAGCTTCTCCTGTTCTGCATCAGGACTGAAAGTGAGCTCACAGGCATCTAAAGAGAAGAATAATTAATTTAAACACAAACTTCTAAAGACGGCCATCATGAGACGAAGAAGACATTGATGTACATGTGACGTACATTTCCTAAAGCCAGGCTTCAATCTGTGAGTTCCTCCACAGTCGAGGCTGTAGAGGCAAAAGGTACAACAAATTAAGTTTATGGACACCCAATTTAAAGTTCAGTTTTCCTACAGACAGTTTAATTACTTTATCTTTCTGAGCTTGTACTGTGGATCATCCTTCAGCTTAGAGAGTTTCTTGCTTCCAGAGTCTCCTGGATGGTTGTAGCTCAGGTCCAGCTCCATCAGATGTGACGGGTTGGACTGAAGAGCCAAGACCAGATGATCACATCCTGTCTCTGTGACCAAACAACCAGACATCCTGGGAAAAGAGAAATATTTCATTTATTTAATTTCCTTTATTTAACCAGGTAAACCCCGCTGACATCTAGATCTCATTTTCAAGAAGGACCTGGGCAGAATACACAGCAACCTGATGACAAAATAAAACTAATTAATACCAGAAATAAATGAATAAAAAATTAAACATGACAATTGAGTGATAAATGGTCAAATGGACGATGAAGTTGGCAGAACAAGCAGATTGGTGATTCAGTGAGTAGCTATCCCTTTGCCATTAGCGGTAGCTTGTGAGTTTTATTATTTCCTCTGGATAATTATCCCAGCTTTGTAACTGACTCTCAACACACATCAGATCTGCTCTGGATTGGAGCTGAGCTGCAGTTTTAACCCAAACATGGTTGACTGAGAAAGTACTGGGAGGCCAAGGTCATGCAGGGTCAATGACTGGTTGACAGTTCTGTCTTGTTTACCATCACTGTAGCTTATTGTACCTACATACAGAGGATAAACATTGATTCAAACAGATACATCTCTGGTGATGCGAGTTCCACAGTATCACTGTGGATAATATTATTATTAATAATAATATTGAATCATGGAGTCCAAAATTTGTATCTGAATTTCTTTAACTGTTGTTATAGGACTCTGAAATAGCTTGGTGCACAATACATCAGCAGTGGACAACATGATTCTTCTTGATGCTCATATGACAGACCCATGCAAATCAAGTAATTTTCATAACAATAAAAATTACTTGATTTCCATACAGACCACATTATTTCCAAGTCAAACTATGGCTTCTGGGTATCAAACATCTTTTGTCAGAGATCAGACTAGAGGCTGTTCTGTCATGAATTACCATGTTGTTCATGGTACTTCATGTGTTGTTACCTTAGGATTTCCAGTTTGCAGGAGTTACTCGAGAGTCCTCCACAAAGCACCTCCACTCCTGAATCTTTCAGGTCATTGTTACTCAAGTCGAGATCCCTCAGAGCTGAGTAGGAAAATTTGAGGGCAATGGCCAGAGGGACCATCCAATCCTTTGTAACTTTGCAATTTGCAAGCCTAAGGAAATGCATCACAAGAGAATAAGGACTTATATATCTTTAGTGCCCAAATAAAAAATATAGAAAGCCTACAGACACCAATAAAGGAAATGAGAAATTGGCAAGTATGTCAAAACTTGATCCAGTCCTCAAGGGCTACTATCCATCAAATGATTGGCCCATTACCAAGCCTCTGCAAAGACTTAATGACTTAATGAGTATGAAGGAATTCAGCCTTTTTATGGAGGCGTGTTGGATAAAGGATGCATCCAAATACTGCAAAATAGTAGCTCTTGAAGATTGGACTTGGGTACCCTGGGTACCAAAGAAACTGAAAAAGATTGCAGTGCATACTCACACGGCTCTTTTGCTGCTCCTAACAGCTGGTATCAACCTTCTTCTACCAACATCTGATGTGTTGAAGCTCTTCAGATCCAGTAAATCCAGATCATTCTTGGAGGCCTGCAGCATGTAGGCCAAAGCAGAGCAGTGCAAAGGAGCCAGATCCATTTTTGAATGATCAGACAGTTTGAGAAATTTCTGAATCTCATCTTTGACTTTGTGATCTCTCATTTCTGTCATGGCCTGGAAGATGGTGATGCAGCTGTCTGGAGAGATGGTTTTTCTTCGAAGTGATCTCAGGTAAGTTAAGATTTTCTTGTCTGTATCATCCCATTCATCAAGGGGAGTCAACAGACCCAGAAGGATTCTCTGATTGGGTTCAACCATCAGGCCAAGCAGGAATCGCAAGAAAAAGTCCAAGTCACCATTCTTCTTCTCCAGCACTTTGTCAACTGTCATCTTTAGAAGATCAAGTGAAGGAATGTCTTTGTCTTCCACACAAAGGAACTTCCCAAGTTCGTTGGTTTTCTTGGTTTTCAAGCATTCATAGACGTGCAGAGCAGCAAAGAACTCTTGAAGAGTCAGATGCACAAAGAAGAAAACCTTTTTCTGGGAGGAGACTTCCTCTTCCTGGAGAACAGTGTTACATAAACCAGAGTAGATAGATGCTTCTGCTACATCAATGCCACAATCTTCCAGGTCTTCCTCATAGAAGATGAGTTGGTTTTCTTGAAGCTGGACAAACGCCAGTTTCCCAAGTTTCAGAAGAAATTCTCTGTGAGTCTCCAGGAGCTTCTCTCTGTTTTCCTCAGGGTTCATGTCATACTTTCTGCTTCTACGTTTTGTCTGAGCAAAGACAAAATGTGCCATTAACTCTGTAAGAGTCTGGGGGATTTCTGTCTCTTCATTTCTGCTGAAGACTTCCTGGAATAAGACAGCAGAAATCCAACAGAAGACTGGGATCTGGCACATGTTGTCCAGGGATTGTGAGGATTGAATATGGGATGTTATCCTGTCAGTGAGACTCGAATCGTCACCAAATCTCTTCCTGAAATATTCTAGTTTCTGAGCATCAGTGAACCCCCTTATCTCTGTCACCATGTCGATGTGCTCTGCAGGGATCTGACTGGCTGCTGCTGGTCGGGAAGTTATCCAGATGTTTGCATCAGGAAGGAGGTTACTCCGGATCAGGTTTACAACCAGATCACCTACAGAAGCTGCATCATCAAGAGAAGTTACTTTGGCTGATTTCTGAAAGTCCAACTGATATCGGTTTTCATCCAGACCATCAAGAATCACTATGACCTTTGCTTTGGCGTAATCCTGGGAATCTTTCAGAGGTCGGAGAGATGGATGAAACTCGGTCAGCAGCTCATGGAGGCTTTTCTCTCCTACACTCAAATTCAACTCTCGAAAAGCAAGACTGAAAACAAAATCAATATCTTGGTTTGTTTCCTCTTCGGCCCAGTCAAGAATGAACTTCTGAACAGCAAAGGATTTTCCAATTCCTGCAACTCCCTTTGTCAGGACTGTCCTGTTGGGTTTCTCCTGGACGGGCACCGATTGGAAGAGTTCACTCAGGTTGACTGTATGGTCGTGCAATGGTTGGTTAGTATGAGCATTTCTAAGCTGTCTGTATTCATGTTCCTCATTTCGTTCATCATTATCTCCAGTGGTGATGAACAGGGTTGTGTAGATGCTTTTGAGGGAGCTGTGATGATCACCATTACCTTCAGATGTCATAGTGAATTTATTTTTCATTGCTTTTTTAAGATTCGTCTTTGCTTCCAGAGAGACACTGTTACCTGAAATCAAATACAACACATATTACATGTCTTACTGGTTAAAACAATTAGAAAATATCAGAAGTACTGTTAACAAGTGAATACATGCATTTTCTAACAAAAGTTTTATGCAGTTTTTTGGTTTATCTCTGACAGGTTAGATTAAATAGCATCAGGTTTGTGTTTTCTGGGATTCTTGTTTATTCTGTTGTTTCATAAACAGTTAGCAGTTTCAGGTATAACAATCTAAAGACTGTTATGCCTAAACAGTGTTATGCCTAAATAGTGATAACAGTCTGTTATGACAATAACAGACTGTTATGATGATAAAAATTATCATCAGAAGCTTGAAAAACACTAAATGCTCAGAGTAAATTCAGACATGTTTCAGTTATTTGCTCTTTTTAAAATGGTAAACAACCTCCAACAACCTGAGATCCATCATTGATGAGATGTTGTGGAAAATGTGACAAAGGAAAACATTTATCAGTTTTCTTGTCTAAGAGAATGAAGCCAAAGAAACTTGATCTTCTGCCAGCACACTGAGAGAAAAGGCAGGTGCCTTAACTGTATCCTGAGTTCACAGTTGGAAGGTAAATAAGCATTTGGCTGCAAACCAAAAACCTGCCCTAAGTACACAATATCTTTAATAATATCCAATAATCCTTTATTAAGGATTATTGTCACTAATATGGTAATATATATATAGGAGAAATGTATATTGTTTTCTAAACATTTGTAGAAAAAAACAAAACAGGAAAGAAAATCCCAGTCGACATGCATCCTCCTTCACTACATGTTACATCACTTAGATTTTCACGTTATCTAAATATGTCAAAGATATTTTAAATTTAAATGAAGACATTAAATATATTAAATAATTCTATGTAGAATAAGTACTTTTAAGATCCAACAGGGGTCAGTGTGCAGAATGTATTGATGCCACAGTATCAATACAGTTTGGCAAAATGTGAAAACACTTCATGGGTTAATAATAAACTGAACTTAATGTATTGTTTGATAAGCAGGATCAACTAGAATAAAATAAATCTACTTGTGTTGTAAATTGGTGCATTACTGAATTGAACTTGGTAACCTTTTGGACTGACCTCTGTCTTCAAGGTTGTTTTTCATAAATGTCTCTCCACACTTTTGGCAGGTCGACTCCGTCGGTAAGTCAGTCAAACCCAAACACTTCTTACATGACGGATGTCCACAAGTAAAATAAATCAAATCCTTCACAACCTCTTGACACACTGAGCAGCTGGTCAGCTCCTTGCTGAATTTCTGACTGTAAATAAGAACAAACAGTTTTTTAAAGGGAAAACAGCAACTGCACATTAATATGAAGAGAAAATATCCAAAACGTTGAACTAGAAATATTAACCTCATTGTAAACTATTAGTAGACACAAGAAATAAATAAACAGACTAGGATCACTGAGGAAGGACTGAACTGAAATAAATTAGAAACAAGGTTGATGTAATCAAAAGAAGAAACACAATAATCTAGAAACCAAGATTATAACACATGCAGCTTTATTCAGGATATTCTTAATTAATAACATAGATATCACTTACCGTTTTGATCTGGGTTTTCTAAAATTAATTGGTGGACCCTTTGACCTGTCGCTTCTAACAGAGACGCCGCTGGGGCCTGTTGGCTCATCTTCACTCTTCTGGGAACTAAAAGAAGAAAATGTTTCTCAAGATTTGCATTTTCCTGACAGTTTTATTAAACTTCATGTTGAGACGTTTGAGGCAGACCATTATGCAAAAACTATTTGACTACATTTGCAAGGCAGATTTGCTCTACAAAAAGTAGATAACACTGCAAAAACACCTTTTACCAAGTAATTTTGGTCTAATTTCTAAAGTAAATATGTCAGCACACATAAAATAAGTCAAAACTAATAATTAATTAAACTAAACCCATATTATGACACAAAGATGTACAGCAGAATTATGGTTCGCTTTAACTTGCATTTCTTACACTAATAACATCTGATTCATTTTTCCTACTCAGGTCACAATTATAATTACCAAACTGTTTGCTCTTCAGGTGATCTGGTCTTTGTTCCAGATTTCCTTCTCTTCCTCCGGTCAGACATTTGTGATGCTGCAGAAGAACAAAAATACTTTTATACTTATTTAACAAATGAGTTTAAGTGCAGGATCAACAGGAAAATGAGATTTTTACGGGCCCCCGTACCCTCTGTGTTGATACAGGGGCCATGGGGGCCATGGGGGCCATGAGGGCCGCCGTACCAACACATAACCAATCTGTAGGTCAGCGTATCGTGGAACATTTTACAAAATGTTCTTATTGTTTAGTTTGTGAAAGTGTGATGAAGGTTAAATGAAACATGATTTAATTTTAACAATATTTACTACAGATTATAAATATTCTTCTGTTTTTCTAGTTGTTTATATGTGAAGTGGAGGGAAGTTTGTACTTCCACTTTAAATTTATTGCCACACTTTGTAGAAGTTGAAATAACCGTTACAACATCTGCTTCCTCTGTGAAACACTTCCTCTTATGTGATAATCTGCCACAAAAATTACATTTCACTGTTTATAATTATTTCACAACTCTGCCACCAAAATGAAACAAAATATATCTTTAAACCAACATGAAAAACTCAATTAGACGTTTCCACAGGAATAGATGAATATATACATATACATCCTGTTTCTTGTTTAAAATAGTTACAAAAAGCTGAATTGGAATAAAAGTGCAGGTTGTGGTGGGAAAATGAGTGATCTTTTAAACAGTAAACAGTAATTAGCAGAATACAGTTTGTATTCATAACAGGATGAAGGAAAAGCTGAGCGCAGTGTTTAAGAGATTTCCAGCATTAAGGTCAAATATTGTTTCTGATTTAGTGTTTTAACAAGAATAAGAGAAGCTGGAATATTGATTTAAATCATCTTAGAATAGAAAAGTTTGATCATTTATTCTGGCAAAAAATGTTTTCATATCTTCAAGAGGAAGTTTTGATAAATTGATTATTGATGCTACATAAAGCCAAGTTTAATTACTTCTTTGGAATTAGAAAAAAACTATCATGAAAAAAAACGAATAGTAGAAAGTTTACAAATAAAGAAAAAGATGTTTTAGAGAACAAAATGAAACTTACTGGGATTTTAAAATTATTGTTTTGGTTGTTCCTTCTTCTTTCCTTTAATTATAAAAAAGCTTTAAGTTTTACCGTCCTGGAAGATAAAAAGGTTCATCGACTCTCTTTGTCCTTGGATGAATGTGGGGAAAACCAGATGGCGCCACGTGAGTTAATGTTCAGTAAAAGGCGTGGCGTGAGATAAAACACAAACTGTTCTCTACTCTTGTAATACAATACGCCACAGGTTGTATTTACTTTTATTTATCTTAGTTTCTGTTCATAACAGATAAAGGAGGGTTTAGGGTTCATTGAATCTGTTTAACGTTTCACTATCATGAACACCTGCTGTTTTGCCTCATTGTTTGTATAAACCAGTCTAGCAGGTTTGGGTTTAAACAGACCATCACTTTTAACACTTTTACCTTCAGCCTAGTATTAAAATAAAAGATACTAATTTGTGTTAAACATGATAACATCACTTAAAGATAAAATGTTCAACATGCAAAATTTTAGCAAATACTGAACAAATAAAAATAGAAAAAGACATACAGCTGGTTTGAATGTTATATATTTACATGCTAAGTTTCCCTTCATAGACGTGCAGATCAGGTTAAAAGCTCCTAAAGGTTCTGCTCTGTTCCTCTTCTCAGGTTTCTGAGTTTCTCTTTGTGGATTTCCTGTTAGCCTCTGTAATCTCTAAGCTACTGAGCAGCAGGTTGACAGATAAATATAGAGAAAACATTAATACCTCAGTGTTGAAAAGACTTTTATTTTAAAAGTTGTTCATGAATAACATTTCAGTTGGAATACTTTAAAAAAAATCCTGTCTCAGAATAATTAACCTGTTTTATCAAATGTTTTGCATATTAAACTCCCTGAGGACACAGGATTGTTTTTCTTGCTTTCCTTCACATGAACTTTGCAAATAAACCCTGGACTGTTTTGCAAACAGTGACGGTTCAAAACAGCTTGAACTGTTTTCAAGATCCTCAGTGAAAATGCATTTATTATTTTTGGTGCAAACCATGGTTTAAAAATGGATCAGTTAATATTTGTTTAATATCTTTTGGTCAAAAAATAAATAGCAGGATATGGATCTTTATTAATGAACTAATAAAACTCAAGAAACAAAACTGTCACCAGATGAATGATTTACACTGTAAAAATAACACAAAATCGTTTCTGTGTCTCTTCTTTCTTTCTTACATAAAGTTAATATTTTAGAACATTGGAGGAAAATCCAGGTTCTGTTTTGCTTCTGGCATTTTGCACATTAATTTGTGCTGCTTTTGTGTCCTAAAGGAAAATATGCAAAATTTCATATATTTCATAAATGAGATACATTTCAAATAACTAAACACGTTATTACTGCGAGGGAAAGCAATAAAAAAATGAAACGTCCTCTGTGTCCCTCGGGGGCCGCCGTACTTACACATAACCAGTTAATTCAAAAACATTTACAGATTTTAAAACATGCAGCTCACAGAAAACATTCTGCGATTGTAACTTTTAACACACAGAAAACAGATTTTTATACCAAAATCTAATAAACAGCAGTTAGCTAACATTTTATTACATAGTTATAAAGTTATATAGTTAAATAAACACCGTGATTCAGAGGAAGAAATTTTATTTTTATGTTTTTATTGCATTTATTTAGTTAACTTTTTTTTTGTTTGTTTTGTTTTTTGTTATATGGTTTCGGGGAAATGTTAATTATGTCAGCTGATAACAGGCCAACTACATTTAGTGACTGTGCATTTATAAAGTATAAAGAATAGCATAAAGACAAATTAATACAAATTAACTTCTTGTATAAAGTTGCAAGAATAAACATTGCAGATACTTTTCAGAAGTCAACACTGAATCTAACATCAAACTAATTAGATTCACCATCTACCAGAACGATTTAAATATTTATAAAACTCACAAAGAGAATAAAGTTCTGATTTACTGAATACTGTTCTAAAAAACAATCACAATATTATTTTGTTTAATCAAACAATCAAAACCTCAGACAGGATGAGAGTCAAAAAAGGTTTAAAGTAAAACAGAGTTTTACTGGAAAATTTCCCATTTAGTCATTTTAATCAATAAAAACATCCTGCAAGCAGCTTTTGTCCAGATTTGTTCCAATCAGATTAAACCCAAAACCAAAAATACACATATTTGGCTCCAATATACACCTCATTTTATCTGACAAAACAAGGCAGAAGAGTGAGGAAAGAGCTCAACAGCCGGATAGAGAGGCTCTGTGAAAGTTAAATCTTTGTAGGTGTGGAGACGGGTGAGGTTGTCATGAGAAACTTTGTAGAAAGAGATGCTGCCAGCTTCCCAATCCAGATACACTCCGACACGAGAGCAGCGCAAAGAGGAGACAAAAACGCTGCTATTGTTGTGCTGAAAGTAGAAACCTTCCTCTGAGCAAATATTGCACCAGGATTTATCGTTCATCCCCAACTTGCAGGCGTCTCCATCTCCCTTTCTGCCGATGCTCCTGTACGTTAAGCCAACGGTGCAGGGCTTCACCAGCTCCAACTCAAAGTAGCAGCGCTCCTTCAGGCCCTGTTGACACAGAACCTGCAGGCGCTGATCAAACCTTTCTGCTTGGTCAGGATAAAGCTGCTCGTTCTCCACCCAGCTCACTTTTCTGTTCCCCTCAGAGAGAAGCAGCTTCCTGTGTGCAGTGCTGGAGTCCAGGGTGACTGTGCAGGCATCTGGAAAAACCAAAACCAGTAGTTCAAATATACAACAGCTCATAGTCTGACTGAAATGTAGCAATTATTGTTCTAATTCCTGAATATTTAAACTCAAACATATTGCTAGATTAATTTTGCTAGATTAATTTTACAGAAATGTAAGTGTGCAAATCTGTTTTGCTATTTTAGAATCGGCTTTCTTAATGTTTCTTAGTCCAGTTATCTTTGTTTGATTACCAGAAATAAAATAAGTCAGTTACTTACACTTCTTAAATCCTGGTTTCATCCGATGGGGTCCAGAATGATCAGAACTTTAAAGAGAGACCAGAGTTAGAAACTAGAAAAACCTTTCGGTTTATTTTGGATATAATACAATCCAAAATATTGTAATTACTGCAGTTTCTTGAGCTTAAGTTGCTCTCTAATCATCTTAATTCCTGTTTCTCCTGGATTGTTGTAGCTCAGGTCCAGTTCAACCAGGTGGGACGGGTTGGACCTCAGCGCTGAGACCAGATGTTCACAACCTCTCTCTGTGATGAGGCAACCAGACAACCTGAGAAAATACAGAGTTGATGCAACTGTTGGATTAATCTGCTCAAAACCTTAACACCAACTTTGTGCAGAATAAATGTAAACTAGATTACATCTTACGTTTGTTTCAGATTCAAGTTTTGACATTGAAGAAGAAATGACATTATATTCCATTACAGCAGCATAAGGAACATTAGTTTTATGTCTGTCTTGCCTCAATACTTTGAGTTTGCAGCCAGGACTGGACAGACCGTCACACAGCGTCTCCACACCTGAATCCTTCAGGTCGTTGTTGCTCAGGTCCAGATCTTGCAGTGGTGAAAATGGGAACTTTAGACCAAAGACCAGATGTTTAATCCACTCTCCAGTCACTTTACAGTCTTTTAACCTACAAGGTGTATAGAGAAGTCAAACTTAATGTTGCTTAAATATATATAGTCATAATCTAAAGCAGGGACAGAGCTAAACATGGATCAGTTTCTTCTTATACAACAGAACATCATGTTATGTCATTCCTGTCATCTAAGAGCCAAGTGGCAGACAAACTCACTACGCCTGTTCCTGTTGGAGAATCTCTGTTCTCCAAGGTCTCCACAGTGACCAGTCCTTTGTGACCCAATGCTGCTGGGTAGGGGTTCCTAATCATGGACTACTGCCCTGCATGTTTCAGATGTGTCTCTATCCCAGCATGCCTGATTCAAATGATTGCATAATCTCTTCATATCATGAAGTTCTTGAAGCAGGACTCTCGTATGGCAATATCTTATTAGATCCCTAAAATCTATGTAAGAAAACATTTAACCTTTGAACTAAACTCAAATACATGGATATTCAAAACATCTTAAAACAGATTATTTTATTATAAATAGAAAAATGAGACTCACACTGCCTTTTTACTGCTTCTCACTGCTGGAATGAGCCTCCTCCTGCCTTCATCTGTTGTGTTGTAACTCTTTAAATCCAACTCCTCGAGTTCATTCTTGGACACTTGCAGCATGTAGGCCAGGGCTGAGCAGTGTAGGGGAGTCAGCTCTTTTAAGTCACCCATTTTAAGATATTCTTGGATCTCATCTTTGACTTTGTTATCTCTCATCTCAACCATGGTCTGGAAAATGTTGATGCAGCCATCTGGAGGCAAGTTCTTTCCTCGGATTGATCGCAGGTAAGTCAAGACTTTCTTGTCTGTATCGTCGTTTGGGTCCACAGATGTCAACATGCCCTGAAGGGCTCTTCGGTTGGGTTCAACCATGAGACCAAGGAGGAATCGCAAGAAAAAATCTAAATGACCATTCTTCTTCTGCAGGACTTTTTCAACTGTCTTCTTTGCAAGATCAACTGAAGCATGGTCTTTGTCCTCCAAATCAAGAAAGTTCCCAAGCTGTTTGGTTTGCTTGGTTACAAAACACTCATAGACAAAGAGAGCTGCAAAGAACTCTTGGAGAGTCAGATGAACAAAGAAGTGAATTTTTCTCTGGTAGAAGATTTCTTCTTCTCTAAGAACTGTGTTGCAAAACTCAGTGTAGATAGAAGCTTCTTGAGTGTTGATATCGCTCTCTCTCAGGTCTTCCTCATAAAAGATTAAATTATTTTCCAGAAGCTGGTTAAATGCCAGCTTCCCAAGTTTCAGGAGAAACTCTTTGTGTGTCTGTAGAAGCTTTCCTTTGTGTGGATTCTTTGTTTCATATTTTCTGCTTCTGCGTTTTGTTTGAACAAAAACAAACTGTGCCATCATCTCTGTCAGAGTCTGAGGGATTTCAGTGTCTGGCTCTCCACCAAAGACCTCCTGGAATAAAACAGCAGAAATCCAACAGAAGATCGGAATCTGGCACATGATGTCAAGACTTTGTGAAGACCGGATATGTGAAGTTATTCTCTCAGCAAGATTCGGATCATCGCTGAATCTCCTTTTGAAATATTCCTCTTTCTGAGGATCTGTGAAGCCTCTTATCTCTGTCACCATGTTGATGTGCTCTGCAGGGATCTGACTGGCTGCTGCAGGACGGGACGTTATCCAGATGTTCGCATTAGGAAGAAGGTTACCTTTGATGAGGTTTACGAGTAGGTTACCTACAGATGTTGCATCCCTTAGAGATGACACTGTCTTCATGCCCTCGAAGTCCAGTGAATGTCTGCTTTCATCCAAACCATCAAGGATAACTATTATCTTCGCGTTGGCGAATGCCAAGGAATCTTTCAGAGGTTTGAGCGCTGGATGAAACTCTATCAGCAACTCATTGAGGCTTTTCTTTCTTGTAACCAGATGCAACTCTCGGAATGAAAGACAGAAAACAAAATCAACGTCTTTGTTTGCTTTTTCTTCAGCCCAGTCAAGAATGAACTTCTGAACAGAAAAAGATTTTCCAATGCCTGCAATTCCCATAGTTATGACTGTTCTGTTGGGTTTCTCCTGGTCCGTCAAAGGTTTAAAGATATCAGTGAGGTTCACTGAGGAACCCAATGATGGCTGCATTTGAAGTCGGCCTTTTAGGTGTCCAAACTCATGTTCTTCAGAAAGTTCTTTATTCTCACCAATGGTGATGTAGAGAACAGTGTAAATACTTTTCAGTGAAATTTTTTGGTCACCATTACCTTCACCTGTGACTGAAAATTTATTTTGCATTGCTTTTTGAAGTTTCTTCTTCACTTTTAAAATGTCTTCCTCTCCTGTGAAAATCAAACAGTAAAATATCATGTTATTAAATTAAGCTTTAACTCTCCCTATGCTTGAAAAACGTCCTAAAAACGGCACATTTAAGTTGTGATGAACTGTAAGAAGTGATAGAAATATATTTCTTTAAATTACCATCTGTTCTTTTGGGTTTCTTTCCACATTTTGGACAACATGTATCCACTGTTGAAGGAGACTGAGATTCTGAGACAGCACAGTCTCTGCAAAACCGGCATCCACAATACATTTGGACTTGGTCTGCTGAAACCTTGTTGCACTGTAAACACTGCAGTGGTTCACTAAAACGGGACAAACAAAACATCAAAATTCCTGTTTTAGTATATGTCAGTCACAGTAAGGACAAAAAAATGAATAGATATAGTTTAGGAGACAAGATAGTACGATCATGCTTGTGTTGTTTAAGGCCACAAATGTAAAACAAGGCAGGGAGAGTTTTGCAAAAAATATTTTTTAATTTAAAAAAGGGGAGTGAAGAAAACTTACAGGTGCAGAAGAAATGAGCATAAAGGAAGGAAAACAAAAGGTGAAAAGGGAACTTTATTAAAGGTCCAACAAGCAGTGAGGGAAATCAACTAGCTTAAAAACTACAGGGAAGACAGATGAGAACCAGGAGTGAACATTCAGGTGGATGAGGAGCAGCTGAGTATGAACCTGACAACGGAAATCCATCCATCCATTATCTGTACACCCTTCTTCCCTAATGGGGTCAGGAGGGTTGCTGGTTCCTCTCCAGCTGCGTCCCGGGCGAGAGGCGGGGTTCACCCTGGACAGGTCGCCAGTCTGTCGCAGGGCAACACAAAGACATACAAGACAAACAACCATTCACACACTCACACCTAGGGAGAATTTAGAGACCAATTAACCTGACAGTCATGTTTTTGGACTGTGGGAGGAAGCCGGAGAACCCGGAGAGAACCCACCATGCACAGGGAGAACATGCAAACTCCATGCAGAAAGACCCCGGGCCGGGAATCGAACCCAGGACCTTCTTGCTGCAAGGCAACAGCTCTACCAACTGCGCCACTGTGCAGCCCGACAAGGGAAATGAGTTTACAAAAATGAGACAAACAGAGAAATGTTTTCACAAATCAAAGGTTCTGTAAGGTTGTGCAGTTTAGTCAACGGTTGACCAACAGTAAGGTGAGGCTTGTGCCAAAATAGTGAAATTTCTGTGTAGCCAATATCTGTTTTCACAAGCAAAGGTTTAATAGATCACATATTAAAGCACAGCTTTCCAGCAGAGGTTTACATACTTTGTTTATGTAAGGATTCAGGTTTCTGTGTTTTCAGTTAATTGACACTCTGTATTGTCCCCAGCTGTCCCTCATGTTCTCTTATTACTGTGTATTTAAACCCAACTGTGTCTATTGTTCCCTGTCTGATCCTTGTCGTATTTTGTCTTTGTCACTCTGCTCCAGTCGTGTATTTTATCCAGTTGCTACCCGAACCTGAGCTCCTAACCGTCTGCTCACCTGGGCTGCCTTCTGTACTCTTTGTTTCTCATCATCATTAAATCATAATTTTTCACACCACAACCTGGGTCAATCCTCACCACCTCAAACCGCAAATAATGAAATAATAGATAATAGAACAGGGGGCTCAAACTCGGGCTGCACAGTGGCGCAGTTGGTAGAGCTGTTGCCTTGCAGCAAGAAGGTCCTGGGTTCGATTCCCGGCCCGGGGTCTTTCTGCATGGAGTTTGCATGTTCTCCCTGTGCATGGTGGGTTCTCTCCAGGTTCTCCGGCTTCCTCCCACAGTCCAAAAACATGACTGTCAGGTTAATTGGTTTCTCTAGATTCTCCCTAGGTGTGTGTGTGTGAATGGTTGTTTGTCTTGTATGTCTCCATGTTGCCCTGCGACAGACTGGCGACCTGTCCAGGGTGAAACCCGCCTCTCGCCCGGGACGCAGCTGGAGAGGAACCAGCAACCCTCTCAACCCCATTAGGGAAGAAGGGTGTAAAGAAAATGGATGGATGGATGGATGGGTCTCAAACTCCAGTCCTCGAGGGCCGCAGTCCTGCAACTTTTAGATGTGCCTCTGCTGCACCTGAATAGAATAATTAAGGTTCTGGAGAACTGATCTACACAAGGTGGAGGTAATTAAGCCATTTCATTCCAGTGTTTTGTACCTGTGGCACATCTAAAGACTGTAGGACTGCGACCCTCGAGGACTGGAGTTTGAGACCCCTGTAATAGAATATATAATAGAAATCTTGTGTAAACATTTTCAGAACAATGTTAAATGGTAAAATTTACCTTGGAGGCGTTTCGAGAGCAAAATAAGGCATTTCACCCCTGGACCTATCGCTCCTCAGGGACACATTCTTAGGAGTTGAAGGCCTGATTTTTCTCAACTGTGAACTACAAACAAAAAAAAGCATTTTCACTAAAACTAACATGTTGATTATGTTCATCATCCTAACAAAGAAATATAAATAAAGTTACAAATATACAGACTCTTGCTGTTTTGCATGAATCCACTTACCTCTGAGATTTTCAAAAACACTGAAACATTGTTTACATTTTTTATACATTTTTATAATTGACAGGCCTCAAGTCAGCAAATAGTTTTAACTGTAATAAAGAAAATACATTTTGCAGTGTGCTGTAGAAGCAAATCCCTCTAGGAAAAACAACACCTGATGTTTCTAAAATACATTCAGGTATTTATTTTTTAATCATGATAAAAAAAAGAAGCAGATTTACCTTGAAGCTGGTTCAGGACTGAAAAACGGTGGATCGAACTTGGATGAATCGCTCTTCAGCGACACAATGCTGGCAACTGGAGATTCAGTTCTTATCTGTGAACTACAAACAGATTTTTTTTTTTAACTCAATCATTACTTACTGTATTGCCACATCTCAACAGGAAAGGTAAATACAGGGACTGTTATGTCTGCAGTTATATACAGATTTAATTCATCTTTTCCAAGATAAGAGGCAAAGAAAAAAGGAAAATACAACTCCAACATTTTAAAGAGTCTTAATCATGACAAACATAACCAAAAAAGGTCAAAAGTAAAGCAGGGCTAACAGGATTTGTGCTAACAATTCTACAGTTTTTTAATGGTTGTAGCTATTTTAAGATTTTATAATCCTAGCTTTTGTTTGTGACTAAATAAATAGCTTTTTGTTTGTTTGTATTGATCTTCTGATCGTAATATTTGACAGATAAATAGTTCAAAATGAGGCAAAAAGCAACAACCTAAAAGGTTAATAATAATTACCTGTGTGGCGACTCGTTGAGGGAGTCAGTCGACTCCGACCGTCGCCTCTTTTGACGTCTCTCTTTCCTTTCAGCCATTTCTGCTGCAGCAGATAAAATGAAGAAAAATAAAACATCCAAGCAAAATAAATCAGATGTAGTTTTTATTTAGGTTCAGTGATTTAATTTGTATTCAGAAGTAAAACTTATGAGATCTAAGTTATAGACATTGATCCTAAAACATGTAGAACTATAAAAACAAGATTAGTGTCAGCTGGTGCCCAAACGTTTCATCCTGGATTTATTTAAATTTCACTGTTCACTGATGACACTAACAAAAAGGAAAGATGCACATGTTTAAAAATTTATATAACATGCTATGTGATATTTTTTATTCATGTTAAAAGTTTTTGCTGACATCTGCTGTTATTTAAGAGGAACTACAAGCTGCTAAACAGCTTATAGTTAGCTGGTTAGCATCTTGTAGTTAGCTAGTTAGCAGCTTGAAAATTCACATTTTCTTATTTTAAAAATAAAACTAAGCATCAGCTAAAGCAAAGTAAAAGTAAAAATAAATCTGCCGGAGGTGCATGTGTAATAAAATGTCATTACGTATTTAAACAAATAGTTATTTTTGGTGTTAAAAACTACTGTATTATTTTCTGAAAATAACAGAGGGAGTGAGTTTAATGTTATAGCAAACTTTTGTGTTAAACTGCAGCTTAAGACGGAAATTACGTCGCGGAGCTTTTGTATTCACAACGCAGCTGCGCGGAAGAAACAATGCATCTTGTTATTAAAAGATTAGGGAAACGAGTTATTATATGTATTATTGTTTATATTAACGGCTTGCCATATCACTCATAAGCACGCCCACCGACCACGAGTAAACAATAGATCGACTATTACATTTCAGTCTCCTCTCTATACTTAATCAGATAAGTGAACAAAGTGTTGAAATGACATTAATCCATGAAATAACCTAATACATGTTTAAAAGTTAAATAATAATAGAAATGCATTTAAAATGTATCATTAAAACCTAACCATGCTGGAGCAACATTTCAAAATACTGTAAAGTTCTTCCAGTTTCTGCTAATTTTTTACCATGTTTTTGATTATGTATACGTAAAAAACAAAACAAAAAACATATTTAACGCGCGTTTGAAAATCAATATGGCTGCTTAACTAAAATACAACTTCAAGACAGTTTCTGGTTTGATTGCGTTCAGTAGGAGAGACGTTGTTATGTAAACTCCAGTTTTAGTATCTGCGCAACTAAAACAAAATGTCTGCTGCACAGCAGAAAACGACAACGCGAGAAAATATCCGAGTCCGACATGAACAGCAAGAACAAACCTGCAGAAACTCACATTTCGCTGTTCGGGTTACAACGTTTTCCTCCACCTTTGGACTCTAACTGTCCTCGGAACCAGTCCGAACCAGCAGGGTTTTATTGTGACTTTTGGGAAAGTCCCTGCAATGCGTCTGCTGCTGCTCGGTCCAATCTCTTACTTTCGGTTTCGGTACAGAAATGAACCCCGTTAAAGTGATGACAACATATTACTTGCAAGCTATAAACTACAGAAAAAAAGTTTGATTTTTAGATGAGGGTTCTGTTCATAAAAGAATAATCACGAATAAGTAAATATTTGCAAGATAATAACAGGACTTTTCATAAAAACAACTTGTTTTTCTTTCATAATATGATTATCTATAAGCAGATTAAAGTCTTTTTTTTACTAAGAGGATTTGTTTTATTCCATTTCTCACATTGGCAATTTAATTATATGTTTGTTTATGTATTGTTTTATATAATTTTAAAACAATTATTTCTCAGTTGCACTGTAATGGACTGCCATCTAGTGGACAAAAAGTAGAATACAATTATTACATATGCAGGAACAGAAGTTTATCTTTCACCTCATCTAAAAGTAACAGTCAGAGATGAACAGAACAAAAGTAGTTCAACATATTTTTACTCAATTAAGAGTAAAACGTATTTGGTAAAAGTCTGCTCAAGTACTGAGTAACTGATCAAATTATCAATCATTTAATATTTAAAAATTACATAACAGACGTACCAAAATATAGTGTTATATGGAAATTTTGGTATTTTAAGGACAAAAATGACGATGATTCATTAGTAAAAAAAATAACAAAATCAGGCAAAAGAACATTTTTCCAAATCTTTCAATAAAATAAAAAGTAAAACTAATAGTGATAACAACATATCACCACTAAATCTGTTTCTGTGTCTGGCAAAGATGTATTTTCATTCAGTGGGTAGAAAATCCAGAAATTTACTGAATAAGAGTAGAAATACTTCATCATAAAATTACTCAAGTGAAAAGCACAGTGTAATAAAAATTATTTTTTTTAAAAAGTTACTCTAGTAAATGTAACTAGTTCCTACCCAACTGGTATCAGTGTTTGAAAATATTGCAGCATAATAATAGAACCAGTTTGAGTTAATTCAGGTGTTTTTATGTTTTTATTTGAGTTGGACAAACAGTTTAAACTTTCTGAAGGATTCAACATTATGAAGCACAAAACTGAAACAACAAGCAGCTTCCCTCAGACATTTATCAAAACCACAGCAAAATACAGATTACAAACGTTTACATCTTCACCTTAAAATAATACCAGCTTCTGAACAAACATGGCTTTGACCTCAGAGTGGGTTCGCTCTGTTTCAGTTTTCTATCGTAGATTCAGAGTTTAGATCTGTTAATGTCCCGGCTGCGGAGGCGTGCAGTCGCTGTCGTCCTCCCAGGACGACGACGTGAAACCTGCCGGGGCGGAGATGGAGTGAGGGGCGGTGGTGTGGCCCAGGCCCTGGTACCGACCCACTGAAGACGGGGAGGAGGGCATGGAGGTCGCCGCGGCAACGACGGCATCCTGGGAGGTGGAGTTCAGCAGGCCGGTGTGCTCAGTGTGCTCGGGTCGAGCCGCTGCGCCGAAGTACATCTTGTTGGGACGTCCCAGGAAAGTACGACCTGCAGGGAGTAAAAGATTTAAAAAAGGTTCCAGTTTTATTGGTAGATAATTTCACTTATAACAAGATTTGTTTCTCTGTTTCTGAAATGAAGAAACACCAATAACATGGAGAGTATCAGAAGGAAATTTTAAGTTTGGGAAAAGATAAAAAGCTGTGCTATGTAGTGATGCTACATTATATGTGAAAAATAAATGGAGACAAATGAAACCTGCTAACGATGCTTACCAACATGGCGGACCTGCTCAGTTACATCAGCTCTGATGTCTGAGAAATCCCACATGGCCAGAAAACTGTCGAAGCACGAACCTTCCTCTGCTTCCTGCAGGAAAACAGAAAGAAACACATGGATGGATGATGAATGGATGGATGGATGGATGGATGGATGGATGGTTACCTGGACGTAGGGTTTGTAGGTAAAGGTGTAGTGGTGAGCGATAGCAGCAAGGAACATTTCTATGCAGATGATAAAATCCTGTGAAATCAGACAATAAATCAATAAATCAGTTCAAACTGCAACAGAGAAACATTTTTTTCTCGTCACACCAGTCATGTGATCAACAACCAGCTGTTACTACTGGTGGAAACAACAAAGAAGACGACAGGAAGTGGTTGGAGAATGATGAATGTTTTTTAATGACTTCCAGCGTGAACAAACTTATTCATGTGTGATTTTAATTTCTTTTCTTATTTCTTATTATTTCTTATTTAATGGAAACATCACAACTGTGAAATTCTTGGGGGGTTTTTAGCCTAATATCAACAATATTTTGTGCACATTTGTATTGGAAACCCAGCAAGTCTTAGAAAAGTCTTAAAATATGTTCTGACCTGCAGTCCAGTGGCTACGGCCTCCACGCTGTCCCAGTCCCAGGTGTGTTTGTCAGAAATCACTCCCACTTTCACCAGGAACGCTATAAAAACCGCCTGCCTGCAGGGAAACCAACAGCGCTCACCGTTTGATCTAAAACAGAACCAGACACTGATGGAGTCCGGCCTCCAGTCCTACCAGAACGAGACAAACACCACCAGTTTGACGCAGAGGAACTTCCCCACAGGCCTGATGGGAGTCAGCTCGTCTCTGAGGGCTTTGTACAGCAGAACCAGGCAGTACATGGCGAACTGGACCCACAGAGACATGAACCAGACAGGAGAGCAACTGGACCAACGTTTACGGATCATTTTTCATTTTTATTTGGGTGTGTTGTGTTGATGTTTGTGTTTACCAGCTGGGAAATGTTGTTGACTATAACCAGGTAGGACCAGGCGTTTCTGAAGCTGAAGTTGGCTTCATCATAAACACCACAGAGCTGGCAGATGCTGCAGGAACAAAAAGATCCAGTCAGTATCAAAAATACTCTGACGAGCTGAGAAGTGCAGCAACTAAAGCTTAAAATAACTTTAAAAGTGGCCTGTTATGCTTCTTTGAACAGATAAGAATAGAGTAATGGCCTATTCCAAACATGTTCATTACATTTTTCCACAAAATCATTCTTAGATAATTGAGTTTCAGTCTAATCAATTCTGCCTATTTGAGCTGTTTTAGGGTCTCTGTCACTTCAAATCCAAATAAGCTCAACTTAAACTCAACGTCTGCAGTCGCACGTGAAAATAAAAGCAAATAAAACCGTACATCTGTGAAAAGCAGAAGTGGAGCCTCCTGCACAGCCAACAAGAATACAGCGAGTGGTTTCTGGATGCTGAGTCAACAACAAAACGGTTGTCTTTCCCAGCAGCCATTATACACCGTATAGAGCGGTAAAACCAGCTGACCAAACGTGCTGGAACTCAGTTTGGGGTTGCTAGGTAACAGGACTGGACTCGGCTGGGGTTCCAGTCTGACTTAAGATTCTGGAGGTTTTTGAAACGGCTCATTTTCCAGACACCTAAAAACATTAACTTACTGCCAAAATGTGACCAGATGTTTTTTTTTTACAGCAAATAAAGACGTTAAAAATGTTTAATTTTGTAAAACAGAACTGGTGATTGAATGATTTATAATGTGCAGGAATAAAAATATTTTTAAGAAGTAAGGAGACTTTTACTTACAGGGCTATCACCGTGGTAACGGGTCGGACCACGGTGTACTGCAGGACTCCCAGCTTGCACCGGAACAGCAGCACCCTGTCAGAGAGATAAATAGAACATAAAATCCTTCGTCTCCACCGGCTCACTCTGCGGCGCGGCGCGGCGGCTCGTCTTACTCTCCCATGGGCCACGGCGGGCAGCAGCAGAGCGGCGGCAGGTGCGGCTGCTGCTGCTGCACCTCCAGCATCAGCACCAGGCTCGGGTACTGGTTGCTCAGGAAGTTGAGCAGGAACACCAGGAAGTTGTAGATGACGAAGGCCTCGTAGCATTCCCTGCACGTGTCCACGTAGATGGCCAGGCTGGGGTAGCGCAGGGCCAGCCACTGGGCGCAGCGAGGAAGAGGAGAGAGGAAGGTCTGAGTCAGGTGAGGAACGGAGCTACAATGCTGCCACACTGTAAAACATTTCAGCTGCATTTAGTTGTCTTTACTATTTTATACTGTTTAAGTCAAATAAGTTTTAGATTTTGAACCTAAATTTGAGAATTTGCCAAAGATAAACTAATTTATTAATTTTGTTAAACCTCCAAGAGTTTAATAAACTAGAGTTTTCAGGTTAACACTTAAAAAACTGAAAGAAGAAAAAGACAGGAGTGGGAACTGTTTCCCAGAATGCTTAGCGGTGTGTTTAGTATCCCAAGATGGAAGTGCATCACATTGATCTGTTTTATTTTTCTGTCCTGTTCACACTAAATGTTGTTGAGCTGAATTAATTTGATTAATAAAAATTATTCTCAGATCAGAAATTTAGTTCCTGCAATTTGAAACAAGAATTTAAATTATTCTGAAGTAAAATATGTAGTTATTTTAACTTGATATTAACCGGGTGGAGACAGTTTTTCTTGCATATTGTGAAATAATTATTTGGTTTAAATTGCAGCTTTAAGTTAAAATTCAACATTAATGAAGTTAAAAAACAATGTTTAGACAACTTGTCTCTTGTTTTTCACGAACTTTAATTTCTGAGTTTAAACCAAAACTATTTTCTTGTCGACTTAAGATGCATTTTCATGGCAGCAGGTGGAAGTTCAAGTTAAATCACCTTTAGATGTTTTACAGTGTCTCATTATCGTCTCATTATTGACTCACGCTGTCCAAACTGTAGATGGGCACCATCCACAGGATCCTGCAAGACCAAACAAACCAGAAACTTTAAGAATTTCTGCCAGGTTTGACTTGTCATGCACTTTATTTTTCTTTTTGTGGAAAATCTGAAAGTTTCAGAAACTTCCTGAATGTCGTTATTATCTGCGTTTTATTCCCTGAAACTATAAATTTTGGATTATTCCTCTTTTGTTTTATGAATTTCTTCAGAGGATTAAAGTGCATGAAAATAATTTACCAATACAAATTACAACATGTAGTTAAAATTATATAATTTAGAATATGCATCCTGACTGGAGTCATTTGTCAGATTAAAAGTGTCTTTTGAAAAATTAATAACTATTAAGCATATAATCAATATTTTTATGTGTCTGGTGTAATATTCTAATTTTAAATTTCATGTTTTCATGAACTGTAACCAGAAAACCATCATAACTAAAAGAAATAAAATGTGATAAATTCACACTTTGATTCAAAACACGACTAGATAAATACGGCTGCTCCTCTCTAACATCAACTCACAACTGAAATTTTAATCATTGCCAAAGTTTTTCTGCTCTTCTTCATCACTAAAACGTTTAGCTGGTTGTAACTTGATGGATGAACCTAAAGAATAAATCAGATTTCTGAGGGGCCTGGCCCCCATGAACCCACCCCTGAATCCGCCCATGCTTCAAACGTTGCTGCTTTCTGTAGCAGAAAATATATGTTGTTTTCATTAATCTGTAAACAACTGAGTCATTAAGCGTTTATTAGAAATAAAAGGTTGATTTAATTTTTGTAAGAGTCAGTGCCCCCCATGAACCCAGCCCTGAATCCGCATCTGTCAGTTTTTTTAGGTTTAGAAAGCTTTTCTATTGAGTTCAGTTAGCTGAACCCACATTTAGAAGAATCTTGGAGTTAAAACTTGGTGAATCGAGTTGATGGTGTTTATTTTCACCTGATGATGGGTTTCTGCAGCTCCGGCTGGGTGTAGTGCACCATGTGCTGCAGGATCCCCAACAGGGAAATGGGGATTGTGAGGAACACGAACACTCCGGCTATGAACCAGGCTTTACTGTGAGTCCCGACCTGCGCAGACAGAGCAGCAGAACCTCTTTGGGTCAAGACGTTTGGACCGGATGAGGCTCGTACCAGAGTCCAGGTGAGTCAGCAGGAGGTCACCTTGTCCTTCTGGAGCTCCCAGACGCACAGCGGCACCACGGCCACCAGCAGGAGGGCGTACAGAACCAGAACCAGCGGACGGATCCATCTCCTCCACTCTGCACAGGTACACGGCATGACGGCTGCTTTTCCCTGAGTGCGGACTTACAGGCTCATCCTAAACCTTAAAGACAGACAGACCTCTAGAGCTGGTTGATTAACTTAACTAGAAAATATTATTATTATTATTATTATTATTATTATTATTATTATTATTATTATTATTATTATTATTATTATTATATACGAGATTATTGTTGTAATAATGTACACCTAAACTTTCAAAAATAGATACAACAGCAACACTTGTAAGATATATTTATTTAAGGTTATTTTTGTTTACTTTTGTACTTGTTTTGTTCTCTGCAATTAAAAATGGCATAATTCGAATTAAATTGAGTCAAAACAAAATCCAAAGTTAAAAGAAAATATTTTCATAAAGCCTGGAGACTAAATTACAGTAGAGAAATAAGAGCTGGATTCACATTTCTGCTGAATGACAGTAAAAGAGTCTAACAGCAGAACTAACCTGTAAAATAAAATCAAGTTTTTCTTGTTATTAAAATATATATATATATATATATATATATATATATATATATATATATATATATATATATATATATATATATATATATATATATATATATATATATATATATATATATATATATACATAAATGACACAAAATCTGCATATAGTTTAATAAATTACCACACAAATTAAAGTGCAAGTAAAAGTTTGTAGCCATTTAACACAAGTCAAGTTTTATGTGTTATTTAAACAATTCAGTATGAATCTAAAACCATAAATGTGTTAAAATCATCTTCATACAGTAGATTAATGAATCACCACTCAAATTATGTTTGAATAAGTTTTTAATATTAAGCTAAATATCACAGAATATAAAGTTTAGTTTCTGAAGTGAATCCAATGTTGAGTTTTATTTTATTTTATTATTATTTTTTTTTTTTTTATTGTATTCAACCACAACCAAACTGTTGGTGAGTTCTGCAGCTTTTTAAATGTCAAACTTCATCCATTCGGCTGAAACTGTTTGGAAATGTTAGAAAAAATAAAACTGGATCGAGACTTTAACATGGTTGTTTTTCTCTGGAGCCACGTTGGATCTGTTGGGTCATCAGTCACACCAACATGAACGTTTCTAACGTTTCACATTTCTGACGTCATGTTTCAGCCGTTAGCATTAAAAACGTGTTTGGTTTTGACTAAAATGAAAACATTTACCATTTAAAGACTGAAACAGCGAAAGTATAAACAGCTCAAAACATGGAGATGTTGGTGCAGCTGAAGGTGTTTACTTGCAGTGACGCTCGGCCTGTTTCCACCCTGGGTCCTGTCTCTGTTTCTAGGCAACGCATCCCCCCTCCATCCGAAACCGCTAAACCGCCGCTCGGCAGTCCGTCAATCCGCCCCGCTCTGATCAGTGATCGATTAATCCACACAACGGGCCGTCGGGTCCGCAGGTGCCGCTCAGCAGCTGTGCCCCGCCGATCCGCTCCTGTCTGCCGCCTTTACGGCCCGACGTCACCGGAGGAAGCAGCGGCAGCTCCGGTCTGCCCGTCGGTCACATGGTGGGTGGGGGACCGTCACAGGCTGCGCTGCTAGCAGGCTAATCAGGTTAAAGGAGCCGGAGACCCGTTCAGGGACCTCCAGCCAGTGGAAAGAAAATAAACCTGGAAAATATAAAATATTTCTGAAGAGTCTCAACCAAGTAACTGTAGTGTAAAAGTAACTACGTGTGAAAGAGCCCAGAAAGATGTGAGCATGTTTAAATTACTAAATAAAAACTGATAGAGCAGGAAATTAATCAGTCGCAAATAAAGCAAATATTCATTATGTACTTTAAGGGTTATGTAACTTTATTGATAAACACAACATCTAATAAAAACAACAAACAAACAGAAATAAAAACAAACACATTAAAATGGCTTCTTAAAGCCTCACATCTGACTTTATACATCATTATGTTTAGAATGAAAAGATTAAATAAAATGGGTGTAATACAAACTTCAGCCCCCAGAGGCCGCTAAAGGACAAGTTACGCGTCTTTTCCTTGTATCTTCACAAACTTATTGGAGTTTTAAATATTTTAAACAAGGTAAATAAGCAGATCGAGTAAAAAAATCTGATTTTTATTTATATTCCTGCTTTAATTCTTTTTCAGAGCCACAGCGTTTCTGTTAAGAGAGAAACTGTTGTTGTTTTGGGACCAAAAGCAAAACAGATTTAATCTCTAACTTTCCCATGACTTCACCCACAGTCTCATGCAGTGTATGTAGAAACCTTTACGTCCATCCTGTCCGTGTTAATGAGGTAAACTCTGCAGAAATCATCTCTGGGATTTTCACTTCCTCCTACAGGAACTACGTCTTGATTAGTGGTTCAGATCTAAGGGAAGCCGGCTGGTTCTGACTGACAAAGACAAACAAGAACCTTAACTGTCCGCACAGTTCTTCAATCGGGTCAAATTAATTTTATATCAATATTATATTGCAGCAACATAGCCTCACTCTGAATATTTTTGATACAATTTATTTTACTAATTAATTATCCTTACAATTAATCAGATTTCATGTCACATTTTACTCATTTTTCATATCAAATCATTAGCCTATCGATGAGTAAAACATTTTAGTTTGTGGCATCAGGAGTTTCCCTTTGGACATGGAGGTGAAATTTATCTCAGCTGTTTAAAAGAAGCTCAGTGATAAATAAGTAATATATGCTGTCGAGTAAAAATGGAGGTTGTATGTATGTACACTCTGCTTGAAGCTGCAGTCTTGTTTTGAAAATAACATCTTCCTGTTTACAGAGGCCATGATCAGAAAAGACGTAAAAATAAAATAAAACGTTTTAATCCATCATGTTACAAGGAAGCATGAATACAGTGGCTCCAGTGAACTTTTACTGTCAAAACTGCTGGACATTTTAGCCTTTTTACTCTGGGTATCTTTTATTATTTTATGGTAAAATATTTGCTTATCTTTTAAATACAAGTGTAATTTTTAGTATTCCTGGTTTAACTAGATGGCGTTGTTGAACATTAGTTTTATCCACGACCTCTTCCTTACACCTTCTTCATGAGAACCAGTAATATCATCTATTTCATTTAAATATTATTGTGAATTGCACTTTTAGGTTCTCAAACAAGGTGGATGAGGTTAAAGTTAATCATCTAAACTCAGTTTTTCATCTCCTTTCTGGGAAAAACTGCTCAAATACTATCTAAAATATCTACTTTTCCCGACGTCTTAACTGTTTCCCCAAAACTGGAGGAGCTCAAATAAGATCCATCATAACTTTCTGAGTCATATGTGAAAACATTTCTGTGGAGGCGAGTCCTTCAGTGGTCGCTGTTTTTTAAATGCTGACTGGTCCCACGTTGGAGAGTCGGCAGGGTGCTGGAGTAAGGCCGAGAGTACCAGCAGCAAAACAGCATCTTCTACAGGGAGACGGAGAGACACAGACAGGCAGGGTCATCCCTTTTGCTCTGTTCAAAATGTTCAGTCTCAGCTGGACAAAAAAGTCTTTGAGTCATACAGAATTTTCTCATAGCCTTCAAAATGCTTTTCTGATTGTAAGCAAAATAACTGTGGAATTAGGGATGACTCAAGACTTTTGCACAACACCGTAGCAATAGAAGACACTTCTGAGCTCATGCCAAGTGCTTAACAAGTCAAAATTATGTTTTTCTTTCCATTAAAACATTCAAATATGAGGTCAAATCAAATGTTTCTGAAATATAAGTGACAGTATCATCTGTGTATAACGTGATAAAAGTTACTGGAAACATAATTACAGTAAATATGATTGATTTTATTAAACAGACCTGGTTTCTGTCAGCTTGTCTGAATAATGTTTTCTATCCTTCATCCAGACACTGGGAAGCTGTTTCTGAATCTGTGTTGCACCATTTAATTCAGTCAGTCTAAACACATCCTCTAACATCAGGAACATTAAATAATTGAAGCACAATTATTGAAGCAGATCAATGCTTCATTGAAGCATTGATCTGCTTCAGTGAAGTTCAGTATATCTCATCTTCTCTTCTCTTTCTGAAAATCAAGTAGAAAGAAGCAACAGTGAAGGATGGAACCAAGACTATTAACTTTTTCTTATTATTAAATGCCAGTGACTGTCGCTGCTGTTTAAATCCGTACTGTGTCTTTAAAATTGTTTCTGATGGACCAAAGAAAACCGACAGCAGATTTACTACCAGATTCTGGTCTCTTTCATATTAATGTCTGAACTCGCCGTTTTTAAACAATCTTTATTTCAGTATTTGTGACGCCAGCTGTTTTATGACAACTTAATTCCCAGTAAACAGGCTTGACCTTTCTTGACCCGATGGGTTTCTAATCTCCAAGGCCGAGGCAAGATAACCTGGATAACATGCTGAAACTTTAAGCATTTTAGTCCTGGACTAGAGCCACAAAGCCAAATTCAACCGAGTCAGCTGCTTTCGCAGACAGGAGGAGAACGTCCCAGCTGGAAATACTTTCCATCAGAAAGAAGATAAAGCTGCCAGCGGTCACTGTGACACCAAAAAATACATTTAAATACAATCCTATTGCCAGAATAAAACTACAACTCCACTTAAAATGTAAATTATGGGACTTAGATTAAACATAACATTCTCTTTACACTATAAACATGGTCTGTTTAGTCAACAGGGACACAGAAAAGGCTAAACTAGCATCTTCTAGATTTTAGAAGAACCTTTGAAAATTGTTATCTTAAATACAATTAAATAATAACTTAAGAGACAGAGAGAAGTCTAACAGAAGGATTAAAAATCTAAAGTTAAACTTTTTAAAATTTAATCTAATTTATGATGATGGAAAATAAACTTATCCAGATATATTCATAACATCATTTGGGTAAAATGACTTTCTGCAGCATCACTGTCTCTTTCTGAAAACATTTGGGACAAAATGAAAGAAAAAATACAATACCTGGTTTTAGCAGCTGAAATTGAAGAAAAAAAGGTAAAACATTTTAAAATGTAAATTTTAAATTTAAATTTTTCCCCAATTTTATGTTTTTTAAATCTGATCGTTTTAACTATTTTTTTTCTTGTGTTGCTTCCTTCTCAATCTGAAGTCTTCAGCAGCACATTTTGAATAACATTTCAGCTGATTTGGGTTTGGGTCTGCTTTCTGATTCCTCAGTCCCAGTTAGCATTAGCTACAGAACCGGTTGGATTGTCTTTGTTTCCTTATGTATGGGCTGCAAAGTGTGAAATTCAAACACAAAAGATTTAGCAGTTTTTTGATATTTACCTTACTTTTCTCACATTTTGTGCACTTTCATCACGTTTAAAATGGAAATGTATAAAAATAACTGTCCTGTATCACCATGTTTACAACAGAAAAGCTAATCGGTTTTGTTAGTAACACTAATTACGCAGTTGTAAAACATGGCGCCATAATTTTTGAAAAATTGCAACATTTGGTACATTTTCAGCTGGAGTGGTTTGCTTTCACACTGCACTGTATGGATCAAACCCTGTGAGGAACCTAGTCACCCTCCCCAACAGTGGTGGCGCTGCACCGGGAGAAAACTTCTGAAGGAAACTACAGAAAACCTCTGAAGAAGAAACTGAGCACAACTGAACCCTCACAAAATGTAAGCAAAAATTGAGTGATGTGAGATTTTAGCAGTTGTAGGATTTCTCTTTTGTCTTTGGTAAATAGCCACATGCATTTTCTCCCACTAACACTAGACTCTCCCATGTTTGTTTTGGTTGTGTTTACCCACAATGCCCTGCTCTGTAGTCCACTTCCTGCTTTTGGAGCTGTCCCCGGTCTGCTTGGCGTTCGCATTCAAACCGCACCAGAGTTCACGTCAACCGAACTGAAGTCTGGGCTTCTAGGCAAACCAGAGTTCACATTTTTGGTCCACATTAGAGTTGAATTGTGCATTCACACCTCCTCAAATGAACCGGACTTTCTAGGCCAACGCAGACAGATTCAAAGGCAAATTCAACCGAGTCAGCTGCTTTCGCAGACAGGAGGAGAACGTCCCAGCTGGAAATACTTTCCATCAGAAAGAAGATAAAGCTGCCAGCGGTCACTGTGACACCAAAAAATACATTTAAATACAATCCTATTGCCAGAATAAAACTACAACTCCACTTAAAATGTAAATTTTAAGTGGATGTTTTTCTGTAGTCAATACAAAACTTTAATGAAAGATGAGTCATTAAAGTTCTGTATTGACTACAGAAAACCGAACTCCTGCACCACACCTGACATATCCCCTCTGCCACACATTGAGGAAGCATTAGAGGCCTTGGGCTAAATACTTCTCCAGACTGGATCCAGCGACAGGTTACTGGCAGCGCAAGACAAACACAAAACTCCATTCAGAGCCCACCGGGCTATTTGAGGCCAACAGAACGCCATTCGGGCTTCAGAATACTCCATTCATTCCTCCCAGATCTGAATTTCACTCACCTGCTCAGTTACCTTGATGACCTCATAATATTTTCTAAAACATTTGAGGAGAATCTGGAACACATCCAGCTGGTCTTTGATGTGCCAGTAGATGAAGGAGGAGGTGCAGTATCTGGACCACATGGTGTCTGCAGAGGGAATCAAGAAACAGATCCAGGATGTCCCTTATTTTTTATTTTATCCACCTTCATCATTTAACAGAACACTGAGGCTGTGTAAGTCAAATGCACGTTTTTGGGGCGATTTAGCAGTTTTGGCGAAACAACAAACAAAGAAAACATAAAAAACTATATTTACATTATATTTAATCCAGAGTGGCTCTTTGCTCTTGCATGATTCCACTGAAACGTGGAAACGGAACGGAGCGGATCTCCTCTCTGCTGCATGACGAGCAGTCAGTCGTTTCTGAGCCGTGTGCGCGGTTGGGATTTCAGAGTCAAGCTTAGTGATTGCCTACATTTCTTGTGACAAATTCCTTTATTCCCCACAATCCTATTGGATACTAGAATGTCTGATGAGCTGGTTGGAGGCCTTCTTACTCCATCAGTGCAGCCTCCACACACCTGTCAGTGCGATACCGAGTGGCAATCACAATGAGTGTCCTCTCAACCTTATCTAATTTGTGTCACATAATCGGTGTTCACAATCTGAACACTGTTTCCCGCCGACACTGTGTGACACCAAGTACACACACATGTGGTCATAAAAGTGTATCCTTGTGTGGATGACTAAAGGCCAACGCTGAGGCCTTTAGGCTTTTGGAGAACTCTACAGCTGATAACAGAGATTCTACTGGTCAAATATGTGCCAGGAAATCAAATCTTGGTGTCAGCAGTATGAAGACGAAGGACGACTCCCACAAAAAGTGTCGGAGCTCCTCTTGTCAGCATCCACAGCAGTCGCCCCATGGAACGTGTATCTACAGACTTTCTCTGCCTGGAGAAGTCGTTGAAAATATACTTGTTGTTACTTATCGTTTCCTCATGGTGCTCAAGCCAGCACCATCAACGACCACAGAGTGGGTTCTGAGGTTGTGTGGAGGAATTTATCGAGTGGTAAATATTCTGTACGTTTATAGCGCTTTATCAAGTCCAGAGATTCCCAAAGTGCTTCATACTACATTCGGTCATTCACCCATTCACACACACACATTCACTCTGATGGTGGCGCGCCGCTGAGCGAGGCAAGGCTGCCATGCACCAGCGCCACCGGGCCCTCTGACCTCCACCAGCAGGCATGGGGGGTGAAGAACAGCAACCCACTGAGAGCAGGACAAACTTCTACCACCACCATCATCATCGTTCCTTCTGCTTTCCAGAAAATCTCCATGCCGATCAAGACACAACGCAAATCCTGCTGCTGTTTCAGCCTCATTGTGATGAAATAAGCTAAAGAACCATTTTGGCTGGTGTAGCTGACATTTAGACAAACCGTTAGCGGTTAATATTGGATGTGTGACCATCCCATGATTTAGACGACTGAATCAAAGATACTTGTTTCCTTGGTTTTCCTTTTCAGCATCACTTGTACATTTAACATTTAGGACGTTATGTTGACAACCTGACAGCTAAAACCAGTGGTGACCATCGCTGGTCATGCAGCTTTCTGCTGGAGGCCGAGATCTCATCACATCACCCTGAAACGTGTTTAAGCATGAAAGTAAACCAACAACAAGACGTTATAAACCATCCGTTTCCATGGCAACAGACCTCATTCAAAAGGAGTTCCCAGAGACACAACACTGGACACGAGTTGAAGATTTCAAAATCAAATATTTTTCTCCACCGCAATGAAATTCTTGGGTGGAACAAACGTGCCTGTCTTCCTACGCCTGGAGTGACATACGATTTACTTAGATGAAAGTGTGTTAGATGTGAGAAAAGAAAGCTAAATATATATATATTAAAAAAAACTGCCTGCTGAATCTTTTGCATTCAAATTTTGCTTTTGGTGCAGCACATTCATGAAGCAACATAATATGGAGCTAAAGGGGAAGATTTGTCCTTAGATTCCCAGAATATAAAAACAACAAGACAGTAAACATGTCACTCCTGAGTGGAGTACTCCTCTTAACCAGAAAGCCTCTACTGACTTCCCACAAACACTGTATCAGAGGTCGCGACCTTTCTGTGTTTAATCATTTCCGACCCCCAGCTTTAGATCTGTCTCTCATGACCCCGTGACCTCACTGTGACGTCGCACTGACCCAGGACGAAGCACAGAGTCTCTTGCTACGTAACAAACCAGGAAGCCATAAAACAAGACATCCTTACCGTGAAATAGTGCCTGTACTTCCTGGAGACAAAGAAGAGGATGATGGGGTTGATGCAGGAGTTGACGGTCGCCAAGTTGATGCTGAAGTAGTCGAGCACCAGCAGTATGCTGCAACCGACAGCAGGCGAGGCGTTCAGAACAAAACCACAAATTTAAAAATGACTCGGCCTTCGGTTTAAGGCTTGGCGCTCACTTCAGTAATTCACAGCGGCCGGGGTCGTTGGGGTCGTAGATCGTCAACTTCAGCAACTTACTGAAGTGAAGAGGAAACCAGCAGAGGGCAAAGATCACCACCAGGCAGAAGACAGACTTGGCCACTTCGCGGCGCTGCAGAGAGGACATTTATTCAAAGCTTAGTGTGTTTGAAGAGCTTATTTACTTAAATTCAGATTATTAACTTCTGCATGTACAACAACAGTCGTCAAAACTTTCTACAATCATGGAGTCTCAGTTCATCCTCAGGAACAATTTACTGATTCTTGAAGGAGCCGCGTTCTCCTGTTCACAGAATTATATTAAATATAGACAAGACGGGAACGTCCAAGAATCATCCGGCCCAGAAACTGTCACAATAACACATTTTAATGGACAATAAACTGTCCCAGCAGTTATTGCAATAAACAAAAATATTGTTGACTGAGAGCATTTTTAAGTAATCTAATGGTATGAGTAATAATGCAAGAACAGATTCTCAAATATCCGTAAACTTTATAGTCTAATGAAAATTTAACACACAAACTGGAGAACATTGTAACGACTTAAAATAAACAAAACAGAAATAACAAATAAAATTAATTATGAAGACTGTAAACAAAATTGTCCTTCAGAGAGAAGGGCTAGTTGAGACCAAAGCACCAGAATGAAGACTTTTGTCACAAAGATTTGGTAGAAATAGATCAGAAAAATAGAACAGCAATAAATCACAGAAATGAAGTTTGACTAAAATGCAGCTTCATTAAGTATTCACCATTCCTTTAATCCAGGGATGTCCAAAGATTTTGCTGACAGGTCACAAAATTCATTGAATTAAAATGCAAAAATTAATTTAATTACATTTTTTTGTTTTGTTTTACTTCCTCAACATTAATAGTTTTTATAAAATGTGTGTGACATTCAAGATGCAAAACATAAAAAAGGCTTAGAACTGTTGCCTCATTAGAAAAAAACAATTTACAAATTGTTTTATATTTTGTAGGCCAGTTTTTTAATCAATCTTGACTTGTGGTCTGGGGCCAAAGAAAATCATTTCCAGGGTCACAAACGGCCTCCAGGCCACGCTTTGGACACCCCTGCTGTAATCATATTCTGTGCACCTGCTTCAGCTGTTCACCCAGTGACCGCTTTAGATCGCCCTTCTCGTGCCGGAGCAACTCGTGACTCATGAGGCCGTAGAAAATCGCCGAGCAGGTCAGAGGGATGCAGAAGTAGAAGCCAAATATCCACCAATCCTTGAAGCTGATGTAGTACTGAAAATAGAAAAGTTAAAGGTGATGTTTTGCTTCAGGATAGATCTACGGGCTATACCAAACATGTTCCTCATAATGTTTTGCACAGATAATGGGATTTTAGTGCTCAGTTCTGCCTGTATTGAAGTGTCTTTGAGAATGAGCTGTTCTAGGGCCTCCGTCACTTTAAATCCAAAAATGTTGCTGCTGGCCTGCCCCTTTGTCGTTCAGATCAATTAGCTTGAATAATAGCTAATAATAGCCACGAAAAAAACTGAAAAAAACAACTTGGGAAAACAATTTCAGTCGTTCCGTTCAATACTCCCGTCCCTCACTCCCGATGTCCATCGTGACTTAACAATCTTGATGTTTTTGAAACGGCTCATTTTACAGACATCAACTAACATTAACTAACATTATTCTAAGCAGTTGGTCTATTTTCAGAAGCAGCTGAGACACAAATGGAAGTATGGATAGTGAATTTTGCATAGTGCTGAGTCACCTCTGTGCAGAAGACGGAGAACCCGTCAGACTGGCTGTGTTTTACTAACAAGGCCCCAAAGAATGTTATGTAAACATGAAACTGAAATTTTATATCTCATTCCGAAACTCTGGCTCCTAAAACAACAATCCTGTGTTTTAGAATGTGCTGGATTCTGCTTGGGTTGCTATGCAACGGGGCAGAGTTCTGCTTGGGTTGCTATGCAACGGGGCAGAGTTCTGCTTGGGTTGCTATGCAACGGGGCAGAGTTCTGCTTGGGTTGCTATGCAACGGGGCAGAGTTCTGCTTGGGTTGCTATGCAACGGGGCAGAGTTCTGCTTGGGTTGCTATGCAACGGGGCAGAGTTCTGCTTGGGTTGCTACGGGCAGAGTTCTGCTTGGGTTGCTATAGCAACGGGCAGAGTTCTGCTTGGGTTGCTATGCAACGGGGCAGAGTTCTGCTTGGGTTGCTATGCAACGGGGCAGAGTTCTGCTTGGGTTGCTATGCAACGGGGCAGAGTTCTGCTTGGGTTGCTATGCAACGGGGCAGAGTTCTGCTTGGGTTGCTATGCAACGGGGCAGAGTTCTGCTTGGGTTGCTATGCAACGGGGCAGAGTTCTGCTTGGGTTGCTATGCAACGGGGCAGAGTTCTGCTTGGGTTGCTAGGTAGCAGCGAGGTGCTCGTCGAATGTGATTTCACAATCAGGATGTCTTTGAAAACTGTTCACTTTCCAGACACTGAACAATATCAACGTATTGCCAACAGAACGACTGGGTGTTTTTTGAAGCTGTTGGAACCCAAATGGAAGTTGGAAAAACATGAAAAATGTGACGTTTGCATGATGATCCCACATGTGCAAAACCTCTATTTCCGACATAAGCGTACGTTGTAAACCTATAATTTACTTGACTTACTGTGTCTTCTAAGTCTGGTTGTTAACTCATCGCTTTGCTAACTGCATTACAGAAATTCATTCATGCTGGTTCCCTGATCCTCCCGGACGTTTGCTGACTTCCCACAATGACTCTTTTCCTGCCTAATTCCTCTGATTAGATTTCACTCAGGAGATAAGCAGCAGCCTTTCCACTCTCTTCCTTTTGTCTTCTTTGGTGTAGACATAAATGAATGACTGCATGGATTTCACTCAGGCAACAAAACAAACATTTGAGATGAAACATACTGCAGAATAAAGGCGACGTTAAAAGGCTTATTGAAGGAGCAACACGACCAAACCGGAAGAGAGAAAAAAGAAAACTGATTGGATAACTGGAGCAGAAAAATGGCAAAGTGGTTAAATGAAAAGTCTGTAGAATGTACTAATTTTATTATCCTAATCATTAGAATAAATGATAGCATAATCGATTACTACAATAATTGTTAGTTGCAGCTCTATTATAGTTATAAAATAGACATAGTTATGTTGTCATAGTTATTGTTATGGTGGAAAACAGCAGCACTGTTATAACAGTTGGATAAATTCATTTAGAGCAGGAATATAAATCTCACTTTGTGTTACAGGTTGTAACACAAGCAGAGCTGAAAACTGAAGCTCACTGGGTTAAATAAGAACAGCAAAGAAGCAACATGATAACAGACTGATGTCTGTGTACCTAACCCTTTTATCCTGATACTCAACATTTAATTCAAATTGTATTTCACTGATTAAAAGGTTATTATAACTGTTGCATCAGTTTTGGTTTTAGTAGCAGCGTGAAAAGTGGTTGGCCGTAAATCACCTGACCTGAGTTCAGATTTAAGTGGCTGCCTGCAGCAGGTTTGTAAACAGGAAATGCAGCTAAACTAAACTATCTGAGTCAAAGAGGTGGAGGAAGTGGAGCCAGCGGTTGGAGGCCGACCGTCAAGCTGTGCAGTTGGACACCAGTGGTGGTAAAAGTAGTTTAATTTACTCTCCACTGGCCAAAACTTAGACGAAACGGCACAACTATGGTCACTCGTTCCTTTATAAGAAGATATGCTGTTCAAAGCATCTTTGAAACGGTGGAGCCCACAGAGAATTATCGTTGGGGTGAGCAGACCAGTAAGAATTACTGGAGTCAAAAAACCAATTTGACAGAATTGGGATTGGGTCACTTCAGGCTGCAGTGTGAACGCAGACTATGTTTGTATGAACATGATTCTCTAAGGGGTCCATGGCCCCCTCTTGCCTCTCTTTAGGGGCGCCACTGCTTTGTTCATCGGTGAAGCTTTACAAAAGCAGCAACCAGCTCTCTCTTTAACTCCTCAGATGTCTGTTAACAGACACAGCTACACCCTGACACGTAAACGCCTCCCACACACACAGTCAGCTCCAGCCTGTAAACACACACATGACTCACTTTCAAGAAGGAGTTCTCGGGTCTCACTAGGCAGGTACTAATGGTAACGTTGTTGATATGGAAGCGGTGCAGGTTGAAGCCGATGGCCTCCGGCACGGCCAGTAAGGCAGACAGCATCCAGATCACGGCGATCTGCACCATCGTTTCCTTGGGGATGCCGTTGCACTGAATCCGAGACCAGGACACCACCGCACGATACCTGCACACAAAATGGAACCAGTTTTAGGTTCACTAACGGTTTATTAACATAAACAATGTTGTATGCTCTGGTTGTTTTAGTGCTACAAACACAGAACCTTCAGTTCCACCTCATTAAATCTCGTCAAGTTGTGACCACAAGTTTTATTTGGGCTTTTATGCAAAAACATCACATCTTACCAAATTATATTTGGTCTAGTTTCTCCTGCAAACATCTCAGTACACTTGAAATAAAACAAAACTAACTTAAAAATAACTTTACAGACATAAAGAGCTCGATTTAAGTCAATAATTCCTTAATATTTCTTTTTTAAATACTAGTTGCAATGGCGTATTTCTTTCCACATACAACACATTTATCTTATGATTTCTTCAAAACAACCAAGAATATTATGACTTTATTTTTGTAACTTTACAACTCTATTCTTCTAACATTATGACTTTATTCTACTACTTGTTTTTCATTTTCTTGACCCGAACACTCGGCCGTATGAGTCGCTGTGGACGTTGTGTGTTTGTGGGTTACCTGTCCACACTGAGAGCAATCAGGTTGAGGACGGTGATGCCGACTGAAGTCTTCTGTATGAACGGTAACAACTTACAGAGGAACTGACCAAGCGGTTGGTCGGCGAATGGGAACTTCATTGCCAGGAGCTGAACACAAGAAAACACCAACAAAGCTTCAGCAGGTTGACAAAGTGCCGCAAAGTCTCTGTGATTTGTGTGGGTGGGGTGTTTTAGGGAAAAAAAATCACTTCTGGACAGGTTGTTAAAATTTTGACAGCTTTTTGCTACATTTGGTGAGTTTTTAGAAAGGATTCCTAGAAAAAATATTGTGAAATAATTGTGTGTTGCTGAAAAGCACAAGGTTTTAATGAAATGTTGTGTTATTGCATTTATTAATTTATTTTGAAATGTCTATAATCTGTTGTGCGCGACATCATCAATGATTACTCATTGTTTAGTCAAGTGTCACTATGTAAGTATTTATTTCTAAACATATATCCCCGTGTAAAATCGTGACTTAAATGGTGTCACACAATCTGGTTCTGGTCAGAATAATGGGACAAAATGAAGGACGACCAGAAATGTTGTGAATTGTCACATTGTAAATCTGGTGCTATTAACATGAGTTTCATTGGGGGTTGAGATTAGTTGTTTTTATACCTGATAGCCCAGCAGACTTGGTTTGTTTGTAACATTTACCAAATTTTCAGCTGGTGCGGTTCGATTTCACACTGTACTGTCAAACGATCCAAACTAGAAATCCTGTTCCTCTCCTCACCTTAGGGGGCGCTGCACCAACAACTACTGAAGGAAGCGACTCAAAAACCACAGAAGAAGAGAGTCAGCACAACTTTCTTTTTCATAAAATGTAAATAAAAATGGTGTAGAGATTTTAGCGGATGTAGGATTTCTCTTTTGTCTTTGGTAAATAACCACAGGCAATTTCTAGACTCTCACATGTTTGTTTTGGTTGAATTTACCCAGATAGCCCTGAGCTATAGTCCACTTCCTGCTTCTGGAGCGGTCTGCGGTTCGCTTGGCGTTCACATTTGCACCAGAGCTCACTTCAACCGAACCGGGACCGAGGTTTTTCGAGATTGCTTCAACGTTTGCTTTTTTGGCCATCTCCCCAGACAAACTGGGTTTTCAAGGTAAACAAACTGGAGTTCAATTAAAGTGGATTAAACAGGTCTGGTGTGAATGCACCTTCAGATCTGGTAACCCTATATGGCCCAAAATGAAGATGGGTTTGACAGCCCTGAGTTAAGCTACAGGTGAAAACACATGAGGAGCTGTACCTTGTAGACATTGATTGGGCCGTCTATGACGATGTATAGTATGTCTCCCATGGCGAGGCTGGCTATCAGAGCGTTGGGTCCGTTCCTCATGCTTTTATTTTGGCAGATAATCCTCAACAGGGTGACGTTGCCGATGATCCCCACAGCAAAGATCAGGAAGGAGAACGCCGTGTTGATGTACTTGAAGATGGCTCTTATTGACATTTCCTGGGTGCACTTAGGGCGGACTGGCGGCTTAAGGTGAGAAGAGTTGTGGAAACTTGCAAGTTTTCTAACATGTTTGGCCCTCAGTTTGTTCTCAGCCTTCAGGTTTTCTGCTTCGGAGTCCAACAAGACAGACGGTTCATTCACGGTCTCTTGCCACATGTGCGTCTCTGCGTTTGTAGGACGACTGGTGCTGGGGAGTTCAGATAACGTCACCTCTGACTGGAGAGGCCGAGGCGTGAAGCTGCGTACGCCGCCAACATGAGAGACAAACAGGAAACACCAGACAAGCAGCGGTGAGAGGAACATGGTCTTCCCTGGTTTCACTGTGAAACCTTTTGCTGAGTCAACATCCTGAACTCCAGAAACCATCCTGAACTCTGCTGGGAAATCCTTGAACTGACTGGAGAAAGTACTTACAGAAGTTGCTTGGTGTTCTCAAAACCAAACTAGGATCTGTTGATAGCAGAACCTTATAATGAAAGCACAAATATGTCTAACTGATTCAACATGAACTAGGAGCTTACAGATTGATTTGTTGTTTGGAGATAATCTGGGAAAAAAAGAAAAACAAATCTGTTAGTTTGTGCAGACACGATTAACCACGATTTCAAGACCTTGCTTGTTTTTTTGACAGAGTAGTAACAGGAATACTTTCCAGATGTATAATAAAACTTTAGATCTGAAGCATTACAAACTTCAAAACTCAGAAAACCCCAAAAGCAATTTTTTATGAATGTTTTTAATGCTTAAAGGCAGAAAACAATCATCGGGAAAAAAAGTTCTGAATAAAAAGTCTATAAAATTTACCACCACACACCATTCTGTTACTATTTATGGTTCCTACTGGGAACATAAAATGTCGTCAAACAGATTATTTAAATGAAGTTGGGGCACCTTCAATGACGACCCTACCCTAACCCACATCAGGCGAACTCATGTTAATTCATCTCTGATTTAATGAGTTCCAACATTTATTTTCCCTTTGAGATCAATAAAGTGCTTTTTAATTTTAAGAAAGTTAAGAATATGAGGCATAATTAAAATCACCAGATATTGCCACAAAGGCATTGGGGTGTTGTGTCTGTATCCTAGCAACAACGGAACCGATGACATCACAGGCTGAAGTTTGACTGTAAAAAGTTGCTAATATAACACTGGCGATGAACTCTCTCTGTAAACAAAATGGAGTTCAACGTTTGGACTGCAGAGGCAACATTTTTCATCATTTATTTTCCTGGTCAGAAACAAATTTTCCCCTTTTCAATAAATTACTATAATTTTTTCTGATCATATAATTTCAGCTTTTGCAATATTAAGCAGGTACTCACTACTGTAAACCATCCTTTTGCTATGGTTACTTGCTAAAACAGCAATATATATATATGTGTGTGTGTGTGTGTGTGTGTGTGTGCGTGGGTGTGTGTGTGTGTGTGTGTGTGTATATATATATATACATAACGTGTACACGTTATTTTTCCATGCAGAAAAGCCTGAATAAAAGTTTGAAAAAATCTCAATGAGTTAATAACTCTGAACAATTTGAATTAAGTTGACATGGGTTATAACATTTAATATCCCTTTGGGACCAATAAAGCATTTTGGATATGAATTTCAAATGTGCTGCTAGAATTTTCTGGATTAAACACAAGAAGTACTTCCTGGCTTCAAAATAAAATGAAGATTAAAGATGCTACAATAATCATTTACTTTTAAGTTTAACTAAAATGTACATTTATTGTCCTTACTTCCTAATGTTTAAATCTGACCACAGCACACCGCTAGCTAAAAGTTTTAGTTAGATTTATAATCTTTCAAAACCACAATAGGTTGAAAAACTATAACATTTGGTCTGTGTACAAACATGACAAAATAATCTGGATTTAGCACTAAAAAATCTTAGATTACGCTGCTGTAAAGAGTTTATTTCTGTAATAAAAACATTTTTTAGCTAAAAAAAACAAACCAAAAACACCACACATTTCTCTCTAAATGTTTTTCTGAATCATCGGAAAGAAGGTTATTGAAGAAAAAAACTCAAATCTCACCTGTTTCTATTTGTCTGCTCTTTATTTTTATTTTTTTCCAAATATATTCCATGTAAGGTTGTGGGACAAAGCAGCACAAAAAAGGACAAGTGTGCCGTTCAGGGTCGAGACAAATCTGGTCCAGACGGTTGGGTTCTGGTTCGTACTCATCCCTTATTCACGGCTCTCTCCTCCTTCTTTCCCCTCCTCCTGTCATCGCTCATTAGCTGCTTTTCTGCTTCCCTTCTTTGTCGCCTGGCTCTGGTGCCGCCCTTTCACCTCTCCGTCATTTCTCCTGCTTTCTAATCCTCCGTTTCACTCGGAGGACGATAACTTGCCTTTTGTTTTCACGTCGCCATGGCAACTCAGAGTTGAGTCGAAAATTTGCGACTTTTGGAAATTCTCCGAGTTTCGAAAGTCTTTTCTTTTTTTAACATTTATTAAACTTGTAAATCTCTAAATTTAATCTAGATTAATCTGACATTTTTAAAGTTTTCTTTGGCACAGCTTTACTCATTTTTGTTCTTCGGCCCTAATCCGCCATATTGCAGTAAACCAGTTTGCATGCACGTCACGCGCCGCATAGAGGCGCCATGTTCGAAGAGGCGCCAAAGCGATACCGAAAATCTCCAAAATTGTCTAGAAAAAACCCCAATAAAATCTCAGTTTTTATTTTTTTTTTAAATAAATTTAAAAAATCTGAATTTTTGACATTAATATCATAAATTGTGTAGGAAAATTCTTTAAACATCTAAACATTTCTGAGTGTTTTTCTCATACATGTTTAACTTTTGAAGCTATGAAATTTCTGAGAATCTCATACTTTAGGAGTTCTTGGGCAGAAATGTACTCTTCTTTTCTATCTACAATGGCCTTAACACCCCTTTGTAAAAAACTGCAATACTCTAGAAATTTTAAGAATAAATGACTTCATTGAAAAGGTTTTCAAAATAGGTCCATGACTCATATGATGGTCACAAATGTACTGCAGTGAGGTCATGAGATTTATGTCATTTTATAGACTTAAAGAAGTTAAGTATTTATTAGTTTTTGGGGGGGGGTTTGCATTTGACTGGTTTCCTTTTCTAAAATACAACTCAATAAAAAGAGAAAGTTAGGACCATAGTAGAAAAAAAGGAGTACACTTCTACCAAAAACACTCAGAAATGTTAAGATAAATATCAGAAATTTTTCTGGAAGAACAAGAAAATTTGACTTCAAAAGTAAAAGAAAAAAAAAGAATTCTAGTTTTGAAACTAAATATTTCAGCTCATAAAAATTCTTGTTTTTCCAAGAAAACTTCTGAGACAAATCAGATTTTAGAAGACGTCTACTCATTTCTTTTTCTTTCAACAATCAGTATTGTATGTCGATCCCCTCTTCACCACCTCTCTGTTTCCTTCTGGTTTTTCTCCTCCATTTTCTTCAGTTACGACGGAACATCTCGTAAACACTCTGACGACTGAACTTTTACTGTCTGACACAAACAGACGACAGTCTTTCTGCTTTTTACCACCCAGGCCCTGGTTGCTAGTTTGGTGGAAGGTTGTAAATTTTAATATTGGGTTGCTGTTTGAACACAATTGATGCCACACAAAGTCATTTTCTTCAAGCTTTTCTTTTCATCTTACACACAACTTTACAGTGTTCAAGGAAATTTGAAATACACTTAGGCTAACGCTTAGCCTTTGGTTGCTTTGAAGCTCAACAAATGTTGACAAGATTGCAAAATAAAGCAAGTATTATTAAGAAAGGTTTTTGTTGGACAAAGGCAACATTTAAGTAAGCAGAACAAGTTCTTCACAAAAAACAGAAGATGGTAAACAAACTTGATTGTGTCAAAGGCAACAAGTGGTTGGAGGAAGTGGAGGGCGTTTCAGGTATTTAATTTACTTAATTTGAAAGCAAATTAAAGTCTAAATATTAAAATTGCCTCATTTTTAACTAAGCTGTGATGCTAACTGAACTGTTTGGTATTAACAATGTAACTGAAGAGGACGGAAATAAAATGAACAGTTTATATTACCAATGAACTGCTTATATAAAAGTAAATGAGTAATAAAGCCATTACTTCAGACTTTATAAGACTTGTTAAATGTGTTTAATTTAATTTTAGCCATGGTTATATGTAGGTCCAATCCTGCCATAACTACGAATACATGAACAAATGTAAGTACAGCCAAAAGGAGCTTTACAAATAAATTAGTGGCCCATTACCTGCAACAAAATAATAAAAAGAGGAGATTTATTTAATAATTGATCAGTTAATTTGGTATAAATATATGTTCCTATTTAACTTCTGACACTGCCCCCATTTCTATATTTTAATGTGCATTTATTATTTTGTTGCATTTAATGGCACTAATGTACTTAATTTATTCAAGCTGCATTTTGAGTCTGCATTGATTTAATGAGCATTTTTACATTTATGCATTTATTCTTATTCATGGTGTGCTTTGTCCTCCATACTGCTGCTGTAGAGCAAGTAGTAAATATCCACTTACTGTTCTTGGGTACAAGTTAGCATTAGCACTGCAGCACAGTAGCACTATTTGCTACAGGAAGTTTAAAAAAGAAATGTTTTAAAGAGTAACTAACAATAAATCAATATTTCTACATCTTGATTATGACAAGTTTGGTCTTCCATAATGCTTCTGTAGGACAAGTGAATGTAAATATCCGCGTTATGGTTTGCTATCTGCAACGGGAAGTTTCAAAAGTAACATTTTAAAGCGTAATTAACCCCCAAATCAATTTTTTTCTGGTAAACTTCTTCAGTGCGTTCTGAAGGGTGCCGTCTTTATGATTTTACACATTTATACAAAATTTCAGTGTTAATGTGGTTAATTCTGAAATATTTGTCCTAAAACGAGAGAAGAGTTGGAATTGAAAGCATTGATCGATAACTGTTCTTGATTTTCACGTCTTTTTTTATTTAATAAGTCCCTGAAGGGAACTCAGAATAACAGATTTTCTCCGTTTTGACTGTAGTTTTCACTCTAAACTGTTGAGTGTCGTTGCTCTGTTGGTTTCTGACTGGATTATGTCTGTGGCCGCGCATGCTGAGTTTACACATTTGTAACACATGTGCACACATCATTCACCAATAATGAGTCTGAGCTCACGCCTGCCTGACCTCTGACCTCGTCAAGCTGATGGTCTAAATTTGTTTCAGGTATTTTGTGTTATCTTCGTCATTGAGTGTCAGTGGATAAATGTGGTGCATCAGCGTGAGTCTGTTTGTTTATTTACTACTATAAATAGAGAGATAAGCAGACGGTGTGACTTGAATCATGCAGAAAGATAATTGTTTGACGCCAAAAATAAAACATTTCATTAGAAATTATTTATATTTCCTCATTTCATGAATTTTAGATACTTTTAATCTGGTTTATTATTGAGTTACTTGGCCCTGCTTCTTTTCCAAATTTTTATCAGGGAACATGAAAAAGATTTTTAAGGATGTTTTCAAACCTGATAATCCAGTAGACTCGGTTCATTTGGACCAAAAATATCAACATTTGATATATTTTCAGCTGGTGTGGTTCTCTTTCTTACTGCACTGAGTGAAACCAACCAAACCAAAACCTGTTCCCCTCCTCACCTGTGGTGGCGCTGCAACAAGAACCACTGAAGGAAACGACACAGGAAAATACCAGCTCAACTTTCTTGTTTAATTAATGTAAACAAAAATGGAATAGCATCAGATTTTAGCAGTTGTAGGATTTCTCTTTTGTCTCTTATAAAAGATCAAGGGTCATTTCTCCCGCCAGCGCTAAAGTTGCATACTTTTGTTCATTGTATTTACCCAGAATACCGTAAGCTGTAACCCACTTCCTGCCTTTGGAGCGTTCTCCGGTCCACTTAGCATTCATACATGCATTTGAATAAAAATTTACATTTTTTGATGGAAAATAGACATATTTCATCCTCCTCTCTAGTTTCACTCTCATTTCAGGTTAAGATGTAACACTTTAATGTCATTTGTCAATATATAACTAGTCAGTAACAAGAATCAAAATCCTAATTTTATTATTGGTTCAACCTATAATGAGCCAATGGTTCCCATAACTGGAATCCTAAAAAAACAGTAGCACAGTCTTGAGAACATTTCCAAAATTAAAAAAGATGTTTGCTAATAACTTATTTTTGCCATCATTTAAAAGTGAATAAGTAAACATTTTGAAAAGTGATCCGAGAGATGCTGGATCTAAGCCTATCATCTCCCTTTGAACAGAGGGTTTGAAGGGGAAAAAGGGAAATAACGTTTTTTTTATTATTAAGTCTGCTTTATTGGCCTATTTCCTGAGCTCTATTACAGAGATGAAAAGATATATTGACAATTACAACTAAATGCTTGAAGTTTGGATTTACAGCCAGTATCAGATGCAGTTTCCACATTGTTAGTCTCTTCTAGTGGGAAAATGATAGTTTAATTCTTTCTTGTTTCTTTAAAGTGCAGGCTGGTTAATCAACAAATTACTCTTGAAGCTAATTAGAATGAGAAGAACAAACAAACCAGAGTCAAAGAGCAAATCAAAACCAGACGCTCACTCAGGAAACAGCTTTCCATGCAGAACGTGGGACTTTATTAACAGCTCCACGCATAAAAGAACCAATGCCAACCACAAAGCGAGTGCCGTCACACATCAACTGAGTTTCCATCCACTTGTGGTGGAGTTTGATGGAAAGTTTCACTGCACAGACCCAACATCTGCTCTGTGCAAAACATTTCAGCAAGAATACACTGAGGTTTGTCTTCCAGATGTGGGATAAAGAGGTGCTTTTAAACTGTGTCTCAGATACACATTTGATATAAAAAGAGTGCACATGTTAGCTGAAGTCAGGTTTTTCTGATATAAACAAGGAGGTCATACTACTTAGCTATCTAGCTAACTAGCAATCAGTCTATCTATCTATCTATCTATCTATCTATCTATCTATCTATCTATCTATCTATCTATCTATCTATCTATCTATCTATCTATCTATCTATCTATCTATCTATCTATCTATCTATCTATCTATCTATCTATCTATCTATCTATCTATCTATCTATCTATCTATCTATCTATCTATCTTGCTAGATAGCTAGCTACCAAGATAGACAGCTAGCAATACATAGACAGCTAGCAATACATAGACAGCTAGCAATACATAGTCTTGTATTGCAGCTATGCTGCAATACAAGACTATGAAATAATAAAAAATTTAAAAAAAGTTAAATAACATCAGCTGTAAATATTTTAACATGCAAACAATGTAACGTTCAACATACTCCTTTTCAAATGGAATAAGTTATTTATTCAGCACATTATATTTAGTATGTATTCTATAATGACACTTGTCACTTTTCTAACCTGTAATCAAATTACTCATTTTGTCTTACTGCCTGTAGTAATAGTTAGGGTAAAACAACAGGCCACCGCAAACTCAATCTCAAAGAATATGATTCTGGACTTTATTTGTTTAGTTAGAAAATACCTTCTGATAATGCGTGACAATAATTAGGGCTAATATGTGTCAGTTGTGTTGCTCCTCTGCTGTCAGTCTTTATTCGAGCACCGTATTATATTAAACTCAGAATGACTTTAGCTGATTTTAGATGAGAAAAACTATTATTTTGCGAATGCAACCAAAAGATTCAGGTGCCAGTGACGTAACGCTTCCGCCATTCCCTTGTTGCCATGACGACGTAGCTTTGCTGTTAGATGCTGACTTCGAAAGGGGAAAACTTATCAGGCTAAATTACCTGCCATGTTAGTATTTCTATACATTTTGCCTGCAATTTAACTGAGAAGAGACGCAAGTGGCAACAAGAAAAGCTCAGGTTTGAATCAGCTTAGGTCGCAGTGAAAGAAGCTGTGACATTTTCACAGTAATTCTACCGTTTGTGGATCTTAAGCGTAATTAAGTGCTGCTAGCTTCTCTTTTAGTTAGCTTTAGCTATAAAAGCTCCGAAACTAACTTAAAAAAAATCTATTACCTTTTCAAAGAGAAATAATGTCTGCATTGTAATGTGCGGTGTTTCCTGATAGTTTAAAGACAGATTACGTTTAAGTTTAAAGTCTTTTTTTAAAGACAGAATATTTATTAAATAAAAATCAACTTTCTGTTCAATCAAATGTAATATTTTGAAATTAACTTCTACCATGTCCAAGCAGCTAAAATAACTTGGATTAAGGATTAGAAAAGTAATTACAAACGCAACCATTACTGAATTACTAGCATTATTTACATCTAAGCAACATCTAGTTTTGTTATTGGCAACCAGTAAATAAAATGTTTTTTGTCTAATTCTAAGGTAAAATGGTAAAATAAAATAAAACAAAGAAAACCCACCTAATATGTTAATATTCACAGTTTTTGTCAGTAAACAGTCATAATCTAGATATGACAATGACATATTAAAGGAGTAAAAATGTTTACACAGAGTGAGGAGGTGATGATAGATTTGGGTTGATATTTTCCTCAAATTATCAGGATTGTCTCTGCTAAGATTTTAACTAGACTTTATTATTTGTGTGCCTGCAGGATGAAGCAGGTGGTGGAGACGTTGAGAAACCGAAAGGTTTCGGATTCATCGGTACTTTCCAGAAAGGAAATAGCTTTGTGAGTCCAGAATAACTGTCAGTGGTTTTCCATCATTAAAGAAAGAAAAAACAATATAGGAAAATTTATAGGAAATAAATCATTTGTAAGTTTAAAATGTCTAAAAGTCCAGGAAGCAAAATTTGGAAAAACAGTTTTTGGTAGAAATAAACATGAGATTTCAGTCATAGTCTGCTTCAATTGGACTGCATCATAATAAAATCACAAATTATCACATTAATATATCCTCCATCTTTCTTTTATGTTATTTCTAACTCTTCCAAAGGCAAAAAGGGAATATTTAAATGTTTTCTTCACTGTCAAAAGCCATTACTAATCAGATATTTTCAAAATTACACATTTAAAAACTGATGTTCATGCTGCTTCATGTCTGCCGTGGTTTAAAAAAAAAAAATTCAAATTACAATTTAGATAAAATCCAGGTAAGTTTTGAAGGTTTGGATCAGCTGTAAGAGAAGACACATATAAAAACTTCAACTTTAACAGTTAGACCAGAACCTGATAAATCCTGATCTTTAAGAGTTAGAGCGCCCTCTGCTGACAGAAAATAGCCACCTACTAATTCAACATTATTTAGCAGTAATTTAAGAGAGGATCACAAATATGTAAAATCAACTCTATATAAAATACAATGTGGTTCAAATTAATCTCAATATTAATCTGGTCAGTTCAGTTCAATACAAATAATTACACATTGCAGAGAAATCCATTTCAGGATAGAAAAGCATTTAGAGAAAAGATAGAGAGCATTAACACAGTGCTCTGTATCGATACACTGAGACAGGTGTACTTTCTACTAGAGAGAAAAAGTACCACAGAGATTAAGACAGAAACAGCTTTGACTGGGACACAGACACAGCTTGGCACAGAATAACTGAGGTTGTAGTACTTTCTTTTGGCAAAAAAGACAATAAAACATACATTGAGCCAGGTGTACTTTCAATAAGAAAGGAAAATAATTCAGCAATAAAGCTAGCAATATCTTCAACCAGGAAAAAGAGACACAGAAGAACTGATCTAGTAAAAAGAGAAACAATTAAGCACAGACACGCTGAGCCAGGTGCACTTTCTATAAGAAAGAAAAGCAGAGATTACACAAAGCTGTGATAGATTCTTTGATGTCCCAACCAAGGAAAAAGACACATCTAGAGAAAGAAGCTCTGAGACTGGAGAACTTTCCATGGAACAGGAAATGGAGACACTGAGCCAGGGCCAGTTTCTATGGGCTAGAAAAGAGCAGCGGAGAGAGAAAACGGCGACATGAACTGTGAAGTTTTAATGATCAGAGCGGAAACAACATCAGGACTGTAGTGGTTTTCTGATTCTATGAGGGCTGATGTTTGATACTTTCCTGTTTTTCAGGTTCAGAAACACGCCGAAGCAGTACATGTGTGTGGAGATGCTGCAGGACGGCTACCACAGGTGGCCCTTCCGTCCCTGCTATCACCCCGAGTTATTGATCGCACATCGGCTCGGCTGACTGATCCGTGTCTGAGTTTCAGGTCGTTTGCAGAGCTCTTCACTCTGCTGCGCTTAGACCTGGAGCAGAGGGCCAACGCTCCGCCTAGATCGCCCCGGCTGCAGGTACCCCCCCTGGAGGAGCAGCGCGAGAAACTGGAGACCATCCGGCTGCACCTGAGCCGGGCAGAGAAAGCAGAACGGGACAGTGAGTAGAGGAAGAAAACACTCATCTGGAGTCAAACATCAAGATTTTCTAGATTTAGTTTTGGTTTTATTAGTCAAATCAAATCTGGTTACAGAAGACTATTAGCTGTAAAATCATCTCGCTTTAGTTCAGAGCTGTAATTAACAATTATTTTACTAACTGGCTAATTGTTTGTTCTGATGATTTTTCAGTTAGTCTGATACAAGAAATTGTAAAATTCTGCGTATTTTTTTGATTCAACATTTTTATTAGAAATGCATCAAAAGATGTAAAATAACAAAATTCATATTTTATTGCCTAAATTCAATAACAAAACATTCTGACAATTAATTGTTAGAATATTTGATTCAACAGAAATAGAAATTGGGACAATCTGCAGAAATATTATTTAAGCAATTTCTACACAATATTAGAAATACTTCAAAGATGCAAATAAACACATAATTCAATATCTTTAAAAACAAGAAAATAAATATTTTATTGACTAAACTGCAATAACAAAACATTCTGCCGATTAATTGATTAATCAGATACAAGAATTGGGACAATCTGTGGATTTTTCAATTCAATCTTTTTTATATAATATTAGAAATCCACAAAATAACCAAATAACAAGATAAATATTTTAATAACCTAAAATACAATAGCAAAGCATTTTGATGATTATTTATCAAAAATAATCAATTAATGAGATACAGATGAATTAATTAATAATTATTGCTCTGCCTGTGTTGTTCTTTCAGTTTGTATACTCCAGTTAACAATTAATCGGTTACTAAATCAGTTGATAATTATTTTAATAATCGATTAATCGTTCATCCCTACTATAGTTTAAGTAATGAAGGTTTTTTTGTGCAGGTTCCTGGACAGCCGTGTGTGAAGAGCGGCTGCATTTGGGTCGTTACTTCACCCATCCGATGGACATCTGGCTCAGCTTCCACTTCTTCCACAGCTGCGCTGACAGAGCGTTCGGAGGCCGATCCAAATCCGCCACGGAGGCCAGATTCCACCTGGCCGAGCTGTACCGGCAGCAAGGTAGCCGTCACTCAGGCGCCGTTTACGAAACGCCAAACGTACGCGGTTGTGTCCTGTCCCGCAGGGGACCTGATGGAGGCGAGGGATCAGGCGGAGAGGGCCCTGAAGCAGGCGGAGGACGGAGGCTGGGTGGACCCGGAGGGCCGGCCGCTGAGGCTCTGGGGCTGCAGGGAACTGGGAGAAATCTACAGCCTGCTGGGCGAAGCTTACCTCGCAGCGGAGCAGTACGACACGGCCACGATGCTGCTGCAGCTGGGATCCAAGATGGCTATCGAGGGTGAGTGGGAGGAGGAAATGGAGTTTACACGAGTTCACCAGTTAGTGCTGATAAAACAAACTTTACAGACTAACAAAATAAATAACATGATAAGATTAAATTAAATTAGAACAAAAATGAAGTAAACATTAAAATGGATACATTTAGGACAAAGACAAAACACTAAACATAACCAAGTGGTGTCACAACAAAAACAATTAATACATACTTTATTTTCTCTTAACCTGACAGTTATTGTCTGACTTGCATTATTTTGCTTTGTAACTAAAAAACTATAACTACAAAAACTTTACGTGATATTATTATTAAAAATTTAAAGGTGACTTATTATGCTTCCTTGAACAGGTTAGAAAAGTCTACAGTTTATTAAAAATATGTTGATTACATTTTTCCACAAAATTATTCTTGGATAAAAGATTCCAGTCTGCTCGGTTCTGCTGATTGTGAAATCCTTTCAAAATTAGATGTTTCTGGAAAATCTTTTAGGTTTTCCTGAACATTTCTAAGTTGTTTGGTTGAAATTTACTTTTTGAAACCTAATTTAAGCATTTTCTCATGAGTCTGTATGGGATCTGGTTTGTTTCAGGCGGCGATAAGTCGGTGAAGGCGGAGTCGTTCTTCAGGGAAGGAATGGGCTTACAGAGCTCAGGAGATCATAAAGCAGCCAAGGCGGTATCAAAGCAGGAAATCTTAACTTTAGTTGGTTACAGAAACATTATTCAGCTGACGAAAATAAATTCATGACTGTCTTTTATAAATGACCCCCAGCTCTTCAACACCTGCGTAGAACTCTTTGACTCCCTGCAAGACTTTGAAGGTTTGGTCAAATCCTACAAGGCCATCGCCAAATCCTTACAAAGGTACGAACACCGACGTCATCACAGAACCAATGAAACCCGTCTTCAGCTTTCTGGTCAATCATCCAACCAATGGTGAAATGATGAGAAGTTTCAAACAGAAGTCAAGTTTCATCCAAAACCTTCTGGTAGAATAAAACTACATTTTATTTAGTTAAATTTAGTTTTATTTCTGTATCACAGTATCTCAACTTCACCTTCAAAATATTTTGGTTTGTTTGTTTAGTAAAACAATACACTGACATTTGTTTTGATTTTCTTCATATGTTATTAAAATATTTTGTAGATACGTGCACTGTTAAACCAAACAAACAAAAAATTACCAAGTATTTTTGTCTAGTTTCTAGTGCAAATAATGTAGTACACTTGAAATAAGACAAAACTAACTTACAAGAAACTTTTCAGCAAGATATAGGAGCTTGTTTTAGTCAGTAAGTTTTTACCATTGAATAAAAGTTAATAGTTCCACTGGCACCTTATTTCACTTATCACACGGGAAAAATGTCTTGTTATAAGTGAAAAAAACAGCAAAGGCAACAAATGCTCTCTATCTGTACCAAGGAATTATTGACTTGATCCTGATTCACCCTGGTTGGTTGGCCCTGATTGTTCCCAATTGGCTCTGGTTGGCCCTGATTGGCCCCAATTTGTTCTGGTTGGCCCTGATTGGCCCCAATTGGCTCTGGTTGGCCCTGATTGGTCCCAATTGGCTCTGGTTGGCCCTGATTGGCCCCAATTGGCTCTGGTTGTCCCTGATTGGTCCCAATTGGCTCTGGTTGGCCCTGATTGGCCCCAATTGGCTCTGGTTGGCCCTGATTGGCCCCAATTGGCTCTGGTCGGCCCTGATTGGTCCCAATTGGCTCTGGTTGGCCCTGATTGGCCCCAATTGGCTCTGGTTGGCCCCAATTGCTCTGGTTGGCCCTGATTGACCCCAATTGGCTCTGGTTGGCCCTGATTGGTCCCAATTGGCTCTGGTTGGCCCTGATTGGTCCCAATTGGCTCTGGTCGGCCCTGATTGGCCCGAATTGGCTCTGGTTAGATCGAGTTGGCTTTGGTTGGCTCTGATTGGCCCTGACTGGCTGTGATTGGCTGTGATTGGCTGTGATTGGTCTTGGCTGGTTTTGTTTGGCTCTGGTTTGCTGCGTTCTGCAGTAATAGCCAATCAGAAACTTGAAAACGTAGAGAAAAGTTTTTATCGTCACTTTTGTCATTATTACGATTGTTGCACAAAATATCTTGATTAAACTTTACGTCCATATCGATAGTTAATAAAATAACTCAAAGGAAAAATTTAAAGAAAAACTTAAAGGTCAGAAGTTTGATGATATATGAAAATTAAATAACAAAAAGTATCAATATCAGTACTGGTGTTACTGGTGTTACTTTGCCCTACTGGCAAAAATCTAATAAAATACTCAGCTTCGCCAGGAAAAAAAAGCTACAACAGTTCATTAAAGGGTTTTTATCATTCCAACAGCGAAGGAAAAATCCAGGACTGTATTGAGATGCTGGAGAAGTCATCTGATCTGTGCCAAAGCAGCAACCTGCAGGAGAGGCTGGCGGACGTCAGCCTGACTCTGGGCTGCATCTACAGCGACGTGGTACCAACCTGAGACACGTTAAGCTGATTATTATTTTACGTCCTGTCAGTTTAGAAATTATTTCATCTGCCTCTTTCTGCAGAATCGGCCTCTGAGATCGAGTGAATACTTCCTGCAGAGTTACAGAGCTGCCTGCACCGCCAGAGAGGTTCTTCTGCAGCAGAAAGCACAGGTGCGTCTTTTTAAAGTCTTATCTAGAGACATCTGTTCGGTACCAGAAAACCGTAGCTGCGTTTCCATTACAAATGTGCGCAAAACTATTTTACACTAATGTCGTATAAACACAATTTTGCTATTGCTGTGTTTAGATTAAATAAGAAAGGTGTTTGTTTTGGTTGTATTTACCCAGAATGCCCTGCGTTTTAGTCTGCTTCCTGCTTTTAGAGCGGTCTCTAGTCCGCTTGGCATTTAAGCTTTTGTTTTGCTCCAGAATTCACTTCAACCGAACAGAGACGTTGGTTTGTAGATTAACCAGAGTTCACTGTTTTGGTCTGATCGCATGTTCACACTTCCCCAAACGAACCAAACTTTCTAGCCAAAAGAACCAGAGTTTGATTAAAGCGGACTAAACCGGACTGGTGGGAATGCACCCTCAGACATTTTGGACACAGTTTGAAGATCATTTATTTTAAAACTAAACAACACCGGTGTGAGTGTAGATCCCTGAGGAACACCAAAACTACAAATAAGGGCAGAGGATATCTCACAATTTGCCTGTTTTTTGTCACCTCTTTCAGGTGAAGCTGGGTCATACATGCGCGCACTCTCTCATCAAGAAGCACATCCCTGCGATGGAGTCGCGCTCACTGTTCTCTGTGAAACAGCTGGTTCACTGGAAGGAAACCAGAGGATACCAGGACTTCCTGCTGAGGACTTAGAAATGAACATTCAGCAGCTGGTTGTTGAGAGGAAGGAGAAAAACAAACAAAAACATATGTTGTTACTTGTCTTTACATATTGCCAACCACTTATCTTGTTCAAGAAATAATAAATTTACAGAATGGCAAGATTTCACATCGGAAAATAATTTAAAACTTTCATTTATCAGCAAATTCCAACCTCCTCTGTTTCTGTTGAGGCTAATGGGAGTTTAATTACCTGCAGTTATTAAGATGATGTGATCTGACCAGTATTCAGCTTATTTATATTGATTCAGTTTATCTTTATTAAAGTGTCTGGAAACCTTTTGGCTTTCAGTTTCAACTCTATGAACATGTGCCAGGCGTCAGTGGACCAACACAATAAAAGTTTAAACACCAAGGTTTTTGGTCATGATGTTTTGTAGTTGGTTTATTATTATTATTATTATTATTATTATTATTATTATTATTATTATTATTATTATTATTATTATTGTTGTTGTTGTTGTTGTTTTTGTTTTTGTTTCTTTTTCTTACAAAAAGTTGTTAGAATGTAAATTCTGTTTTAAAATATTGAATATTTTGTAAGTTTTATTTTAAGTGCAGCTACAATTTATTTGTTGCAGCACTTTTCAATTATTTTTAATTAGTTTATTATCATTTTATTAATGTTTTCATTCAAACATTACCCCTGTAAACTATTAATAGAATTAGTAAAACTATATTTCATTGGAATTCCAATTTTACTTTATATTAACTCTCTGTCAGATTTTACACAAATATTTGATATATTTTTATTCATTTTATTTCCTTTTCTAACTTTTATTTTAAAGACAGTAGCAATTATTTTCTTATATCACAATTTTACTGTTTCTATTTTATTGAATGACATTATTTATCACATTTTAATTTGTTTTTTAATATAAATGGTATGATAAACTGCTGATGGAAATACTAATAGTAGCATATGTTTTGTATTTTAATTTAAAATTCAAGTACTTTTTATTGAACAATTATTGTTCCTGATATTTTTTGTATTAATATGACTCCAAATATAATATTGTTAACATTTCTCCTCTTGTATGGTTTAATTTGACTTAAAATACAGGTAAAACTTAATTTTGGTAAATTAAAATATTTGTATTTAATTTATACTATTACATTCTTTATAGCTTAAATATATTCACTTTAAAATACGTGTTATAACAATATTAGTTTTGAATAATATTTGTTTGCATCCCTTCTGTGCGCATATCGTTTTTACTTCATTACAATATGATTAACCTCTGGTTTTAGATTTAACGCTCTTATTTTTAAGGGACAAATTCCGGCTTTAAGATTGTATCCGGTTTTTTCAGTTGTAAACGTTGATCTGAAGTTGCAAACGTAAACGGTTGTGTGGTTTATTTCGGGCTAAATTGTGTTGTGTGTTCGGTATGTTTTTCATATTTTCAAACATTTGTTACGGTAAGTTATTGTGCGCCTCTCTTCGGTCATTACGGCGGCGTCACACCCCACGTGTCCGGAAGTAGCTTCTGTTGCTCCGCTGGTGTTTTCCAACAGAACTCCGGGAAGGAAGAAGCAGCGACAGGTTGCAGAAACTTAAGCCCGGCTGCTGCGATAGGAGGGCCGGCTGGGAGGCCGTAGGCTGAGCCCCGGCAGCTGAATCATGGGTCTCCTGGCGAGGCTGCGGAAGGAGTGGTTCATCATCGGGATAGTGCTGGTCATCCTGTCGGCCAAACTGCTGCCCGGTGTCGGTGTTAAAGGAGGTGAGCCACGGAGTTCGGAGCGGTGGATTTAAAGTTTTGAATGAATATAGAGTTTTTAACTTTAAATGCTAGAGACGGGGAGCTCAGCGGAATATAAGTCTGAATTGAATCCCAATTTATCTGGAAGATGCTGAAATATTTCCTCCTACCTGGATTTTAGTGACACGTTGCATTCAGCGGGATGTCAACACTCTTTTCAGTACTTTTATCTTTTAGTTTTAGTTAGAATCAGTCTGGGGATTTTCAGATTTAATCTGAGGACAGTTTTATAACTAATATTGCGCCAGAGATTGTTGATCTCAACAGTAGTGAAACAAATACTGATAAATAAGTAATATAATGTAATTCAGCCTCACCTGCAGATAAGATAACCTGCTGGGCTGCTACTGTTGTGCTGCCTTCAGGTGCTCCTCGAAAATCCTCACTTCGATTTACAAAAACATAGAAATGTGTCTTTATTCTTACCTTTTAAATTTTCATATGAATGAAATCTAAAAAGTGTGGCGTGTTCTCAATCCAATAGTATTCAATGATTGAAAACAAAGCTACTTTATGAAAATATTTTCTGCCATTTGTGATTTTTTTCTTTTTTTGAAGAAACAAAGGACTAAAAAGCAATTAAAACTTGATCTGGGATGAAAAAACATCCAAGACTAGTAAACTTTGTCCTAATCTAAACCATTTGAACGGGGGTGTTCACAGTGTGGCCCACTTTGAAAGGATTTTGACCATAAGTCCAGAACGGTAGGAAATTTGGCCAACAAGGCAGAAAACAATTGATGGCCAAAAAAATTGGAAATTGCATGTTTTCCCTTTTGATAAGGCAAATGTCCGCAGCCTTTTTATGTCTTGTATATTTAATAATTTACAGATTTAATTAAAAAAATGTTTATTGTTGAGCAGCTAAAACTAAAAAACACAGTAAACAAATTTTTGCATTTCTAATTTAAGGATTTTTCTAGCCCACCATTAATTTAAATTTGACAGGGCAAAACGTTTGGACACCACTGCATCAGAACAACATAAACTGAAGGTCTAGCAGCTAATGATCTGGTCTGTTACCGTGGTTACCAGTGTAAAATAGCGTCTCGTTCTTCCTGCCTGTCAGGTCCTCTAAGGCCAGAGGTCACCATCGCCTACATCGCCGTTTCCCTCATCTTCTTCAACAGCGGCCTGTCTCTGAAAACAGAGGTGAGAGTCAGCGCCGCGATGCCTTCAGGTGCAGCTCAGAAACCTCCCATCATCACATTGTTTTTTTTTCCGTTAGGAGCTGAGGAACGCGTTGCTCCACGTTCGCCTCCACCTCTTCGTCCAGTCGTTCACACTGGTCTTCTTCCCCCTGGTCGTCTGGCTGCTGCTGCAGGTCCTGGCGCTGACCACCATCGACGAGTGGCTGCTCAAAGGGTACAGTGTGTGTGTGTGTGTGTGTGTGAGAGAGAGAGAGAGAAAGGGGCGCTCTGTCTGGATCTAAACTGTACCTGAGGGCCGAACACAAAGAGCCACAGTCACGGTTATTACAGCTGATTCTCTGTGCGAGTTTAGGAACAACATCCAAACTTTATGTAACCTTCAGGTTGAAGCTCTGTGCTTTTCTTTTGGGGCCTCGTTACTAAAACAGCAGCAGCATTAGAAAATACCAGAAAGACAACTCAACGTTATGTAAAATTAACTTTTTTCAGGTTTTTAAACTTCCATTTGGGTCTCAACTGCTTGTAAAAACTGCACAAATTCTTTTTAAAAAATTCTTTTTTATCAAAAAACAGTTTGATAAAACTGTTTTATCAAACTGTTTTTGATAGTTTGATATCTAACTTTTTAGATATCACATAACACCGCCCCTTTAAAAGTCTTCTGTTGTAAAGATTTGATGATTATATCATAAAAACACTAAAAACTGCTAAGACCACCATTTCTTATTACGTGTAGCAAAGTTTCCCCCGGTGGTTGGGTGTTAGGGCCGTCATTCATCCAGTGGACCGTCGTGTTTCTGAGTTAAAAAATGCTTAAAGTTGACAGGAAATTTGAAAATATCACTTGATAATTGTGTATTATTGAAAGATTGGAAGATTAATACCTGAACACCAACTATAAAGTCTTAGAAAATGCAAACATTTTGAAAGGACTTAAATAAATAAGCAATGTTTATAACACACTGGGGGAAACCCTGTGTAGATGTGAATGTATTTGGAAAACGTTCTTTTCCTGCTGTTTCTCCCCCAGTTGACCCTCTTCCTGTTGTTGTCGTTGCCTAGGTTACAGACGGTGAGCTGCATGCCCCCTCCGGTTTCCTCCGCCGTCATCCTGACCAAAGCAGTCGGCGGGAACGAGGTGACACTCACACCGAGTCGGTTCGACCCGAGAGGCGCTTGGTGAGTCTGCCTGTCGCTGTCTCCCCGCTGACCGCTTGCTCTCTGTGTCTCCAGGCGGCGGCCATCTTTAACTCGGCGTTCGGAAGCTTCCTGGTGAGGAGCGGTTCGGGTCTGGGTCGGGTTTGGGGCCGGATCGGATCGGGCCGGGCTCTAATGCTTTCTGTTTGTCCTGCAGGGGATCGTGGTGACTCCGTTGCTGCTGCTGCTCTTTGTAAGTCATAAAACATTTGCCATGTGTTGACAATGTTCCCAATAAAGCTTTTGTGAAATGTTTTTACAGTGCAAAATGTTAGATACAACACAAAGTATTCATCTTTTTGCATTTTCTTTAGTTTTACACAAAAGCTGTCAAGTTTTATAATTTATTTATTAAACTAAACTGTTTCCAAAGAGAGAGTGAGCCATATCCTGTTCTTACTGGTGATAATGGATTCATTTAGATCTTTTTTTTTTTTTTCAATTGATCCCCAAAAGTTAAAAAAAATAGCAAACTGCATTTTTAAGACAAATTCCTTCTTAAGTTTTAAGTTTCCACAGTTTATACAACCATTTCCTAAAATAATGTGACCACTTTGTTTAATTAAAATATTCTAGAGGGGAAATATTATGCAAAATTCACTTTTTTATTATTTTTTTGTACTTCAATTTGGGTCTCAACAGCTTCTAAAAAAAAAGCGCTTAAAACACCCAGTTGTTTTTTGACATTAAAAATGTTTGAGCCTTTTCAAAAACCTCCAGAATGTAAAGTCTGTTGTATAATTGGAAACATAACAGGTCAAATATCTTAACTAATTATTGTTGAGTAGGTAAAAAAATAACTTTCATATTAGCATTTGTTGATAGGAATCTGTTCATCTGGATTAGATTAGATTTATCTCTTTTAACTTTCCAAACCTCTCTAAATCTCTCAGATGTTTTTCTATCCAATTCAGACACTATTTGTTTTAGTAACTTCCATAAAATGTTGTGACAGTTTATGAAACAGATAATCTGTGAAAAGTTCAATCTCCTCATTCCTGAGCTACTAGTGCCTTCTGAAGAAATGCACCGCTCCCGACCGAAACAACCAATCAGAGCCAGGAGGAGGGTCTTAACGCTGTCAATCATCCTTGTGAATGCATCGATAAAAATGCTAATGGAAAAGAAACAAGCTACAGGAAAACTGTTTGCTGTCACTGGTGGCTATGCTAACTAGCCTTAGCATTCACAACAGCCTGTGCTGGCTGCAGCGTAGCAGCACCACCTGCCTAGGAGGTTCACCAATCAGAACCTCCTGATTCTAATTGGTTGTTTCTAGTTAGCTCTGAGAGAAGGCAGAGGACAAACTCATGTCTTGTTACAGGTGAAATAATCTGCCACTAGAAATATCACTTTTAATCAATATTTAAAAAATATTGGCTTAAAACAAGGTTGCGTATCTTTCTGAAAAGTTACTTGTAAGTTATTTAAAGTGTACTATAATATCTGCACTAGAAACGAGACAGAAAAACTTAGTAAGATGTTGTGTTTTTGCAGTGTTTTGTGTTCTTTATTACTGTTTTTCCGTTTTTATTGATTTTGTTTCTCCTTGCTGCTCTCCTCCTCCTGCAGCTCGGTTCTTCATCCTCTGTTCCCTTCACCTCCATCTTCTCTCAGCTCTTCATGACGGTTGTTGTTCCGCTGATCCTGGGTCAGGTAGGAAGACGTTTTTGATGCACGACTTCCGGTCAGCCCCGTCAGCTTTGCTCCCATTAACCGGATCCGAATTCAGGGCTGCATCCTTCGAAGGCCGCATTTTAGTCCGATTACATCGTAGCGCTGCGATGAAGCCTATCCGAATACGAAGACTCCTCCAAATGCGTCCTTCTTTTCCCCAGATTTGAAGGATGGGTTCGGGGTATCCTTCACCTACCACCATATCCCATGATTCATTGCGGGTCCAAACCGAGTGTTGAGGCAAAACGGCAATGGCGGTGAAGAGCGGCAAATTATTTTGGTATATTACACTTTAAACGACAAAACATCAACTTTTACAATATTTTTAGGCGAGAATATAGCTGTGTAAATCTCAAATATATGATCAGTTTACCAGTAAATCGCCTACTTGCAATGTTCTGACATTTTCGGAGACGTCATTGCCAGCTGTCAGCTGGCGGGGCGCTTCAGGTTCGGTATACCGGGAGAGAATGCCTGACTCGCGGCACGTCGTTTTCAAACTCCCGCAAGCTTTCCCCAATGAGTGGAAGTTAAACACAGATTCAGTCAGATAATATCTACCTGTATAATGTCTGTTTTACTTAAGTATTTATTGTTTTCCTGAGCAAATAGGTTTGACTGATTAAAGTAAACGGACATCCTTTTATACAAAGGAAGAAGATAATGCAGGAGTAAAAATCATAAACTTCGGACTCCATTTTTTTCCTCTTTGCCGCTCTGAAACGGTTGCTAGGCAACTTGAGTAATACTGCGGTGGAAGCTAGACAGCTAGCTGAAGGCTAGCTCGGCTAGCTGAAGGCTATGCCTGTCCAAATTCACAGCTTTTCTGCCCCGTCTGTCGTTTATTCTCGGATTTCGAAGAATGCAGCCCCTGAATTAGGACACACCGAGTTGCTAACGCCTCCCGCCTCGGCCTCCAGGTGTGCCGCGGTTTCCTCAGGGAGTCCCTGGAGCGCCGGAAGCCTCCGTTCGGCGCTATTAGCAGCGCCGTCCTCCTCATGATCATCTACACAACGTTCTGCGACACGTTCAGCAACCCCAACATCGAGCTGGACCCCACCAGCCTGCTGCTGGTCGTCATCATCAGTCAGTATTCAAGGCCTGACCGGAACCTTTTGGGGTTTTGGCTTCCAACGCTGGTAGAAATGGTTTAAAAGCCTTGAAATAAATTAATCTCAAGCTGAAACATTTAGAAAAATCCAACCTTTGAATTGGAAAAAGTGGTCTCAATTACAACACTGCCTGTGCTGATTGATTAATTTATTTTGAGGCTTTTTATACACTGCAAAATCACAATCTTACCAAACTAGACCAAAAATACTTTGTAATATTTTGTTTCTGCAGTGTACGACTTTACCCAAGAGGTGCAAATATTTCTGGAAGTTTCTGTGTAAATATACCATATATTAAATAAATAAATGCATGTATTTTATAAGTCTAGTTTCGCTTCTCTAATATAAAATAAGACGTTTTCCTCTTGGAATCAGCTAAGAGTGAGGTTATAAACTTCTCACTTTCTTTTGTTTTCTGCAGTTTTCTCCATCCAGGTCAGCTTCATGCTGCTCACCTTCGCCTTTTCCACCAGGTCAGTCTCCACGTTAATTAATTAACTCTCAGCTCCTTTTACTCACTAACCAGTTTTAACCACCAAATCTATGACTTTTGATACGCAGAAATGTCCCAGTTTTTTTCTGAGATTAATCTTAGAAATTTTCTAGAATAAACTTTAACATTTCCGAGTTCAAAACGTAGAATATTTTAGATTTTTGAAACTCTGACAATATCTCATTTTAATCTCAACAATCAAGTTTTATCTAGCAAATGTTAAACGTTTGAAGCTCAGAAATTTCCATGTTTTTCCTAGATAATTTCAGAGATTCTGATTTTTTTGGCTCCTTCTCCTTTCCTTTCTGCCTAAGGTGGCCCTAACTCGCCGTCTTGCTGTTTTTTCTCCTCAGGTCTGGATCAGGATTCAGTCCCGCCGACACCGTCGCCATTATGTTCTGCTCCACACACAAGTCTCTCACTCTGGGTACCGTCGGCTCCCATCATTACTGGTTTTTTTATCTTTACTGAACAAACAAGTTTTGCATTAAATGACAACAAATCAAAAGTAACGACAAGATATAACGTATAAAGAGTCCGTTGTGAAAGGCAAAATGAATTCAAATACAGTTTAATGTATTTGAATGTAATGTATCTGAACGCTGGCTGTGTGTCCAGGAATCCCGATGCTGAAGATCGTCTTCGAAGGCTACCAGCATCTGTCTCTGATCTCCGTCCCGCTGCTCATCTACCACCCAGCCCAGATCCTGCTCGGCTCCGTCCTGGTGCCGACCATCCGGAGCTGGATGACGAGCCGACAGAAGGTAACCCAGTCACTGTGGAGGCTCCCTGGCTGCTGGCTGTGGTCCAGTTCTGACCTCTGACCTTCTGTCCCCTCTGACAGACTAGTCTGTTGTTGAGATAGACCCTGGCTGAGTGAGTAAAGACTGACACCAAGCAGACTGTCTCTGCCTGACACTTTAAGTCGGAGTGATGGGTTATTTAATTATTCCAGACAATCCAGCTTCCTTCCACCAGCAGGTGGCGCCATTCAGCCCAAATTAGGGCCTTCAAGAAGCAACAATGGCTTCAAAAAATATTCAATTAAAAGTAATAATGTTTTAAAAATGAGAAAATGCTTCAGTTGAATAATAAACTAGACAAAAAATAATGTTAATTAAAAATATAGAAATAAGCAATGTATAAAATTAGCGCCCCCTGCTGGTAGAAACATTTCACCTGCTGGGATCACTGCTGCAAAAATTAGCTTTTCTGTTTGGTGGTGGGAAATTCACTCCTTTATTTTTATCATTTCACTTCCTTCTTCATCAAACTACATCAATAAAAACACAATTAATTAAAATATTTGACAAGAATAAATACAATTTTGATTAATATCAGTGTTTTGGCACGTTTTGTTTCTGTTTTAGGGGATCAAACTATCCAGCCTGCAGCCGGTCTGATGCGTCCGAGCGGCGGAAGGATACAAAAAGTGCCTTGTTATGACCAACAACAACAACTAGGACCTCCAGGTGGCAGAGCGGGATTCACTGTTTGCCATCAAAGCCTGTTACTATTTTCTACAAAAAAAAAGGACTTCCATCCTTTATATTGTTTTATATTTAAATGAAATGTGTTTTATTTTTTTATATCTTGAACTTTTGAGAGAAAAAAAAAATGGTTCTGGGGGGGAAAAGGATCTATTTTCAGGAAGTGGGTGAGGTTTCTGGGACCAGTTCTGTTATTTGTTTTCTACTTTGGTTCTTCCAGATTTTACTGCCAGAAACTGTAAATGTTTTTGTTTAAATGAATGCTGGATTGTTACATCTAATATAGAAATGAACATCAACAGTTTGACTTTTTGACCCTTTTTTAATATAGCAGAAGCAGTGTTGACGTTACACAGACAGGGGGCGGTGTTGAGCTGATCAATGATATTTATTAATGACAAAACTAAACAAATTATCTCCTGTTATTTCACTTTAATATCTATTGTGTTATTTAAATGCTACAGTTTCTGTCTGGGTGCGTTTCTTGGATTTTAACCAAATAGTTTGTTATTTTATCATTTGAAATGATACATAAAACAATGTTTTTATCACACACTTTGTGAAATGGAGCCCCAAAGCAACACAGCACCTGGCGTTTTAAGATGGAATATTCCTAATGAGCATTTTGTTTGCGCTGCGGGACAAATCCATGTGGGAATTATTCTTTTTAGTTGCTGGTTAAACAACAAATTGGCAACAAATCCGACTGGCAGCTCGTTAATTTTAGTGACTGGTCATTTTCCAGGACAGATGGCGCCTCTGACACATTGTTTGCAAGCAGAAGTGGCAGCTAATATCAGTTTGTGAAATATCTGGGGGGCTGAACGTGAAATTAGGCCATTTAAGAAACATTGTTGTTTAATGTAATGTCTCCGCCTGCAGGAGTAAACCATATATCACTGAAAATAAACTGGATTATTACCTTTAAGTGACAAATAAAGTAATGTTATTTTTACACATGGGCAGACATATGATGGTGTATTAGGGCCACTGTAAGTAGAAAAAGGAGAAAATTTGTGGCACAAATCTCAGAAATTTCCTAGATATAGCAAGGGAGTTTGAGATTGAAAAGTCACTGAAAAATACTCAGAAATGTTTTATTAAAAACACAATTTCTGGGTTTCAAAAGTCACACAATGTTTTCAAGAAAAAATTAATTTCAAAAGTTATAAATTTGTTAGAAAAATGTAGAAAATGTTTTCCTTGCAAATTTTTGACTTCAATTTTTCTAGACAATTTCTTAATTTCGAAATTGAGATTTTGTTTTTCTAGCAATTTTTTTACTCTTGACAAGATCAATGAAGCATGAATGGACCATCGAGTAAAACGACACATTGAATTTAGAAATAATAGCCACAACGCAGTGGAGGGAAACTATTTGTAAGTATTTTTATTATGTTCTCATGCAATTATAGGCATGAAACAAACCTGTCAACATCAGTCACATCAATAGAACATAAGAATGCTTTAAATATGATAAAATTACTCACAATTTATCTACTAATATAAAGGAAGCGTTATAGCAGCTGGTTTGGGATATAAAGGATAACATCCATCTCCTCTTGGTAAGATTTTTTAGAAATTTTCTGTATGACTAATGTTTCCTAAACAATAGATTTTGTCATCTTTAAAGCAGCATTTCTCTACTGAAGAGGATTAGGGCCAGTAGAAAGAATCTTCTCACAATCTCAGAGTTCATTTTTTATTCATTCAAATTTTGACTTGTTTACTCAAAACATTAAAATTCTCAGAACTCTGACTTTCATCTCAGAGGTTTTTTTCTCAGAATTCTGACATTTTTCACTCTGAATTCTGAATTTAATCTCAAAATCTGGAGTTTTCTTTTTGTCAGAATATGACTTTTGATCTCAGAAGTTTAATATCAGAATTCTGTGAAGAGAAGTGTTTTTTTTATTTTTCTGGTGGTCCTAATTGTCTTCCAGATCCACCTTTCGGACATTTAAAAGCCTCTCTCTCAGTTTGAAGGCGGTGCCAGAATGTCGTACTCCGCCAGAAACACGAAGCTGTTCTCTCTGATTTTTCTAACTCTGACCAAATCGCCACACTCCTGGAGGTGAACCAGCCCTTGGTCCCCTCTGCCGTTCTCTCGCTCGCGGTCGTTCAGTGTCACCTCAGTCCGCCTGCCACAGGCCTGCCGGTAGACATACCTCAACCCGACCACCAGAACCATGCCCAACCCGACCGAGCAGCCCAGCAGCATGCCCAGCTCCCAGGCACTGTGTCTGGGTACAATGTCCGGATACTTTCCTTCTTTGTCCGGAGCGTCAGCGGGATCTGAGGGATGCTTTGCTTTGGTATCCGTGTTTTGAATGTTTGGTTTGATCTCTTGGTCATGATTTGGTCTGAGGTTGGGATAAGGTTTGGGGTTTGGATGGACCACCTTTCTGTGTGCCGGTGAGGTGAATCGAGTCTCAGAGTTTGGTGCATGGTGGGTTTGGGTTACCAACTTCTGATCTAGAGTGATTTTATGAGGCGCTGATGTTGGTTCTGGTTCAGGGGAGCTGATGGGTGAAATAAAAGATGACAAACTCACTCTTAAAGATGGTGAAGTAACTGAGAAAGAGGGAGTAGAAGAAGAGAAAGTTGATGAAGTTGGGGAGATTGAAGTAGGCAAAGAAGGCCTTGTTGGATAGTTGGATGCACTGAAGGAAGAAATGGTGGAAGACGTAGAGAAGGTTGGCGGAGTGGAGGTTTGGTATTTAGTAGAGGTTAAATGGTGAGGTATGGATATTGGGGAAGGTGGCGCTGGTACAGAATGATTTGGGGTTGTTTGAGGTTCATTCTGAGATGGGTGAGAAGGGAAATGAATGGAAGATGTTGATGTGACTGATGTGAAGTTTTCACTGCTGTGACTTGCAAAAGAAGATGAAGTGTTTGAAGGGACAAAACCAACAACCGGGGCCAAGGTTTTGGTATTTCCCTCAGACGTAGGATCATTTTCTCCTGAGGAAACTGTGACTGGTTGAGGAGTTAAGGTGGATTGAGAAAACACCCGTCTTGTTTGGGACAGTGGTTGGGAAAAGGGTCTCAAAGTCTCTGTTGATGAGTCAAACTGGGTATTTTCTCCTTGGAGAGAAATAGGTTGAGTTTGATGAAAGTTAGGGATTGTTTTTTTAGGTGAACTGGTTTGTTTTGGAGTACTTTTGGGTCCTAAAGAGGTTTGACTTGCATTAGTTTGGGACTTAGGATCTGCAACCATTTGAAACCTAGAAGAGTTGAACAAAGACCTTTGGTAGGATTGAGTTACTTCGGTCTTGACTATCCTCGATTGGGAATTAGATGGGACATTGTCACCCAGTTTCTCTGAGCTACTTGAGGTCTCAGACTTTCTTGATTTGTTTTTGTTTGGGTCTGTCAAAGTGTGGTCTACAGGAGTACGTGTACTGAAAAAGGTTTCCATTGTTGGACCTTGGGTTGGTATTACAGTAAATGTCTTGTAATGTTTTCCTCCAGGATTGTTTTTAAGTTTTAGCTCCTGTGATCTTTTCTGGAGATCGTTGCTCTTTGTCCATGTGTCCATTTGTAAGGGTACAAGAGAGTTTAATGTGGAAAATGAAGCCAGTGGAAACTGTTTTGTAGTAACTGTATATACAGTATCAGGAGGTGATGATGGTAAGGGAAAGACACTTGTGTAAGAAAAGGGTTCAGTTGTTATCCTTTTCGACACGCCTGTGAGGAATCCAGGAGACTCATTGGTGGTACTTTGAGGAGATTCAGAAGTCAAAGTCTTCCTTGCAGCCACTGTTCTCCGAGTCACAGAGCTGTTTGTTTCTAATGTTGTGTGATCATCTTTGGTTTGTAGTTTCAGAACTGTCAGAATCTCAGTTGCATTTTTTATATTGGAAGGGCGTCCAGAGAAAAGGGCAAGAGTAGCTTTTCTGTTAGCTTTGAGCGCAAGGAGGGAAAAAGGACAAAGACAAATAAATAACATTTCACAACACCTTTCATTTGCTTAACTTTAATTTTCACTGTTTTTAGCCAATAATGAGCACAGAATGCCAACCTGTCTGGGCAGTAACCGTCTCTTGCACAGCAACAATTGTGCTTGCTCCATCCGCCATTTTGGTTTTACTGCGTCTCCAAGCACTGGGACTCCGATCACACACCACTGCAGACTCAATACCAGTCCAGTACACGAAGTAGGATTGTACCACAGTTATGCTGGCATACAGATTAAAAGACAAATGTGGCAAAATAAACATTTTGATTTATTGGAGTTCCCTAAATATCTTGTAGAGATCAAGTAATGGCAGCTTACTGGAAGCGTATGTCTCCCTTTGGCATGTCAGGAGCTCTCCACACAAACGACAGGTTCCTCTTTAGCTGTTTGTCCGAGTGTGTGACCGTGTCACCTTCAAACAGGCAGCGTAAGGTGTGGGTACCTGGTGGCAATCGAATCCAGGAGCCACCCACCAGAAGTGGACCGGGTCTCTCTGGCCTGACACCAGGACCTTCTCCCAACCCATTCCTTTCCCCACCAACACTGCGGGCCTGGAGCAGGAAACCCATGAAGTCTCTGGAGCTTCGTACAGTCACTGAGCGCAGAGAGAGCAATTAATGGACAGAACAGAGAATGTGAGTATCATTTAAAGATAACTACACAGAATTTAAAAGAAGACTGATTCTGCTAGTTGCTAGCTAGCAGAATCATGTAAACTGTTATAGTTACATGTTAGCTTCACTCTGTTTAGCTGTTAGCGGTTACCTTTATCATTTCAACTTCTAGATAAATTCTGTTAATTGATAGTTGTGCTGTTAGATGTACGTTATATAGTAGCTTTTAGCAAGATTCCTGAAAGCTGCTAGACTCTGTTTGTTCATCTCTGTTGTTACCTTTACCATGTTAGCTTTTAGCTAAATTCTGCTAGATGTTAGCTGTGATGTTAGGTGAATTGTGTTGGCTGTTAGCTAGACTCCTGAAAGCCTGTTACATTGTGTTACCTGTTACCTTTACCATGTTAGCTTCTAGCTAAATTCTGATAATTGTTAGCTGTGCTGTTAAGTGGACTCTGTTAGCTAGACTCCTGAAAGCTGCTAAACTGTGCTAGATGTTAGCTTCACTGTGTTTCCCTGCCTGTGTTAGCTTTCAACTTTACCATGTTAGCTTGTAGCTACATGTTGGTAGATGTAAGCTGTGCTGTTAGGTGGTTACAGTTAGTATTTAGTGTAATTTGGATTATTTGTTAGTTCTATTGTCTGTGGAGAAGACAGTTAACTGTTATCAGGACTGTGCTAGCCTCAGTTTATTGCTAGTTCCAGTCTTATCGCTAGGCTAATTGGAAACAGTTTAATGTTAGCAGACTATTAATTTTCAGGTAAACTCCGAGGTATTGTTAGCTTGACAATGTTGCCTATTAGCTTTCCTGTTAACACACAATCCTACTTTTCAAAACAAACTTCTTAGTAACTGAGTTATTTGGTACCTGTTATCAGCTGCCCAGGCAGGTATGAGGATGATGAGGTTTGTAAGGTGATGAAGCTGTGCTTCAGGTTCAGGGGATGAGCGCGGATGTGTCCAGGAATCATCTCCTGACAGGAAGTGAGACTCGCTCCGTGGGAGAAACATATGATGGGCGGAGCCATGGAGCATAAGAGCATAGCTCCGCCCCAAAGAAGGAGGTTGGATGACATCATGAAACCTGCAAAATTACTGCCATTAGAAATTATACCAATAGAGCAGAGTAAGAGTAGAACTGGCTAATTAATTCAGAGACTATACATGGGAATCAGAGGGATTTTTTAACGAAACTTATTTTTATACAGCTGGACAGCAAAAGTGGAAAAACTAAAATGTTTTTATCAAAACAGTTAATTTCATAAATAAAATAGTTTGCATTACAAATACCCAAAGGCCTAAACTGGACTTTTCTCCTTCTGTTCACATAATTTATTTATTCTTTTGTCTTTGTACATGTTATCCTATTTGTCTTTGATTTAATTATATCACAATGACATTTAAAATAAGTAAATAATAGTAATAAACAGTAAATAATTTTTTTAAAGTTACATTTAAAATAAAGAGTTAAATTTTAAATAAGTTAAATTATAAAATAAGCCTTTTATTTTTACATCTCTTGTAAATAAAGACGGTGAAGCAGCAGAAGGGCGTCGTGCCTCAGGAGCCTCCTCACCTTGCAGCGCGTCTCTCCTCCAGCTCCGCTCTCTGCTGCTGGACTGAGGGTTTTATCCGATCTGGGAGGAAAGAGGAGGACTTCAGGATTTCACAGCATCCGCGGGAGCGAGGCACATAGAACCAGAACCAGTAGAACTGCAGAATCTCGCCGAACGCTAATCTATCTAAACTTCATGAGGTTTAGAAAAGAATCAAACTCACATTTTATCAACGTGAAAAATGATCTGAAACTTAAAAAGTGTTTTAGCTTGAGACAAATTTAGTTAATTTTCTGTTCATTTTTTTATCATTAACTTTACAGATAAAATATAATTAAATCTTACTTAGTAATTTTGAGCTGATGCATAAATTAGTTGAAATGCAATTGATAGATTATTACAATGATTGTTTGTTTCATTTCAATTCATATTTGTTACTAGTATTTGTTTTGTAAATATTACTTTTTTTCTAGTGCATTTACTGCTAAAACAATAATTTCTCATCTATTTTCTACTGCAAATACCTTAAAACACTTGAAACAAGACAAAACTAACTTATAGGTAACTTTTTGGCCAGATATGATCACTTATTTTCCATAAATAATCCATTAAAATACACATTAAACAGTTTTAGTTCCACTGGCAGATTATTTCATTTACAGTCTGACATTTTTCATGTTGTTAGTAAAATTATCTGCCAGTTGAACTCTAACTTTTTTAGATCAATATTAATGAAGTGTTGACTCAAAACAAACTCCTATATTTTGCTGAAAATGTATTTGTCAGTTAGTTTGTCTCATTTCAAGTTTACTAAAATATTTGCTCTAGAAACTGAACCAAAAATACTTGGTAGGATTTTGTGGTTTTGCAGTGTACAACTCAATTTATTATTTTGTTGATGCCAATAACCATCTAAGCAGTAAACATTTTTCATCACTTTGTGAAGATTTTATGAACAAAAATTAAACTTTAACTCACTCATAAGATTAAAAATGTGACCTGTGGAGCGTTTCTTCAGAAGGAAAGTGAATCTTTGAGTTCTAGGTGAGTTATCTCTACGGGATAATCTTCAGGATGTTGGCCAGCTGCAGCCGCCTCCCTCCAGGATCTCCTGGACGTTTCTGTTGATCTTCTTTCTGAGCTCATTTCGCTCCAGAGCAGAAAGCTGGCGGTAGATTATCTGCCTTAACAGTGATGGAGAAACGTTTGAATGCAACTAAACACAGCAGAGAGAAAAGAAACGATGTTTTCTGGACGGATGAATGGATCCAGGTGCAGATTAGTCCAACGGGAGGCTGGGGAAACACCCACCAGTCGGAATGTGTATTATTGTTTTGTTTTATTTTATTTTTAAACCCAGTTTAATAAAGCTCATCAGCCCGACTGCACAGCCGCTTTTTAACAGGCAGGGAAACATCGGTCTGGGTCAGGCTGATGCTATACAAACACAGAGGGAGACATGAAAAAGAAAGGAACAAAGGAGTGAGTCACATTAACCAACATGCAAAAAAACAAAGAAAGAAAGGGTGGAGTTAAGACTCAGAGAGAGAGAAAAGAAAAAGTTGAGCCAAATTAACAGATATTTTCCACTGTGGAGGAGAAACAGGGAACCAAACAGCACAGACATAAATAGTTCATGTGTAAGTTATTAATTAACTTCACTTTCTAAATCATTAATAACTGGTTATTATGCATTAATTAAAGGTGAGGAGATGATATGCAAATGCCTATTTTCATTACAAGGTCATCTGAAACTTTTAGTGTGGTCCACTATTTGACAGCAAACAGGTACATATTGTCTCCTCACTATTTTTTACTGCATGACCTGTGCAAACATGCAAACCTGATATTTTGCATGTCCGTTTGGATTCTGCTGCTTCTAAAACCAGGTGTTTAAAAAACAAAGACCCACCTGATTTTTATTAAACAAATTTCTGTTTTCTATATAATGATCAGTTTTGTGTTTGGTCAGCTGGAATTGTCCCTCTATGAACTCTACAATGGCTGCTGGAAAAGACAAGTGTTTTGTTGCACAGGTCTCTTGCTGTATTGTTGTTGGTTGTGCAGGAGGCTCCCCTAATGCTTTTCAGAGATGTGCAGTTGTATAATTGTGCATTTGATTGCAGCCAATTTTCATGCACGACTAATATTTAATAAGAATACTTTTGTGCAAATAAAAATTTAATAAACATGTTCTGTTATCCATCACAGATCATCTTTGACATTAAACTTTACTTTAAGTGTGATAAAAAATTAATAAAATTACTTCCCTTCCCTCCATTTTTTACTTGTGCACCTGACACTACATTTAAAATCAAACTATTGATAGTTGTTACTGGGTTTGGTTGAGGTACACCTTTAAAGAACAATGCTGTTCCAGTTCTGCATTGAACTGGAACAAAATGCCTCTGGGGTGGTTTTGTGAATTCCTAACAATTTCAACATCTATTCTCTGTAAACAAAAGGGAGCGAACGGTTCACTGAATGCACCATATCCATAAGGTGGTGCAAGTGAATACTCTGTAAATGGCTAATAACTGAACTGGGTTCCCTATAGCTAGAAATGCGCACACACCTCCAAATTGTGCCAGTACTCTCCTGTTCTGGTTGGTGAAACAGTGAATAAAACTGTAAAGTTTTTCTTCCAGCAGCCTAAGTGTAAAATCCATATACTAGTAAATACTAGTAGACTACAGACTAGTAAATTTGAAGCCCCAATGATGTCATTAGCACCAAACAAAGGATGGATATGGAGGAAGGAAGAAGGAAAAGTGCTGGAGCGACCTATCAAATACTTTACATGGTTCCAATATAAATTAAATTTAGAAACTCATAAGAACCATATTTAAGTTAAATTGGACTAAAAGTACTTCATGTGTCTTTGTTTCTAGCTGGAGAGGTGCAGAGCGCCCCCTGTGGAGAACTTCGGTTCTACATCTGCACCACTTCACCGAGGTTAGGCCAAAGTTGAGAAGTGACCTCAATGGGAGTCATTTCAGCTCCTTCAATGGAGAGTCTTTATACCAGAGATTTTCTGAGAAACCAAGAACTGGGCCTGGTTTACTTTCAATTGGAAAAAACAACAAGGAGAGAATCAATGGTTAAACGCAGAGACACAGCAAACAGTTAAGAACTGAGTCAGGAGTACTTTTTATGGAAAGGTAAAACTGAGTGCAGTTTGTGGGAGGCATAATTCTGTCAAAAACTCAAACTGGAAAGAGACACAGACCAATGCACAAACACTGGGCCAGGCACACCTTCTATCCAACAAGAAACAATCCAAGAGAGGACACAACGTTCATGGCAGCAACAGTTGTATGTAACCATTCAGTGGACAGTTGCTAAGAGCTTCTAGTCTTTCAGTTTTGTGTTTGTTACTTCCAGGTTTACCTCCGGTGACCTCAGCAGAAACAAGCTGCTTCAACCAGGTGAGGTTGTCCTAAAACCCCCAAAACAGGCAGAAATGATCAGACTAAACTCTTATTATCTGGGCAAAAAATGTTGTCAACATGTTTTATAAAGCCCATACAACCCTGACCTGTTGAGAAAAGATAGTAGCTCAGCTTTAGGTGAATGTTTAGTCAGTCAGTTTTAGGTGAATGTTTAGTTGGTCAGTTTTAGGTGAATGTTTAGTGGTTCAGCTTTAGGTGAATGTTTAGTGGTTCAGCTTTAAGTGAATGTTTAGTGGCTCAGCTTTAGGTGAATGTTTAGTGGTTCAGCTTTAGGTGAATGTTTAGTGGTTCAGCTTTAAGTGAATGTTTAGTGGCTCAGCTTTAGGTGAATGTTTAGTCGCCCTCAGTGATCAGTAGAGTCTTCATCTGGACATTGCGGTGCGTATCGCTCCAGCCTGTAAATTGGCCCTCCGTCTGCGTCTCCTCTCGCTCAGGGCTCATTCGCTCAGGGCTCGTCCCCAGAGTGCTTCTGTTCGACGTCATTTGGGACTCCAGCTCTACTCAAGCCGAGGAGATTTTCTTCTCATCCTCGCTGCTCAGAGGCCTGAGGTCTGGCAATCTGACGGAGCGCTGCTACAACACATTCATGCAGCAGGAGGAGACTTACCTGCTCAGAGTCAAAAGCACACTTGAGGTCAGAGGTCACCATTGTTACACCATCGTACACTCACGGTGTCGCAGTGGGCAGTGTCAGTATCTGTGGGCGTCTGCAGCTGCGTTTCTGTTACTGATATCCACAAAACTTTGTTAGTTTTGTGTTGAGAAACCACAATTTTTCAATGGTGGTGTGTCCATTAAATAAGAGACTGAATTAAAATCATCGTCTGAAGCAGATCAGTCATGTTTGTTTCCTCTTGTTTCATTGGGCAGGTTCTGGTTGGGAGTCTTCATGGACACAGTAAAATTCAGTCACTGCTGCTGGACACACTCAGACAATACGGGACAGGAAAGCAGGTGACCAGAACAGATTGCAGATAAATTACCACTAATGTCTCTGCTAATGACTCCAAACTGCATTTAAAATGAAAAGATGAATTTTGTTTAACCTTCATTCTTCCTGCAGAGCCTCCATCTTTCCTCCCCGGCCCCACAGTGGCTCCGGTGGTCCCTGGAGTCTTTCCACCGAGTGGTTCTGGACGACCCGGTGTACTGGCTCCTGGCTTTGTCGGCCCGGGCCTGCCTTCAGAACTTTGTGGCTCAGAAGCTGCATCGGGAACTCGGGTCGCAGGTTCCAAGCCTGAAAAAGAACAATTTCTACCAGATGTGGATGAGGGAGAACGTGGACTTTGTCTGGGTTAAGAGGTAGGTGTGAACTGCCTCAATGTAATCAGTTCAAATACGTTTGGACCTGAAATAAACCAGAACCTCTACCAGACACAGACTGGATAAACTTTTAGTAACTAAAGTGAGACCAGGATTATTTAAAGTTTGGATTTATATGTGCTGGATCTGAAGATGCTCCACTGCCACAGTAAACATTTCTATTGACCATATAATTACACAATTTGATATTTTGAAAATAAATTTGCTTCAGGAAACCACACATCACACGGGTTTCATGATTAACAACTAGATGTTGCTACTGACAGAAACCACAAAGAAGAGGACAACAGGAAGTAGTTGGAAGATGATGCTGCGGCTTGTTTTTTAATAACTTCTCACATGAACAAACATATTCATTCTTATTTAATGGAAATGCCACAATTACAAAATTGTGGGTTTTTTCTACTTTAATGAAATATTGGCAAAGTTTTATGCACATTGGTGATGGAAATGCAGCTGGTTTGGTCTGCTAAGAGGTGCTAGCTCTTGATATTTGATAATCAAACACTAGGATTTTTATGACAAGAGGCTAAATGAACTCTGATCACAACAGGATGTTGTTCATACTTTTATCAACGTATATGATGCCAAACTATAGCAGGTAAACCCCACAACATCAATGAAACGTACAAATGAACCATCAAACTCTCCAAAACTTTGATAACCTTGGTTTATATCAAGCATATTTAAGTGTTTGAATGGCCTAGTCAAATACAAAAACTAAGATCTAATAAAGAACCTGTAGCAAATCTGATGATTACAAATCCTCCCCGTCCAATCCGACTGACAAATATGTAGACGTACAAAGTTGGTAGACACCAAACCCAAAGGACTTGTTGGTTCTTTGGACAAATTCCTTCTAGAAACTATAAAAAAAGTTTATGCTTTGTCGTTTAATCAGATTCAAAGCGGTGGTGGAGGAGTACCAGGATGAAATAGACGCCTATAAAGCAATCGCCATCTTCAGAGAGCACATGATGAATCAGAAGAGCCTCCATAAATTTGTGTAAGAAACAAGGAAGTCTGTCTGTGGAACTGATGTGATGAAGAGTCTCTAAATGTTTTCATTCTGCTGTAGGAGCTGTGAGGATGAAGATGATGAAGAAATCCACATCAGGGCTGATGTTTTATAGATTCCTCAGAGTTCAACTCACATATTTAACATTTTCAAAACAGGAATATTTACCAGATTATTCTGGACTTGACTGAAAAGATTTCTCTTTTAGGTTTTTTTAAGTTCAAAATTGTTTCATCTGATCAATGGTCAGTCAAAATAATCATGTTATCATGTTTGTACATAAAATTCCTCTGAAGACACAGACACAGTTACAGTTTTGCTCCAGTTCACTACAACAGGTGTGTTTTTATCTGTTATCAGGGATTTTGTGTGTTTAAAATGTTACAAAAATTTTTTAATATGAATTACTTCAACATGTTTGGTTTTTATTTTATTCTCTTTTTACTGATACTTCTTCCAGTGAAAAGTCTTTGCATAAATGGCTGACTCTGTCTCCCTCTGCTGGCTGAAATAAAAAACTGCACCCTTTTAGACGTGTGTGGATGAACCACAATCAGAAATAACTTGATTAAAATTAAGAAAATTAACTTTTTAAATGATCATTTCATTTATTAAAAGCAAAAGCTACAAAAGCAAACCTGTCCTGATGTGGAAAGTAATTACTCTGTGGCAGCAACAACTGACATCTGCATCATTATGGAGGAAAGTTAGTGATCTCTTCTTTGCAGAAATATTTTAAATGATCACCTCCATGTTTGGAGGTGATAATTTCCATGTCACTGTGATGGTTTGTTTCAGGCTTTAGTTTTAGGTAATGAGACAAACGCTTCCCAAAAAGGTCCATTCTTGTCTCATCAGTCCAAAGTTTTGGGATCATCAAGACGTTTTTTTGGCAAACGTGAGACGTGACTTTGTGGGGTTTTTTTGGTGGGCAATGGTTTTTGACCAGGACTCTTCCATTTCTCCCAGTCTGTCTTTCTTTCTGTCCTTAATGGAGGCAAGTAAGTGTTTCTGGATGAGTCGTCGATGCATTCTTGAAGATAGTTTGTAGTCCAGCCCCTCCTGGGAAGGAACATTGTGATTCTTGCATCTAAAAGCCTTAAAAATGGCTCAGTGCCCCTTATCAGGCCCTTATCACAGCGATTAACAAGAAACAGTGATTAGAACAACAAACAAACTCCTCATGGTCAGTTTTTCTTTTTTCCCACCAGATTTATTGCAGATTTTCTTTTCTAATTCTATAACTGAAACTGGTACATCTAGAAGCTGGACCCTAGTTGATTCTTTAGGTGAAATTCTTTATTGTTGTTGCTGTAATACCCCAGGTGTCGCCTGCATTGCCCTGTTATCTGCTCATCTGTTGTTACCTGTCAGGCCAGAGTAGGTCGTGGTTGTTGGGTGCACTCCTGTTGACCCTCAAGGCATTGGGTACACATGCGAATCATCATCTGATCAGCCTACCAGAACATAACGACCAGCTGAAGCCTGTGTCCTCCTTCAGGTTGTTGTTTAGAGTAATTAGGCTGTTGAGCTCCTCAGCAACTGTTTGCATGTTCTGTTCTTGGATCTCTGTCTCGTTGAAGCCTTCCAAGATTTGCCCACTCATATTCTCCTTGCTCCAATCTCTGTGATTCCTCTGTTGGACTTTTGTTTCTTCAGTAAAAGCTGTTTAGTACTCATCACATCAACTCACCTGCCTGTCCTCTTCCAGTGTTCCCTCTGGACCTCTACAGTAAGCTTTTCTCCTTTGAGAACATTCCTGTTACTCAGACTAACCTTCACCTTTTTGACAGAACAATACTCTGAAATGGTGTCTGCTTTCCCAGCTGAAAACCAGTCCAATCTTCCTGCATTTTTCTAAAGGAACCTTTTAAACTTTCTAACATTTTCATGATTGGCTCTTAGTTTGACATTATGCAAATGTGGCCTTAACACCAATAGCCTGGAGTTGTCAAAGGTACAGCTAAGTGTTGCTTCATTCCTCTAGATCTGTACCTCCCAACAAGTGTCAATACTTTCTAGACTTTCTAGAACTGTGAAAAGCTACAATCAGTGCATGTTATGGCTTTGTTCCATCGATGCCAGACTTGTCGAGTGCGCAGCTAACAGTTGGCCTGTCAGTTGTCTGATAGCTGGAACTGCGGATCTATGGGTCTTGTGACTTCTTCTCTGATTAATGCTCTCCTTCACAACTTGTCAGTTTGGATGTGAACATCAAACCTTTTTGTGACCTTTCTGTTGTATCTCTTGGTCTTCTTGATGCTAATTGTCCTCTAATAATCTCTGCTGTCTCTTTTCCACCATATGGCACGTGTTGGTGTGGTTTGGTACAGTATATTCTCTGGTTCTACTCTAAAAATAGCCCATACAACCGACCCCTTCCACAAAATTCCTGGACCCTTTCAGCTGCAGGTTCAAAGGACAATGATATGGTACCATAGAAGGATGGTTTGGCTGGTGTCACACAACATAGTCCACTGATTGGGAGACAGAAAAATGTCACTGCTTGTGACAAACAAGACAAACTAGCACGCCATGTTTATGATGCTATTTTAGGCATTTTGGTGTATCAGAAAGTCCGGTACATGTTGGAGACATCTTTTTTTAAATTAATATTCTTTGTTAAATGTAGTCTACAAACTACTGCCGCTGCTTCTTCCTTATCAGTCATGTTTGTTTACTCTGAGCTCACATTTGGTCTCTGGAGGTCTGACATTTGAATGTTGATGAATAAAATTGGCTCATCACCACACATTGTACGACCAAACCTGTTTGTTGTGCCTGATAGTTCTTATAGTCATGCATTTAGCCTCATATATGATGGCAACTGCAGAGAGTCAATGGTAAAAATGAACATCAACCAGTGATAATTTTGCACTTAATCTTTGCTAATTAACTAGCTAACAATGGTATATCAGCAGCTAGTTACCACTAGCCTCAACCACCTCTTGTTCCGCTAATGTCATCTGTCAACCATCAGAGGAAGCATCTGGGTTTTATAAAGGCGCTGGAGTGACAAGCCCTTTCTACCTGCAAATAGCTAAAAATGTAGTTGTTTGGGGAAATTGCAGCCTGTGATTTTACAGAAAAACTATGATTTAACCTGTTCAGATGACACAACATTTTATGAACTGTGCCAGAAGAGCTCTAGTGAAGCCAGCTGAACATTATCCAGAAAAACTTCCAGTTGCATTTCTTCGTGGTTTTCGCCAGGAGTAACATCCGGTTATTTATCACGTGACTCATGATGCGGAAAAAAGTGCTTCCATTGCAGCTCTGCCAAATACATCAATTTTGACACTGCCGAAAAAACATATTATCTTAGCGCAAAAACTTTTTAACGAAAAAAGTGACGTTATTTTTTTCTAAATTTGCTTGTTTCTAGTAAGTGGATTTATTTTCGTAATATTGGGTTGCGCAGTTTTATGGTTAATGGACACAATGAACAGCTTGCAGCTCGAACAATCATTTCAAAGAGGAATGATCATGTCTGCAGGGGTTTCAGCTATTTACTGGGTTTCTTCATGGTGGGAACTGTATGAACCCAGGACTACATGTACAAGAAACACTGCTTCTCCTCCACTGTGTTACTCTCACACAGAGAGGGAGAGAGAGAAAGAGAGGAGGCGGAAACCTCCATCTGCCCTGCTCGGTGACCGACCCGTCATCCTCAGGAACCGGGAGAAGACGGATCTTCTCCTCGCTTCTCTCCCTTCTACTTTATATAACACTGGATGCAGAAACGGGAGTAACAACGGGAGGGATGGATGAAATGAAGAAGTAAAAACAGGAGATTTAATATGGATGTGATCTATAGTCTATATATAGGCTATGCCCCGGACTGCACCACCGCCACCGCCGCCACCATCTGCCCTCATGGTACCGGTAAGTCACGGAGGGAAAAGCCGGGGATTGACTCGTCCCGGGGCGGGTTGGTCCCGGCTATGACCGGGCGCTGATGCTAACTGACCCGTGAAAATGACTTCTGAGGTCTTGTGAGGTCGGGTTACCGTTCAGCCATGTTGCAGGAGAGGGGGCGAGAGGGAAGAGGAGCGGAGGTGTGTGTGTAACAGTGCGTGTGTGTAACAGTGTGTGTGTGGTCGCGCGCTGACACATGCCCCTGTTCCCGGTAACGAGAGGCAGCGCGAGCGGAAACCGTTAGAGCCGTTCGGAACTGAACATCCCAAAGCCCCGCGAGATGACTTTCTGACTCGGCGTGCCGGGGAGTGCGAGCGCCGTTCAGCCATGTTGCAGCAGGAGGGAGACGGAGGAAGAGAGGTAACCGACCAGCTAACACTCCGGGGGGCTCTGACACCGACCGACCGACCGACCAACACCGACGGGACCGGACGGGAGGGGAGCGAAGAGGAGGGGGGTTGTGGTGAAACTGGTGTCCAGTGGATTCTCGCTCCCCTGCCGGATGCGGCGGCAGCAGCCCGCATGGTGTCGCCTAGAGACAGGGGCGAGAGGCTGAAGGAAACGGGGTCGAGGGTAGCGAGAACACCGAGGCGAAAGAACACAACATGTTCCCGTTATTCTGAGCTATTACGAAAAATTACTTCGTTTTGATGTTCAGTATTTTACTTAAAGCAACATGTTTGGGGTGAATGTTCTCTTTAAATATTTGTGTCTTCTTTAAGAATAAATAATAATTAAAAAAAATGCATAATATTTTATAAATGGAACTTTGTGAAACAATCTGCTTATTTTATTTATTTTTGTGGTTAAAAATATTTTTTTAAACATTTTATTTCGTTGTATTATAGTATTTGCAAATGTTTGTTATAATTTTACAAAATTTGTTTTCTTTAAAAAAAATTACATTTATAAATATTTATTTCTTATTTATTGTGATTTTATGCTTTAAATGCATTGTTTATAATTGTAATAGTGAACTTAACTATATTCTTTGTTTTTTATTTTAAGATTTAACGTACATATTACTTTGTATTTATTTCTGTTAATTGAGTTATTAATCAAATTTTAATAATGTTTTATTTAATCTATGTTGTTTTAAGATTTTTTTACCTTAGCATATTAAATAAAAATTTAATTTGATCTTTTTGCTACTTTTTGAACAATTTTTTTTCTACCAGTTTTTAAAAATTTGCATAATTTACAATCTTTAATTTACATTTTATTTTATTCTGTTCTTTATATTTACCTAATTTGTTAGTTTATCTTAGAAATATATTATTTTATTGATTTAATTAGTTAATAATTTAAATGAAGGGTCATAACGACAGAATGTAAAAAATTTTTTAAAATGATAAATTATTCTATTCTGATTCCTTATTATATTTAGATTTTTATTCCATGTTAGAGTTTAATTGTTATGGGATATTTTTAACATTTTTAAAACAGTATTTTCTGTTTCATGGGTATACAGTTAGTTAAATGTACATATAGTGTCTGCGTGTTTAGGACAGAGGCAGGATGGCAGTCCATGAAGAGATCAAGACTAACAGAGGGTGGCAGGCTGAAGTGACGATTATTGATCGTAATTGATGATTGCTTGTCGGTGGGAAGGTCAGGGCAGGAGATGACACAGCAGGGTTTGTTACTGTGGTGGTAACAGGAAAGATTTATCCTCTTATTATTATTAGGCTCTATCTGTTTAATAATTGATTCATTCACAGATTCACTTTGTTCGTGTTCCTCTTCCACTTTCTCACCCTCGTCCTCCTCCCTGCTCATCTTCCTCTCTCCCCGGCTTCACCTCGCTCCCCTCCATCCGTCTCTCTTCTTCTCTGTCTTTCAGGTCAATGAGAGGCAGCAACAGCTCGCTGTGAAGAGCAAATCCTCCCTCTCCTCTCTTCTCCACCATGATCTCCTCTCTTCCATACGTTAGCCTTCTTATTTTAGCAGCGCTGCCTTCCTCCTCCTCTTCCTCCTCCTCTTTCTCTTCCTCTTCTTTCTCTCTTGCCCTTCTCTTTCTCTGAGTTTTGACTCTTTGATTTTTCCTGTTTTATTTTATTTTTTTGTTTTTTTTCCCGTCAAACACACACGCATACACTCTTGTGAGATGAAGCGTGGGTCGAGTGTGTTGCAGCCTCCCTCTGATGCAGCCAAACGACACACACACCCCGCACTGACAAAGACACACTCCGGTGATGAGGCTTTGTCGATGAGTGAGTGTGACGCGCGCGCCGCAGGTTCGAGTCCCTTCCCAGCAGCCACCTCTCTGTTCAGCCCTGATGTCAGCACCAAGATGGCGTCTGACCTCCTCATCAGGCTTTCAGGTAGTCACACACACAGATTCATTAGTTTACTCCGTGAGCGACGGCTTTCCATCATAAACACATCATCAACAATTGTGAAAACCAACAACATACATTAAATGTTGTCATGTAACGTCGTTAAAATCATCAATGTGTTGTTCAACGTTCCATTTATTATGGTTCAAAAGCAACTCTAATAGGTGGGTTGTTAGCCCTGATTTGAAGGAAATCAGTGTTTCAGCTGTTTTGCAGTTTTCTGGAAGTTTGTTCCAGATTTGGTAAAACAACAACAGTTCTGTTGTTGTTTTACCAACAACAGAACTGTTGTTGGTAACCCATGGAGGGAGAACTAGGGGAACCATAGCAACTGTAAAAAAAGAAAAACACACAAATGTTTAGATTTTTGTCTTTTATCAATTCTATTTATTTTAAATACATTTGTTGAATTTTCTCCAGTCAAACATGATTCTGAGTTTTATCATGTTACTTACATTCTTCACTTGTTTGTTATCCCAAACATTTGTTTTTCTATCCTGTTGATGTTGTTTTTGTTTGGTTGTTTTCAAATGCAATCATATCTAATAATTGTTTTTTTTTTTTATTAAGGCTCAATAAAACTAGAAGTGACGTACAACGGCTGCTGTCATCTTTTCCAGCAGCCGTTGTACAGCGGTAAAACCAGTTGACCAAACAGCGCAGTGCCTGTGGAATGTGACGTAACAATCAGGAGGTTTTTGAAGTGGCTCATTTTCCAGACACCAAAAAACATTTACTTATTGCCAAGAAACGCTTTAAGCACTTTGTTTGTTTTTAGAAGCATTTGAAACCCAACTGGAAGATCTAATTTAGAAATATTTGCAGTATATTTATGTTTAGCGGTAAATATGACTGTGTGTTACTCGGCACATCGATCACAGATTATAATTTGGCATCCAGTGAGGCTAATGCAACAGTGTAGTAAAAGTAAGAAAGGAGGGATTAAAAACAGATTAAAGATTAAAAACTGCTTCGACTTCATTGATAAAACAATATCTAAGCACCAAACTGTTATCTTGAAAGTTATATTTATGGAGTTTAGAGGGCCAACGCTACAGTGTGCTGGATTTGGCCCCTGCACCGCGAGTTTAACACACATGATTTAAAGAAGCAGAAAAAGCTCTGACTATAGAGAAGGTGTTAAAACTCATTAAAATTTGGGCTATCTGGGCAAAGAGAAGCTTAACCTGTCAACATGTCTGCTGCAGAGCGGCAACACATGGGGAGGAATTGGGAAAAGTTACCTGACTTAATGAAATTTTGCTGACTCCGAGGTCCAAGTGCAGCCAATTTATTCCAGCTGTAACTGAAAAACGATCCGGCAGACAGGCAAAGCAGCAGCAACCATCGAAGAAAGCTGTCATCTCAATGAATGAGCACATGCAAATTCTTCTGACTTATAAAGGATTAGGGGGAAATCTTTAGTACAGAGTGGCATTTTTTTGGCAAGCCGTTAAATTACCAAACCTAAAATAATCTAAAATTATTTCATCACCCAAACCTCCAGGATCCAGAAACGTTCCCTAAAACTAGCAGAAGAACGCTGTCTGATTATTTGTATTCTCTGCCCAGCCAAGTTGGATTCTTTGAGCTTTGGAAAGCTACTGAATTTATTTGGAATATTGCACAACTTTTCACACAACTTTAACTTTTTAACTATTTTGGATAGAAAGTGGAAAGATAGTGGATGGAGACAAATACATGGATCGTTAATTAGAGAAGCAGATGAGAGATTCAGTGGATAACTGTTAACTGTCTTAATGGTTCAGACACCAAATATACCTTAATATGCATTAATACATGCAGTGGAAACCATGTTAGCACTACAACAGAAACTAATGTCAAGTTTTCCTTATTTCTGCCTTTAATCATTCAGCCAATCAGCACCAAGATTTACCACAAGTCTTCAGAAGTCAAAGGTTAAGAGTTGGCGGTGTACCCCCAACAGGCCGGTCTACCACAGGATAAATGGTCAATGATGGCAACTTTAACATCTACATTACAGTCTGGTGGGACAATAAAGACTACATTTAAAATTAAAATCAAATTAATAACAAAATGAAAGAAAAAATCTGATGACAACCACAAATTAAAAAAGCATCATTTGGGTGAAGTGGAATAAAATCCCAGTAAACTTTATGCTATCACCCTATTATGTCATGGTATCGTCAGGATCTCTGCTGACCTTTGGCCTTTCAGGGGTCAAGTCTGTCCTGTCAGCTGAACTCTCTCTCACTCCCTCCAGAGGCCACCCAGAAGGCCCAGGTGCATCCTGGGAGCCAGGAGGAGGCGGAGCAGCAGGACGAACCGGGCGTCGCCCTGTCGCCGGACGGTCCCGGTGCGAGTCCCGAGCCGCCGTCGCTGACCCACACCCCGGAGGGAAACGCCGTCACAGACACCCTGGCCTCAGACCTGCTCAGGAAACTGGCAGGTAGAGGCAGACTGACAATCGTTACAGAAACGTCACCATGTTCACAGATAATAAAGAACACTTTGTCATGTTTTCCTGGTGTTACAGAGCGCCAGGATGTCAGCGGCCACATGTTGAGGCTCAAAGAGGAAGAGGAGCCTCTGGAGGTCGACGCCATGACCCCAAGTCAGCTGGTCGTCAAGGAGACGACTCATTCCACCTTAAGGATGACGAACCACCATCTCTTCAATGTAAAACCAGAAAACCAGTTCCTCACCAGGAGTAACCCAGCTGAACAGTTGCTGCCTGGAGCCAACATGGTGGACCAGTACAGCTTTGGTCTTAATGCAGGAGATGGATTTTCTTCCTCCGACCCAGCAGACTGCTTCTTGAACGCATCAAACGCTTTTCAGTTTCAGGTGAAACTGGAGGATTGTTCAGCTCCTGAAACCGCAGTGGAGGACCTCCTTCATCCCAGAGCCAAGACGGACGACCTTCGTCCTGTCAAAGCAAAGATTTCAGAGAAACCGTTCAATGGAGCTAAGATGAGCAACAAGATTTTCTCTAGTATCACTAAGGAGAGCCAGTTTCCTTCAGCGGCCATGTTGGAGAACGGGGTTGTATCTGGAGCCAAGATGGCCGCTCAGGTTTTCTCTGGAGCAAAAATAGAGGAGCACTTTCTCTTTGGAGCCAAGATGGAGGACGAGTGCCTCAGAGCGGTCCTGTGGCAGGACATGTCCGTCAACCTGGCCTCCACGCTACTGCATCAGCTCTCCGGTAAGCTAATTAATCACTGGTCGTTTTCAGGTCAATATGTTGCTTTGCTTCAGATATAGAGCAACTTTTATTCTCCAGGGTCAATGTGAACTCAAGTGCAACCCTGAAATGGAAAACTTGAAAGAAAACAGTTACTGACTGCAACAAACTGCAGTTAAGCTGATGAATTTAATGTCTGGTTAAATTCACTGTGACACGACGGTGATATTCTGGTTTGATCAGGAGTCAAAGATTTAACTGACACAAATGGAGATCAGAACCAAAATCAGGAGAAATTGGATGTAGAAATGTAAATAAATTAAATTACATTGGAGTTTTATCTTTTTCTATTGGGAATGCCCATGTTTTAGCTTATTGATCCGATATTGATAACCAATGTTTGCTTCCATCTTGCTGCCATTTAAGTTTCATTAGGGGGAGGGGCTGGTCATGTGACATTGATAGTGATGCAGCAAAGGATTGTGGGGAGTTTAACTGAATCAGAGACCCAATGAGGTTGGGTTTTTTTTGGCAAAATGGTAGGGAGATATATATAATTCAGTAAATATCAGGAATAACTCTGATATTAATGTTGGATATCGATATCTAGCCAGTATCTTTACTTTCTATAATTTATCATGATAATTGATAAAAATTGTGAACTACCAAGAGAAATAAACCAACTTGTAGAAGGTTCAGCACCTGGAGATCTTTGGTTTGTGCTGTTTGCTTGTTCTTGTCACAAAACAGAGTAACCTTGATACAACCTGACATCATAACATGTCAGAAAACAAAGAAAAACTCAAATTACGCCCAGTTCAGCTGAGCGATATGGTAGAATAATATACCACGTGTAGACGTCACAAACGTCACAAACGTTACAAACGTTACAAACGTCACAAACGTCACAAACGTCACAAACGTTACAAACGTTACAAACGTCACAAACGTTACAAACGTCACAAACGTCACAAACGTCACAAACGTCACAAACGTTACAAACGTCACAAACGTCGCAAACGTTTCTGCCTATTGATAATTATTCTTTTTTTTCTTTAAATATCTGATATATTATTGCCATGATCTTTCCTTGAAACTGCTGTGCAAGTTACTCAGTATGTCGTTGCTAGGTAACCAAAGGCTGAGTGAGTTGCTAGGTAACCAAAGGGTGAGTGAGTTGCTAGGTAACCAAAGGGTGAGTGAGTTGATTCCACAAATCTAGCTTAGATTAGTGAGAGGTTGTGAGAGCGGCTAAATCTCCCAGAATGCTGTGCGGTTGTGGATCAGAGTCAGTGAAATTATTGAACATTTTATTGAATGTATTATCTATTGATATCGATCACGTGTCGATCACGGCAGATATTGTTATTGAATTATTTTCCCAGCTTAGCTCAAATGTTACTGTAAGACAATTAAAAATCATTCTGGAAAAACACGTCAACTTTGATTGGCATCGATCGGAGCTCAAAGATCCAAATAACAGCAGAGAAAGTTGACAAAATCAATCAAAGCATTATAAACCTGCTGGTGAAAGAACACATGATGTCTGGGTTTTAATTGATGAGTTATGAAATAACTTTTTCTTGGTCGTCAACAGAGAAGGTCAGTAAGTCCAGCTGTCAGCAGGTGGAGCGGATGGCTCCGCCCATCAGAAGCAGGTAGCATAAATAATTCCTACAGATAACCTCACCATAAATAAATAAATCTCAGTCATGAAACTGACTCTGTCTGTCGTCGTCTTTGTAGTCCTGCTCTGAAGATCAACATGGACCACGTCCCTTCCTCTCCACTGCTGAGCTCCAGAGAAACCCTGCATGGTAACAAAACTCTGTTTTGGTTTGTTTAGCTTTTATTTACCAGCAGAACCAACCCGACAGGAACCAGGCCAATATTTCTTTAAGAGATACCATCAGTATGGTACAATCCAGACCAATGAGCCCTGGTTGGGTTTTGGTATTTATGAATGTTATTCACTTTAACATGAACTAATCCTGATGTTTATCTGAGATCTGGTTTGGGGAAGTGTTGGTGAAACCCAATAGGCCTGTCAGAACGGGCAGAACAGAAACACAACAGAAAGGTCTGCTATTCTCACAGTTTGGTGTTTTGGTTTTATGTTTAATTTCTGCGTATATTATTGTTAGGCACGTGTTGACATTAAGTCTGTTGTGTCCCAGAAATTACTGCGATAAGCCATTTTTAATTAATATAATAATAATAATAATGATATATTAATGCAAGTTCATTCTCTCAAAATCTGAGTATCTACAGAAGATATAACTGCTGGACCATCAGGCATGAAAACAGCCGCCCATCCTCAGGTCTCTTTCTGCCACAGCTGTTCCACATCTCCTCTGATTGCCTCACCTGGTTCCGATCCCGATCTCCACTCCTTTTCTCAGTATATCATCTGTTACTTTCAAAAGGGTTTATTGTTTGTGACAATCATTGTAAGTCTTTATGTTTAAATTATTAAAAATTCTCCTCTTCGCCACTCTTCGTCATTCTGGTTCCAACTAAAACCAAACCCAAAAAAGACCAGTTTGGCTCAGTAACAGCCTGATTGGATCTAGTTAGACCTTTTGTTGTTCTCATAGAGATTACCCACCTGTTTCTGCAGATGATATTCACTGATAAAGCAGTAGTGTTTTCATTTGAATGCAACACAAACACACACTAATGGTGCAGGTCACAGCACCGTCAGGTTTTCCTTCAGGATGCGTAGGTCTCTCTCTGTTGATAGCAGTCTCTTGGCTCTGTTTTCTTTTAATTAGACATTTAATTAAACATGGAGTCAACATCGTCACTCACGTGTCTCACCTGCCACTCCCGACCTTATTTTGAATAATAAAAAGTGACACTCTGCCAGAAACGAGGGCTAAGGAGAGCTGAAATATTGATGGAAGTGAATTTAAAGTGAAAGCAGGTTCACCAAGGGAACTGTGGGAGATTTAAACAGGTTTTATGAAACGGAAAAACAGAAGAAGAAAGGTGAATCTATAAGACGATGATTAGCAGAGTGTAAGACAGAGAGATGATGCTTCAGGGATCGATGTTTAAGATAATGTCTCTTTGTTGGACCCAAATCCTTCCTCCTCTCTGTCAAACCGTCTTTGGTTCTTTGTGTTAATTGAATCATGACAGAAAATCAGAACAAAAAGAGAAATAGATGGATGGATGGATGGATGATGGATGGATGAATATGATGGATGGATGGATAATTGGAGGGATAAATGGTGGATGATGTTGGATGTTTTGTCAGCAGTTTTATAACCAATCAGGTTGTCGGTTGTATTTCTTCCGTCTCTAGATAAATCCATGAATCGTTTAAATTATCAGTTTGTTTATTTCCCGTGTTTTCTGTTCTGTTTTTTCTTCTGTTTGTTCTGGTTTTTCTCATGTTTTCTGTTTTTTTCTCATGTTTTCTGTTTTTTTCTCATGTTTTCTGTTTTTTTCTCGTTTTCTTTTCTTTCTCATGTTTTCTGTTTTTTTCTCATGTTTTCTTTTTTTTCTCATGTTTTCTTTTCTTTTTCATGTTTTCTGTTTTTTCTCATGTTTTCTGTTTTTTTCTCTTGTTTTCTGTTTTCTCGCGTTTCCCCGATAAGCTGCCGTCTCCTTTTCGTGCCAAATCTTCCTGACTGGTCAGCATTTAAAGAACGCCTGACCCAGTGAACCCGGCTCGCATGCAGATAGTTTTCACGCCTTCCTCATGTGTGAAATCCGAAGTGCGGACTGGAGCAGGTTCAGACGGAGGACTTTGTTAATAATTATCCTCTGTCAGATTCCCGTCTGATCCGACACGTCGTCATAAAAACTGCCAGGGAATTTGTTCCTCCAGTCGCCTGCAGTGGTTTTACTGTCGCTCTGATTGGTGATGTTATTGGTTTTTAATGACCGTCTTCTGCTGCGCTGCTGTTGTTTGTGTTATGGATTAATGGACGCTTTGCCCTTTGGCTTTATAATAAAGATGCTAGGGAAGTTATATTACCTCGTCAACGCAGGTTTGACAACAATAACTTCACATCATTAATCCACTCATTCATGAATCTGTTTGCAGGATTATGAACATATTTCCTTTTTCTCTGCAGAAACACAAACCAACATCGTTAGAGATCAAACCTCGGGTTCTTCGTACTTCTTCAGGTAATTTTTATATATTCTGTCCTTCCAGGAATCATAAAATAAAGCAAAATAAATTAGATTTGTCATTTTTATTACTGGACTTAATTTAGTAAATCATTTAATTCCCTCATTTAGGTTTATATGTTCCATTATTCCTCATTTTTTAGGGTTTTAATAGTTTTGATTTAACTTTATTTCTATGAATCAGAATGTAAAAAATTGCGTTGAACTTAATGTCATTAAATCAATATATGCCGTGCTTTATCTCAATGTATAAGTGTTAATGCATTTATCAAATACAACCCTAATGAAATCCAAACCAGTCAACATTTTAACCTTAAACTACAGAACAGACAAGTGCATTAGCGAGTTGAAGCTAAACCCCCAGTAAATGGAAAAGCTTCCCTGTTTACATATTTATTTATTCTAAATCTGAAGGTTAAAACGGTATTAAATAGATCAATGCTTTTCACAAAACAGAAGATCCCTGATCTGTTGCAAAAACTGTCAAAAACTAAAAAAAAGGTATTCATATACATTTAAACTGCATTCATAGCCAAGAAGTGTTGCTCTAGTTGCAGATAGAGCAACACTATCTTATGGTTTAGAGTTTGAATTGAGAGTTTGTTTAAAGCACAAATACACAATAAAATACATTTCAAATTATTGAAATATAGAACAGGTTTGTTTTTTTACATCATTTACAGGAATAATAGGCAGTAGCAAAATGTTTATTAGCTATTCTGTTATATTTTATAGTATATATGGTTAGCACAGTGCTAGCTCTAGTAAATAAACATTTTACAACAGTATTTAAATCTATAAAATACCTAATATTACTTCTATATCATGTAGTGTTAGTTGGTGTATTCAGCCTAATCGTCCAGGACGAGCAGTGAAATCTCCTGGTTTTACTTTTTACTTTTGTACGTTACAGAAATATGTTGTGAATTAATATTGATATTAATATCACCTTTACGAGACCCAGAGCCCATGTAGTTCTCGGCTCCATTTGGGTCCAGTTGGTGCTGCAACGTTTTATTTAAATTATGAGCCCACTACAATATCATCTGCATAGCGCAGAACTCACTAGTAAGGATTACTGAGTTAGAGGCTGATTTTGGACAAAAGACTCGATGTAAGCTGTCAGTCAGATATAACTCATGAAAGACACAACATTTATGAATCTGTTACCATGGCAACAGCCTGTTTTAGTTAGTAAATAATTTTACCTTCTCGTCCACTTTAGGTGTCACGTGTGCGGCTTTGAGACGGAGGGCCACGCCCTTTTCAAGAGTCACATGACGGAGCACCGCCAGTGGGAACACGGCTCCTTCTCGCTGCACTGCTGCAGGTGCGACCATTCGACCAATCAGGAGGCAGAGATGATGGCCCATGTGGACACGCACATACACGGCGACATGGGAGAAATGAGGTCAGTATGTAGTTCATTATGTTTTTATTTTATTTTCAGAAAACAAAGATGTTTAAACATTTTATAACAAAATAGTAACAACTTTTCAAGTTTATTTATGGTTTTTGTAGCTTATTGTTACATCATGAAGGTTTATGGGCTTCAAATTTTACCTAAATGTATCAAATATTTGACGCATTTAATATAAATAAGAACTTATATTTTTTAGGTACAAAGAAATGTGAGTTGTCACAAATAATTTGGAGTTACGATCCACACAGTCCAAAAACAAAAAATATTTTCAGGTATTTTTCCCCAGTTTTAGTGCAAATACATTAAATACGTTAGTACTTGGAATCAGATAAAACTAAACTACAAGTAACTTTTCAACAAGACACAGGAGCTTGTTTTGAGTGAATATTGATGAAAAGTTGCAGATTTCTTCATTTGTAATACGGTAAAAACATCTTGTTTCCTAAACTATTTAAATTGCTTTGAGAAAGGCATTTGGTTGGTTGGCCTGAAAATAAATGCACGCCGCACTTTTGAGATTTAATCTCAGAAAGATAATCAATAACATTTCAGCAACAAGACAGTCCCACATAAGAACACAAAAATAAAACACAGCCACTAACTGAGGAACCAGAAATGAAAATAAATCTGAGTTTGTCTGATTTTCTGTCAGATTAAATCCTAAATAAAGACGTTAAAGTGACAGAGTTCATAACATTCGGCTGTGGATGTTTCTCATCGTCCAGACGCCCGGCCCCTCTCCCCGCCGCCCCCAGCCGAGCTCTGCCGGTCGCCGTGGCAACACAGCCGGAGCAGAGCACCTCAGAGCATCGCTGCCGCATCTGCCAGAGGTCGTTTCCCGGGCAACCGGAGCTGCTGGCCCACTTCCAGGGTCATCGCCAGGGCAACCAGTACCGGTGCGACCGCTGCGGCCACCTGACGCGGACGGCCAACAAGCTGGTGGAGCACGTGCGCGTCCACACGGGCGAGCGGCCGTTCACCTGCGACCTCTGCCCCTACAGCGCCAAGCGGCGGGACAGTCTGCGGCTGCACTGCAAGGTGAAGCACGCTAACGCCAGCGCTAACGCCGGCGCTAACGCCGACGTGCACACGCACCGGACCTACGCCCCCCACGGAGACGGTCAGCGCTCCAGCAAACACGTCCGGCGGCTGCACACCGCCTCCTCTCTTCCTCGCCCTGCTGCTCCTCCTCTTCCTCTGCTGCAGCCGCTGCTCTCCGACTGCACAGGATGGAGGGATTTATCTCCTCTCCTCCCCATCACAACACTCATCTCTCTGAAACCTCGCTCCTATTTCTCCTCCTCCTCCTCTTCCTCACCGCCCTGCTCCAACAAACACTCCTTCCTGGGTTACCTCGGCCTCACTTCTTTGTAAATGTTTGCTCTCCTCTCATCCTCCCTTCCTTCTGTCCGTCCTCTGGACTATAAAGCGATGGATGTAAAGTCACCCAGCACTACGTATGAGAATGTCAAACAGCGCTCACATAGGGAATGTTTTCTATTTATTCTACTTTTGCATTAAGCTCGTGGTTTTGCCTGCTTTACTCCTTCATATAGCCACTCTACTCTTAGCTAGGTGACCGTGGGACATATTTATCTATCGCCCGTCTCTCTTCCTCCAGAAATACTGAACCTAAAGATCCGGATTATTTCATAGTGAAAAACAGGTTTATTTGGATGAAAAACCTTTCTGAATGAAGTCTGGTTAGTCACTGAAGGAAAGGTCAGATTAGATCAGAGGAGATGGTTCCGGTTTACAGAGAATCAACATTTTTTTAAGTTCGTCTTTCAGAGAAGAAAAAGTTATCATGAAGTTTGTGACGTTTAGACAGCAGCTGCTTGGCATAAAACAAACTTCAGGCCTCACAATCACATGAAAAAGATAATTACTTATATTTTATAAAGAACATTTTCAAACAAAAATCACAGTTTTAATGTTTAGAACTACGATGGAGTATAAAAAATATTAAATTACAAGAATAAGGTCATAATAACTCGAGAATAAAGTCCAAATATTACAAGAGTAAAATTATGAAATACAATTTTATTCTCCTATTATTGCGAGATATTAAAGTTGGAATAGTATGAGAATAAAGTTGTATTAATAAAACTGTAATAATACAGCAACATAGTTGTAATAATAGAAAAATAAAGTTGGACTCTAATGTGAATAAAGTTGAAATAATTTGAGAATAAACTGGGAGAAATGTTTGAGTAATATAGTAATAATAAAAGATTAAATTCAGAATGATACAATAAAAAGTCTTTATAAATCGAGAATAAAATTGGAGTAATAAAAGTGAACAATGTGAAAACAAAATCATATTAATACGACAACAAAGTCAGAATAATTTGAGAATAATGTTGTAATAATATGATAAAATGTTAATTACCTCTTTATGCCATAACTGTATGTTTCTAGTGTAATGACCAACTTTCTGTTTGTTTTCGTCTCATTTTGTGTGAAGTCGCCTCCAAACTTACTGCCTGATTTTTATTTCTTCTTAACTTTAACTTGAAATCAAGATAAAAATCTTTTTAAAAACTTTTTTCTCCTTATTGGCTAAAATCCAAAGTAAAAATTTTAATCCTCTTTTAGTTAAATGTTCCATTAGTTAATTACTATATCACTCATTAAGGGCTAACTATCATTATTTAAGATAACTGGTATAATCAAATCCAGGAAGTGCTTTTATTTTTATTGTCAGCTGTAGTTTTTCTACTTCCTGTTGGGAGTTTCAGTCCATCGCCTTCTCTTTGTCGCTCCAGGATTTTTAAGGATTCGTTGTTTCTGGAGGACGGTGATGAAACTTCTGATACCTGTGTTGTGTATTGATGATGTATTTGTGTTTACATAACAACATGAGGCTCTACGGAGTACAAAACATCTCGAAAGTTGCACTAAAATGTTGGTTTTCTGAGACGAGAGAGGAATCACTTTAGACATCTCTTTATTTTATTACAATCACTGAAACACTCAAAAAGCCAAATAAACCCACATATTTACATTATATCCCATTCTAACAGTTGATTAACGGTTTAATTAAATATATCAGGAATCATAGAAACACGAACAAATGGGCGGACTTAATCAAAGTTAAGATATTTCCAACCTGAACGAAGCAAAAAAACAAACATCATATCTTTTTAAACCCTGTTATTTTATGAAAGAGTTGATCGAAACATGGAGGATTGTGCAATTTACTTTTTTGCATATTTTTATTTATAGATTTATTCACATGACTTTATTATTAAGGCATGACAGGAAGTGATTCTTCCCCCAGAGAACAATCACTTGATTTGCTTTATTATTTTTCAAAAACCTGGCGGTGTGTTGAGCGTGAATAAATACAGAAAGTAACTGTTTTTGTATTTTTCTAACTCAATATTTTATTGAAAAAAAGCAAAAGACAACACACCAGATGACAAACTTTATTTTTTAAATGTAATTTTCTTTAATTATTCACATCTTCTGAATTCAACAGGAAGACGAGCATATTTTTAATGAGATAAAACAGAAAAACAATTGTTAGACTTGTAATTTACTCTTTAATTTAAAATTATGTGGAATCACTGAAGACAAAAGCAAAAATTAGCTTTAAATGGTTATAATCTTTAAGCCTTATTCAGTCATGAAGATTTCTGAAACACGTTTTGTAAAATAAAACATACATGTTCAATTCAGGTTTATTGTATTACACCCATTCACATTCAACTTAATTCATGTTAATACTTAATCTTAATCTGCTGCTGCTTTGTGTCGTTCCATGTATTCTGGGATTTTTTAAAAACACTTGAGGTGTTTGGTCTAAACATGAGGAACGTCAGGTCCTGTGATGTCTTTAAATGTCTGCATGTTGTGTTTTTATGAAAGTTTCTGAGGTCAAAGTTCAGGTACATTAGCGAGAAATTCACAGTGTCCTGCTGGATCATGACCGGGGACGAAACGTTTCCCTGATATTTAAACATCTTGTTTTATTTTATTTGTCAAAATAAAGGATCAGCTGGCCATCTGGGAATTATATTAAAATATTATATGAGTGCCCTCAAGTGATTAAATAAGGATTCACCAAATTTATACACCTTTCATTATAACTAGAACAGATCAGCAACATTTACCAGTCAAAGAGCCACTTTTCCCCTCGCTGCTACAAAATAAAACTTTCCTGGAGCTGCTGGATTTGCCTGTGATCCACCTTCCGGAGCTAAACCAAAAATTAGCTACATATTAGCAGAATTATGCCGAACAGTAATCAACACTAACCAATATGCAATGCTTTTATTCATCGGTTGCAATTTATTTTTTAAAAATCTATTTAAATTTAATTTTGCTAACTTTCTTTCCAAGTTAGCGCTAAAGGAAAAATAGCTAGCTGTTAGCTCATTAGCTAATCATGCCCCCACTAATGGCTACCAACTGATGTGAAATGGTTGCATCCATTGGTACCTCAAAATAGCACCTTAAAGTTTATCTTGAAAATTTTGATTAGGGGGAAAATATATGCTAAACATTTTCAATGTTAGCAAAAATGCTAAATGAAAAATTAGCTAGCTGTTTCCGTAATAGGAAGTGTGCCTACCACTAAATCTTTGTTTCAATATCTGGTGTGTTGTCTATTTGCTGTTTTTATGGATTTAAATAACTTATTTTGTTTGATATGTGAGAATCAGTTTGTTTTCTGTAATCCAGGCAGAAAAATACATTTAAATTTTGACATTTAGTTTTGCATTTTTTTGGCTTCCAAATTTAACCTAAACTAAGATTCAAGCTTGGATGAAGTTCAACTGCCCTTAAAATACCTTTACGTACCAAAAGTTTGTATTCTTTTTGCCTTTTTAAACTTCATTTTCATGTTTAGACTGAATGTAACGCGGCTTTTCTGTGACCCAGCATGTCGGACCAACAGGTTCGTAATGAAATTACTCACCTAAACAGGAACAGCCTTCCTCGCTCCCTGAAAACAGGACGTGATTATATGAATGTTTCAGCTCACCACGTTTTACTGCTTATGTTGTTGTGGTTTGCTCCAGATTCATGAGATGCAATCTGAATATTTCTAAGCTTTTTATTTATTAATGTTTTTGTTGCACAGTGCGCATGTGCAGAAGAGACAATAACGTGCAGAAAGGACGAGACAAACCTGCACACCGGTGTTTTAATATGAAATCTAATCAATGGTGCTGGACTCTGCACGTCTCTTTTTTAAACACTTTATTTACTCACAGATGCATGAAATAGTAGAAACATTTTGTCTGTGGTTCACCTTTCATTTCCTGGGTTTCTCTGCTGTATCCTGTGACTGTTTGCTGCTGCGATGATCAATAATAAACTTTAATTTCATCCGGCTCACCTCTGCTCCCGGGTCCTTCCCTGCTCAGGTCTCGTGACTTTCTGATCGCGTTGCCGTGGATAAAGTGGGTGTTAAAGGCTGCAGTGATCTCATCAGATGACGCCGCGGAGCCGCCATGCGCTCCGGGCCGAGCAGAAAAAACGGTTCCGGCATTTATCTGCAGGCGGAGGGGAAGAAAAACGGATCGTTTCCAGAGACAAACCGGGATGAAGGTCACGCACCGCATTCACCAGGCGAGTGGGAGGATGAGTGTCAGCCGCCATGGGTCCTGTCCCCCTCCTCGCCCGTTGCCATGGCGACCTGGCATGCTGTAGAACCGAGCCGCGGCGCTCCGCCGCGCACAAAGGTCATTATTAGATCTGAGGAAATGGCACCGAAGGAGGAAGAAGGTGGAGGAGGAAGCTCAAGATGGAAGAAACGCCACATGTCTCCGACAGAGTGTGAGGGTCACTGTAGGGAGGGAGACAAGGAGGACATTTTGAGAATTAGCTCGGAAAAATTCTAGAAAATTTGCAAGAAAGAAAGAAAAAAAGAAAAAAACAATGCACAGTCTTAGATTAATCTAAAAAAATGTCTTAGAAATAAATCTGAATTTTCTGACCAACCAAAGTGAAAAAAATTGTGAGGAAAAAATATACAGAAGAAATTAATTTCTGAGTTCCAAAAGTTAAAAATTTGCTAGAAAAAAAACAGATTTTTTTTTTTTTAGATTAATCTACATAAAACTTTTTTTTGTCCAACTTTGGGAACTTTTCTGAGTTTCTGAGTGAATACCTGAACTTTGACCCCAAGCCCAGGAGAAGCTGAAGAGGAAGCTTTGCTAATGCAGAGACAATAAACTTTTCCTCCATCAATCATAGTGAGCAAGGAACGTATCCCCTACTCTAACATCTTTCTAACTATGGAATATCGTCTCTGCTGCATTAATAACAGTTTCTTACTGCCAGCATGAAACTGGCAGCATTTCTCTTCGGGAGAAATAAAGTAGTTTCTATCTGAACTGGGTTATGTTTTTTAGTATAATAAAATTTCGACCTGAGTTGACAGAAGTGCTCATTTCCAAATGATGATTTCAGTTATTAAAGGCAGAAACTTCTGGTTGTGTCTATAAAAACACTTTAGTAGGACATGAGTCGACATTTCTGTGGAGAATTGCATTGAATTAGCTACAGTTCAGACTTTGGCTAGGCCACTACAAAACCTCCTTCTTTATTTGAGCATGTTATTATTAAATCATAAACTGTCTAAAAACTTTATCAGAACCTTTTATCGTTGCAGTAGTTCATACAGTTGTGCTAAGTGTCTTAGTTGATCATCTTTCTCAACATGATGGGAAACCCAGATTATTGATCGAAGATCCTCGTGTCCCGCCTTGATGCCGGTTAGCTAACCGCTGTAGAAAAAGTTTTCTAGACGTTTCCATATGTACAGCCCGCTGCATGTCCTCATTATCGTCCCCCTGCTGACCCCATAAATTATAGATTAAATAAGCCAGCAGTGTGTTTGAATCGGCTCCTGCTGCACGGCTCAGTAGCAGAAGGTCGTTATCCAGACTAATCATCCAAAACACCGTTTCAGGAATTTGTGAATGAATCCTACAGTTTTTTGTTATTAATATCAACTGTATAAGTTAAAAACTTTTAGAAATTGTTTAAAAGATTGAAATGTCGTGGTTTCCTTACTTTTAAAGGCATGTTTTATTAATTTAATATCATCCATACACAAGAAAAGGTGCTACTGGACATCTAAGAAATTGAACAAAAGTAGCAAAAAATTAAATTCAAACACATTTTATTTATCCCAAAAGGGAAATTAAGTGTTGCTGAAACTCATATTGATTAAAAATTATTCAAAGAATAATGGAGATGGTGATGCTGTGGAGAGCAACAATTTCCAACAATCTCCAGTAGCAGTCAGTCTCGCGACAAATCTCAAGAAGCCCCTGACTGAAGACTAAAATATATTTAACATTAAGATGTCCCAGATGACATCATCAGTTATTAGTTAGTTCTGATAATCTACCTCCTTTGCTTCTGCCGCTCCTCTTTAAATTTCTGTCTGATCGTGTGGTTAGAAAGATGTTGGAGTAGGGGATATTATCATTTCCTATTGGTTGAGAGAATATCCACAACAGAGGGCTTTTAAAAGTAATTTAATGGTTTTTCTTTTAATCTTACTAAAAATACTTGGTAGGATTGTGTGTTTTTGCAGTGTAAGTGCCTCTTGGAATTTTTGACCTCTGGTTTTGACCTTTGTTTGACTCAAGCATGGCTAAATAAAAAAATTAATTTGTCTTTTCTTACAAGAGACATGTTTATAATCCATCTTATATAAATAAATGAGCATTAGAACTTGAATCCAATGTGATTTTTCCACTGAAAACTGAAATTTGAGGAACAAAATAAGTATTAAACTGATGTAGGAGAAGAAATTTTAGAGACAAATAAAATTATTGTCTTTTAAAATGAAACTTTTCTGTAATGAATGAACGAATCGTAGTGCAGAACAGCATGTTCCAGCTGCCCAGACGACCTGCTGCACTCAGCAGCTTCTCTGAAGGATGGAAATCAATGATGCTGCTGCTGCTGCTGGAGCTGCTGGAGCTGCTGGAGCTGCTGGAGCTGCTGGAACTGGAGCTGCTGGAGCTGCTGCTGCTGGAGCTGCTGGAGCTGCTGCTGCTGGACGCAGGAACAAGAAATGATGAAGGTGAAGATGGTGATGAGAAGGGAGGGAAGGACCGACCTGCAACGAGTTTATAAACAGCAACTGATTCACTTTGTTGAAATAATTCTCCGTTCTTGCCTTTTAAGATTTTCTTTAAATAAAAATGTGACAAATTCGCAGATTAATTTTGTTAATAACTTCTGTGGATTTTCCAACAAATTTAATGCACTTAAAGGCAACATGCCGTGAAGAACAAAAGGCTTTAGCAGTGACTAGTTTTGTTTTCTGCAAACTTTGACATTTTAGTAGTAATTATTATTTATTACTATTATTATAGTAATAATTATTATTGTTATTTGAAATGATAATCATTATTTTTGTCATTATTCATTTTTAAATAAGAATTATGTTGTTAGTGTTATTTATTTTTTATCATAATCATCACCATCATTATTACTATTACTATTATTATTATTATTATTATTATTATTATTATTATTATTATTATTATTATTATTATTATTATTATTATTATTATTATTATTATTAGTGTCTTGTGCACATTTTTAATGTTTGACCCAGTTTTTCCATCCAAGGTACAAAGTTCCACAGTTCAATAAATTAACAATGTACTTAATCAATATTGTTTGTCGTAATTAAATGCAACAGCAAATTTATTCCAACAGATTGTTTAATATTAGAACAGGACTTCTATTCAAATGGAGAGTTCAAGCTGTGTTTTTTTTTTTACTTTGGATTTGTCTATTTAACAAATTATTGACTAAATAATTATTTGTCATAATGAAGCAGAATTGTAAATAAAGTATTTGAATATATGTACTCTGACATGTTGTTTAGTCAATAGTTTCTTAAATCAATTAAAATAATGGGAACTAAAACTTAAATTCTCCATATCAGTAAAGTAATGTACTATTTTATTTGAATATATTTCTTCAAGTATTTCATATTTCCTTTGCTATATAAAGTGTTTTCAGCTGCAGTTATAATTTATTATATAGACCCTAACATCTTATTGGTTAACCTGCACAGCAACTCAACTACCCACCAATCAGCTTGTTTATAAAGAAAAAACAGTTTATATGAGAAAAATCTGCTGGTTGATAGGAAATAATTACAGAGAAAATAAAAACATGACTATAAAATGATCAAAATAAATAAATAAACGATTGTAATCGTTTTAAAAATATAATGCATATGTTTGAAATAAATATTTTCACATGAAAAATTAAAATGGTGTGTTTAATAAATGTTGGACAATAATAAATCAATTCATTAATTTATCTGTTTAATGTCAGTATTTTAAAATGTTTTGGATATCACCAAGGTTATTTATTTAGCAAGTTATTTAGAAATTTTATTGTGGTTATTTAAGAAAAAAAAAGAGAGATTTTTTTTTGCTACCTGACTGCTAAGTGTTTTTTGTCTTATTCAATTATTTCTCCATAAGATTATGGTACTCTGTTAAGCTTTTACTTTGAAATTTTACCGGAAACGATATGCAACACTGCGTGTGACTTCACTCTCATGGCCAGAAGGGGGCGTGTTGTCAGTTTTTAGCTCGCCTGCTAACGGCAGGCTAAAGTTTCACTTTCTGCCGCTGAGGAGGTTCCTCTGCTGGACACCCAGGACTTCCCGGGAAACGAAACCAGAAGCAGTTCTAGTTTTACCGGAGAGACTTCAGATCGCAAATGTGTCTTTGTGATCACATTCAGCGGTGATATTACCAGTTTGTGTTCAAGTTTTCTCCCTTAGATAGTCTCCTAACCGTCGCTTTACGCAGCTAGCTTTAGCGGCTAGAGCCCCGCTAGCATGGACAGCGGCGGAAACATGCAGAGTAATGAGGAACGAAACGCGGAGAAACAGATGGATAACTACTTGAAAGGGATAGGTTTTCATCGGAAGAAGATTGCCAAAGACGGATCGTGTCTGTTCCGAGCCGTGGCCGAGCAGGTAAAGTGGGGCAAAGCAGTAAAATGTTTTGTGGGAAGTTGTTCTCCAGTTAGCTTGCTGCGCTCCGGTGAGGTGTGTTTGTTGTGTTGCTGTGCGATAGCAACTTCTCCGAGTTTAAATTTAACTTTCCAAAACGGGCAAAGCCGCAGGATAAATCTAACACGCCTCTGTGTGGTTTCCTACCCGCAAATACTCTATCTAAACATAAAATATAACACAAGTGTTTTTGTGTTAAAGTGACTTAACACTGAATCCTGCCTGTTTTAAGTGTTGACCCTTGACCCTGCCCAGGTTCTGCACTGCCAGAGCCTCCACACTGAGGTCCGGGCTAAATGCGTAGAGTTCCTGAAGAAGAACCGGGACAGCTATGAGGCGGTAAGCACCAGCTTTAACCACACTTTACATTTATAACATAGTTTCATTCTATTATGAGAATATTATGATTCTAGACAGAGCTGAGTGCAGTACCCAGATATTAATACGGAAATAAGAGTAAAGAAATACCGAGCTCATTAATTTAAAATGATGTCCTCAAAGATTAAAAGGATACAATTTTGAGCAAATTTGGATAATTTAAACACTAAAATTATAGGTCATATGCAAGTACATATGATTACAAAATTCTCTCAAATAAAATGATTTACTATAAAACTAATACATTCAGTAGGTGATATAAATGTTAGAGTTAAAGTACGTGTAGTGGCAATACATTTTGTTTACTGTATGTTCACTTGACCTCTAAATGCAGCAGATAGAAAATTACATCAGGACATCATAGATGGTAAACAAACAAAGAGGTCTCACTTTGACATAAATATCAGGTACATTGTTGTTCATTCAGAAAAGTTATTTTCCCCTGGGTAGAGTCAGAAAGTTTACTCAATATTGCTATAGAGTAAAATGTTTATTAGCGTCCACAGTCATTGTGGTTAAAAAAACATAAAGTATCTTTTTCCCCAAAATTTACTGAAGTAAACTTAACTAGAAATCATTGTATTTCCTGTGAAAATTCACTGTGAATGCTGTTAACTGAATATTTTTAGTGAAAATTGCAGCAGCATTTGAAGTCAGCTGGAGAAGAGATGCAGAAAAATAAAAATAAAAATAAAAATAGGCAGAAAAAGCAAAAACTCACAAATAGAAAAAATGTAGAAGAGGAGAAAAAACTTTCAGTCAACACAAATATCCCACCCAAACTGAGGCTGCATGTTGCTTTAATGGCTTTATGAAGGAGGAACGAATAAAAGCTGTTAATGATTCAGACTCGGCTCTCGGTTTGTTTTCTTAAAGTTGGACTGAAAGCGAAAGATGAACGCTGCGTCTTTATGACGGCCATCAGGACATTTCTCCTGTAAGAATGCTGCAGGGCGCCTTGCAGAACCGAACCGGCAACTTTCAGGCACTGACTGATAACATGCTATGAATTCTGGGAGTTTGAGTCTTTACTTTTACTTACTGCTTCTACAGATCATGTAATGGAGAAAGACATGTTTTTATTTTCTATATGAATGCATTTTTGAGGAATTGTTGATTAAATTTATATTGAATTTACCAACAAAAGGTATAAATGTTATGCATTTTAAAAATATTATGAATATTTATGATTATTATTAGGATATAAGCAAATTAAGATACATGCAGTAATAAGGAGATTTGATATAATTGAATAAAAGGTCAGGCTGCTTTAATTTGAGGTTTTAAGGAAAATGTTTTTATTTAGTAGGTAAACAACATGATGAGAACATGAAAAAAACAAGATTTATTTAAAGAAAACTTTTATTGAAAAGGTTGAGAGAAACAAAATTATTTAAAAAATGACTTTATGAGTTTATTGTCTCATAAATTTCACTCTAAACCCAACATTCTCCAAACTAGACTAAAATAATCTTTTAACGTGACCAAAAAAATCTAGGAATAAAAAAAACATTTAATCACTAATCTTGAGATTTTCCTTTTAACCACTAAAGACTGAAACAAACCAAAAATGTTCAAACTGTAAGTTAGAGAAATAGTTGACTGTCTACAGCACTGTAAAACATTTTGTTCTGTAAACACTTCCTTTGCGTTCAGATGTTTTTCATGTCTCCGGACTCGTTGCTCTGATTTCTGTTTCAGTTTATCGAGGGAAACTTTGAGGAATACCTCAGCAAGCTGCAGGACCCGCAGGTAAAACCTCCGATTCATTATTTTACTCTGTAGCGTCTCGCTCAACGTAAACTGATGACGTCACGGTTTCACAGCAATGGGTGGGAGAGGTGGAGATCAACGCTCTGGCTGTCATGTATAAGTAAGTACACCCACTGCTTGGTAATGTAAACGCACCCGCTGTCGTCTAGAGACTCTGATCAAAATGTTCTTTAAAAATGTCCAGTTTTGGGATTATTAGCCTTTGGAGTGAGAAAACTGTTAAAAAATAAAATGTTATCGCTCATCTCTACGTAAAACCATCATGAATGAAGCGAACCAGTTGCTATGGCGATCTCACTGAAGTACAAAGCAGAGTTTAAAGTTCAGCGTTACGTGGACTGGTAGAAATGTCCTGGATGCTGGAAGACACTCGTGAGGATTTCTTTTATTTTTATTTTTATTTTTGTTTCCCATCAGGAGAGACTTCCTGATCTTCCAGGAACCCGGCAAACCGGCGGTGAACATCACAGACAACAACTTCAAGGACAAAGTGAGGATATTAAAACAAAACGCTTTCAAACATCTAAATTCACCCCTGGCTTCAACAACATTTCTAAGAAATGTCAAACTACAGCAGCAAAATTAATCCTGGCTTTAGTGTTTAATAACCCAGAATTTTAACAATTAATAAGACAAAAAATTTCCACATTTTGCAAATTTTTTAAAATTTAACCACTTAATCCCTTTTTTTAGACAATCTTTGAAATACATTTAAAGATGATAATAATTATTTTTTACAGTAATAAAAAATTCAGCCTAAAATATTGTAACACCGTTTCCTTAAAGATCATTTATAGTAAAGATGCATCTGCAGGTAAAAATACTGTCTGCTGATTTGTTGGTTATTTTTGGGGTAATAATTGATTAATAAAAAGTCCTTAATTTTAATTTTTTTACAGAATTTGAACATATTGAAGCTAAAACTCATTTGAGGAGTTTTTACTAAAAAATCCGTTTTTTAAATACAAAATGTTTATACTTTTTGCTGAGTTTTGGATTAATTACGGTTCTGATTGTGTTCATTTTTACAGCCTGTTCTCCTAACGATTAATCGATCAGTAAATTACTACATGATAATTTCAGTAATCAATCAGTCGTGATCAATTCGATTGAACGTTAATAAATATTGTGTTAAAATGTGAAAACGGTGAGAGAAGTTCCAGTAAGCTCCCGGCCTCCCGGGTCAGAACCCGGCCGCTGACGGTTCTGTTTCCCTGTCCTCAGGTCCGGTTGTGCTTCCTGAATGGAAACCACTACGACAGTGTTTACCCCATCAGCCACATGAAGAGCGCTGCTCTCTGCCAGTGTAAGCGTCACAGCAGGTGGTCCTTCTGCTGCTTCCAGGTTTATCCCGGATCAGAACCGGGCTTTTCTTACAGTACCGGAGCAGAACTCATCAGATTGATACCAGGATTCCTGGATATCATGTCAGTAGTTGACAAACTGCAGCAACAATAGAAAAACAGGAACTATAATCCGGTTTTTACGTTCATGTTTCTGACCCGTTTTCTCTTGGATCCAATAACTCAGCAGAATTCAAGTCCATTTATTTCCTCTCTTCTTTCTTTCTATTCTTTCATCAGTCCATCATTGTGTCCTTTTTCTTCCACCTTTTTCTTCCTTTAAGTATTCTTCTTTCTTTCTCTCATATTCCTTCTTTTTTTCCTTCTTTGTGTCCTTCCTTCCTTTCCTTTCTTGTGCCCTCTGTCAGCGTCCTCATGTCCTTCCTTTTCTTGTTTCCTTCTTTGTGCTGTTTTTCTCTTCTCCCCTCCAGGGGGTCTCTGTTGTCTCTAGTGCCCCTTATATGAAAAAATAGGCTGACAGGAAGGAGAGAAAGACATGCGGCCAATGTCCGGGAATCGAACCCGCGGCTGCTCAAGGCCTCCAAACATGGGCTGCGTTATCCTCTACGCCACCGCAGCACGCCTCTCTTTCTGCTTCCTGCTGTCTTTCTTTCCTTCTTGTGTTTTTTTTTGTGTTCTTTCTCTTTCTTTCTTTCTTTCTTTCTTCATTTCTGCTTTTTTCTTTCTGTCTCTTTCTCTTTGGTTTTATTTGCTTTTTGTCTTTCTGTCTTTTCTGTTTCTATTTTACTTTCTCTCTTTCTCTGTTTTTTTGCTGGTTTTATATTTAAAACCCGACAGCTGTAGCTTATAGTTTTTCTGTTTTCTTTTTTTTTTTAAATATGGCCGTAAAATACCTAGAACTGTGGAGAGGAACCCTTTTCTCTTTTCCCTCTAAAATATGTTATCAAATGAACAGATAGAGTCTGACCTCTGACCTCCAGCCTGTCCAGTTCCGGTTGTGTTCAGAGTGTGTTTCCTGTCCTGCAGCCATCTTGTACGAGCTGCTGTACGAAGGCGTCTTCAGGGTGGACCGCAGCTCCCTGGGTCCGTGTCAGAGGACGGGCCGGGCCTCGGACCTGCTGAGCGACGACTGCATGGCCGTCTGCGGCAGCAGCGACGAGTCCGACCAGGAAACCCGCGAGCCGCTTTGGTGGGAAATCGGCGAGAAGACGCCGATCTGCAGAGAAATTAAGTTTCTGTTTGGCTGAAATCCAGTGAAGCTCAAAAATGTTTAATTTCTTTTTGTGGTTACAGGGTGGAAAACGGAACCGGCTCGGTTTCCTCCAGACCCAGCAGCTACAGGGTAACTCCTGGGCAGAAATACTGCAAAAATATAACATTTTACCAAGAAAATGTTTATCTAGTTTCTAACATCAACGTTTTGTCCCATTTCAAGTGTATTAAGTCAAATGTGTCTTTCAGTTAGAAATATCAGCTTGTTTTGAGTCAATAATTCCTTCATATTGATTGGTTCTGCTCCTGCCGGGTTCCCGACCCGCTCTGGGTGACGGTGTGTCTGTTTCAGGGCCGAGGCCGCGCCCGGAGTCTGCCTGAGCGGGTGAGGCGCTCCCTGAACCCGACTCTGCTCCGAAACGTCGACTACGACATCTGGCACAAGACCAAGAGAGGTGAAACTCTGAGAAACGTTTTCACTGAATCTGACTGCACTGCAAAACATCAAACTCTTACCAAACGTCGCCGCTCGAGTTTCTGCTGCAAATATATTAATACACCAGAAATAAGAAAACTGACTTATAAGTAACTTTCAGAAAAATATAAAATAGAGTATGTAATTATTTATTTGTTTAAAGTAAATAATTCCTTAATATTGCAGAGAAAGTTCTGGTTCTATTGAAAAATTATTTCACTTTTAAGATGGTAAAATGTCATGATTTAAGTAAAATAATCTGTCAAAAGGTCTCGTCCTTTTTCATCCATATTAAACAGCTTTTATAACTAATAAGTTAGTTTAATCGTGTTTCTAGTGTTTGGATACTAGAACAGAGATACTTGGTAAGATGTAGAGTTGTTGCAGTGCAGTCATATTTATCATCAGACGGGGCGTGCTGTGGTGGCGTAGGGGACAGCGCAACCCACATTTGGAGGCCTTGAGTCCTCGACGCGGCCGTCACGGGTTCGATTCCCGGACCCGGCGACATTTGCCGCATGTCTTCCTCCCTCTAGTTCCCCCTTTCCTGTCAGCCTGCTGTCATATAAGGGACACAAAAGACACTCTGGATGGGAGAAAAAAAAAATGTATCATCAGACATCAACAATACATTAGTTTTGACACAAAAAAACAAATTATATGCCAATTTATGCCAGGATTTATGGTGTAAGGTCTTACAGGAAGGGAATGCTGTATTTTACAGAGAGGTGCTGCCACCTGGTGGATTTTTAATGTAATTTAACAAGAACTGAGAAAAATGTACAGTCCTGCCTAGTTGAGAAAAGCTGATTTTATTTAACGGACTCGTGGTTAAATTAGACATAAAAATCAAACAAAATCACATAATACACAACAACAACAAAATATATATATAAAAAACGTGCATATTAGTGTTTCCATAAAAACAACTGAAGAGTTTGAGCCTAGAAATGTTTTTGTTTTAAATGAGCAAGATGAGAATCTGAGCATTTAGTTTCATCAGATTATTCTGGTCTACGAGTTTTCTTCAGTAATGTAAATATTTTGTAAGATTTTTATCAGTTTTTTTATCATGTTTTCTTCTAAACGACTAGACATGTTTTCATTTTTCGCCTGCGCAACAATAAATTAAGCATCAACTATTTTAACAACAAATCACAAGATTCTTCAACAGAAAAAAACAAACAGAAAAGCTCCATTCTGGGTTCCTTCGGCTGGGCATTTGTGTACGCACACCTCCAAATTGCACATGAGCCAGTTTCAGGTTGTTTAAGGTGAAACTGACGTCAGAGGTGCAGAAACTCCTCAGACTGAGACGGTTTGTTGTTGGAAGGAGGGCAGATAATGTGGCGTCTGGTTCAGTCAGATGAGGGGAACTGAGGCATTAATATTTAAAGCGTCTGCTGCCGAGTCGTGTTGCTTTACGGCTGAGACTCCAGGTGGCTGTTTATGTGGCAGCTGCGTCGCCGACGGTAACGAGGCAAACAGCTGGAGCTGGAAACTCGCCGTTTATCTGAACCAAGCAGCAGATTTAAACGTTCAAACTGCTGCTGCTGCTTTAGGATCTGATATGAAATCCGTCTTATTATTATCAGCTTTTTCTCGCATTTAAATGTATTTATTAACCCAAAAGGTTTGTAGTTATGGTGTGAATGGAGGAAATAATAAGCAAATCAACAGCTGGAGGTCAATATTTCCTGTTATTCTGCATCACAAAGTAAACAAACTGATGTGATTAGACAAACATCAGCTTTACAAGATGTTTAAAAGTTTCTCCCTCATGTTTTGTGCAAAAGGAAAAATGTTGTATAAGGAAATTTCCCTTTTTAAATCGTTTGAGTCGAACTGGACACCAAAATACTTTGAAAAACGAAAAACAGTCACATGAATCTCCAGTGGAGTAATGAGTCAGTCGGTGTTCTGATTTTTATCTGTCCTGCTCCATTACTTTATCAGAAACGAGAGAAATTAGTTTTTTTTCTTATTTGTTAAAATGTTACCATTTAATACAGATAATCCTGAAAAGATTCATCTGGCTCTTAGTTAGTGTCTGAAGAAATGTACAGAAATGAAATTAATCTGACATCATTGTCATCACTTTGCTAGTTAGCAGAGGGAGAAAACAGAGGAGCTCGTTTTTTTTTTTTTCACACTGATTATCTGTCTGATAAACTTTTACGACACGGTGACGGTTTCAATAAATCCAAAAATAAAAAATCTGTTTTTTACACAAGTTACAATTTAAATAACTTTAAATCGATATGTTAAGCAAAACACAACAAAAATATCTGTTTTTAATGTTGAATCGGAAGAATCGGTGGTTTACTGTGTTCCTGTGTTTCCTTGCAGCCCAGCAGAAGATGGATTACTCCATCGCTGCAGGGATGCAGTTCTCTGTTGGGGATCGCTGTCAGGTCTGTGACGTCCGCTGCAGGTTCGCCCCGTTTGTTTGGACTCAGACGTGATTTTCATGTTTGTGGAAAACGTCCAGGTTCGCCTGGACAACGGCCGGACCTACAAGGCCACCATCAAGGAGGTTCCCCCCGACAACAGCCACGTGGCGGTCCAGGTGGAGGACCTGGGGAAGAAGTAGGTCACAGCGCCGCAGGAGCGTTAGCGGAGTGTGTTGACGGAGTGTGTTGACGGAGTGTGTTGACGGAGTGTGTTGACGGAGTGTGTTGACGGAGTGTGTTGACGGAGTGTGTTGACGGAGTGTGTTGACGGAGTGTGTTGACGGAGTGTGTTGACGGAGTGTGTTGACGGAGTGTGTTGACGGAGTGTGTCGGTGTGCAGGCTGGTGCCGCTGTGGAACATCCGGCCGCTGAACGACGAGAACAGCTGGACCACCGTCACCAACCGGGACAAGAGGCTGAACAACGGACACGGAGGTGAAGCTGAAACCTGCAGCAACAAGAAACGCAAACGGAGCAATTTCTAAAATAAAAGCAACTAAAGTCAAGCAAAAATGATGTTATTGTTAGAAATACGTTCATAGATCCAAGTAAACTGGTGACAGTTCTGGTGATGAGGACATTTTTGGGTTTTTAACCATCACTAGTTGGAATTTATTGTGACAATAAATGATAAACGATAAACGATGCGATAAATGTCTGACCAGTCCTCCTCGTTTCTGTTTCCTGGATGTTTGAGGTTTTTGTTCTCTTACAGAGTGGGAGGGGCGAGGGAGAGGAAGAGGACGAGGGAAACCCATCCCAGCATCCTCCTCTTCCTCCGTCTCCCAGGCAACGGCGGTGGGCGCCAGTGGGCGCATGCAGAAGCAACACTCTTGGCCCCCGCAGGCCACCGTAGAGGAGCAGGGGAAGCCCAGCAGGTCAGTCGACATCACTTCACCCTGATCAATTAAATGATCATTTCTCTTCTAATTCAGGCTTAAATTATTTAATTTATGTTTCTCTTTTGTCAGCATTGACTTTATTCTGTGAAAATTGCAGAAGGGCGGTTATGATTTCTTCCTTTCTGAAAGTTTTCACTCCTTTACCGCTTAGTGAATTCAGAGTTAAACTTTAAGAAGCGATTTAAAAGAGGACGAATGTGAGGAATGTGTTGCTGGTTTGACGGCGGTGTTTCTGTCCAGGAAGTCGCTGGGCGCAGCAGAGCCGACTCTCAGGCTGACGGAGCGGGAACGTTTGGCCAGAGAGGAGGAGGAGGAGATGAACGTGGCGCTGATGGAGATCCAGCTCAGAGATGAGAACATCTTCCCTGCCCTCGGCGTGAGTCCATCACCTTTCCAGAGTTATTCTCTGATTTATGATGAAAGTCCTGCTTCTTAGCATCCGCACACAATGTGATATCTACCAAATACTAAACCAAGATTTCCTTTGGGAAGTGAGTTATTTAATCTGGGGATTGAAACCAGAATGTTTCTTTAATAATAGTTAGCAGGTTGATCTGTTCTCTCCTTTGGAGAACAAGGTGTTATTCTATTGTGGCATCATGTTTTCCTCCCCTCAGAGTCAGACTGTGACTCAGGCTGAATCAGGCAGGAAGAAAACTGGAGACAAGAGGCGATCTCAGAGAAACAAGACGGTGAGTTCACATAGAGCTACAACTACAGATGTACAGTAAAAAGATGTAAATAAACAAATAACTCCTTTTTAAAGTAAGATAAACATTTCATCTTACTTAGCTTTTCATAAAACACAATAAAAACATTAATTTAGTTTACATCCTGGGACATTTTAATAATTAAAAAATGTATTTTTAATCTTCTTTGTTTTGTTTATAGAAGAGTCCAGTTGAAGACATGAGAGCGCTGTCGCCCTCTGCAGGCGACAGACCGAACTCCTCCACTCCTCCTCCAGCTGCTGTCACTGTCTCCTCTCTTCCTGCTGCTAACTCAGACTCGGCTGGGCGGAGCTCTGTGAATGGAAACATGGCCGCCGCGTCAGGCTCCGCCTCCGTTCTCCCGTCCATCTGTGCTGCTTCAGAGACTAAGTCAAACGCCCAGTCCTATGCCTCCGCCGCGGCCGTGCCGGTTTCCCCTCCGCCGGGCATTAAGCCCCCGGCGCCCTTCTCCTTCTCCTTCATCACCCCGGTTCTCCCTGCTGCCTCTCCAGCTCCTCATCATCCTCCATCTTCCTCATTTGCTGCATCTTCTCCGCCGTTATCGTCGGCTGCCGCTCCGACCTTCATCGCCCCTATCGCTCCGAGTCCGACAGCGGCTCAGGGCTTCACCCGCCCCTTCTCCCCGCTCACCGTGCTGCCTCGCTCGCCCAGTCCTCTCTCTCCCTCCTCCACCTTGACCCTACCTGCTGCTCAACCCAAAGAAGCTCCACCAGCCCACACCGGTCAGTTAGTCCATTCAAGCAGATTGTCGTGTTACGTTCTATGCAGATGATGTTTTCATGCTGATTTTTCTGTATTTCCAGATGTTTTGCCAAAAACAGAGTCGAGTTTTCGGGCGTCTCAGCCTCCCCAGAGTGAGACGCCCGTCCCTCAGAGTCTTCCTCAAGTTGCTCCTAACCTGGTTAAAGCTTTGGTGCCTCAGGCAGAAGGAACAATCCAACAGTCTCTACAGGAAATCCAGAGTCAGGGACCACAAATCCAGATCAAGCCTGAGGCTGAGGTCTCCTCCCCCCAGAAACAGCTACAGCCCCAAACTGAGGTGTCTTCAGAACCTCAAACACTCCAACCGCAGTCTGACGGCACCCCAGTTCTCTCCCCTCAGTCCTCTGAACAATCCCCCAGCGTTCAGAGTCCAGAAGACCCTGAGCCTCCAAAGTCTGATTCTCCTCCTCCTGCCAGTCAGCAGTCACAGCCTGTTGCCCCTCCCACTCTTCCCCAGTTACAACCTCACTTCCCTCACTCCATCCATGGCGCCGTCCCCCTGCAGCAGCTGTCCCAACTCTACCAGGACCCCCTGTTCCCCGGCTTCCCCCAGGGGGAGAAAGGAGAGGTCGCCCATATCCCGCCGTTCTCCACCAGCAAGTCTGGAGACGACCTGCCGAAAGGTGAGCACATATTACAGAAGCACACGACTCCGTGAATGTGGCACTTTAGTTTGTACTTGACAACAGATTGTCGGGTATATGATGAATATCAGGTAATAATTTGGGGAAGACATCCTCTGAGCAGCAGTCAGGTTTCACCACGAGAGAAAAAAAAGGATGACAAGTCCTGCGTGGCAGAACAATGAGACAGCTGAAAACATCTGGGTTAAGATCTCCAGCTTGTTCTTGCAGGAAGTCAGGAGAAATGGGGCTGAAGTCTTCATGGATCATATCGTTTGCAGATGATACTGTGGTCTATATTGGGAATTGGTGAGAAAGTAACCTTGAAAAGTACCCAGAAAAGTATTTCAGGGACTTGTGGAAGGGCAGTGAGACGGTGGTGAGGTGTACGGTCGGAGTGATGGATCAATTTAGTGTGATCTTGTGATTATATCTATCTGGAACAAGATCTTAGCCCGGATTTGGAAAGGTTTTGCGCCGATAGATGAGCCAACAGACGTTTCATCTGTGAAGTGAAGGAGGAAATAGGAGAAAAAACAAATCAACTATGAAAAACACTAAAATTGATTAAATTATTTAGGAACCTGAATAATATTGTTTTGTTATTGTTTTTCCCTGCAGACGTCAACGTCTTGAGGTTTTTCTTCAACTTGGGTGTCAAGGTAAAAAGTCTCATTAGAGTTACTTATTTCAGAAACGTGTCTTATTTTCTGCTTAACTAAAACAAACGTTTTGAATGTTTTCTGTTCCAGGCGTACTCCATGCCCATGTTCTCCCCCTACGTGTACCTCTTCCCGCTGCAGCAGTACTCCACCATGCAGATGAAGCCCCACGCCCCGTCCTCCCACTACCCCTGCTCCAGCCCCCCCACCAAGCTGCAGGAGGCCTACCAGCCGACCCCGTACCCTGTGCCCTCCTCTTCCCCCCAGTACGACCACCACAGTCCCCCGGCGGAGCCCCCCCGCCCCGCTGAAACCCACTTCAACCAGAATCCGTACCCGCCGGTCGCCCAGCCTCCACCACCGCAGAGGATGCCCTGCGCCTCTTTGCCGTGGCCTCCGCCCAGAAACCCGCCGCCGTGTCCTGTCGGATACCCCTCGCCTCCACCGCCATACTCCAACGCCCCGCCGTCCTCTCAGGGGTACCACCCGGGTCAGGCGGCGGTGCACCCGCTGTACCCGGCTGCGCCGCCGTACCCGCCCTTCTCCCTGGGGTACCAGCCGCCGTCGGCCCCTGAAGAGCTCCAGGTGAGCCAGGCGGCCATGGATCAGCTGCAGCCCGCCAACCCGGACCCCGTCCACAGCCACGGACACGTCCGGGTCCTGGGTCCGCTGGAGGCCCCGCCCACTGCTAACATGGCTAACGCTAACAACAACAGAAGTATTGTGGTTACTACCAACTACGGTAAGTGGCTTTTGTTCTCCGCACTAGCAGATGACAGCAGTTTCACAGCTTCTGCCCCAGGGGGCGCTAATGTGTAAACGTCTCTATGCAGCTTATAACAGAACGTTTTCCCCATCAGCCATGAAGAAGGAGGCTTTAGAGGGTCTGACCCGGACGGTGCTGCTGGTGGACCCTCCACTCAACAACAAGCCCATAGTACGTACAGCTACCTGAGCTCTGCTAATGCTAAAAACATCACAATGACATAGAACTACATCAAAACATCACAATGACATAGAACTACATCAAAACATCACAATGACATAGAACTACATCAAAACATCACAATGACATAGAACTACATCAAAACATTACAATCTCTACTTCAACACGGTATTTAGCACAAGTTAAGGCCAAAGCGCTACACTAACAAAGTATTTAGCAAGAGCTAATCTTTGACGCTGTACCAAAACTAATGCTAAAGTGTTATTCTAACATGGTGTCTAGCGAAAGCTAATGCTAAATCTCTAAGCCAAATACCAACACTGTAGTTCACATATGTCAGAGTCAAGGCCCGCGGGCCACATCCGGCCCGCGAGAAGATTTTCTACGGCCCCTGGGATGATAATAGAACCGGCCCGCAGCAAGCCGGCACCCCGTCTGAAAAAATGCGAGATGCACCCCCGTTCGATCCTCTGCCCCGTTCGATCCTCTGGCACCCCGTTCGATCCTCTGGCACCCGTTCGATCCTCCGTTCGATCCTCTGTGCACCCCGTTCGATCCTCTGGCACCCCCACCCCACCCCGTTCGATCCTCTGACGCACCCCGTCCGCTGCACTAGACCAAATGCGTCATTTAAAAAAATCTCAATGAACATTCGATCAGTCCGGCCCTCGGCTTGTAGCTAAATTTTTTATTTGGCCCTCCGTCCATTTGACTTTGACACCCCTGCTGTAGTTAGTGGAAACTAAGGCTAAAATGCAGGTTTTGTACAGTTTTGGCTCAATTACTGCTCTGAATATGTTGGTTTGTCAGCAAATTGATGCTGTGAGTCTATTCAGTTATTTCAATTAATCTGATTAATTTAAAGCAGGGGTCTCAAACTCCAGTCCTGCAGTTTTTAGATGTGCCACAGGTACAAAACACTGGAATGAAACGGCTTCATTTCCTCCTCCTGGTGTAGATCGGTTCTCCAGAACCTTAATGACCCGATTATTTTATTCAGGTGGAGCAGCAGAGGCACATCTAGAAGTTGTAGGGCAGCGGCCCTCCAGGAATGGAGTTTGACACCTTTTATTTAAAGAAAAGCTGTGGAGCGGACCAAGCTTCCACTGCCTTGAAGCAGAACATGAAGTACTAATTACCGTTTTGTCCACTAGGGGTCAGTAGTTGTCTGAATGTCTTTCTGTCTCAGCTCGCCGTGGTGTCCGACCCCGACCTGAACGACGCCGCCCTGCGGTCCGGCAGCAGCCCCGCCTCCCCGTCCACCTACCGAGGCGCCCGGAAACACTTCACCAGCCCCAAGCCGTACGGCGTTCCCGTCGTCGCCGGCGACCCGGGCCAGCTGGTGTACGCGCCGGCCGTCGGCATGTCGGAGTCGCTGTCGGTGGCGTGTGGCACGGAGGACGACTTCGAGCTGGATCCGTTCGCCATGGGCTACAGCGGGCAGAGGAAAGTCTACCGGGGGCGGGGGAACAGGGGCAGGAGCAGCTACGACCCGGGGAGGGCCAGGCGTCGCCACGGAGACCAGGGGGCGGGGACTCATTTCTTTAACTCCTCCTTCAGGGCGCGGGGCCGGGAGAGGGGCTACTAGCTTCATCCAATGAGAGACAGCGTCTCAAACACTATGTTTTGGTTCTGCTTCTTCGGCTCTGCATGTACAATCTGAAGTTTACATCTCTGAACGGCTGAATGTAAAAATTAAAGAGGCGGGTCGGGTCGGGTCGGCGTCTAAAATCCATGTAACAGTAAATTAACGTATGAAGTGTAGGGAAGAGGAACCTGTTTGGAAATCATTTGCTCTGTTTTCCCTCCTGTTCAATACGAAGCGCTGCTGCCTCTCCACACTGGGAAAAACCTCTTTCCCCTCCAAAACTCCAATTTCCCACCGTCTTTCTGTCACTTCAATGCATCGTAGCGGCTGAACATGAGTTGTGGCATCTAGGTGATGCGTTTGCAGGGCTCAGGTTTTATTTAGCGCTGTCTGTGTGTGTGTGTGTGTAGGTTTGTTTCTGTGTGTTTGCTGCTGGTTTCACCCTCTTTCTTCACTTTAGATCATCTAAACTGAGGAATCAGTGCCTTAAGTTTGCTACTTTTATTTGGTGAGAAACTGCTGTACAGAACAAAGAATGTCTGCCTTGGATTTTTCTATGTGGTTAAATAAAAAAAGTTTGGTTCAAAACTTTAGTTGGCTTCTTTTCATGTTGAGTCAACAAAACATTTTTTAAAAAATGCTTCAGAAAATATCAAACATGAAAATATGACATTCATGTATAACAACGGCACAAAACCAATTAAAATCTTATAACAGTTTACAAGCTAGTTCAAGTGTTTTCTAGAAAAATCCTACAAAACTGAAAAACCGATCAGCAAAAATGTGAAATAAAACTGGAAACTTATCAACTTTGATCAATATTTGGTTCAAAATGCAATATTTTAATTACATTTTTTTAAATAAAATTATATTTTTTTATGTTTTTAATATATCAAAAGGCAGGAGGAATACTTCACTTATTTAAAAGTTTTCAGGTTTTGGGGGAAATTTGAAGTGAACAATTGGAGGGAAAGAAAAGTTACTTTGGAACTAAAAATAAAATCATTTTGATTGGCTGGTTCAGAATTCCTGAAACTTCCCTGCTTCTCTTCTGCTCTCTGATTGGACGACTGTCTGGCTGTTCCTCCAATCACACAAGGCTCGTTTGTTTGAATCCAGTTTTTATAGCTGTGACTTAATCTGAGCAGTTTCTCCGTGTTTTAATAAAACTTCTGCTTTATTTACAGTTTGAGGTTCAGTTTTTGAAGAAGGGTTGCCTGGATAAAACATAACAGATAAAAGCTGGAACTGAAATGTTTATTTTATGCTGATCCAGATCTGGAAAATACGTGAATCAAACTGCGTATCTTTCATTCAGGCTAAATCTCTAAACAATTAGAAGCTACAGCTCAGACCTGCAGTTGCCATTTTAAATTTTCTCAGTTTTAAAGAGGATCCATTACTATTATCAAAATTCATTTTTTACACATTTTTGTACTTCCACTTTGGTTTTACTGCTTCTAAAAACAGCCCAGATGTTTTTTTAATGTCTGAAATCTTTTTTTTTATATCAAAAAACTTCCAGTTGAGTCACATTCAAGGGCACTGTGCCGTTACCTAGCAACCCCAAGCACAGTACAGCTGGTTTTACCTGCTGGAAAAGCAAAGTGTTTTGTTGATTTACCATCCAGAAAACACTTGCTGCATTATGGTTGGTTATGAAGGAGGCTCTACTAATGCTTTTCAAAGATGCACAGTTGTATAATTCTGGATCTATTGCAGCCATTTTTATGCTAAATGTTGAGTTGGGGGAGTGGCCAGCAGCAGCTTATTTGGATTTAAAGTGACAAGATCCCCTAAAAGAAATAAAATAGGCAGAACTGATCAGACTTATCTAAGAACGATTTTGTGAAAAAATTGTTTTTTGGACCATAAATCTATGGAATAATAATCAGTAGAAAAGATGAGGAGTCATTTCCAGGTCCGGAAGCGTCTGTTTATTATGACTTGTAAATGCATAAGTGATAAAATACGCTGCTGAATGTTCCACAACGCCGCTGCCTGGTTAGCTCCGCCCACACGGTCGGGCCGACGCCACGCAGCACTTCATCATCCGACACGTCACAACATGGCTGGATACTGAACGCAGCTCTGTACAGGAAGGCTGATGCGTTTTACTTTTGTTGATTCTTATGTTTGTTTTTTATCACGTTGGGGGTGAAACGCGGCACGGCTGCAAACGTGGAGGCGACGCGTTGCCGGGGCGACGCCCTGCAGCCGAAAGGTCGCAGTCAGTCACGCCGGACGGCGGCTTTAGTCATCCAGGAAGAAATAGTTCCCGCTCTTCTTCTGCTCCGTGTCCTGGAAGAGACGAGGAGGGAAGGAAATTATTTTAGGCGATGCTTCATATTCATCAGAGTGTCGTCTGCATAGAGAGGCGTCGCACACCTTGATGGAGTTGAGCTTGTTGATCCTCGGCCTGAAGTTGTTGGGATCTCTCCTGAACGTGATCTCCAGCAGCGACAGGAAGCGGTTCATCCCGGCCAGAAGACCCTGGGGCCTGAAGGAGAAACATTCAGGTTGAAAAACGTGTTTCAAAATGGCAGCCTCAAAAAGATCAGAAAAAAAATCAAACCCAGAAATTTTTCATCTGAATTTATAGTTAAAAAAAAATAATAAAAAGTTAATTGATTAGATTCTGATGCTCATTTTCGGATTTTTGCTCTTCAAGCAAAAAATGAAAGTTTGACAAGAAAAGACGCCATAAAAACTGTGGGAATAAAATATGACATATTTCCTTATAATCAAAAGGATTGTAATAAAAATTCATATTGTCTTGTAATAAAGTAAATACTATATTATCTGACAATATGATTTTCGTCCACAGAACTCACAGCCATCTAAAATCAGATGGTAGAAGTTTAGCTTTTATGCTGAACCTCTTTAAAATGTATGGAATAGTGAATAAAATAAAAAAAGAAAATCTAAAAGTTGATGTTTACATATTTTGTAGCATGTTCTGTGGGTTTTGCCCAGGGGTCAGAGGTTAAAGTTCTTTGGTCACGATCCAAACGTTTGCTGTTTGGGGGCGGAGCTTACGTGTTAGCCGCGGTCTTCTTGGAGGGAAGACCGTCGAACACGATGACTCTGTCGGCCAAATATGTCGCCATGATGAAGTCGTGCTCCACCACAAACGCCGTCTTCTTGGCGTGAAGGATGTACCTGGGAGGGAAAAAAAAACAGCAAAAATGTTAGACAGCAGCGCCCCCAACAGGAGGAAAAGTATAAGAGTAACACATTTCTATCATCAGTAGCAAAGTTGTGCTGTTGTCTGTCCATTCTGAAGCATTCTGTAACTTGAATTGACTAAAATAGTCATGTAAGAACCCAACTACAGCAGAACTGAAGGAATATTTAAAATACTTTTAATGATTAATTTAAATATCGAGTTAGTTTGATCCATTTCTCAATTTGATGGTTTTGAAGATTTTTTCCTCTGAAATCAATAAATTCATATTTTAACAAAGGATTAATAAACTACAGTGTGAAAGAAAACTATGGCAAGCCATTTAAAATAAGATAGCTAAAAAAACTATTATTGCAATAATAGTGGGATTTATTTATAATGACCGTCAAAAGCCTAAAAAAATGTAAAAATAAGCAATTACAATGGAAGAAAACTGATTTTAACCCATTTTATTTCAAATGGGTTTGATATTCTTTCTTGTTTTCCCACATAAAAACATAAACGTCTAAAAGCTGAAGCCGTTTGAAACCCGGTTTCTGAAGGAAACGTGACCCAGAAGAGGCCGAGGGTTTGTGCGTCACCTCTTGATGACCCTGGCAGCCATCAGCCTCTGCTCAGAGTCCAGGTACGCAGACGGCTCGTCGATCAGGTAAACGTCGGCAGGTTTGCCCAAACACAGCGTGAGGGCGACTCTCTGCAGCTCACCACCAGACAGGTTCTGCACCTGGAGAACGAGGAAGAGGAGGAGGAGGAAGGTTAACCCAATAGGAGACATTTTACTCCGAGTTATTTTAAGACGTAACGTGTATTTTAGCCGTTCAGGACCAGAGCAGTGAGACTTTTTCTACAACCAGCAATTTGACTCAAAACAAGAAGCTTTTTGTTCCTGTTTGTTTTAGTGCTAAGCTAGTGTTAGCATGTTTACTCTGTTTTGATACGACTTGTTGATCATATTAAAATTAATCTATTATATTTTGAAAAAGTGTTATTGAAAGCAGAAAAACATTTACAACTACTTATTTGAATAAAATCAGAAAGTTACATCTCCTTGATTGTGTTTGTTTTAGCCTCAGGCTAATGCTAACATGTTTACTTTGTTTTTATATGACTTGTTGATCACACTGAAATAAATCTATACTATTCTGAAAAGATGTGATCTAAAGTAGTAAAGCATTCACAAGCAGATATTTGACTCAAAACAGATTCTTGCTCCTGTATGTTTTAGCGACAGGCTAATGCTAACATGTTTGTTTCTGTATGACCTGTTGATCATTTCACCTTGTAATCTATTTTAGATTGATTTGAGTTTTGAAAAGTCAAATGTTAATCTATTCAGCCAGTTTTCTATATTTAAATGACAATTATTCAAAATGGCACCTCTCTCTTATTGTAGTTTTTTGCCCTGAACCAACTTTCCTCGTCTTTGTAGCTGAATTATTCCATAATGACCAGAGAAAGACCAACAACAACCATTCTTTATGCGTGACGGAGACGTCCCTCATTAAGTTTGTTTGCTGTGTGACGTTTTATCTGCAGTTCTTACATCCTGGTCGATGATGCTCTCGATCTGCAGCGGCTTCATGACGTCGGTGATGAACTGCGGGTGCGTGTAAGCGTCTCTGATTTTCTCGTGGAGCAGAGCTCTGACGCTGCCCTGCAGCCACAAACATGTAACATTTAGCCTATTTAAAAGAACAAAACTCTTCCTATTTTATATTTTAGTTGCTGAAAGCTTCACCTTAAACTTGGGGCTGATGGTCTGAGGTTTGTAGCTGACGTTCAGGATGGGAATTTCCCCTGAAAGACGCCAGGAAGGTCAAACACGAGTCAGTAAAGATCCTTCATCAGTGATGAGGAGGAAAACTCACCTCCTCCGTCGGGTTTCAGTCCTCCAGCCAACATCCTGATGAAGGTTGTCTTCCCTGTGCCTGCAGACAGCATCCGGCCACTCAGGTTACTGGACTGTGGGTCGGTAGGGAGCGGGTCAGAACCGAACCAGCAGCTTACCGTTCTCTCCCAGCATCACCATGATCTCAGAGTCGGTGAACTCTCCTCCTTTGATGTCCAGAGTGAACTCGCCCATCGTCTTCCCCATGTCTGGGTACTGAAACCGACAAACAGCCTGGGGTCAGAGACAATCTGGGATTTCTGAGCGTCACAAAGTCACAACGTGCCAAGACTAAAGAAACAACAACAGAAAATTACTGGAAAAGTTTGATTTTAATGAGAAATAAGCTCACAAACTGAATCTAAAAGTAGATTCAGTTTGTATAAAGTCCTGCTACTGATGCTAAATCAATACTGATGTATTAAAAGATCGAATATTGATCAAATTCTCAATATTCCTCATTTTAATTTTGTTATTTTTCAGATTAGATTCTCATAAAATTACAACTTTATCCTCATAATTCAAACTGAATTATCAGCCTGGTCTGATATTCCATCGTCGAGTCGACATGAATTCAAACTTTAAATAAATATAAGCTGTAAAATACGCTGGTCAAACAAGATGGCCGCCCAGACAAGGAGATTTTACAAGAACTAAAATGTCAGAAACTAAATATTAACTGATAACATGTATTTATGGATCTGTCCTAAATGAAAGTGGCGAGTCGATGTCGAACTAAACGAGGATAAACTGAAGTGTAAACTCACCTGGTAATGCCTGAGCCGCTTCACTTCCTCCTCATTGGCCGTTTCTGCCACTTTGAAGACCAACGATGTTTCCCGAAACCTGAGATTCTCCGTGGGAACGTAACCGTCCAGGAAGATGTTGATACCTGGAAGATTAAAAGAAGAAGACAGAGAATGAGCTTCAAGAACTAGAACCTCCACGTTAGAGCAGATTCCCATTTAAAGAATTTAAGAATATATTTTCTGTTTTTTTACAGGTTAAAGTAACCTATTAAATTTCTGAAGTTAATAGGTCCAATTACTAGAAAGGTTTGAAAAGTCATTGACAACAGAGCTTCTTCCATTCTGACCATAGAGCCTGATTGACTGTCTGTACAGATTTATTAAATCTGTCTGTGGGCTCAGAGTTTTGCTTTCAGAGGGTCCAGGACCAACAGGCATCTCTGTTTTTATCAAATAAATTCATTCATTTGGCCTCAAATTCAAAGGCAAAATCAGAGAATGCTTATGAATAAAATAGATTAATGGCTTGCCGTACACCCTCTTGCATTGCTTTGGTGTGGAATGTTTCAGGTAGTCTGAACAAAAATCAAAGTAAACATGAACAAATCTGCTGATTATTTGTAGTTTCTCTGCTTGTGCCTTCATATCAGAACCCAGACAGCCGGACATTAATTTCGGTCTGACCTTCCCGGACGCTGAAGGGCATGGTGACCACTCCGTAGGCGCTGGGGACGCCGTACAGGCAGCAGATGAAGTCCGACAGGTAGTCCAACACGCTCAGGTCGTGCTCCACCACGATGATGTACCTGAAGCACACAGTTATTAAACCAAAGCAGAATACAAAAAAACATAAATCCCACAAGTCTGAACCGGAAGGGATCCGCGCCATCTTGGTGGGCAAGCGCAGCACAAAGCATAGCAGACCGATGGCTTCAAGATCAACAAACATATAGATATGTGGACCGTCTTGACCAACGTGTGAGATAAAGACAGAAATAAAATGGCTGCTGTTGGGATTGAACCAAATGAGACGCAGAAGGAAAATATGTGACACCTGCTATTAGCTAACTAGCTAATGAACATGAGCGGAGAGCACACGACATGCAGGAGATTCTCCTGCAATGAGTGAAGGACGTACAAATACTCTCTGTGTGAACAACAAGGTTCTGGTGGCTGGCAGAGTAAGTTCATGTAATAAAATGTAGGCTGCATGACTGTCTTAGCTAGCAGAGAAAAGCTACATTAGCTAATTTAGCTAGTTGGCAGTAAGTACTACAGTAAATATCACTGATGTTTATCTTAGCATTACACAGAGGTGGATGGAGAACTCAAAGAATGTGATCAAATAACAGTTCAGATGTACTTATACTGTAATATACTGTTTGAGTTGTTTTAAGCTTGTTGTTGTCATAGCAACTCCATAGCAACTGCCTACCAAGATGGCAGTCAGTTACAAAGTTCCCGGAAGTGACATCACATGAGAACTACGTATAAACCTCCGGGCGTCGCTCACCTGTCGGGGGTGATGAGTGAGCGGATAGTGATGGCCGCCTTCAGCCGCTGCTTCACGTCCAGGTAGCTGGACGGCTCGTCGAACATGAAGCTGAGAACAGAACCAGAACCAGAACCGTCAGGATCCGGGCTCGGCTCTGAGGTCCGGTTAGAAACCCGAGTCGGACTCACATGTCGGCCTTCTGGATGCAGACCACGGCGCAGGCGAACCTCTGCAGCTCTCCTCCAGACAGATCCTCCACGTTCCTCTCCCGCAGGTGAGTCAGGTCTGTCAGGAAAACAGTTTAATCAATAAAATGACCAAAGATTCAGCCTTATTTTTAATCAAAGGCTCCTTTGATTGATGCTTTAATCAATCAAAGGGATTGATTGATTCTTTTGATTGATATTACTGGTTTGAATGTCACATGAATAATGGTGGTAGAAAAAAACAAAGCAACCAGGAAAATAATCTGAAGAAGAGATGCAACGTTTTGATGTTAATTGTCATTTTCCTTATTTTAAGTCGCGCTGCTGCCACTAATAAATCAATAATCAATAATCAAATCAATAAACTTTAAAGACTGAACTAATTGCCTCGGTCCATAGAAAGACAAAAGATTAAAAATAATCTTATAAAATGAAATAAATCAAAAGTACAGGAGCCGTAGTTTATTCAATTTGATCAAATTTGTAAAATTTTAAAGATGTAACAAATTTATTAATTCTTTAAATTTAAAAAAATATGTTTAAATTAATAAATTTGCTAAATTAAAAAACACATTTGTTCATCTTATTTTTTAAACTTATTGAAAACTTATAAACTTTTATTCTTTAATTTTTAAATTAAATTTTAAAAATTTAATTTAATTTCTTAAATTAAAAAATGCCTTTTTAAATTAAAATTTACCAAATTAAAAAATTTAGAAGATTTGTTAAAGTATTTATTTTTAATTTAGAAATTTGTTCATTTTAAATTGACATTTTTTTATTTACTACATTTGAAACAAACTGTGGCTCACATGGCTTATCTTACTTCATGTAATATTTAAGTCATATTTAATATCTTACAATGTAACATTTTATATATTTTTCTAAATTTATATAGATTATGTTTATATTATATTTAGTGATATTTAACACTGGATTTTGTGAACAAATAAATTTCCCATTGAAGATCAATAAAGTATTTTTTTTCTCCTACAGCAGCAATTATAAAGTTATTGACCAAATTAAAAGAGAAATCTGCACAATCCTTGCTCACATCTTGACAGAAAAACTATTTAGCAATTTATATCCAGAGAGAAAAAACACATTTTAACCGTTTAAACATCAGCAATTTTATCCTATTTTATAGAAATCCCATAATAAATAACAACACTACGACCATTTTTACTCATTGGAACAGTTTGCAGTAGCCCGTCGCTAGCTGTAGCGGCTAACAGGCTAGCGGCTAACAGGCTAGCGGTCCAGTAACGGATGAAGGTTTCTACCCAGCTGGTCGCAGATGATGTTCTGAGTGTCTGTGTCGTCTTTCCTGCTCAGGATGGCCCCTACTGACCCCTGCAGGCGGAAACGAGTCATTACAGCATATGGAGAAGCGAACCGAAGCCTGGACTGGAGCAGCTACTGGGTTCACCGACCTTGACGGTTTTTGGGATCTGGTCGACGTACTGCGGCTTGACGATGGCCCTCAGGTCGTCCTCCAGGATCTTAGTGAAGTAGTTCTGCAGCTCAGAACCTCTGAAGTAGGTCAGGATCTCCTGCCAGTCTGGAGGGTTCTGAGACGCACGAAAAGAAGAGAGAATTACACTAAACTACAAGAAAATGCAAATATATGGAGGATAGAGCAGTAAGAGAGCCAACGCAACACATCTGTCACATTAGACTTTAGGTCAACAGCATAAATATTACTAAAGTTATATTTTTACTTCCAGATATAAAAACATGAATCTTATCTTTACCAAACAAAAGCTCCTCCACCCTCATTCTTATCATAAACAAACTGAAACCAAAAACCGTATTTTCTGGACTAGAAGTCAGTTTTTCTATTCATGTTTTTTTCCTTTTCATGAGAAATTTTTTAATTTATGAAACTCAGTCTGGAAAATATGGTAGTTAAAGCTGCCCAATATATCACCAACAGAGGTAATAAACTTTAAAGACATCACAACACTGCTGCATGTCTGTCACACCGGACAGAAATGTTGCTCAAAATGTTAAAGAGGAGACGAAGGAAAGGAGAAGAGAGACAGATGTGGAAACCAACATCTGGAGAACGGCTCCAACACTCACGTCAAACTTCCCCAGGTTGGGTTTCTGTTTCCCAGCCAGGATCTTCAGGGCCGTGGATTTCCCGATACCGTTGGTCCCCACCAGGCCCAGAACCTCTCCGGGTCTGGGAATAGGCAGCCTGCAGCAACAAGCAGAAACAAACCTCAGATCATCTTCAGACTCATCCTGCAAGGAAACAAATCACTGGGGAGCAAAGAGGAGAAATTTTAAAAATTAAGACTTCTTAAGCATTTTTTTAAAGACGCCTTGGATTAAAGTTAAGAACAAAAACCTATAAATATTCGGGACGGTTGGCGGATCCTGCTGGGTGACAATCAACCACACCAGAGCTGTGGTGGTTAATAATCTGCGTACCTGTGCAGTTTGAAGGAGTTGGCACAGTATCTGTGAGTCGTTTCTTTCTCCAGGTTGCTGGGAAGGTTGACGATGGACAACGCTCCGAACGGACATTTCTACAACGACAACAGGAAGTGAGGAAAAGAAACCCGACCAAACACACACAAACAATCCAATCTGTGTGCTGCTACCTTGATGCAGATGCCGCAGCCTATGCACAGCGACTCTGAGATCCAGACGATCTTACTCTGAGGAGTCACCTCGATGCACAGCTTACCTGCAAACACACGCAGCTCGTCAGCTTCCTGCAGCCGCATCATCAACAGCAGCGCTCCGGTGTCCAAACACTCACCCATGCGGACCACCGGGCAGCTCTTCTTGCACTCCTGACGGCATTTTTTAGGCTTGCACTTGTCGTGGTTGACGATGGCGATCCTGGTGTTCTTATCCGCCATGTTGGAGGGCTGGAATGACGGACGCTAGCGCCTACGGAGCTGGAAGGAGGAGGCAGGCAGGCAGAGGAGAGAAGACGAAGGAAAAGAATCAAACCTTTAATCTTTACTGCAGAGACAGAACTGCTGAGTTCATTCAGCTGATTCCAGGTCTGTGTGAAGCTGAACGACGCTTAAAAAAAACAGCACTAAACCAACCGAACAGGAAACAAAATCAAAGAGTTGGAAAGGAAACTAATTTAGGGATCAAAACAACTGAATTCAAGCTGGATGTAAAATATTCTTCATTCAATAAAACAGAAAAATCTGGAAGAGTCCAACAGTTTATGTCCCACAGAATTAAAGATTAAACATTATAACTCATATTCATTTAAGATTTTTTCAGAGTTGCTGTAGAGGCTGATGACAGGAAGAATCTCCTGTAGCAGTCTGTAGTTCTTACAGCTCTACTGTTGAGGCCTCTGACTGAAGACAGTCACTGTGAGTTAATGAGCAGGTTTTGTGCAATTATGTGATGTAAAAAATGAATGATAGACCTGTAGGGCTAAAACGATTAATCGTGATTAATCAATTATTGAAATAATCATCAACTAATTTAGTATTCGATTAATCATTAACTGGAGTATAGAAGGTTATTTTCTGAAAGAACATCATAATCAGGACAATGTTTAAGCAAAAACATTTAAGATTGCTGGGAGAATATTAGAACCTAAAATGAGTAAATTAAGGGGAAATTTAAGCATTTTAAAGAGTTTAACTCAGTCAGGAACAGATGGGAGAAGAATCCAGCATGGTGCACATTTATGTGTTTCAACCATCTTGTCTGATGCCAAATCCTTCAAAATTTGACTTCCAACTTCTTAGTTCAGACACTGACAGAGAGAGAATGTTAGTTTTTGGCTCGATCAGGATTTTCAGCTGCAGCATCTGAACTTGTCCGGTTCTGATAAACCCAAACACTAAATGGTTTCTTCCTGACATCTGGTGGTTCCTCTGATGTCTGCGTCACATATGCATATTGGACCGGGCCTGTAACTGTTCAAAACCACCAGACATGATTGACCAACATTAACTCAGAATCACTGACGATGCATTCAGGTTTTCTGCGTCCAAATGAAACGTGACGGGCGGTGGCGACCAGCATCCCAGGTGGATTTACTCCAGAATCCATTTACAAATATTAAATCAAACATAAGCCGAAATCATCAACTGATCCACGTGCTTGATAAAACACAGAAATATGTGCTCTAATACATATGTTAGGTTGTTAAATTTTGAATATAGTGTTAAATTCATTGAAATCCAAGCGGAGTTCGGGAGATTACCCTTCCGTTTTTACAGCCTAGTAGGAAGTATTTGGTTTCTGCTAACTAATAAGCTCTCATTGAGAATTAAAACGGATAATATAATGAATCAATTCTAAATCCTCAAAGCAAAGCTAGAAAGATTGACTAGATACAGTCAATAGGGGACGCTAACAGTTAGCGGTTAGCTTGAGGCCCGCACCGTGACAGCTGCTCATTCTACAGCAACAAACAGAGAAAACCAAACACAATTCTGGGTGACAGGTTGAAAACTCACCCCTCTTCGGCTCCCCTAACCCGCCTTCGGTGAAAATTAAGTATAGCAGCCGATTAGAAACAAATATTTGGGAGTATAACTTGTTTTTTTCCCCAGCAACGTGTTTCACTTGAAGCCGGCTGGAAAGATGGCGGGGGTGACGCACATTTTGGTGCGACGCTGTGCTGTTGTGACGTTTACAAGAAGCGACGCAAAGCAGGAGCAGAAAAATAGCAGTAAAAATTTCTTTTAGGCTTTTTTTCCCCCTAAGTTTTTTAATAAAATCCAATCTTATGTGTTGACACGGTGTCTTTTGAGGAATATATTTAACGCTTATTGTGAGTTCCGCTGGGATGGTTTTGTTTTAAACTGAGTTTTAGCGGTTTCAAGGGAGTTTTTAGTGTGAAAACTTCAGGTATGAGCCGCTAGCTGCGGCAATTTTAAAATGTTTATTTGGTTTTTCGGTCGAAATAAGTGGTTGGTAGTTATATCTGGCTTGGCGAATTTTTGCAATATCTTACTAAACTTGAAACTACTAAACTAAACTAAACTACTCCTGAAACTGATCATCTAATGTGCTTATAGTAGTGTATGTGTAAATTAGTTTTTAAAAATGTACAAGAAATCCGTCTTTCGCTTTGAGTATTAGAGCAAAACTCAAATAAATATCGCTTCTCTTCCGTCTCTATAGTTGCAGGATGGCCACCCCGAGCAAGACCCCACCCGGAGCCGATCCGAAGCAGCTTGAGCGGACCGGGACAGTCCGGGAGATCGGGTCCCAGGCGGTGTGGTCGCTGTCCTCCTGTAAACCAGGTAGGAGCCGCTGCACCGGATCTACAGAAACACACACATTTAGAGGGGTGTTTTCTGTGGAAAACACGCGTCCTGTGCGCAGGGTTTGGAGTGGATCAGCTGAGGGATGACAACCTGGAGACCTACTGGCAGTCAGATGGATCCCAGCCGCACCTGGTCAACATTCAGTTCAGGTATTTCTGGAAAATCCTTCTCAATCACATCGGGTCTTTTCTTACTTCAGATTCATGCTGGCTCTTATATAGACCCATTTCCTTCCCTATTTATGTGTTAAATTATTAAACATCTGTTAGAAATCATGTTGAATGTACATTTATACATACAAATAATCCCAATACATTACTGTCAGTATTTTACTCTGTACTAAAGTTTGTAGCTTTTCTTTTAATCGCTACATAAGTTGTCAAAATTTTCATCTAGCCAGAAGGAAAACGATAAGAAAAGAACAATTAGACTAAGATTTTATTATTGTAATATGAAATATTGGTAACTGAGTCATTACTGAATAATTTCTTTCAATCTTTTAAATTTAAAGGGCTTTTAAATACCATTCACCTACAATAACTTTTCAAACTTTGTCACATTGAAACCTCTATATACTATATTGGGATTAATTTGCATTAGTTCAACTAAAAGTAGGTGACAATTGTGAACTGATGGGAAAAGATACATGTTTTTAGCAGTAACACAATCTGAAAAGTGTGGCATGCTGCTCTAAATCAGTAGCACCACCTTTCCGTTTAGCTACAGCTACAAATCTTTTGGGATTTTTCTCTACCAGATGAGATTTTTGTGAAACAGCTCCAGCTTAGTCACACTGGATTAATTATTTATTGGATTTAGCTTTTGGGCTTTGATTGGGCCATTCTAACACATAAATAAATGCATGCCACACTTTTCAGAAATGTTTTTGTTAAAATAATTATGGGAAGCTTTTGGCATAAATAGAAAAATGTATAGGTATGATTTTACTTAATATGGACAGAAGCTACAAGCAGTTTTTAACTTCAAGCACAAATGATTATGTGTCCTACTTATTCTACGTATTTGGAAATTTTAGAGAAAAGAAGATTTTAGAGCAGAGTTTTGTAGTTTTACTGTTATTGTTTGGTACGTTTCTGATTTCTGTGTCGTATCTTTGCCTCTGATTGGTCTTCTGGTCGTCTGCAGGAGGAGGACGACGGTGAAGATGTTGTGTATTTACGCCGATTATAAATCAGATGAAAGTTACACGCCCAGTAAAATCTCTGTGAGAGTGGGCAACAATTTCCACAACCTTCAAGAGATCAGGGTAAGTCTGTGTTTCTGCGGCTCAGACCGTCACCGCTGCTGGATGTTAAACCCGTCTGATTGTTTCATCTTTGTCTCTGCAGCAGCTGGAGATGGTGGAGCCCAGCGGCTGGATTCACATCTCTCTACTAAATCAGGTAAAAACATCCAGATTCTGTTTTCGGATTCAGTGCAAACAGGAAGTGGTGCAAAACTTATCTGTTGGGAACATAAAAACATCTTTCAAGGCGTTGAAAGGTTGAAGAGATCTGTTTAAATCTTTTTATTTTTTCAGTCCAAAACTGCAACAAAATATTAGGCCCACATTAGGACAATAAAAAATAAAATTATGAGAATAAAGTCGTATGAGAGTAAAGTTGAAAAGAGCAACATACTACAACTTTATTCTTGTAATATTACATTATTCTCAAAATATTCTTACTTTATTGTCATGTTGTTTGAACTTAATTCTCGTCATTTTATCTTTTTATTTTTTAAGTATGGCCCTAATACTTCTTTGCACAAAACAAACCATGTATTTAAAAATATTAATTTCCATGAATTATCTGTTTATTTTATCTCAGTTGTTCCTGAAACTATTTTAAAAACCTGAAAACTGAATTTTATTTCCTCCTGAATTCAAACAGATGTAATTCCGGGGTTCACCACGTGGCGGCAGTGTTGTTCTGCAGCACAAAACTTTCAGACATTAGTATTTAGGTTTTTGTTTTTACCACGGTACAAATTAAAAGCATCCGTGAAGTATTTCTGTATTTCTTTTTGGTGTTTATTCTGTTTTTCTTTTCAGTGTCTAACATTTCATTTCTGTGTTTTTCAGCGAACAAACGAACCAATCAGTACCTTCATGATCCAGATCGCCGTGCTCGCCAACCACCAGAACGGCAGAGACACGCACATGCGGCAGATCAAGGTTTACACGCCTGTGGAGGAGAGCTCCATCGGCAAGTTCCCACGATGCACCACGGTGGACTTCATGATGTACCGCACCATCAGGTGATCCGATCCGGCCGATCCGGGACTCTCAGGATCAGAGGACAGAAGACGAAGACTGAGCTGCTTGTTTGGAAGACCGACGGGTTCAACTGATCGATTTCCCACTGGTTCTGATTGGGTTGGGATATTTCAGATTGCCAATATTTAAAGTTGTTTTAATGAGGGACTGAAACTGGGTTTGGAGTGAAACCTTTGTGCCAACAATTCCTCCGGGTTTGTTTTTTGACTGTGAAATAAATGTTGTCAAACCAAAAATGTGGCTCTTGTTTATGAGTGAAACATAAATGACATTAAAATTCATAATCCCAGATCAACAGAGAATCGGTTCACAGGTCCGATTCTCTAATCCAGATGAACCAGAGTGCCAAACTGTATTAAATGAATCTCTTTTCTCAAACTTAAAACACAAATTCACCTTTAAGACAATGAGGACAATAGTTCCTGAGTGTTCTGCAAATGTATTAAAAATAAAAGTACAGTAGAAATAGCTTGTGTTCTGCTACATATATCCTAAACATCCTAAAAGTTATTTTTTTGAGAATAAAGTTGTAGAATTCTGATTTTATTCTGACATTTTTCAAATTTATTCCCCTAAAAATATGACTTTATTTTTGTAATTCTATTTATTTTTTTTATTTTCTTACCTTGGCCCAAATACTCCATCAATAATATGTACCATGAATTTTTTTATCATGACAAGTCAGATTTATTTCTGTAACTTAACATGTGAATTAAAAGACTTTACATCAATTTAACAATCAAATTAAACATTGCATTTTGTTTTCGTTAAATTCATTAATTCATCCTACATTTTTAAAGTAGCTATTGCCTGAACACCTCGTCTCTTAAAAGCAAATAAACCAAAACAAAAAAATACGAAATAAACTTGGTAAAGTTCTCAATATAAAGTGTGTTTAAAAGTTTAACTTTGATCAATGGAGGATTGTTTGAAGTTCAGTAATAACCTCACGGTAAAAACTGTGGTGACTGAAATTACAATTTTCACCAAACTAATCTCTATTTCAGGTTCATGAACTCAGCAGAGTCTCGTCCTCGGTAGGAATGTAGGTAGTAATAGAACTGGATCCCAGCATACAGAGGCTGAGAGAATCTGGTCTGGACTCTGTGGAGGAGAGTCATGGTACCAGAGATGCTGTAGAAAGACAGAATACCTGCTCTGTGGTCCAGATACACTCCCAGTCTGGAGGAAACTGGACCTGATACTGGAGTTTCAACACCACCATGCCAGAAAGTATAACCCGTTTTTTGACATGATATTGACCAGGAGTTCTCGTTGAACCCAAACGAACGTTTGTTGGATTTTCCTGCTCTGCTGATGTTCCTGTATGAAACTGCAACATCAACTCCTCTTCCTCTCCTCTTCACCTCCCAGTAGCAACGTCCAGTCAGACTCTCTGCACTCAGGACCTGGAACCAGTCAGTGAATCTTTTCGGAAGATCAGGATAAGACAGCCGATGATTCATTAATGTCACTTTTCTGTTCCCATCAGACAATAATAGGAATTTGTTTGCTGTGTTTAGATGTAGTCTGATTCTACATGAATACTTTAAGAATCCAGCTCTGTTCTTTGCTTCTGGTTGTGGCAGGAAGACACCCACTTCAGTGACTCCATGTTCATCCAGTAAGCAGAGATAACAGATAAACGGCAGAAGATCTTCCTCACCTCATTATGACAAGAGCAGATGTTCTGCTGGAGGTTCTTGCTGGGGTTCGCTAGAATGTGTTTCTGTAATGGTGGAGCATCATAATGAGGCTGATTCTTGCAGTAGGAAGCTGGACAGGTTAAACAGGATTTGACAGCTTTCATCTTCCTCCCAGTGCAGACATCACAGGCCACATCTTCAGGTCCAGCATAGCAGTGATCAGCTGGAGCAGCTTGGAGTCCAGTTTTCTTCAGATCCTCCACCAACTCTGCTAACATGATGTTTTACTCCAGGTTGGTCTCAGCTAATTTTTTTTAAGAGTCATTTTGTTTTTAGAGACTTCATAATTCACTTTAAATGTTGTTTGTGCTGTTTTGTTTATTTTAAATGTCTTCCAGCTCTAGTGTTAAATATTCATTAATGTGTTCTTGCATTATTATTATTATGCCATTAACATTATATTACTTAAAACAACAATACTATAGTTTATTGCAATAACTTCTGAGACAATTTATTATCATTCAGATTTTATTATGGTGACAGTTTAACTTACACAGATTTTTGCTTTCAAAATTCACAACTACTGGATATTTCTTAGCTTAGTAAAACACCAATGTGCACCACTTTTGAATGTTTAGTGTTTCCCAATAATAGGATTTTGACACTAGATAAACAGACGTTTCGCTGGTTTTGAAAAAATGAAGTAAAATGTTTAAACATGCTTCTAAAAACAGAGAAAAAAACCTCAAACCAGATTTATTTATTCACATTTTTCACTCAAGAAGCCAGTTTTTATTATAATTTAAAAACTTATCTCCAGTTTTTGGTCTTCAATTGTTTCTGAGAGATTTGTCCTTTTTTTTTCGGATTTTGTCTACTTTCAGTTTCTACAAAAATCCGTCCACTTGACTTGAACATATTAGCAGAAGAAAACCTGACCATATTTCTGAAGGAATTATGAAATAATCAAATATTCCTGAATGCTTCTTTTGAATTTGTGATGATGAATTAGTAACATATCTGATTACCTCAGTTTGGCCACTAGGGGGAGCAGGAGCCGCTGGAGAAGCCTAACAGCAGTCTCAGCAGGTTTGGTCTTTCGGTTCTGGTTTCTGTGGTAACTGGGTCTGTCACAACCAGTAAGTGTTGCTCCTTATTGAATCCCACTGATGTGTGAGTCAAATCAAATCAGGAAATCCAGCTGGGAGAAAACACAGATAAACACAAAACCTGACATTTAATCTGTCAAGAAACTACAAAGAACTCATTAGCATGTAGCGTTTACATCACACAGAGCTGTGTCAAAATAAAGACTTGTTCGTGGTAAAAAAGTGGATGGGGTGGGTTTTTTTGTGGCTGTTTTGAAATTGATTTATTTTGCATAACTCCAATGGAAACACTTTTTTCATATCACACGAGTCACATGATCCACAACAGGAAGTTGGCACTGGCGCAAACCACAAAGAAGAAGACGACAGGAAGTAGTTAGAGGAATTTTTTTTACATACGGTATATATTTGAGGTGCGAAAAACGTATTCTCTGTAATTTTAATTGCATTTCTTATTTATTTAATGGAAACACAGCAATTAGAAAATTGTGTTTTTTGTTTTTTTTTACATTAGCCAAATATTGACCAAGATTTGTTCACATTTGTCATTTAAATGCAATAAGAACCAGTAGTTAGTCCTTAAAAACAGGTGAACAACAGAACTAACCAAAGAATATCAAAATAGGTTTACTTATGTTATTTTTCTTGCTTTAGATTCAGATTCACAGCAGATCAGGTTGGTTGGTAGATGCTTTATATCACTGAGGCTCCTCACATAATCAGTTTGTGTGTTTATCCTGTTAATGTAATTGCCGTAAAGCGCACACCAGCATCAGGGCCAGTTTCATCTCACTAAAAGCACGGCTCTGCCTGTTTTACGACCACAATACACCGGCATGATGATGACCAGCAGAAAGCTCTGGAGAGATTCACACAGCTGGATGTGCTTCCTTACGCGGAGCAGGTGTTTGTGTTATTTGATCATATATCACATATATATAGACCGGCCTACGAAGTGTTTTCTTTGTGACCGATGGGGGTGTGTGGAGATGGAGGAGATGAAACGGGCCGACAGAAACGCAGCGCAGTGCTACGAGCTCAACATACATAATCAATCAGGCCCCTGTGTGAACGGGAAAGATAAAATATGGGTTACACACAGCGTAGTGGGGCAGGCTGGTGTGTGTAGGATAAAAAGAAAAGAAAAGCTCTGAACAGCACACAGTAAAACACATAAAGCAATGATTTCTAATGCTTTAGATATTTGTGTTTTATCTTTCATTTATTTCTGATAGCGTTTCTGTTTTAAACTAGATATGTTTCATACACAAGGTAAAATAATGACTTAAGAATCCAAATATAAGCTTGTATTAAAAAAAACACAACAGGAATGATTACAGATTGAGGTTTTAATACACGTTTTTCAAAAAAGTGTCAAATGTAAAGGCTCTGACTGCTTTTAAAAGTAAAATAAACATAAAGTTTCATTACAAACCAAGAAAACAAACACTTGGAGTTGACTTTTATTTAGATTAAGGCTAAGTGCTAGTAAGAGCCAAGCTAACAGCTGGTTAGTGTAAAGTTAGCATGCAGTCTAAGTCAAATGTGACTCAAAGTTATTGCTAGTAAGGCTAACAGCTAGGCAGTTTAAAGGTACCAGCATGTAAGAATCATGTTAACAGCTCATCAGTTCATGGTCATTTTAGGCTCTAACTGTAGGGAAGTAATGAGTCAAGCTAACCGCTACTCAAAGTAAGACCAACAGTAATCTAATAGCTCACGAGGCTCAAGCTAGCAGCTTAAGGCTCACACTGACAGTTACTCAGAACCAAGCTAAAAGCTAAAAGCAGGTCCAGCATAGCAGTGATCAGCTGGAGCAGCTTGGAGTCCATTCTTCTTCAGATCCTCCACTAAGGCAGCTAACATCATGTTTTTTTTAGGACAGGTTTTGGTTTGAACTCTTTCCTGCACTGAGGGCAGCTGTAGATTCTTCTCCTTTTCACCAATATTAAGAAATTATTTATTTAAAACTAGCTTCTATATCTTGCTGAAAAGTTATTTACAAGTCTTTTGTCTTTAGTTGAACGCCAGCAACTATTCACTGTTTTACTAGCAGCTGTTGTTGGGCAGCAGAAAACCAACAATTCACAATAACTTGAATTATTAATTAAAAGGGACAGAAATGAAATGAGAACAGTGTGGAGTTTGTTCATCAAGGTAGCAGTGGCTCTTTGTGTGAACATTTAAGCAAAATATAGATTCTTATATTATTGAAAAGAAACTCTTACCTGCACTAAATGGAAAGTATTTTAACAGTACACTTTGTAGCCTTGACATTTATCATAATAATAATAATAATAATAATAATAATAATAATAATAATAATAATAATAATAATAATAATAATAATAATAATAATAATAATAGGTCTGTTTCAGTTTTAAGCCGGTTTGTTTTTCACTGTTTGTTCCTGTTTGTTTCAACCTGCAGCTGAAAAACATCTGTGATCCATCACGACCCAGGAGGTTCTGCTGCTTCCCCACAGAACCATCAGAATCTCCTCAGGTAGAGACAATAAGTCACATGGAAACAGGTGAACCCCAGAGGAGAGAGGAGAGAGTTTGGTGATGAACAGAAACTCCACAAGGAAACAGGCCAATATATTTAGTTTATTTTACTATTATTGGCCTTTTCTTCCTCCTTTTATCTTTTTGTTTCCTTCAGTTTTAAAATATGTTTATTTTTTCAACCACCGTTCTGTTTTTCCCTTTAATTACCTTTCACATGTTGTTCCTTTTTCATAATTTTCTTTACCTTTTCATGCTTTTCTCCCTCTGATTCTTCGCCTTCAGTGGATTTTAAACCCAAAAAGCCATCGGACTGTTTGCAGAAAACAAAGCTCACATGTTGAACACTGCCGGGATTCGGGTTTTGTTTTATTAATGAAGCTCAGAGAAAGATGCTCACACCTCCTACGTGATTTTCTTCTGGTTCTGGTTCTGGACGCCGAGCCCGGTTCTGGTTGCGTAACGCTTTCCGCTCCGCTCTCCCACCAACTCCCACGTAGAGAAACACGAAGCTCTGCTGAGATTCAGACAGGAAACGAGGAGACGGAGGCTGCAGCTGAACTTCATTCTGCTGTGAAATAAATCAATAAATAAAAATCTTTTTTCATTCAAAACTACAGAAACGTTTCCATTGAATTTCTACATGCTGCTGGTTGAAACGTACACAGTTCAACCAGGCGAAGATTATTTTAATTAAACTACATTATAATTTAAAAACACTTCAGTGACTCCAAAGGGAAATAACATTTTAGAAACTATCTATTTTTATGAATTAAACTCAAGTTAATACTAATAAAATCTTTAAATGAAAACAAAAGGTGGTTGTTTGATTGATCTGGATCAGACAGTTTTATTTATTTATCAATATGTTATTACTGCGAGACATATCTGTTCCTCAGAAAACGTCAAATAGCTTCTAAACAGATAATTCTGAATTTATTCAGGAAAATATCATCATTTTTTATGTATATTTATAGAAAATAAAGTCAGGAGAAAAGCCTTAGTTTTTCAAACATGCTTTTCCTGAGACACTAATAAAGATAAATACTTTTACCTTAAATATATTTTCATCTACTGTAAACAGAAAATCATCATAATTAACACAAATAAAGGCTTGAAACATTAGTTTGTATTAATCTAAATAAGTTGTTTAACTTAAAGTGAATTTATTTAAAAACAAACTTTATTAAACAGGATTCTCATTAAAGCTTGTTTTTGTGTTAAAATATAATTGTTATTGGTTTCATTTAATATTTTGACCTTAACTGTCATATTTTCATTCACTGTAAGCATAAAATTATCAACATTAACTGAAATAAAGGCTTAAAGCATCAGTTTGTGTTAAACTGCTTCATTTTAATTTAATAAACTTTTCAGTAATATTCATATTTATAGAATCTGTAAAATAGATTTGAGCTGTACTAATTACTTATCAATTTGACTTTATTAAAAATGTGGCAGAAATACATTCATTTAGGATTTATTAGATTAATAACCATCAGCCCACATTTTTATAAAACTCGTGTTTATTGATTCATATTCATTCATCCAGAACTTTTTCCACTCAACCAGGACAATATTTCCTCTGTTTTCTTTTATTTATAAAAACTTCATTATGTACATCCTCTCTTTATTTACACTATTTCACAGAAAACGATCGTCGGAGAGCCTCACACCTGCAGCAGGTCAGCCCTCCTCCTCAAATACCACTTGTTGCTGGGAAGATCTGTCCAAACTCCGCTTGCTGTTGCCTAGCAACAGCGGCTTATCGAATTAAAGTCTGCAGCCAGCAGCTGATTTAAATTATTTATCCTCCTTTTTTTTATTATTATTATTTGTTTCAATAGCTGAGAAGAAACATGACAGGAAGGTTTCGCTTCATAAACTGAAAACAGAAATTAATCAAAAAGATTCTGATTTTCTAGAATCTGAATTAAAGAGAATTTGGCAGGTGGATCATCAAACCGGCTGATAGCTGCGTTTTTAATCATTTACCGTCAAAACGTGACTAAATGTTCAAACAGGGCAGATTTCTGAAGTTCATTAGATTGAATTTAAACTTGGATTAAATGTGTAATCAAGGGATTAACATGGAGACAAACATAATTATGGTTCAGCTGCGCAAATGAAAAAGATAATAATTATTGGCAGGATGATAAAAAAATTAAAGCTCCCTGACATCAAACATAATAGAAGCTAAATTGTTAAATACCGAATAATATTTTCTCTTAGCAGTGTTGAAGGAGAAAACATGAAAATATGATTTCTGTGCAGATCAAAGCAGAGATAATCTGATCCTCTCTGCTGTTTAATGTTTTTGTCCAGTTTGAAATGTTCCTAAAATTACTGAGTTTAAGGACAGATTAAGAAAAAGCATTTGATTAATGAGTGGCAAAGCCAAATACATCTAGTTTTGTCCTATTTCTAAAGTACATTACATTAAAACAGCTAATGTTTTCAACTGAAGCAGTAATATTGTCGGTGCAACTTTTTGTTTTTTCTACCCGTCTTTCAAGTAATAATTGTGTTTTTGGCTGTAAAAGGAAAGAAAAGGCACAAGGTGGTAAAAGCATTCTGTTTCCATAAACCTTATGTTCATCACATTTAGAAAGTTTACAAGGCTGAATAAAATAAATCAGCTGAATTTAGAGGAGTCTGCAGGAGCTGAGGGTGTAATAATCTCTTCTTTCTTCATATAAATGATGTTTTTATTGTTCCATTTTCTAAAGAAAGATGATAAAGGAAGCACTTAGCTTCAAATCTGAAACATTTAGACCTTGAGCAGCTCGCTGTGAATAACTTGGATATTTCTTTCACTTCCAAAGAGAAACATAAGATTTATCCTTGGACAACTGGATTAAATGTTGGATTTAGAATTAAATTTCACACTTTGAGGTGAAACGAGTTGAAAAACAAACTAAAAACTGAAATGTGTTCACAGCTACAGACAACTTCCCTTTGTTAGCTGTTTTTGAATTAGATCTGATGATGGCTTAATGTAGCAAAGAACAAAAAAAACACCCAAACAAAACACGGTTGCCATGGCGATTCCCGCTTTTTTCGGGGGGGAGAAAGTAGAAAGAGGCAGAGCCACGATTTTAACCTCAAACAAATTAAATGTTTTTCAACTGTAATTAAAAGAAAGTTTTAGAGATTTATGGAGGAATTGTTGCGTGTTGTAAATTATTTATCGTATTTTTGACAGAAACGTTTAGAGATGAAATAAAACGGGAGTGAATTACAGCCCAGCACTCTGAGGGGACGTGGCTGAAAGCTGCAAATCCCACAGCAGTGAGAGACGCATCGCGTCAAAGAGGAGAAAAATTCCTGCATTTTGATGTATAATTTGTTTACGTGGAGATGAAAGTGCAGGAAGGAGATCGGCTCAAATCAAGACGTTTTTGAAAATTTCTCAAAAATAAACAGTAATAGTTGTAATTTTATGTCTCTGACCAAATCTTCTGATTAATATGTAAAATCCTTCCTTTAATTGATCTTTTGTTCTGTTTTCCTCCATCTTAATCAGTTTTATTTTGCTTCTATTATTTCCGGCGGAGGTTTTAGTTGCTCCAGCTGTTGCAGATGTGAGGCTCTGGTTGTGGTTTCTGGGTCGGTTCTCCCTCTTCATGATGCGGAAATGATATTCCAGCCGCAGCAACATGGCCGAAAAACCACCGGTTTGAGATCAACACTGACCGGAGACGAGCGCCGGTGCGGTTTGGTAGGTTTGGTTAGTTTAAACAGCATCTCCGCCTCCTCATTGGTACAGCAGCAAAAAAAAAAAAGAAAAAGAAAAGGAGAGAAATCCCTCGTTCATCAAACATTCATATATTACATCCATTATTCTTTTTGATTCATCGTCCAGCAGCAGGTTCTTTCTGTCCGTCCGTTTCTGGTCGTGTTGTAACATTCACAGCTGACTGACTGGTTCAGTCGGACTTTGGTCAACAACAACAACAACAAAGAGTCGGTTTCTGTAGCCTCCTTCAGTCTGATTGGTCGGTTTCTCTCTCATTTCAGGTCCAAGTCGGTCTTGGTGTCGTCCAGGTCAAAGTCCAAAACGAGCAGCTTGGTCTCCTCGGTGCCGTTCCTGCTTCCTGCAGCGCAAACCAGCCGGGTGTCGGACGCTCTGATTCGCCAAACCACGCCGCCTGAGGAGCAACGCAGAGTCAGTCAATCAATCAATCAACTAATCAAACCATGTTTCGTTATGGGTCTTGATGCAGAGCAGAACCAGAACCAGAAGACCTGAACGGTCTGGAAGGTTGCTATGACAACAGCAGATCTTTAATGTATTCTGGGGATAAACCTTTCAATGAATCATAAACTAACGTCAGTATTTTAAAGTCTATTCTCTCAGTGTAGGGATGTTAGAACCGGGTTTATGTGCTCCATCCTCCTGGATTTAGTCAGAACTCCAGCAGCAGCATTCTGGATCAGCTGCAGCTGGAGGACTGATTCCTTAGACAGACCTGTGAAGATTCTGTTGCAGTAATCAATGTGACTACAGATAAACACATGGGTGAGTTTCTCTAGATCTGTTTGGGACATTAGTCCTCTGATCCTGGAGATGTTCTTCAGGAGATTGAAGGCTGATTTTGTAACTGTCTTTATGTTGCTCTGACTGTTCAGGTCAGAGTTCATCACTACTCCCAGGTTTTCCTGATCTCTAGTTGACCCTCTTCAACGTTCCTCTTTAGAAAAACACTCATTTTAAAGGGGAAACATCAGTTTTTAATCCATTAATAAATGTTTTTATTTTGAGTCCTTAAAAGTGCAGAAAAATTTGATTTGCTCTGATCCAGTGCTGTGCAGGTACAGAGTTGGGTAGTAACTGTTTACATTTACTCAGTTACATTTATTTGAGTAACTTTCAGGAGTATTTTTACTACAAAGTACTTTTTACTTTTAATTTTATGATGAAGTTTTTCTTCTCTTACGTGAGTCAAACACTCTCTGCCTGAAACTCGGTTGGATTTTCACAAGTTGCTCTCAAACATCCAGATGTGTTTGACACCCACCTGATCCGCGGCTCTGCAGCGCCACCACGTCCCGCAGCCAGGCGCCGGTCCGCAGGTCCCACAGCTTGACGGTCCCGTCGTCGGAGCTGGACAGAACCAGACCTCTGCAGAACTGCAGGCAGGTCACTGCAGACTGGTGTTTATTGGGACCTTAACGAAGACCAGAAGGTCAGTCCTCGGACCACACAGGCGTCTTTGACTCCATGTTTGGTCAAACGGGTTTCTGTTTTCAGATCCCACCTTGCAGCGTGTGAAGACATTGTCCGGTCCGGATGTCCCACACTCGAACGGTGGAGTCGGCGTTCCCGGACACCAGGATGTTGTCCCGCAGCTCCATCCCGCTCGTCAGCGACTGATGGCCGGTCAGCGTGTGAACACATCCGCCTAAACACACCATCAAAGTCAAGGTCAACGAGAGGTCGTTTCATCCTGAAGGGGATTTAAAAGCGTCATAAAATCCACATTTTTAGAGTGAAGTTCACTTTTCAAGACATTTAATCGACACATAGCGATAAATTGTCCCAGAAATTATTGGGATAAACAATAATATTGCTGTTTGGAAATCACTGTCAAGTAATATAATGTTTATGGCATGAAAACTCAAGAACACATTCTCACAGATCAATAAACTTCAAATGAACGTTTAAAACTGGAAATGAAATATATTTTAAATATCCAAAATAAATAAACAAACAAAACAGTAGAAACAAAGGAAATGAATTAGAAAAACATTATTCTTCAAAAAAAGGTTTAACTGAGACTAAAGCACCAGACAGAAAACTTTTCTCATCCTGAGGTGGAAACTGTTTTAATTAATCCTTCGATTTATTGATTTATTGCTTATTGTGGCAGGTCACACATGAATGAAAATGTTAATCTATCAGTGGATTAATTGATTACTGCAACAATATAAAGCCAATCAGAAAGCAGGTTGAGGGAAACATGAAGGCCTGTCTGACGTCAAAATGTCTTTTTGTATCGTTTCCTTTCTGCTGAAAACATTCAACAAACTGTCCTCACCACTTCCTCTTAGTCGGCCATGTTTGTTTACGCTGAACTCACGTTTAGTCTCCGATCTGAAATCTGAATGAAATTTGTTCACCACGCGCTGTTCAACTGATCCTTCAGTCGCTGAGATTTATTTCTGTGTCTCTCAGGTCTGGAGACTCTTGCAGTCTAAAACCAACCTGTGAGGATGTAGAGTGGATGTGCTGCATATCTACCTGTCTCCACGTCCCAGACTCTGATTGACGTGTCCAACGAGCCGCTCACCACGAAGACGCCGTCAAACTGCATGAAAACAGGAAGAAACACATTCAGCTGCAACTACAATGACAGAGCTGGAACACACTCGCTGTGTGTGTGTGTGTGTGTACCTGCAGAGAGTACACTCTGTTGGTGTGACCCTGCAGAGTGTGCAGACACACCTCCGTCTCGGGGTCCCACACCTTCACCATGTAGTCGTATCCGCCCGACACGACGCGGCGCCCGTCGTACTGGACGCAGCGCACCGCCGCCATGTGGCCCGTCAGCACGTGTTCGCAGCGGCCCGTCGACACGTCCCACACGCGCAGCGTCGTGTCCCGGGAACCAGACACCACCCTGTGACAGAGGGTATGATGTCACTGCAGCCTGAGCCAATCAGAATGCGGCGCGTACCACTTTAAGGGTTGATCTTCTGATTGAAACACTAAATAACGATCAGACAACGAATCCCAGTGAAATATCAGAAAAATATAAAACTAAAATTATTTAAAATCTTTTCTTTACCTTTGATTAGGAGAATCTGAATTAGAGCTCAAACAATTAATCAATTATTACAATAGTAAACTAATTTTGTATCAATTAATTGTTGAATGTGCCAATATTTCTTTTAGCAGATTAATCAATTAGTTGTCAGAATAATCAATAGAATAATTGATAACTAAAATAACTGTAGTTCATGGATACAGAAGATATGAATTCAGCTGTTGACTTATTAAACAATTATTAATTGATTACTTCCATCTTTTAATGTATTTATAATCTATAAAATGATTCAATAGATTAAAAGAAAAAAATCTGCAGATTGTGCCAATTTCTTTCCGATTAATCGATAACTTGAGAGAGATAATTGATTAATCAATAGAATAGATCAATTAAGTTGAATAAATTGAGTATTCAACTATTGTTGACTATATTGTAAATGTCAGTCAATAGAATATATTGATTAACTGATAGAACAAATCAATTGAACAATGGAATAAATTGATGAATAAAACAATGGTGTTAAATGTTCTGATTTTCTGTCTGACTATTCAGTTCTTCATCAGAATAAATGGATTGATGGACAGAATAAATTAACGGCCGACTGCAGAACGTGAAGCTCAATCTGCTCATATTTACCTTTTTCTAATGAATTATTGACGACTCCGTGTTTGTTTGCTCTCGTTTTCGCTCTCCTGGCCTTCAGCGCTTCCATTCAAGCCCGGCCGTGATAAACGACGCCACCACAACAATAAAACACCCTGCATCAGCAGGTTGCCATGGAGACGGGTACCAGCCACACAGACGTGCTCGCACAGACGCGTGTTAGTGCGTGTGCTTTCTCAGGGTCTTTGTGGTTGCTGTGGAGACGGCACGTTTATTCCCCCTACCCCCTGTGAGTGAGTGAGTGAGTGAGTGAGTGAGTGAGTGAGTGAGTGAGTGAGTACCTGTCGCCGTGCAGGTGCATGCAGCGCACCGTGGACGTGTGGCCGTACAGGGCGTGGACGCACTCGCCGCTCTCGGCGTCCCAGACCCGCAGCGTCCGGTCGGTGGAGCCGCTGATCACCGTGGCGCCGGACATCTGACTGCACCACACGCCGCCGCTGTGGCCCGTCAGCGAGCGCAGACACTGAGGGACAGAGAGACGATTAGCGTCACAGATCTGATGACCACATGTGGAGTCAACAGCTGGTTAAACTTTATAAAGAAACATCTTTTAGACATAAAGATTATTAAAACAACTATTTTACCAGTTTTTTATGGAATAATTACATCAGATTTTAGAAAGAAAACTATAAATTAACATTCTATATTAAATACATTTTTAGAAATGTTAACACTGTAGTTAAGTTAAATATTAACTTTGATTATGTGGACACAAAACTGTAAAGTTTTCTTTTTAGATTTAGGACATCCTGAAATGACAAAGGTAATATATTTAAAATTAAAGATATAAACCCCAAAATGTGTTTTCTTCAGTCATGTGAAGCAACTCAAAAATAATTTATTAAAATTTGAGATATTTGGAGATTAACTTAAGTTTAAGAGCATGAATCAAGTCTTATTTTTGGTCAGAAATTACTTTAAAAGTGGAATTTCACAGATTAAATATCTCTACTGATGCTTTTTCTGATATATTTTAATATTAACTCAATGAAACTTAAACACACAAATAGCATCAGACTTCTTAATTATCACACTGATGTATTTAACATAATAATAATAATAAACGGCTCCAGGCAAAAATCTTCATGGAAATAAACTAACAAAACCGAGAACAGAATGACAAAAGGAAAATCTTAAATTGACCTTGTTTGTTTGCCAGTTTCCACAAATTAAATGAATAATAAATGAGTTTTTTTGTTCAAACTTTCCTGTGAATGAATTTCGTCCTCAAAGTCACATTCTTTACAAACCAGCGTCAATATTTGTTTTTACTTTCACAGACGGAGTCGAAGGACGTGCAGACAGACAACAATCCGGTTTCACCTCGGCGGTGTTGGGGTTGCCATGGCAACGACACTAAAGGGGGATGAGGGAGGGGGCAGGGAAACTTTTGACCTCAGATGCTGAAGTTTGTGTAAAACAAAAACAAACCTGAAGAACAAACACTTTCATCGCTCCGGGATGCAAAATGACAGTTATTTAAAACCGTTTTCATTCTTAAGTTTTCATGTTTTAAGTGTGTTTGTGTTTTCAGAGGAAATGTCCTCACAACGTGAGGAAGTGAATGTTGGCAGCGAGGCAGGTCCGGACAGAAACAGCAGCAGGTGTGTCGCGCTGAAGAATGTTCAACCGAAACCAGAAAAAAGTTTGTTAAAAGGTCACATCCACTGACCTCTTCAGGCTAAAGGAGATATGAGGGAACATGACGCATTTTTGTGCTTTTCAGAAGCACAAATATACAAAAATTCATCACAACAGATGCAGCTGCTATCGTTTCAACATGTGAACTTTGAGCCGAAACTCTCAGGATGAACTCTGAACTCTCACCTGTCCCGATAGGAAGAAAGCCCCGTGATAGCGGTCGGACTTTATGGGTGTTTTGAAAAATGTTTGCACATTTTTGGAATAGTTAAGACCCATAAAACCTTCTAACGACCGGGTTTATCTGAACAAAAACTCTCTCTGATCTGAAGAAATGCAAACACAGCCAGGCAGCGTGACAGACCAAATGATAACGATTACAGAAATATTTAAAACTTCCAACTATAAGGTTACATAATTAGTATTATTTCAGAACGGAAAAGAAGCAACTAGTCATTCTATCATTAAAACATCAATACTTGTTAATAATGACAGTCATATTAATCTCATAATGATATTTATTTGTTGTTATTTTTGTTAGAAAAGTAAAAACTTCTAAAATATTTCTTTAAGCGTTTCATTATTTATAAATATAACATGAATCCGGTTGTAGATAAGAAAGCAGCCGCAGCGTTTTACTGAGTTAAAGCAAAAATAATTTAGAGTTAATGAAGGTGTGCGTTCTTCACACTGCTTTACCATCTTATGCTAGTTAGCAGGGTTAGCATTAGCAACCATAAACAGCAAAGAAAAAATCTAGAAAATCTGCATCCTAAACTTGGATCAGGTCAAAGGTCGTTTAGCTACAGGATAATGTGCTCCTTCACTAAAGCGAGTGTTAAATTATGTTATTTGGCAGTACTTGACATTTCAGGTACAAAAAGATAGAAAAATAAAAAATGGTGATGCTTTTCATCAATATGATGTTATGAGTATTTTTTAGATGCATCTTTTTCTCCAAATGATCGAGTATTCACTACAGGAATGCAACATTATTGGATTTTAGGCAATAAAATGTTTATTTCCTTATTTTAAAAAAGGGACTTAATTATTTGTTTTTAAATGTACTTCTAACATTATGTAAAAATGAATTAATTGGTTAAATGAAAAACACAGAATGTGCCAATTTTTGTGTCCGATTAATTGATTAATCATCAGAACAATCGATTAATCGTCAGAATAAATTGATAGAATAATTTATTATTACAATAATAGTTAGTTGCAGCCCTACTTTAACCATAGAAGTATTTATAAAAGAGTTTAGCTGTTAGAAGAGACTAATTCCTACTTCTGAAGCCGCTGCTGCAACAGAAGTTATTTAAAGGTAGTTTATCTGGATCATTTCTGTCTTTTAAACCTTCACTGACTGTTTAATGACGGATCCAGAATGTTTTTATTTCATATCTGTGTTTGTTTAAGGTTGAGAAGGCAGACAGAGCAGCATGTGACAGATCACCGTTGACTCTCTTTCTTTTTTTTTTTAACCTGTTACTCAGGTAAAAAAAAACACAATGTGTGTTGAACTAACGCTGCTGCAGGCTGAGTGTGAAACACACCCAGACCAACACAACTGGTCCGTCTGCCTCCACGTTACACCGCTCAGCTAAATCCGCCTCACGAGCAACCTTTTATAAGTTACGTTTAAAGCCAACAACACAGGCTAAAATTACGGCTAAAAAACTTAACACAATATAAGTATTTTATATCTGATGGTTTTGGTAGTTATTGATTAGTTTTCTTTTTTTTTAAATATCTGAAATAATCTCCTGCGTTTTATTTTATTTTTAAGAAGTCATAAGGAATAGTGACAGAACTTAAAACTGCTGATACTCAACTGGTTGCTAGGTAACGAAAGAGTGAGTGAGTTGCTAGGTAACCAAAGACAGTGAGTTAGTTGAATCCACTCAATTTCTTAGCATGCTAAATCCCCCAGAATGCCGTGCGGTTGTGGAGTACAGTGAAAATTTTATCGGACGCAAAATCAATTGATAATGATCATGTGTCTATCACAATACATATTTGTATTTTTAGGAGTATTTTTACAACGCTGTACTTTTTACTTTTACTTGAGTAATTATATCATAAAGTCAACTCTAACTTGAGTAAAATTTCTCACCAGACAGACACAGTTTCTGCCGTTTCTGCTAAGGTCTCATTTTTTTTTTAATGAAAGAAATTGATTTGGAAAAATTTATTTTGGCTTGCTTTTGTTAATTACATGAATTATTGTTATATTTTGTTGTTAAAATGCCCTAACCCTTTATATTCTGGTCCATCTGATGATGTAATTTTTAAATATTAAGTGGTTGACAGTTTGATCAGTTACTCAGTACTTTTTACCAAATATTTTTTACTCTGACTGCAGTAACTTCTTGGATGGCTACATTTTACTTTTACTTGAGTAACAATATGTTGAAGTAGTGCTCCTCCTACTTGAGGACAGTATTTGGGTTCTCTGCCCGCCTCTGGTTTTTACTGATTTCTTGTCCAGCCTCGTTGAGCTGCAGCAGCAGAAAGCAGTAATCTGCATACTAAGTGGCTCCCTACCTTCCCAGTGACGGCCGACCACACTTTGAGCGTGTTGTCGTCCGAGCCGCTGACGATCAGGTCGCCGCTGAACTGGAGGCAGGTGATCACATGATCATCATGGCCTTTCAGCACCTATGAAAAGGTGAAGAGTCAGTGGGTGTTTACGAAACGGAGGCTGGTTTGTTGGGTCTCAGCTGAGCTGGATGGTACCATGGGTTCCCTCCTGTCGCCCATCCTCCAGTTGGTCTCTATGCGATGCTGTCTGATGTAGACGGATTTCCACGGGCTGAACGACGCGTCGGGCCGAACGCTCTCTCTGCGACGATACGGCACGCCGTCTGATATGCCTGAAAATAAAACGCAACAATAATACAACAGAGTCCAGTTTAATGGCTGTTCTTACAGTTTTAGATGTAAGAAATTAAACCATATTTTTGGTTAATCTGTTAATTACAGTTTTATCAATGGAACGAAGCCCAGTTCATTTAAGTAGGAAAGTGCGAGAGCAATTTTCAGACTGACTAATTACATTTTTGTCCAATTAAAATTAAAATTCTAGTTTAAATTTTCACCACAAATATTCAACTTTCAATGGCTTAATACGTTCACTTTATATATTTAATTTAATTTAAATAGATCACTTTGGTTGCAATTCTAATATATTAACAGTAATCAGTATTTGTAAAGTGAGGAACATAAAAACTCCAGACACTTTGTATTTTGAATAACTGCACAGTATTTTATGCCCTTACTGTGCAATATTTTATTTTTAGTTTATATTTATAGTTATGCTTTATTTTATTTATGCTTTATTTTATCTTTGTGTGAACCTACATGTCTTGATTGACGATAATTTTGCTGCTGAATTTCAATCTGGATAAATAAAAGATATTTCTATTTTATTCTATTTAAAGCTAACAGCTAAAATTGATAATTAAGTTAATGCTAATTAAATTAAAGCCTAAAACTATAGCTAACTACAAATATGGTTGTCATGCGAGTTCTGAGTCACTTTATTATATAAATCCCAAACAATATATTATTAGAAATAACCACAGAAAAAGCTTTCAAAACAGTAGGTTGGCTCTAATAAGGTAAGCTAATAATATAATTAGCTTACCTTATTAGAGCCAATAATAAGGTAAGCTAATAATATAATTAGCTTACCTTATTAGAGGTAAGCTAGCATTAGCTGCTATAGGTTTGACGTTGGGTCTATATTTATGCTTTTTGCAGTTTTAAGCTGAGTCCTACTAACATAACAGTCTTTGGTGTTACTGCTCTGAACAAAACAGCATCTGCTGTAGCTTCAGTTTAGCTAGCTAGCTCTGAAAAAAGTTGAAAAGTTGTTCCATTAGTATGTGAATGGAACGATGCTAATGAAGGCTAGCTGGATCTGTATTCTGACTGACTTCTTGTGAACAGCAACACTGTTCCCAGCGGCGCGGTGTGAGGGTTAATAATTAGCCTTATTTATGGAGCCGGTGAGCTGCAGTTAGCGCTCCCTTCATTAGTATGGCTGTGGTGTGGCGCTAACGTTAGGTAGCCTCATTGGTATGGCTGCTGAGCGCTGGCAGTGAATCTCAACTGACTGGCTCAACGCCCAGCCACACACACACACACACACACACACACACACACACACACACACACACACACACACACACACATCCACTGCATTGCGCTGAATGAAAGAGTAGTGACGGATTGCTGTATGAGCATGTAACCCTCAGGTTTTAAGGAGTTTCACATGCAGAAAATTTGTCTTTTAGCTTGACTTCATGTTTTTCTTTTGTTTTACCTTTAAAATAATAACACATATGAAGAGTTTCTGCTCTGATGACGCTTACAAATTGCTTGAAGCTTCACAAACACATTTGTTTATAAACTACTCCTTCTGTATCGCATACTTGCACTTCATGTATTTAAAGTAAAATCCTATTTGCATGATACTCAACTCTGCCAAGACTCCATTAGGAAAATACTCAGTCCATTAGCTATAAATAAATCTGGCAGAGGGCAATTTAACAGTTTTTATATAATCTTTCCAAAGTAATAATTTTCATCATCTTGTATTATTTTAGATTGATTATATTTATGGTCAGACAAAGAAAAAAACAAGTCTACAAATTGAAACTTATGTGATTAGAATACAAGTAAAATCAACAAAGCTCATTAATTTGGAGAGCCAGTTTCTACCCGAATGATTCAAGAGGTCAAAACTCCTGAAGTGGCTTAACGAACCTCGTAAAAACGCTGCATTCATAGTCAGCTACAGGGAAAACTAGAGGAAAAGTAGTGAAAATACAAAGAAACATTTCTTATTTTATTCTTTTTCTTGTAGGAGTTTTCATAAAATTACCATTACATTTTTCTAATTTTCCTACTTTATGCAGAAAGTATTATGGTTTTATTCTTGTAATTTAAAAAGACCCCAGACCATTATATTCCACTGTATTAGAGCTGAAACGATTAATCGTGATTAATCAATTCTTCAAATAATTGTCAGCAAATTTAGTAATCAATTAATCAATTCCTGGAGTATAAAGAACAATTTACTCATAAGAGTAATTAAGTCAAAACTGTAATATATATATAATTTTAGTTTAGCTAGCTCTGTAACTATATATATTGCATTTAAGATTAAAAAAAAAAGTCCTTCTTTGTCTGTAAATATGTTCTGCTATACATCCTTGCTATGTTATTGGGTTTTAGGCAATAAAATGTTTATATTATCATTTACAATAGAAATAAATGATCTATTTACATTTTCCTAGTGTATTTCTAATATTGCATAACAAGGCTTAAATGGGTAATTTAAAAATCAGGAGAATTTCCCAATTTACTATTTGATTAATTGATTAATCGTCAGAACAATCAATTACTAAAACAGTCTTGAGTTGTAGAGTTGGCCTGGATTCAAAGTCCAAACAAAAAGAAGCTCAAATTAACTCCAAGGATCACAAAAAAAAATCCACATTTTCCAAAAGGTTTGCTTAATTGATAAAATCGATTATCGCCCAGCCCTGGTAAAAGGCTAATCTGACCAGTGTTTACCTTCCTCACGGCATTTCTCCCGCCACAGCAGGTTGTCTTCGGCCAGGATCCTCCAGTACCTGCAGGTCTGCGCCGCCTGCAGCAGATCCCTCGGGGCCAGGAAGGTGAGCACGTACAGGGCGAGCTGCGCAGACGGACGTAAACACACAGTTAAAACGCCGAGCTCCGTCTCTGACACGCTGGTGGAGTTTTCAGGCTTTACCTCTTTGGGGAGCAGAGATATGAAGTCTCTCTGGAACTGAGGCTCGATCACCTGCATCATGTGCTTCACCTGGCTGGTCTCGCACCGATCGATCAGCTCGTCCAGAGCCAGCAGCCTCTCCGGGCCGCTCCACGTCTGCAGAAAGAGAAAAGTAAGGAGAGGAAGGAAGATTATGATACCGTATTTTCAGGACTATATAGCGCACTACACTATAAGCTGTAGCTACAATTGTTTTTTGTTTGTTTTGTTTTGTTTTTTTAAAAACTGAAGTACATATTTAAGCCGCACCGGGCTAAAAGCCGCCGGTATCTCCGCCGCTCTCGGTTTTCCACAAGGACCCAGCAGAGGGCAGCAGAGGGCAGCGTCCTGCTGGATTTATTAAGGCGCAGCCCTCCGTCTGCAAAGCCGAACCACGGTTTCGTTCACACCGACTTTACGTGCAGCGGCTCTATTTCCTCCCTGTACTGCCAGATCGATGGCCCTCAACTTAAAAAGCTGCATCATATGAGTTTGAAGAAATTTTTCCGTCGTGCTTACTGCAAGCTGAAAATTAGCACTTTCTTCTTTTATTTCCAATTTTGACTTCCAATGATTCACTTCCTGCTAAAGAGCCCCCTGGCGGTTGAAGGAAAAAATCCACAGGAAAAGCAGCATGGTTCAAAGTGTAGGAAAAAGTAGCGGCTGATAGTCCGAGAAATACGGTATTTCTGAGCCAGGAGACTCATTAAGCTTCCTTGAACAGGTTGGGGTAAGTCTGTAAGAGCTCGATCATTTCCATTTGGAAGACTGATTTCCGTTTGTCTCTCTTTCCTACAATGGTGCGTTCAGGCCACGCTAGGAAAGTAAAAATAATAAAATTACGATAATGAAGTTATAATAATATGAAAATAAAGTTGTAATATTCATACCTTTGTGACTTGATTCTCGTAATATTCTGACTTTATTCTCATGAGTTTATTCTTACAATATTATGACTTTTTTCAAATTTTCTGACTTTATCCTGGTAATTTTATTTTTCCTTAGTATGGACTTAATACTCTGGTACTTTGTACCAAAGACTGGATGATAAAACATTTGTAGGGCAGAAATTTGCCGTCTCGGTTGTTTATTTATTTGGGATTTATAAAATATCTTCCAGTTCCAGCCTTAAATTTTTGTGAGAAATAAAAGCATGTTGATCTTTGAGAGGGCGTTATATTAAATTTTATTTTATAAAAATGGTCTCATAAAACAACAGTATTATCTAATGGGTCAATTTATCATCCAGAGAAATTTGTTATCAGTAAAACCAGCTGACCAAAACGTGCTCGAGTTCCACTTTGGTTGCTAGGTAACGGGGTTGCTGGGTAACGGCGCAGTGGCCTGTGAATTTTTTAAGATTTGAAACGGCTCACAAAAAACCCATCAATTTACTACAATAAAAAAGTCCAGGTTTTGTTTTCTAAAGCATTTTGGTTGTTTCTGGAGGCAGAAGAAACCCAAATGGAAAAAAATACATGTGAAAAATGTGAAATTTGAATATATTTACTAATTTTCTACTTGTTTATATCCGTTACTAGATACTTTTTGCTTTGTTCAGTGTTCTTTCGTTTCTTTGCTGTTGGTTCATCGTGCCTTCTTGAATCTGGAGCCGTTTGATGTCCCTCTCTACAAAAGAAGACTCCATGTTTTTTTAATCTGGCCGTTTTTTTAATCTGGCTGTGTGCAGATGAGTCGGTTTATGCGGGCCGCGGTCGGCTCCTTTCAGCGGTTGCATCAGGACAGCTCGGAGGCAGCACTTTGCAGACGCACTCAAAGACCGAAATCTATTCAAGAAGATGCAGAACGTGAAGAAATGTGGATTGTGCTCTGCAGCGCTGCAGGACAGGAGAGGTGGAGTCTGAAGACCGAGTGAGTCATCCGCCATCCGGCACCGGCCCAAAGAAAAAACTGAACGAGCCTCAGAAAGCCTGCAGAACCGCTGATTAGGGCAGCTTTACAAGATCACAAGAGAAACGTGACATAAACAACTAAACAATACTGGCAGAAAAAAGTCTTTTGAATCTGTCTTTTAAGAAATAATAAACTTTCTGTTTATTTATCTGATTCTAGGACTGCAAATGAAAATTATTCTGATGATCAGTAAGAAAACGGCCACAGTTTTTACGTCTTATTTATGCTATATGAGAAGTACATTGAGAGGTAAATAAACATAAAAAATAAAGATAATTCTATAGATTAATTGCTCATCTTAATATCAATACAGTGCAGAGCCAAAACGATTAATGGTGATTCAGCGATTATTGGAAAAATCGTCAGCTAATTTAGTAATTGATTAATCGTTGTCTGGAACGTACAGACTCAAAAAAAGGCCAGTTTCTGGAGAAGAAAAAACATATTCATTGCAGTAAATAAGCTAAAACTGTACATTTTATTTACATTTTCCATTTAAGATGAAAACATATTTAACTATAAACAGGCTTTAACCAAAACTCCTCTAGTGCACAAACATATTTTTAGTTTTATCTGGTCCAGATTTACAAAAGGAATGCAATGTCATTGCATTGTGGGCAACAATATATTTAATGCATTTCTAATACTGTATAAAAAATGCTTAAGTGTTTGAATAAAAAACTGTTTCCCTTTGATTAATCATCGGAATAATAGATTAATCTATTACTGAAATAATTAGTAATACTGTTACTGTACTGTTAGCCCCAGTACAGTGTAAGGTGGATCTGTTGACTAATTTAACTGATGAATAATTAGATAGAAAAGTTGCTGTACGTTTTGTTGTTTACAGAATTTGAATCAGGTGAAGCTAAAACTTTGAAACTTGAGGATTTCTGTTCAGAATATATTTACTGAAAAAGAAGATTTTTCATCTTAAATGCAATTGTATCAAATTTTTTAACTGCATTGGCTTAATTAATGCTTTCAATGTGTTGTTCTTTCAGAAAATGGGAGTTTCATGAGTCTGTGTAATCCAATTAACAATCAATCAATTACTAAATTATTTGACGATATTTCAACAATCAATTAATCATGATTAATCGTTCCAGTCCTACTGATTCTAAATATCTTAGAAAAATAAATAATTTCATTGTGATTTAACAGGTTTACCTGGAAGGTGAGAAGCCAGTCCTGCAGCCCGGAGGGAGGTGGGCCGGAGTTGACGCGTCGGCGCTGAGCTGAATGCCCATTGGCTAGCCGCAGGTCGCCGAAGGTCGTGGGCGTGGCCTGAGCCAGACTGGAGGGGCTGCAGGTCAGAGCAAGAAGTATGAGTGAAATGAGGTCTCACTGTATTTAATCTGGGTTTTATGTGAGGAAGTAACTCATGATTTTAAAAAGGGAGAAAAATAATAAAAGTTCATTTTTTCATGTAAAAATCTGAAAAGTGTGGCTTGAATGTGAATTTTGCTGCCTCAGTCAAATCTTTCTACAGCAAGTATTTTGGGTACATCTCATCTTTACAAGCTTCTGCTAAGCTAGTTCCCAGATACAGTTCAGTCAGATCATTTTCAAGTCTTGTAATAGATTGTGGTCTTTGACTAGGCCATTCTAAGAAATTAATCATTTTGTCCTGCAGGAAGAGAAATCTCAACCCAAGTTTTGAATTTTTTCCAGCGTCAGTATACGTCAACTTCCATGCTCCTGACAAAGCAAAGTATTCCCTCAGTATGATGCTCCCACTACCATGTTTCACAGAGCGAGCGGAGAGCTCATGATGACCTGATGCCTGGTGGAGATTTAAAAACCCACAGATCTGTTTACTGTGGCTCCTGAAGGGAATGATCTGCACTGGATGTTTTATTTAGGGGTTTCAGAGTGAAAGAGAGGAATCTGAATCTGAACGCCACACTGTTCCCATAATTTAAACCTGAGTGTCATTTAGCTTTTGTTTCTCAAATACATGCTGCTATAATCCCAATAAACTGAAAGTTGTAGTTTATTGAAACAAAATGAGATTGCTGGTAGCTTCAAGGTGATTATCATCTTTAAATGGAGGTGATGAAGCGTTTCATCTGCTGTTCCAGCAGCTGTGTTACCTGAGGTACCCGTTCCCCTTGCAGTGCTTCTTTCCTGAGGGGAACGGCCGGCCATCTGGACCGTGATCCAGCTTCCTCTTCATCTGAGGTTAAGAAGAAAAGACACAAAGTCTGTTAGAAAACAACCCAGAGAGCCAGAATCTGAGCAGGCTGTAAAGCAAAAGTCACAAAAACAACGAGAGATGAATAATGGCAGCATGTGAAGTCTTTGCTAATACAATATTTATTTTACTGAGAACTCACTCTTCTGATTCATGTAATCAAGCCCTATTCTTTCTTAAAGTTGTGTTCATATTTTTACTTTATTTAATCAAGTAGATTAATTTAAAAAACTTCATTCAAATTAAGATTGAAAAACCTGTTGCCCTCCTCGCCTGTGGGGGCGCTGCAACAAGAACCAGGGAAACGACAAAAACACCTCTGAGGAAGACACTGAGCATAACTTCAGGAAATGTTGACAGAAATGGAGTAGCTTCAGATTTTAGTGCTTTTGTCTTTGATAAAAAAAAACACAACCTCCAGCCATTTCTCCAGCTAGCGCTAAAGTTACACGTTTGTTTTGGTTTTATTCACCCACAAATCTATAACATCTATAACAGCTAACGAGCTAGCTGGCTGGCTAGCCTCTTCAAATACAAATTCAATTGAACATCGTTGATGCCAAAGGGAAATTAAATTGTTGCTGTCGGTATGTAATAGGATCATCTCTTTGTCTTCTTTACAATTAATACACTTTAACATTCGTTTTAAGAAAATGTAATAATAGTCAGGCTTTCATGAGTAACTTTGCAACGTTTTGTATGTTTTTAACAGTTATAATAATTAACAATATAAAACAATGTAAAACATGTGAAGTTTGTCAAAATTTGTTTATTTAGTCTCCAAATTCATTTTGTTTAGAGAAAAATGTATTTTCTCCTGACATTTATTGGTACACAAGTTACACTGCTCATGACAGTTGTTGGTTGCCGTAGCAACCAGTAACTGACAGCTCCTCCCCCTTTTCTCTGTTGCCATCTAGCCATGTTTCATTAAAAGTATTGCATTTGAACATATATTTTTGTGTAATTTTGCATGTTTTTAACTATTATCAAAATTCCGTTTGGCATGTCAGCCATATTTAATTTAGCAACTGTTGAATACGTCGCTCTGTAGTTTGCCTCAGGTTATCTCTTTGCATTTTATTTAATATATTTGGGCAGCTGCTGGACTGATGTGAACCACCAACTTAATTTCCTCTCTTGTTTGAATAAAAACAGTGAAGCTGAGTGGGTCTGCTGTGAAGTCGGCCATGTTGGGTCAGTGGACAAATAAACAGAACCTGTCTGACATTTTTGGATGACATAAACCCAACGTCCTTGTGGAGAATCATTAAGCGTTTAATTTTAGCAGCTACATCTCTGGTGGAAGAAGCAGAACATGTTCCTGTAAACATTTGTGGGTTTCTGGGTCGTCACTGATATCATAAAAAACCCTCAGAGCAGCTGCAGCCGAGTCCAGAGGTAACGAGGAGATGCAGATAAACGTTTTCTCCTGGAAACTCCCACAGTGAGAGGGGAACAGAGACACAGCGACCCGGAGGTCCGATCCAGCCTCCCTCCTCCGACTCGCTCTCCTTCAGCCAGTGAATGAAAGCAGGAATGCAGAAAATCGGAGGAATGTCGCCGGTGCAGCGCTGCTTTAAAATAGAACGCTGCAAGCTAACACACACCAACCTGTGTGTGATTCTCTATAAAATCTAATTCAGAATCTGCTTTCTGTTTAATGACTCTTTAGCTTTCAACAACAGATGTCACATCTGTTGGTGGCAATTCTGCTAAAAAACACTACCCCAAAAAAAACCTTGACTTTGTGGTAAAAGCCAAAAGAATGTGTTTCCTGTTAGAACCAGAATAACTCAGTCCTGATGTTTTAACTCTGACGCTGCAGCAGAGTCTGCCATCATCAGTGACCTCGCTCCAAACCCATTCATCAGCTCCCACTGTTCCCAGTAGGAAGATATAACGATACTAACGATTAGAAAAGCCACATTTTGCTTCAGTTTTGCAGATTAGTGCTCCTCTTTTGTTTTATTTAGTGATAAATTGATCAAGTTTTTCCTTCCGATTCAGAATTCTGGTTTTCTGTGTGAAATTCACAGGTTTGTAGATTTTATTGTCTAGCATTTGTAGATTTTTCTGTGGAAAATTGTATAAAACCAGTTTTTTTGTCAAGCATATCTAAAATATGTGTTGAAATACCTGAGCTCAACAATGCTAAGCTGCACTGATTAAAGTGGACAAAAGAGAGTAGATATTGGCTTTAGCTCTAACATGTTTTCCACTGTTTGTATTTTTGCATATTTTGTTATATTTGGTGCTTGGACTATTATGATAGCCAGTTATAAATGTTTTAAGGCAGGTTTTAAATATCTGTGGATTGTAGCTGTGCACAGATTGGGGTTAGCTGTACCACAACACACAAAGAATAATTACAAGATTATTGTCATTTATGAATCAAAGGTTGAATCCCTAATATTTATCTCAGGAAAATGTATCAAAGTGAACTCTGTGTTGGTTTGACACGGTTTAGTCTGAGGTTCACGTGGAATCAATCTATAATGTTGATAGCTACCTATAGCATCTAGATATTGAGCTGGCTAGCTACCTATAGCATCTAGATATTGAGCTGGCTAGCTACCTATAGCAGATAGCTTTATCTACCTATGTAGCTGGAGATAGATATCTGTATATCTAGTTAACTAACTAGGTAGCTAGATATCTGTATCTACCTAGCTAGCTACTGATATCTGTATATTTAGCTAGCTATAGCATCTAGGTATTTAGCTGGCTAGCTATAACATCTATTTATCTACCTATCTATTTTTATAGCTAGCTAGATAGTTAGCTATCTAGATATCTACTGGCTAGCTATACAGCTATACAGCTAGCCAGTAGATATCTATGTCAATCTAAATTATGTTGGTTTGAAGACACAGCGTTTGAAAACTCTAAATGAATGTATTTGTATTATTTTACTTCATATTTTTACATTTTGGTTGATTTAAAATCATTGCCTTCCATGCGTAGCATCCCTCCCAGAGGCTTTAAATGTTAAACTCAGCTGTTTATGGGGTAAATATTACTAAATAACTCCATTAGGAACAGATTTGGTTTTTAATATCTCTATTTCCTGGAGGAATAATTCACTTCCCAGAGGATTGACATTAGAAAAGCATTTCAAGCTGAAATTAAATACGACTGCAGCTGATTTCATGTCTTTTCAGAGCAATAAGTCTCATTGAAACAAAGTGTTGACTGATTTTAGAGTGAAATGTTGAAGGTATTTCAGTTTCAGGTCATTAGTTCTCGCTGTGAAGATCAACAGTGGTTGAAATACAGAGTTTTGATGGCTTGTCCTGCATACAGGGTCTAAACCATGCAGATTACAGCAGCTGTAATCTATAAAATCCCTTCTCCTGAGAGCAAAATTTGTATTTCTAAGGCTTTAATCTTTTATTGTGCAGCTGAAAACAATGCAGATCAGGATTTAGTCGAAATCGGACTTGAATAAACAAAAGCAAAAGGTACTTCTTCATTTACCAGGTTTAAATTTTTCTCCAGGATTAATTTTACCTGCAGGGTTTATTTGTGCTTGTGAAAGTCGACAGTTTCATTTTCTGATCGATTTTATTTACATTTACAGAGAAGTACCAAGCTTTTAATCTGGAGGTTTGCAAATTTACTCCTCTTCATTTCTATCTGCAATGACCCCAATACGCCAACGTGATCAAATAAAATAAATTTACTAACTAGTTTGTTCATGTTTGATTGGTTTTCTTTTCTAAGATACAGTAAATCAGAATATTATTGAAATATCAGGGCTATTAGAAAAAAAGGAGGTAGTAAATCTTCACCAAAAAACTCGGAAATTTTGAGATTAATTTTAGAAATTTTCCAGAAAAAATAAGAAAGTTTCCGAGTTTCAAAAGTGGAAAATATTTTACCTCTGAAACTCAGAAAATTTCCAAATGTCAAACATTTTCACCTTTATGAGCTCAGGAAATTTACTAATTTCTTCTAGGAAATGTTAAACTTTTAAACTCATACATTTTTTATTTTTCTCTAGAAATTTTCTGAGCTTTTTTTTTCCTCACATTTACAATTTTTGGTAAATTTATGATTTTCTTTGTAGAAAATTTCTGAGGTTTTTGATGGAAATTTACTGTTTTTTTTCTATAAACAATGTTCCTAAAAAAAAGCCATATTTTAGAAATTTTAATAAAAAATGAATTAATTGAAGAGTTCTTCAACATGCGGGTCGTGGCCCTGAGGGTGGCTGTGAAAGTCCTGGAGTGGGGTCACAAAATTCAAATCATTTCAAATATTTGAAGCAGTTTATAAAGTATTTTGTTCACATTTGACTGGTTTTCTGTTCCTAACACACAGATCAGTAAGTCGGAACGTGAACTGATTTCATCTTTAATCTGAATTTCTGCAGAAGTTTCGTGTTTCCAGTTTTGCATCCGCAGAAACAAACCAGCAGCAGATTATAGACTCTTTCTCCCTCTCAGGGATGTGAGTGTGACCAAACCCTGAGTCCGAAAAATAAACTCTCAGCTGTAAAAAACAACATTTTTCATTGTTTCAACCTGCAGTTGGGAGGCTTGATGATAAGTTTACCTGGAAATGTCAGAATTAAAGCAGCTGTGTTTGGGAATCTTCCTCCTCCAGGAGGGAAAACCTGCGTTTTACAGCTCTAATCCTGTAGATCAAAGCTTTTAGCGAAAGCTGTAAGACGTAAAATGACGTTTTCAGATCTTTTTCTGCACCTGTGAAGGCGCCAACATGGCAGCGATGCTCCCTTATTTGCATTTCAAATGAGCAGAGAAGCAGAAATGTTGCGTTTCAGTGCTTTAATCTTATTGTCTGCAGCTGAAAATAAAAATAAACATAAAATATTAAAGTGTAATTGGTCGTAATTTTTATGAGGTTTGATGCAAAACGCTGCAGCTGCAGGAATCTTTGAAGCAGAAAATTAAAGCTTTACTTAAAATTTTATGGTCTTTTGTTCTGGAAGATTAACATGTTTTTATTTTTTAAAGAATGTTAATGTGCTTCAAACTTGTTTGGTGGATTTCATCCTGCCTTTTCACCAAGAAATTATCAAAAATAACTCATTTTGCAAGCAAAAACCACAATAAAACAAAAATAAACTGCTTTTTGTACGGATGAAAATTGAATAATTAGGTTATAAAAACACAAAAACAACTATAAAATGAGAATTAACATGATATACTGGATTTTTGCAGAATATTTAGTAAATACTATTTGTATTATTTTTAGTAAAATGTTATTTTAAGCTTTAATTCATAATTCAAAGCCAAAACTGCATTTTCATAGATTTGTCTGGTAGTAAAAAAGTTTTTAGCCAAATAAATGAAGTCTACATTCACAGCAATTTGACCTTAAGAGATGTGATTTCATGTGTTTAAGGTATAACTAAATATTTAACACAATAAAGTATTTTTTTTTTTAAATGGAGGAAATTGTTCCAAAAAGTTTTACATTTTAAAGGGACAACAAAAACAAAAGAAAAACTACTTTTTTTGTTGAATAAAAGTGAATAATTAAGTAATAAAAACACAAAACCAATTATAAAAGAAAAATACTAACATGAAATGTTGGGTTTTTACTGAATATTGAGTAAAATATTGATTGTTTTTCGTGGGAAAATTTTTATTTTAAGCTTTTAGTCAAAATTAAAAGTATATTTTTGCATATTTTAACAACAGATCTTCTCATCAGTCATCCTCCGTAATTTGAATTTTAATAAATTGAAATTTTTAGCAGACATGTTAATAGTGACATTTTTAGACCAATAAAAGCAAATTTCAGCCTCACTGATGGTGTGTATTTAGCATTTTTTTACAGTTTCACAACAAACTGAAGCAAACTTTTTCATTTTAAATGTTTAATTATTGTAATTTATAAATAAAAACGATAAATAATCATAAAATGTGTGAAATTTTCCCAGAGATTTGACCTAATCAGGTTCCTATGAAGCCATAATCACCAATAATCTTGTAATCTGAAGCTGTGATGATCATTGATCCTTATATTCTGACGATATCAATAACTATATTGATTAATTTAAACTGATTTGATCATCAATAATCAATCACGACTCAGACCACCGGACCTCTCTCTCTCTCTCGCTCTCTCTCTCTCTCTCTCTCTCTCTCGCTCTCTCTCTCTCTCTCCTGGTTCCGCAGTGGTCCACTCTCACACACGCGCGCGCCCCACCACGCGCACGCGCCCCGCTGTCAGAAGCAGAAACGCCTCGTCATCCCGCCCGGTGCACGAGCCGGACAACCTTCTGAGCAAACAGCCGATCAATAACCGATACTCGCCTTGTAGAAGATGAGCTTCAGGGTGCCGTAGAAACCCATGGCCGCAGAACCGCTCCGAACCGCCGGCAAACACGCAGAAATTCACGCAGAGACACGCAGATCCAGATCCTCACTGATCCATCGGAGCGATCGCGGATCGATTGAAGAATCCACGCAGAGCTGGAGCTGCGGCAGCTGCGGGATCCACGGACGGAACCTCTCTCTCTCTCTCTCTCCCCCACTCTCTCTCTCTCTGCCTCTTTCTCTCTCCCGGTTCCGGATCTCCGAGGCTCGACCTCCCGCACGAACACGCAGGGACAAGCCTCTCTGCGCCGCGTGCTGCCGAGGGGTGGAGCCGCGCGCGCGTGTGTGAGAGAATGAGTGTGTGTTGTGTGTGTGTTTGTGTTTGTGTGTGTGTGAGTGTGGGCGTGTTTGGGTGTGTGTGTGATGCGGGGTGATTCAGTGATCAATAAATCATAATAACGGACGTTCATATTTTGATTACGTCACGTTTTCGTCACAACATTTGATTTATTCTCATAAATGTTTTAATTTTGTGTGATTTTATAAACTTCATACAAAAACGGTTAAAGGAATGGATTAAAAACTAATTCTGCCACAAAATCTCAGAAATTTTTTGGAACAGAAATTAAAAGTTTTTAAGTTCCATCAGTCGAAAACCTGCACAAAAAATAAAATTATCTTGGGATTGACCTCAAAATTTAAAACTCAAGAAAATTTCTGAGAAACCACAAAGTATCTGATCTAGTTTTGTAGTTCTTGAAATAAAACAAAACTAACTTACAAGCAGCTTTTCCAGTAAAATATTAGATCTTGTTTTCAGTCAATTATTCCTTAAAATTATTTAAAAAGTGCTGGAAGTTATGGGAAAAACGTTGTTATAAGTGGAGTTAATACTTTTTCTTTGATATTAAGGAATTATTGACTAAAACTAAAACTCTTATTTGTTGATGAAAAGTAGTTTAGTTTTATTTCCAGTTGGATATTTGCAGTAAATTTGACCAGAAGCCTCCAGCAGCAGCAGAAAGGTTGAACCAACAGGTTTAACTGCAGATCCATAAATTATCCAAACAGTCTGAGTGACACCCAGCAGGGGGCGGGGGGGTGGGGGGGGGGGGGGTCATTTAGGAGGTCAAACCTTCAGGTCGGCCTGCAGAGACTAAACATCAGCCTCACCTGTTCGACCCGCAGAACGCCGGAGCAAAACACGGCGCCGGTTCAGACTGAGGCCTCGTCATCCCACCTGCACTGCAGAACAAAATGGAGGCAGGAAACCCAAACAAACCCAAACAAACCCAAATAAACCCAACATATCACCAAGTTCCTCAGGTCCAGATTCCTACAGTTTAAACAAGACTAAACCAACTTACATGTAACATTTCAGCCAGATGAAGGAGCTCGTTTTAAAAAATTTATCCCTGATATTGATTTTAAAAAATCTACCAACAAGTTTTGGGAGAAAATGAAAAAGTTTGGAAACGTCTGAGCAAACAAGACAAGATGCCAACGTTTATCGTTTACATGTTATTATTGTTGTTATTATTATTTATAAATGACCAGAAATACTAAAGTTAGATAAATTGTTCTAGATTTTGATAAAACAACCAAATCAATGAAACCTTCATGTTGTGACAGTCTCCCTCAGTAAATTGAATTTCAAAGATTCAACATCATGATTTAAGCTGTAAAGTCATAATTAAAGTGATAAAGTAAATTTTTAGACCAATAAAATCAAATTTCAACCTGACTAATGCTGCATGTTGCTGTTTTAGTTTCATAACAAACTGAAGCATAAATTAGTTTTTAATTGTTTATTGTAATTATAGCTAAAAACAACAAAAATGGATGAAATTATTCCAGATTTGACCTAATCAGGTCATAATGATCAATAATCTTGTGATCAGAAGCTGTGATGATGATTGATCTCTGATTGAGATACTTCATCATAAAATTACTAAAGTAAAAGTAAAAGTACAGCGTAGTAAAAACTCTCCTGAAAGTAACTTTTCCAAACCGTTACTCAGATGACAGTAACTGAGTAAATGTAACTCGTTACTCTCTGACAGTCTGGATGTTTAAATAAGCTGCATCATTTCCAGTCTTTGTGTTTTTAACGTCTGCCGACCGAATCCAAACAGGAAAACCAAACAAAAGACGCTGAATCCTCCTGACTGGTCATCTCCAGAGAGGATTAAGAGCTTTGAGTTTTCTTCGTCAGACTCAACAAGTTTCTGCTTGTAGTTTTACGGCGGATGCTCCCAAATAGGAGGAAACAACCGGCTGGTTTCTGATCCTTCAAGAAGAGAAGATTAGAGTCACAACGGGCCAAATTTCATCTCACGCTCTGCACCGCTCAACCTTTTAACAGCCATATAAATGTATTCATGGATTTTAGGTCACAGAGATTCAAAATGAAGTAAAAAGATAAAACCATCGCACTGCTACTCCACTTCGTTTGCTTTTGCCGCTCCTCTTTAAATCTCCGAAATGTCCAGGAAGTCGGGCAGAGAGACGTTGGAGTCGGGGATAAGATGTTCATTCTGACCGAAGCTCAGGGATTAAGTCAACTTTTTAGATTATAATCATTTAAAATGACAACATCTGAACAGACAGACAGACAGACAGACAGACAGACAGACAGACAGACAGACAGACAGACAGACAGACAGACAGACAGACAGACAGACAGACAGACAGACAGTAAAACTATGTGAAGTTTGTGTGTGGACTCTCTGGCGTAAATAAGATTTCTTATAAAGAATGCTAGTTAGCATGCTAAACACCCAAACATGTCCATTATTGAAAATAACTATTTTTAATTATTGTAGAATATGATAGCAAAATCAAAACCAAAACATTTTACAACATCCAGTATAAATTTAGAATAAAAGTAGCTAAAGGATTTAATAATAACTATTAAATCTTTTTTATATATTTATTCCCACTTCATGAATGAAGGGAAATTAAAGAATAAATTTCTCAACAACCTTCAGTGTGATTTAATGTTATTGTAGTAAAAAACTTAAGTTGTTTTTATTTATTTATTCACACATTTATAACCTGTCAGGCTAAAAACTGCCTGAAGGTTTTGGACAGTTTTGTAGTTTCTGAAGTTTCTTTTAACTCCAGAACATGCATCAGATGCAGACAGACGGTCTGTTTCCTGAAGTTAAAGTCCTGCAGCCCATCAGATCTTTATCATGGAGTCAGTCTGAAAAAACGCTGAGCTGAATTAAAACACAAAGCCGCCACAGATGACAATGAGTCTGCAGCTCCTCTTCATCTGTTTCCCCTGCAGCTCGTTCAAAGCTTTGAAGGTTCCCCCGCCCCCGCTCTGGTATTCGTCCCTCCAGTGACGTTTCCCCCTGATGGCCTTGTAAAACCTGAAGCTCTGCATTAAGCAGGCGCGTTCCCACACAGGAAGAGTGTTGACGTTCCTGAGGAATATTCCACTACCGTGTTGTTGTTGTTGTTAGATGTGAGACTTCAGTTAAAATGGCGGTGAAGGATAACGAGCATGAACTCAAGGCTCGTTAAATTCATGTCAAACTCCAGTCCTGGAGGGCCGCTGTCCTGCAACTTTTAGATGCTGCACCTGAACAGAATAATTGGGTCATTAAGGTTCTGGAGAACTGATCTACACCAGGAGGAGGAAATTAAGCCGTTTCATTCCAGTGTTTTGTATCTGCAGCTCATCTAAAACCTGCAGGACAGAGACTGGAGGACAGGAGTTTGAGACACCTGTGCTAACTGCATGTAAAAATGTGTTTTATAACATTATTAAAACATATCAAGTTATTTCAAATACCAAAATCATTCTGTGACTAAACCTTTCAGCAAATGTACAAAAGAACCTATATTTTAAAAATTCTGTTGGGTTTTATTCAAGTTACACCAATTTACAACAAATAATAAAAAATAACTTCACTTCAGTCTAAAGTTTATTCCTGTTGATCCCATTTGTCTTCACATGCTGCAGGTTTTCTAATGTGTATTAATGCCTGTTGATGCATATTTAGCACAAACCTGGGATCTTATTGTTAGCATTTTGCTGCTGTGTGTTTATTGTGTTTTCTGGAAAAACTCAAAATCTTACCAAGTATTTATGTTCTAAATATCTCAGTACACTGGAAATAAGATGAAACGTTCAGCTGCTCCAGATTAGAGAATTTCTCACACAGACTCATTTCCACCATCATCACTGGTCTGCAGGAAATAAACCTGCTCCACTCCTGCCATGAGTGTAAATATGAGATTAACCTCATGAACGTGAGCTTTCCTGTCTCACGTTTCAATTTGCATGTAAAGTTGGTTTCATTCAAACATCCTCCAGTAAAACCAACACAAAGTGTGAAACCAGCAGCGGATCCTTCATGCTTCGTCTTTTCCTGGTTCTTTGATGCTGAGAATCCATAAACAGAAGAGAAGCATCCATCAACCCCCCACTGCTGCGTTTTCTGCAGCTTGGACCCACTGGGGGACGTTACGTCTTGAGTAAAGAATCTCCAGCTGTGAATGGACATGTGTGAGAAAAACTGCACAGAAGGTCTGAATCAAATCCCTCTGCAGCTCAAGTGTGAAAACGGGAAATAAAGGAAAACAAAGAGCACCACAAAACCAGGACGTGTGTCAGTAGATTTATTTTATTCATACGAGTGTTAGAAACTGGGGAAGGGAAAACACTTCAAAGTCAGAAACTCTCACATTTACACTTCAAAGACGTGTAGATATATATATAAATGAGTGTGTGTGTCGGCTGGATTATCCTGCGAGTGTGAGAAGAATCAATAAAAAGCGGCCGAGGCTGAGAGGATCAGAGGAATGTGTGAAGGATGGATTTTCAGGAGATGATGTTTCATTTCACTCTGGAGATGTTCTGCGTGGCCTACAGTAGGAGCAGAGGAGAGACTCTCAGCCCGTCAGCCGAGCGTCTTTAATGAAGTCGACAGGCGAACCATCAGGGGTCGCCGGCCCCTCAGGGGTCGCCGGCCCCAGACAGGTTCTCACTGTTTGTGGTGGGACTCAGCAGCAGATTACTGGAGAAACTGGCTTTAAATCTGACCTGTGTGCTTCCCTGAACAGATTAGGACAGGTTTATGGTAAATAAAAAACATTCTCATTACTTTCTTTGCACCAAATCATTCTTAGATAATGAGATTTTGTTTCAGAATTGGATGTTTTGAGCCTCCCGTTATTTTAAATCCAAATAAACAGCTTTCTGGCCATTTCCCCAAACTCAACATTAACACTCACATGAAAATGGCTGCAATAGGATGCGTAATTATACAACCACACATCTTTGAAAAGCAAAAGTGGAGCCTCCTGCACAACCAACAAGAATGCAGCAAGTTAACAAAACACTTGCAAAATCACAAAATATCATCAAGTATTTTTTTGTGCAGTTTCTAGCTAGCTTCTTGAAATAAGAAAACTAACAAGTGAAATTTCCATAAGAGTTTGTTTTAAGTGAATAATGATTTATTGTTGATGAAAAAGTTTTAGTTCCACTGGCAGATCATTTTATTTTTAACAAGAAGGTTTCTCATGTAATGAGTGATTCTGTTTGCTGGAATAAGCATGTTAATGATCTTAGAAGCAGCCTGTCACTTTGGGGAGAGTCAAAAACATTTAACTGAACAGATTTGTGCAGCTCTGGTGTTTATTTACTGTAATCAGACAAGAAACGGGCAGAAACAGTGGAAGGATGCAGTAAAGGTCCTACGGTCTGGAAATGAACCCTGCAGAGTTCAGGGAAATGATGAAACACCAAAAGCTTCATGTCGGCTTCATGGAAACCACTTGAGTTTTTGACAGGATGATTATGGTCTGTTGTTGCACAACGGGTCCTGGGAGTGATGTCACCTCAGAGCTGTGAATGTTGTGATCTGTGTTCACCGTTACTAAAACATGAGCACAAACATAACGTGACATCATGACGCCTCGAATCCAAAAGGAAAACATGGTTCTCCATCAACTGCTCTGCAAACTATTCTACAGTGAAACACGGCGGCGTCAGCTGTAAAACAGAGCGGGTAAGAAAGGCAAAGAATCAAGTTTATAGTCAAAGTTCAGATCTCAAAATGTTTGAAATGTCGTTGCTAAGCTTCAGTCATGGAGTTACTTTTTTTATTTTACATTTTGGATTCGTCTTTAATTAGGAAATAGAAAAAAATATACAATCCTTTACAGTGAGAAAATTAAGGTGCAACAGGATCAAAGTGACAGACAACTGAAGCATTCATGGAAAAATCAGCCATTTCAAAAAAACTTCTGCGCTGTTACCTAGCAACCAAAGCTGAGCTCCAGCAGGTTTGCTCAGCTGGTTTTACTGCTGTGTGCTGTACAACGGCTGCTGGAAAAGACACGTTTTGATATTAATCTCCCATCCAGAAACCACTTGCTGAATTCTTGTGGGTTGTGCAGGAAGCTCCACTTTTGCTTTTCAAAGATTTAAGGTTGTATAATTGTGCATCCATTTTCACTTATTTGGATTTAAAGTGACAAAGGTCTTAAAACAGCTCAATCTGAACGGCAGAACTGACCAGAATAAAATCTGATCATCTAAGAAAGACGTTGTGTAGATATAATGTACATAGATCTGTTTTAACCTGTTCAATGACACGTTACCTTTAAACTGTGATGCTATTTTTACGATAATCTCTTGCAAAGGAACTGCTGCTCTTGTGAACTCTTTGTTTTGAAACCGAACGTCATTTTCATAATAATGTAGGTAAAGTTCAGACTAAACAGCAATTTTCTTCTCAGAAAGTTGACATTTTCTGAAAACATGTTGGTGTAACATGAGAGCGGAGAGCAGAATGGGTGAAAAGTCATAACACCACAGAGAAAAACCAAACCACTCTGCATTTCAGCACATGAAAGCCAAGACATTCACAGAAATAAAGGTAACTAAAGCTTGTTTTACATCATATTCGTGAGTAAAAGAAGCCTCAGATTTAATCCGTTAGCGTGAAACAACTGTTTGCCACCATTTCCAGGTGCGATGGCAGCGCCTGGAGCAGCCACAGCCGAGAGCTTCTTCATTAAAATCCAGCTGGAAAGCAGCACTGCGACGGTCAGCACAACAGAAACTGTTGTTGGGGGGCTAACAAGCTGCCTCTCGTGTTTCCAGTGGGACAGATTGCAAAGGTGCAATGCAGCAAACATGTGCTTAACAAAGACAATAAACAATACTGCTGCAAACCGCACCGTGTGTGTGTGTGAGAGAGAGAGAGAGAGAGAGTGTGTGTTCATCAATAATGAATGCTGGTGGTGTTGCAGGGATGTAGGAGACTTAGTGATCATGTATATTTTAACAAGCAGTCATGTGTGGGTCTCTGAGCGCTCTCAGAGGAAACGTGGAGATTTAACAGACTCACCGATCAAAGCTGAAAGACGGAGTGAGTTAAGGAGAAGGAGAGGAGAAACTGATACTTCAGGATGTTAAGATGCTTTCACACATGGTTTGGTTGAACTTATGGAGCTAATGAAGAACCTGCCATGGGTGCAGTACAACCAGTGGCCACTAGAGGCTGCATGAGGGATGTGGTAAAAATAATTTAAATGTGAGTTGAGCTGTCATGAAGTCACTTTAAAATAAAACTCACTTTCTAAATACCTACTACATTAAATGTTTCATTATGAAAGCAGAATCCAACATTATAATAAAACACAAAAACATATTTAGCAAAATGTGGCGAGCCAAACTTTTACAAGTAGTTTTTATAAGTAGCTACTTATTGAAACCTGGTGAAGGTTTTTGCACCTGGTAGTCCGGTAGATTCGGATCAATTGGGGACAAAAATTGCAACATTTGTTACATTTTCATTTGGTTCGGTTCTCTTTCTCACAGCACTGGTTGAATCCAACAAAACCTTTTGTAAAACCAGTTCCCCTCCTCACCTGTGGGGGCGCTGTAGCAAGAACAACTGAAGGAAACAACAACTTCCTTCTTCACAAAATGTAAATAAAAATGGGGTTGTAGGATTTCTCTTTTGTCTTTGGTGAAAGATCACCAGCAATTTCTCACGCTAGCGCTAAACTAGCGAGTTTGTTTTGATTGTATTTACCCAGAATCCCCTGCGCTGTAGTCCACTTTCTGCTTTGGAAGCTTTCACCGATCTGTTTGGGATTCACATATGCATTCAAACTGCATCAGAGTTCACTGCAGCCGAACTGAGACAGAAGTTTGTAGGTGGACCAGAGTTCACTTTTCTTCAAACCAAACTTTCTAGAGTTGGATTAAAGCGGATTAAACAGGGCTGGTGTGAACGCACCTGCAGATAGTAAGAGCAGATTTCACTCAAGGACTTTTGGGAAAACTCCTAAAATGACCATAATCAAATCAAACTTCCTGTTTGGTTTCGTACGAGCCACAGGTTGCAGACCTCTGGTCTCTGATGCTCTCTAAGCGCTTTAACTCTGATGATGCCCTTGGTTCCCTCTGCCTGCTGACTCTGCCCCTCAGCAGCTCCGTCCACATCAGGAGGCCGAACAGCAACTGGAAGGTTACAAAGTTTGAGCCTTCGTCCTGCTGAAGACTTCAGGAATGCTGCCGCAGCTCAAAGAGCGCGGCCGAGTTTATGTTCGTGTGCTGACTCTGCTGGATAGGTTGCACTGAGCCTGAATGGCTGGAATGCTGCCCGGCGCTGGAATGTGACCTCACACACACACACACACACACACACACACACACACACACACACACACACACACACACACACACAGAGAGAGCGGGCATGAGGGCGAGTTGAGGTGTGTATGAGCCAGAGAAAGAGACTTAATAACGAAGAATGTCTGAGACAAAAGACAACAGGAAGAGGGTTTGTAGAGCAGAGCTGTCAGGTATTTTCACACACAAATTACAACTGAAGGAGACAAAAAGAAGAAAAAAAGAGGAAAACTCTTTCAGAAATTAGGCCAAATGGGTGCAGCTATTGTTGTTTCAGACTCAATGAGATCATTTTTAACAGTTTGCTGAACTCTAACCTGACCAGTTAAAGACATTCACTGCAAAAAAATACTAAATTGTATCAAGTGTTTTTGGTCCAGTTTCTACTGCAAATATCTCACTACACTTAAAATAAGACAAAACTAACTAACAAGTAATTTTCAGCAAAATATAATAGATTTTTCTAATTAAATAATTCCTTAATATCGGTGAAAACTCGTAGCAGAATATTTAATTTTTCCCATGTTATAAGTGAGATAATCTGCCAGTGAAACTAGAGCTTTTATTAATTAATTATTGACCTAAAACAGCCTCTCATCTGACTGAAAAGTTACTGATAAATTAGTTTGTCTTATTTAAAGTAAACTAAAATATCTGCAGTAAAAACTAAACTCAAAATACTTGGTAAGATTTTGTGTTTTGGAGTGTGGAAAAGACCGGTGTGTTGTTGTCACCACCACCAAGAAACTACTTGCTGTATCCGTGTTGGTTGTGCAGGAGGCTCCACTTCTACTTTTCACAGATGAACAGCTGTTAAATTGTGCATCTGTTTGCAGCCATTTTCACATGCCAGCTTTTATGAACTTAAAAAACAAGAACCTATATCTTGCTGAAAAGTTACTTCTAAGTTAGTTTTATTTTATTTCAAGCGTAGTAAAATATTTGCAATATGGACCAATATTTAATATTTTATTAAGTTAGAATGTAAATGAATTGAATTGTATTTGAACAAGAAAATAAGAGTTATAAAATTTTGTGTGGATGTGGTAAATCTAGAATAAACAATTGGTGAATATTGTAATTATGACAGAAATCAATATAGTTTTCAACAAATAGGAGAAATAAACCGCTAGGCACAGTTTGGCCAAAGGGGGCAGCAGTGAGGCAATTTTAGGCAAAATGACGTGGAACTAAAGAAATTTACATAAAAATGTCAAAATTCGCACAGAAACATAAAGATAGGACCCTAACTAATCTAGTATCCAGTTTATTGGGGAAACAAAGTTGAATCTCTAGTTTAAGTTTTGAAGACTCGTTTTTTTGTCCCGTTTCAGCCTCGTCATCCATCATAAATTAGTTTTGTCTAATTTCATCTGTACTAAAATATTTGAACCAGAAACTACACCAAAGTAACTGGTAATATTTTATATTTTTGCTGTGATATTCCCACATTTCCCACAAGTCTGTGCAGCTGGACTTTAAAGTACAACAAGCATTAATTAATTGGTGTGTAAATATCAAGCAAGACAGATTTTCTGCACCTTTCTTGTTCGAGTTCTCTGCTGTGTTGTTTTTTTTTTCTGCAGAGAATCATAAATGAGGACAAGAATATCTGCCTCACTCACATGGGCTTTCTGGGGGTTTTCCAGCCTGGTCAGCAGGACTGCTGCAGGATTACAGAAATGAACCAAGAGTTAGTTTTGTCTTATTTCACGTGCATTGAGAAACGAGACTAAAAGTTAAATGGGGAAAAATACAAGATATTAAGTTTTTTGCAGCTTGAATGATAATAAAATCTCACAAACAGAAACGGGATAAGAGGTGAGCAGATTGACTTAAATTGACTTTATTTTGATAACTTGTGCTGAATGAATTGAACTAAATTGGACTCAAATTAAATGTGAAGTTCTGAGTCTCAATCTTTCTAGTTTCAGGTAGAAAAACAAGCGAAACTACGGCTTATAAATTTCTCCAGCATCAAAACAAAACCCCTTCTGTCTGTAAAGTGAGTAGAAATGTAAAAATTTCTCCCGGTGGCTGAAACTTGAACGCCTCGTCTGACCGTCAGGTTCATCCTTCAGACTCAAACTGTAAGAAGGATGTGTCCGCATGCCAGACATGCCACTGAGGCTCTAACGCGCTTTTTATTCACACTGGTCATCTGACCGTAGCATGATCTCCACGTTTAACAACCAGAGGCTGACCATTAAAACCGACTCCACACAAAGATAAACTCTGGAGTATTAGACGGCATTAATGTAATTCGTCTGGAGGAATGTATGTGTGGCGCTGCTTGTGGAGGAGATTAATCTCTTATATGTGCAGTAATCCAGGAAAAAAAGCTCTTAGATTGCAAACCTTTCTCACCAGATTAGTGCCCCAGTTTTTCCTTCCTGTCTCGCGCATAAGAAGCACATTCGGATGAGCAAAGATCCTTTTTAACATTCATCAGTAGTTACACTTGATTAAGTCAGAAAATAAAACGCTGACATCATTACATGCTGAGAAATACGGATTCGTTTCCTTTAGATTTCTGCAAATAAATACAATTAACAGACAGAAACACAAGATATCAGTACAGTTCCCATGGGAGCAGACTTCATTTCCCATGATGCAACCGTTGTGCCTTGAGTCTGAGGAATGTGGACGGCTGCACATTCCTGCACACACACCTACTGTCTGCTCTATAACTGTTACAATCTGAGGATTTCACCACAATCCCGTTCAGAATCAGAATCAGATTATTGGCAGGATTTCAGCTTCATAGCGTCCAGACATGAAGCATTCAGTAAATATATGCATTACAAATGAGAACATAAAAGATAAAATGAACAATAATTGTAAAAACAAAATCTCACCAAGTATTTTTGAGTAGTTTCCAGTTCAAATATCTTTTGAAATAAGACAAAACTAAGATTTTCAGCTAAATAAAGGCGCTTCAGGTCAAAAAGTCTTGAATATTTATTTAAAAGTACTAGATCCACTGGCAGATTATTTCATTTATAACAAGTTAAAAAAAATCTCTACATCGATGCCCACATCACCAGGATTATTTAATTTAACCCGTTTAACAAACATTCACAGGCCACCTAAACTGAAAATGCCCCACAATAACACAACATGTTACATACAACCTAAAGTGGAAATATTAATGTCTTAAATAATGAGAAGTGGAGTTGTTTTATAAATACAACAAAACCATGAACAAGTCAATTTGGTGCATTTTGAGTTATTTACAGATCCATAGTGTGGATTTTAAGTTTTCCAATTATGTCAAAGACATGGAAATAAAAAAATAAGCAGTGAATTAATAACATTTTAGGGCTATTTGTAATTTAGAAGCGCAATAAAATTAAAATAGACACGAGTTACTTTGGCAGAAACTAAAATCATTTTCTGCACCATTAAATATTTCTATCAATTGCATTTAAATAATTAAATTTAATAATCTTTAAATAAATAAAAATAACAATAGCTGTTGACTTGCGACCAGAGAATTATAAGAAAGCAAACTCGTAAAAGACAAAGAACGGTTCTCACCAACTGATCCTCGTTCAAAAGAATCGAATCGATTCATCAATACTCTCCGATCATATTTATTTTCCTGCCGTTGTTTCCTTTCCACCGGTATCTCCAGCTTTTCTTTTGAGTTTTCAAGCCACTTATTTATTATTATTTTGAATCACAATCCTTCGGTAAGCTAGCTGTAGCGTCGCGCTTTGAGATGACGTCACGGCAAATAGACGGCCGTTTACATGCAGTACCTCGCGGACCAGTAGGGGCGCCCGCGGACCACCAGAAAAAAAGATGCTCCATTTCTTTGTTTTCACAAAAACTAATAAAATAAAATTGTAAAACTAATAAAATAAACTCATTTAAATTCCAGATATGCATTTAAATTCTATCAAAATTCCTTAAAAACTGTGAAACATCCATTAAGTTTACTGGAGATTGGTAAACTTTAGCATTCCTAGCAGCCAACATTTAGCTGGTCTCCATTTTTACCAGACATTATAACTTCTCTTTCACTTTGTTGCTATTTTTTTTCTTCTGAATATATAAACACAAACATCTTAACGTTTTTAACCCTGCTGACGCAACAGGACAACTCGAGAACAACTTCCTTTCTCTCTTCAAAATAAGATAAATACAGGCTGCTGAGCTTAAAGCACTTATTATGCCTTCATAATGACAGCTTACATTTACTTCTCCAGACAAAGTCAAATCCTGACTGCAGCTGGAAGACATTTAAATGTCCACCTTCAACAGCTTTACATGCCAGACAGTATAAATACAGTTTATTGAGTTGACAGTAACTTTCCCTCTGAAGCGTATTAACAGCTGTTAGGTCTGATCTAATGGTTAGCATAATTAAATGTTATATTGCTTCTGGCTCTTGGTGTTTGCTGACTGTCTATCCTAACAGAGACGTCTGAAGCATTAATATGTTGTAATATAAGGTTACACAAATCTCAAATATGTCAGTTTTTCCACTTAAATTATTTATTTGGCTAGTTGTGGAAAGACTAGCACTAGCTTAATGTTTAGACATGTGCTTACTATAAATGAATGCATGGTTAAACTTTTCTTTTCCAAGTGTTTCTATAAATACTAAAGAAATGCAAAATAAAACTGAGATTCACCACAAGCTCCATGTTAATCATTACCAAGACTACAGAAACAAGACGATGGGAGCAGTTTGTGGCGTTCAGTTTGTTTATAAAGACAACAACACAGGAGACATTGTGGCACCTGGATGCGACACACACACACACACACACACACACACACACACACACACACACACACACACGCACACACACACACACACACACACACACACACACACACACACACAGTGGAGAGAGAGACTAAAGTGCATCTGAGACGTGTTGAAATGTTTGTTTCTTTCTCAGCAAGGAAACAAAAATGATCCTGTCTAATGTCAAAGGTCAATAATACAACCCATAAAGATTATTAATGCAAACTGAAGACTGTGTACGTAATATATTAATATAATATATAATAAGTAATATATTTACTAATTTATATTAACGTACTGGTTTAGAAAAACTTTAATCATGAAACTCCTTAGAAGTTGCCAGTCTGGATCAGGTGTGGTACAGAGGCTCCATCTAGTGGTGAATAGAAGAAATGTAGACAGATACACACACACACACACACACACACACACACACACACACACACACACACACACACACTAACTAGGGATCAAGTCAACGCTATAAAATAGACGTTATGCTAAGAAGACGTTGCAGCTTATAGGATGTAAAGTACAGTTTACTGTTCGAGCTTCAGATTGCCATAATCTGAAGTTGCTGCAACATTATGCACCCAATGCAATGCCAGCTGGCTACTAAATGTACTGAATGACAGGTTTTTCCATCAGTGTCTTTTCTTCCCTCATGAAACAGCCATATTTAATATTTAACTCGTGATAAACTGGTTCAGGGAGAAGGAGATGTAATTCTCCCAGTCGGGTCGGTTACCAGAGTCCAGAACCTAAATAAACCTAAATACATTAAAAGGCCTTCATGAAAAATTTATGCAACTCTTACGTGGGTATAAATGTTGCCTTTCATTTTCCTTGGCACTAATTGTCTGTAGTGGAGATAATTAGCTTTTGTGGCAGTGCCAAAACGGTTTTTAATTTGCATTTTTATGTATATAAAAATATATTATAATTATATTTTATCTCTGGTTTTCAGTGCTTAGCTGAAATAAATTCAAAGGTAGTTTAAAAAAGGTCAAACAGGACAGAGTTATGGGGAATTAAGTTTAATTCTTCACACTCAATAAATCAAAAGAAAGTCCAAAGTAAAACCACAGGAGTGTGGATTCTTTGAGAAAAGTCAAATTAATCAAAGCTACAATTAAAAGGTTCATTTAAGGAATCGTTTTAGTGTCAACATGAATTTATTTAACAATAAATAAGATAAAAAGCTCAGATCCAATATAAAAACTGATGGATTATTTAAAAGACAACAAACAGACGTTTCAGGAAAACTGATTTGTTTGTTCTGGGTCTGAACGATGAGCAGTTGCTGCTCCTCTTGCTTGTTTTAAAAGTTGCATTAAAAGTCCATTAAAAGTGCCAACTTTGCCTTAAAGTGTCATTATTTATAAAATAAAATAAATCATGCAACTTTTAATTAAAAGTGTCATTATGTACCGAATGAAATGACGTGTCCATTTCATGACACCATTTCAGGTTTTTGATTTGCATAAATAAACAAATGCTAAAAAATAATGATTTGTGACTTTAAAAAAAAAACAAAAACAGATTTGTTTGGTCTGCAGCCACTAAAGATGATAAATGAGATTGAAAATTTTAAGTGTGTTTATTGATTTTAAGCTTCCATTTCATTTCATTGAAGAAACAAATGAATTTGATCAAAATTGACTTAATTTACACACAGTTTGTTTGAATCAGAACATTTTCATATATCAATCAATTTCACAGCTTTCCAAAATAAAATTTAATTCAATGACTTATCAGTAAATTCAACTGAGTCTAAATCCTCATTTACATCATTTACACTTTTCCCAGTGAGTGAAGGTTTCACTGGAGGTCACATAAAAAAATAAATCACATCTAAAACTGACCAGTGTCTGCACATTTAGACACCACGTCTGCATTACTGACCACTTAATGTCCACAGGTTCTTCACTTTGAAATACTGAAGCCTGAATCACACATGGCAGGAAAAACCAAATAAGAATCATCTGGGATTCACTGAAAACACTGAAAAATGCATTTTTAGAAAAAGTTCATTTATCAGAGCTGCGACTCGGGGTCCAGTGACCACGATGCATCTGTTCACTGGTTTTTCTAAATCAGAGGGTTTTTATTCAGAGACAGACATGAGACTGTGTGAGTCCATGTGACGCCGCATGCAGTCGGCTCAGTTTCCCAACACGTCAGAGATTTAATCATTAACTGGATCAACAGTTTCAGTCTCAGTTTTCACACAATATAACAATCAGAACTAAACAATACAATGAACCACTGATTACTAAAAACATTAGACAGTGATTAACCTTCAGGGTTGTTTTAAACAGAGTCTATTGGAGCAGAAGTTAACGTCATACTAACAGAACCACACAACAGTTTGGACTGTAAAACATAACTCGCTATGATAAAGTTTAATTTGAGAGACGAGACAAACTCAACATCAACAAAAAACAATGAAGAAAGTAGAATAGAGAAGAGTAGAAATGACTTTGAGTTTACAGTGAATGATGGAGAATAAAGAACAGATTTTAACCTCAGATCTCTGCTGACTATTTAACCTTAATGAACTCAGCAGACGAGTCAACATAAAACAGCCAAACCCCGACATACAGCGGCCGAGTGAATCTGGTCTGGACTCTGTGGAGGAGAGTCATGGTACCAGAGACGCTGTAGAAACACAGAATACCTGCTCTGTGGTCCAGATACACTCCCAGTCTGGAGGAAACTGGACCTGGTACTGGAGTTTCTACTCTGTTGTGATAAATTGTGCAACTGTTTGTTCGGCAGTCAAACGACCAAGAAATCTCATTCATTCCAAACTCACATTTCTCTGACAGTCCTGCTCTGCTGATGTTCTTGTATGAAACTGCAACTCCAACTCCTCTCCCAGTCCATTCCACCTCCCAGTAACAACGACCAGTCAGACTCTCTCTGCTCAGGACCTGATAGACTCCAGTGAATCTGTCTGGATGATCTGGATAAAACTGTTTTTTATTCTTTCTCGTTACTTTTCTGTTCCCCTCAGATAATAACAGCTTTGTGTTCACCGTGTTTGGATCCAGAGTGATTTCTTGTGAATACTTTAAGAACTCATTTCTGGTTTTTGGTTCTGGTTCTGACTTTAAAGCCTCCACCTTGCTGACTTCAACTGACCTGTTTGTACGACTGTTTGCCAGAATATCCTGCAGTTGATCTCTGAGCTCTGACACAGCTGCTATCACATCCTTGAAGTTTTTCCAAGGATGCATACAGATGCGCTGTGAGTGCACAAACTCATTTAGGTCTGGCAGGGAACTGTAATTAAGGAAAAACTGGTTGTGATCCTCTGTGTGTGAGAGCTGCTCCAGCTCAGCGTCTTTCCACTTTAGGTCGGCGATTTCCTCCTTCAGCTTCTCCTGAAGATCTTTTATGTGACTCACTTCAGTTTCCTGCTGGGATCTGATCTGCTGCTTCACATCAGAGCTTCTTTTCTGGAGGAGACGGATCAGCTCAGTGAAGATCTTCTCACTGTCCTCCACTGCTTTATTAGCAGAGTGATTGATGGCCTCCACCTCCTGTTGAAGCAGCTTCACATCTTTCTCTTGGTCCTGGATGTTCCTCTGGATTTGATTTCGAGTCAAATGGAGCTTCTTCTTTTTCTCAGCCATTTCTGCTGCAGCTGGGACTGTTTCATGGCCTTTATGTTCATCCATTAAGCAGAGATAACAAATACACTGCTGATCAGTACGACAGAAGATCTTCATCACCTCATCATGACGAGAGCAGATGCTATGTAACGACTCTTTGGACGGATTCACCAGCTTGTGTTTTTTTAATTCAGGGTCATCATCATGAGTTTCAAGGTGATTCTCACAAAAGGAATTCAAACAAACCAGACAGGACTTGACAGCTTTCATCTTCCTACCAGTGCAGACATCACAGGCCACATCTTCAGGTCCAGCATAGCAGTGATCAGCTGGAGCAGTTTGGAGTCCAGTCTTCTTCAGATCCTCCACTAACTCTGCTAATATGACATTTTTCACCAGGACAGGCCTCGGTGTGAATGTTATCCTGCACTGAGGGCATTTACAGACTTTCTTCTCATCTGTATCCCAGGATTGTTTAATACAGATCATGCAGTAGCTGTGCCCACACGCAATAGTCACAGGATCCTTCAGGAAATCCAGACAGATGGAGCAGGAGATTTTCTCCTGCCAGTCTCCTCTGTGAGCCATTTCACCTCTCAGTAACAGCGACTGAGTGAGTTTCTCTCTCTTAAAGGTTTAATGATTGAACTTTAATCTGAACTTGTGATTCTTTCAGTCAGACTTTGAGCTCTGCCACTATTGTTTATTGGTTGGGCAATATAAATCAAAGAGAACAAAGTAGAGCTTGTGGTGTTTTATCACACTTTTATGTGGTGTTTTATAGACTCTCATGACTTTAGTTATAGGAAGAGAGGTTTTTCATACCAGAAATTTAGTGCTTATTTCTTTAGCAATAGCAGCTTTTGTCCCATGTTTTGTGTTTAAAATGTAGATATACATTTATTTTGTCATAATTTTATTAATTTTAAGAAACTAAAAGAACAACTACAGAAAACAACACTTAAAAATTTGCTGCTCTTGCACAGGATTTTGTTTCCATTGTGGGATAATAAATTATATTTATATTCTATTCTAAAACCACACCTGTTACTAAAACGTTTAGTAAAGGAACCTTTGAACCTGCAGCAGAACTTTAACATCTTTGATTTACAAGTTGATGATCCAGTTTGCAGATCTGTGGTCTGTAATCAGCCACAGTATCAGGGAAAACTTCCTCATTGCCATCAATGAGGAAGTTCAGTACTTGACTTTTAGATACACAGACTAGAAGCTGCTTTTTCATTCTCATTTCCTGCTTTGTGTTGTTCTGTTGTCTTGTAATTTGATGCTTCTGGAAGAGCTGGATGCTAGAAATGAGAATTTGTTCTCAGCCAACTAACTTGGTAAAACAAAGGTCACATAAAATAAACTGGATCAAAGAGGGATTTTTGGATTAACTTTTTTTCAAAGTTTTATCTAATCTATTTATATAAATAGCTAATCAGCTCTTTAAAATTGCTGCACTTCATTTGGACCGGGTGGATGGTGACGGCTGGTTTACTTAACAACACCATAAACAACCAGTCAGCTCATTAGATATTTATTCTTTAAACTTAGAAATTAACGTTTTCTGAATTTTTGTGCCAGATTAGTGCTAAAAGTGTGTAACTCTGTTCTTCTAAATACAGTTATAAAAATAATTGCTTAGATATAAACATGAAACTGTGAGAATAAACAACATTCACACAATAAATTACACACCAAACACTTGAGGGAAACTGAACTTGAAATGTTCAGCCAAGCAGCTTTCAAGTCCAGACAGGCGTTCAAAATAGTTCAAACAAAATATCACCTGTGCTGCTTACTCACTAAAAACTCCTGACAAAACTTTCTACAAAGCATAAACAAATACTTTCAATCAGAAAAACCATCAGAGGCATAAAAACATATTTTAAAGTCAGTTTAGAAAATGTAACTCTTGGGAATCTATTAAAATTGCATCCTTTCGTTTAAAAAGTTTAATCTTTCTTAAAATTTTATGAGGTTGTTTAGTTGTCCGTTGATATCTGTCCTGTAGCACGGCCAGAAGAAGAAGTTAAAAAAACCTTCAGGCTGTTTATTATGAAAATACTTTCATAATAAACGTTCAGTTATGTCCAGAGTGGCTCAGACCGGCCTATTCAAAGTAACCCATTATTAAAATCAAGTAATTATAATCTCCTGCGACAGACTGGCGACCTGTCCAGGGTGAACCCCGCCTCTCACCTGGAACGTTAGCTGGGGATTGGCACCAGCAACCCTCCCGACCCCATTAGGGACGATGGGTGAACAGAAAATGGATGGATGGATAATTATAATCTTACATGTTAAATCTACAAAAACACACTGTTCTGTAAAACCTCACAGTTCAAAGTGTTGCCTGAAATATTTCAGGTAACAGTTTCTTCAGAAATGTGAAGTGTAGATTTATTTCAACTGGAGTACAAATCTCAAACATTATTCCTTTTCAACAATAATCCATATTTAGGTCAAAGGTCAACACAAACCCCACAAACACAGACGCTATAGTTCTCCCACCAAGAGATAAAAACAGTAAGAAAAGAAAAACCAACAAACAGCGAGATGAAGAAAAAAACAAAAAGAAAAAAATGAACAACTACAGATATTAATGGTTTCTAGAACTGAGGAAACAATTATGTTCATGGTGATAATGAGGCGACAATAGAGGTCGATAAAAATCCTGCTGTGTTTTTACGATAAAAGCAGAGTAATAAAAAACAAACAAAACAAATGTAGCTGTACATACTGTATATATATATATATATATATATATATATATATATATATATATATATATATATATATATATCATATCATGAAAACATAGTAAATAAAATAATCCCATTTCAGCCAAAGCCAGAACCGATTTAAATGATTTCTAGAGATTTTAAGTTCCTAATTACCAAAACATTTGCAGCCAAACACCATTGCATAAAACAATTCACTTTCAGAATATTATCACTTGACAACACAAAATAAAATATAAACCACAAAACCTTAAGATTATATTTTTGTCCACATATCTGCTCTTTTCATTTCAACAATCAGTTTGACCCACAATCTGATCTGTGTGATAAAATACTAACGTATCTCTTGATTAATGAGGATAATTACAGTTTCCATCAGCAGACCTGAATATGCAACATTTGATTTGACAAAACAAATATGAATATAACTAATAGTTTAGGTGGAAAAAATCCCCCTGAGCAGTGATTGTCTCCATGGCTGAACAGAAACAGGAAGGGGCAGCACCCAGACAAACTCCAACATCAACAAAACAACAAACAAAATGAAAACGTATCTCCATAGAAACACTTGATCTCTGAGCAGAGAAGCTCTCAGCAACAATGATAGAAACTACAGAAACTGAAACTAAAATACTGTTTTTAACCAACTGGACCTCAGAACACTGCTGACGATACAGGTTAATGAATTCAACAGAGGATCCATAATAGTAAATACCAAACCCAGCACGTAGAGGCCGAGTGAATGTGGTCTGGACTCTGTGGATCAGAGTCATGGTTTCAGAGACGCTGTAGAAACACAGAATACCTGCTCTGTGATCCAGATACACTCCCAGTCTGGAGGAAACTGGACCTGGTACTGGAATTTTAATGTTTTTGTGGTGAAATATGTAAAAGTCTGAGTCACAATATAATGACCAAGATTTGTCATTGAGTCCAAATGCTTCTGCTCTGCTGATTTTCCTGTATGAAACTGCTACAACAATTCCTCTGCCTCTCAGCTCCACCTCCCAGTAACAACGTTCAGTCAGACTCTCTCTGCTCAGGACCTGATAACTATTAATGAATCTTTCTGGATGATCTGGATAAGACTGTTGTTGGTCAGTTGATTCTACATATCTGTTCCCCTCTGACAATAACAGTAATCTGTTTGCTGTGTTTGGATCCAGAGTGATTTCCTGTGAATATTTTAAGAATTCATCTCTGGTCTTTGGTTTTGGTTCTGACAGTAGAACATCAACTTCAGTGACTGCCTGTTCGATGTTTCTCCATGTTTCTCTCAGGACGTCCTGCATTATGTCTCTGAGCTCTGACACAGCTGCTGTCACGTCCTCAAAGTGTCTCAGAGGACGGATGTTGATGCTGGATGAGTGTGTAGACTCACTGAGTGCTGGCAGTGAGGGGTAGTTGAGGAGAAACTGGTTGTGATCCTCTGTGTGTGAGAGCTGCTCCAGCTCAGCGTCTTTCCTCTTCAGCTCAGTGATCTCCTGCTCCAGCTTCTCCTGAACATCTTTGACTCGACTCACTTCAGTTTCCTGCTGGGATCTGATCTGCTGCTTCACATCAGAGCTTCTTTTCTGGAGGAGACGGATCAGCTCAGTGAAGATCTTCTCACTGTCCTCCACTGCTTTATCAGCAGAGACATTGATGGCCTCCACCTCCTGTTGAAGCAGCTTCACATCTTTCTCTTGGTCCTGGATTCTCTGATGGATTTGTTGTCGACTCTCCTGGAGCTTCTTCTGCTTCTCAGCTCTTTCTGCTGCAGCTGGGACTGTTTCATGGTCTTTATGTTCATCCATTAAGCAGAGATAACAGATACACTGCTGATCAGTACGACAGAAAATTTCCAACACCCTATCATGACGAGAGCATTTGCTCTCCTGGAAGTTCTTGGATGGATTCACCAGCTTGTGTTTCTTCAATCCAGGAACATCATAGTGAGGTTGGAGGTGATTCTCACAGTAGGAAGCTGGACATAATAAGCAGGTCTTGACAGCTTTCCTCTTCCTCCCACTGCAGACATCACAGCCCATATCTTCAGGTCCAGCATAGCAGTGATCAGCTGGAGCAGCTTGGAGTCCAGTCTTCTTCAGATCCTCCACTAAATCAGCTAACATGATGTTTTTCTCCAGTACAGGTCTTGGTATGAACTCTTTCCTGCATTGAGGGCAGCTGTGGATTCTTCTCTGATCTTCTCCATCCCAGTGTGTTTTAATACAGTTCATACAGTAACTGTGTCCACAGGGAATAGTCACCGGATCCGTCAGTAAATCCAAACAGATGGAACAGGAGATTTTTTCTTTGTTCAGATGAACTCCTCTCTCTGCCATTTTTCCTCTCACTTCCTGGAGTGTGTGAGTTTCAACTGTAAAGTTGGCTTAAACTGTGATCAACATAACATGTCTCTGCAGCGAATGTTTATGGTTACACCCACTGCCCTACTAAAGGAGCGAAGGAAGGGAACAAGAAAGTATGTTCTTTCAAGTCCAGACAGGTAGGTAGTTCAGGTACCTAAAAATACAAGTGAACAGAAAGCTTTGGTTTTATTCAACTCGGCTTTCTGTTGCTTTTAAATTGTTGACATACTATAAACTCCCTGAATTAAAACTCTGAGCTTAATTTATTGGAAGTTACCCTTCTACATCAAAATAACAAGATCGTGTCATTATTCTCATCAGTAAGAGAGTAAAATTGGAAGGAGTCGATCCCGACTGTTATTTGTTTAAAAGTAATTAAGCAGGAAAAAGTTTTAGAGACGCTGTAGAAAGACAGAATACCTGCTCTGTGATCCAGGTACCCCCCAACTCTGGAGGAAACTGGACCTGGTACTGGAGGTTCAATGTGGTTGTGTAAAAACGTTTAACTGTTTGTATTGCAATGTAATGACCAGGATTTGTTATTAAATCCAAATAAACAAATAAAGCTTACCATAATCTTCGATGAAACAAAACTTCCACAGATAGCACGTTTATAAGAAATCTGCTGAGTAGAAATCTGATGCATTTCTTTCTGATATTAATGCGCCAACTTGTATTTTACTTGCATTCAGTCAGGAAAGAATGACGAACGTCTGACATAAACTGTTTTAAATTAGGCGCGTGGTTTCTCCAGTTGAACTGGGGCCCTCCATTCATTAATATATGAATATATGAATCACATTCCATATAGTTTTGTTAAACAGTTTAACATAAATAAAAGTACATTTATACATTCCTGAGGGGATTGTGAACAATTTTATCTTCAGATGGCGCCATCTACTAAAAAGGGAAATTGATTGCACCACAAAGCCCTCGGTACCGCCGCTGCTGTTGACGCAGTACGTCTCCATGACGCACTTGGTGCAACTGGAACAGGGATTTATTTCAACAATGCCATCGATGTCAACTTTAGCTAAATTTTGACATCGAGTCACCTGACATTCATTGGTGCCAAAGTGAAGCTGCCGGTTTTGACGGACATCTGAAATAACTGCTTAGAGGAAATTACCGTAATTTCCGGACTATAGAGCGCACCTGATTATAAGCCGCACCCCCTACATTTTTAAAGGAAACACATTTTGTACTTACATAAGCCGCACCAGTGTATAAGCCGCATGTGCCTACATTAAAACATGAGATATTTACAAAGAAAGACGGTACACAAAAAGTGTTTTTAAAGTTTTAATAATATGCCGTAGCTTTTCTTTCTGAACAGCAGCAATATAGCAAAACAACACTAACAGGGCTGGTTTAAATAACATACGGTTAAAAGTCACGGAGAGCCGTCATCCTCTTCCTCCTGTGCACTGAAACCATGGAAGTCTTCTTCCTCAGTGTCTGTTTCCTTCTTTATCGGCCAGCTCGACTGCTTTTAACTTGAAAGCTGCACCATATGCATTTCTTCTTGCATTCTCCATGATGAGGGTCTGTTCAAGCTAATTTTATTCATGCACAAAGCACGACGTTACATTAGTCTTCCTCTACAGATATATTCCAGCTGTCTCACGCTTACCTTTTCTGCTCCAGCGCCCCTACTGGCCGTTAGAAAAAATTCATAAATAAACCGCATCATTGTATAAGCCGCAGGGTCGAAAGCGAGACAAAAGTCACGGTTTATAGTCCGGAAATTACGGTAACTTTAGTTTCTCTGAAACCTGCTGCAGGTCTCGTGTTGTAATTTTTCCGACCGTCTGGTGAAACGTTGTTGGTCCAAATGTCAAAGAAATGTCACAAATGAGACTCTGGAGGAGAAAATATAAAGTTTGTATTTATATGCAGTCTGGGTAACGGATGTGTTCATCAGTCTGGATTTAACCCGTGTGTTAATCCAGCCGAATGGCAATAAACAACAACCAGAATGAAGTTAATTATTAACAATATTTATTGTTATACAAATAAGAAGGTTTCCCGGTAACGTTATCCATTCGTTGTCAACCCGATAATGTTCAACCCGAATTTAAACACCACTTCAGGCGGACAAACCCACATAAACCACTGCAATGCTCACTGCAAACCTAAGATGCAAAATGATTACATGCAATCCAAACTGGAGATCACACCAAACAGGATCGAGTCTCAGATATTTAAGATTAACAGCGACATGGGCTGAGTCTTCAGGAAGTGACCCAAAGACAAACGGATAACTAAATAACTGGATGGCTGTTAACCCGCCCTCACAAACACTAAGACAAACAATCCAACCTGGGCGGACTAACAAAACAGAAAATCAAACTCTGAAAGGACAGCAGGAAGCATAAACAACCAAACTTGATGTAGTAGATCTGGTGCAGCCCGTTGAGAACCACACGCCCCGGTACCGCTGTAACCAGAACGTCATTAATAATGCGGCCCAGCAAACAGTCTGGGCCCAACACACACCTGGTCTCAGAAAATATAAAGTTTGTATTTATATGCAGTCTGGGTAACGGATGGTTTCATCGGTCTGGATTTAACCCACGTCTAACCGCTGAGGTCGACCTGGCACTGTCACCATGGCAACGATGATAAACGCACTGAAATGCTTTGGGAATCTGTTTAAAAAAGTTAATTCATTTCAGTTAAATACTTTCATAAAGTAGAAACTCGTACCATAATATATTTGTTCGTTTTGAGGTTTTATGGCCCAAAAATAATAAAAGCATAATTTTACATTCAGTGTAAATAGACCAGTAAGGGACCGGACTGGACTGACCAGTAAGGAACCGGACTGGGTTGAACAGTAAGGAACCGGACTGGGTTGAGGCATGAATTATTGCATGAACATGGAGGCCCAAAGCATCACTGACTGTGGAAACGGCTCTTAAAAACATTATGTTGCTTTATAACTACATATTGTTGAGAACAATAACATGTTATCAGCTACATATTTGGTTTATAACAAGTTGTTGTTATAAAGTATAACTGTTATGCCATTAAAACCATGTTATAAACAATATGCTGAAACAATTTGTGATTAGCAACAACATGTTACTTTAACAAAAGTCTAAAAAGTTAAACTTGTTTTTTTACATATTGTAACAAAACATTGTTGATATTCTGCTGTATAGCAACAATCTATTGTTCTAAACAGTATGTTATTACAATGTTATAACACATTACAAAGCAACATTGTAACAAGCGACATACTGTTACTGTAAAACAATGTTAACAGCAATATTGTTGCAGTATAACCTGTTATAAACAATGTAACTATGTTAAAAATGTGTTATAATGCAACAATGTAAAGCAACATATTGATGCTTTATAACTTCTTGTTAATATATTGTTTATGACACTGTGTTATAAACATGTTACAAACCACAATATGTTGAAACAATGTGTGATTAGCAAGAATATGTCGCTTTAGAAAAACGTCTAAAAAGTTCTAACTTTTTTTATATCAAAAACTGAAGAGTTTAAACTGCTGGCAGGCCACAAAATTCATTTAGTTAAAAATGCAAAAATTAGTTTTTTTAGGTTTCACTTAAGTGATGGTTTTATATAAAAATCAGTCTGTGCTGCGGTCAAACCGCACCTCGACTTGTGAGCTTCTTTACTTTCAGTAAGAACTCCAACAAGTAGAAGGAAGGAAGTTTAGTGACAACTATTTATTTCCACCCAGCATGTTGGGACACCGGACTAAACCTCCAGAGTCACTGAGCGTCGCTCGGTTCCCGTTCGCCGTCCTGAATCGGGTTCAGCAGCTGATAAGCAGATGTGGTCGATTCCTCGACGTTTCATCGCGTTAAGCAGCGTTACTGTGCAGAATGCTGTCCTTCTGTTTGTGGTTTAAAAATATAAATATATAAACCACAGAGCCTTTAGAAAGGTTACGACAGCAGGGCGTCTTCAGCAGGGAGGAGGAGGAGCCTGGATGGTCAGGATGAAGAAACACCGTCGTCCTCCAAAACGTCTGAGAGCTTCAGGCAAAGCTGAGAGAAAGATGGACGATCCTCAGGTCTCTGCAGAGAGAAAAATCAAACTGCAGAAACTTCCTCTAGAAAAACAGAGCAGATCCTGGAACTCTTTAAAGGGCCGGCACGTGTTTTCCAACCTCATTTTATAAAACTATAAAGTAACTGTGTGGCTCTGTGAAACAAGCCCCTCAGTTTCTAGTGCAAATATCTCAGTACACTTGAAATGAAAGTTACCTGTTAACTTACAGGTAACTTTTCAGCAAAAATAGGTGATTATTTTAGTGTGAAATATTTACAGTCCAGTTAACGTAGGTGGAAGTTTCAACAATATTTACTTGCTACATCACTAGTTTTACAAAACAGAAAACAGGAATGTTGTAAAGGAAATAAACAAATTTCTGTTCTGGCTAAAAAAAAAAACAAATTCCTTTTATCTACAACAATAAAATAAATCTTTTGTTACCTTTCAATTCAAAGTTAAGAATTGAAATGACAGAACTGTCCACCAGATGGCGCTACACATTCAATAATGAATAACCATAACGGTAAATAAGACCTTTTATTATTAAACATACAAAAATATTAGTGCTAATTTCCATCTGCAGTCCATAAAAATATAAAAATTATGCAACTAAAACCATTTAGAGAGGATTGTTATACTTATTGTAAAAAGTATATTCAATTAAAAAGCAGATAAACATAAAAACTCGTCCCACTTCTGTCATTATGTGATCAAGTAGAATCTTCTTATTGACAATAGTCTGAATTTCTTTTTAGATTATTTTTTTAACTAAAAATATATCAGATTATATCATATTTTTTGTTAACTCCATGTTAAAATTTCTCCAGAGGAATGTGAAAAATCCCTCCACCAGCATTTAATCTGTGCTGTTTGCTCCGTGAATCCAACAGCAAAATGGAACTGAAGGGCATGAAATCAGTGAAGCAGCAAAATGTTACAGAAAAATCAGATATCTGTAGTTTTAACAAGAAAAAACAAAACTTTTGTTCTTTTTTTCCTTCCACTTACGTTGTTCCAACAGAGCTGCATGATGTCGTACAGGGCGGCCGTGGCCATCTTGGGCCGGAACAGCCGGTGGCCGTTGGTTACCATGGCAACCACTTGGTGATTGAGACTTTGGTCGAACGGCATTTGGCCCTCTGTGAAAACCTCCCACATCAGCACACCTGGATTCACACAAACACAAGCATGTTAATGTCTTCAAATGCATCCTTAAATGTTTCTGTTTTAACGCAAAGAAGTTTTAACATCAGACAACGTAGATACAAAAATAAAAATAAATGTTTTCAGATAATGATCAGAACCCATCCAACCCAATACTTTTGTTGCATGTTTCCAGGTTTAGTTTGTCTGATAATAAAACAGTATTGGGAACACCATTGCTCATCTGCTAACAGCGGAGTTTGAAAACACTTAGCGCACTCAGATTCTCCATGATTCATTTCTTTAGATGATTCTGAAACACTAATTCACTTTTCTGTTTTGTAAACTTTCAGTTAGATAAAGTTCAACGTCTGCGTTGACGTTTTTGTTATCAACTGTTAGAATTCTTCATGGTTCTAAGTTTATATCCATGCTTTTATTTTGAAATGGGGGACGTAGCAGCTCCATTTCCTCTCATGTTCTCTTGTTTTCCACCAGCAACTTTAAAACTACAAACATAGAAGAACAAAATAAAACACAAACAGCAGAGAAAAAGATATAAATATAAATAAAATATCTAAGGGTAAAGTAAATAAGTTATAATGTCACATTTAAATTGGTGATAGAGGGTGCATATATAATTTAAACTTAAGTCAGAACTTTAGCTTCAGTCTGCTAGTCTAGCATTGGTTTACGATAGCTTTAGCATTAGCTTCCTCTAAATACCATGTTGGTGTAGAGTTAGCATAATTAACGTTGACTCATTTAAGAGTGAGTTTCTCATCTCTGTTCGGGTGTTGATGACGCGGTTTGAACACCCTCACCGTACGACCAGACGTCCGACTTGCTGCTGAACTTGCAATAGTTAAAGACCTCAGGCGGAGACCACTTCACAGGAAACTTGGCGCCTTTGGTGCTGGTGTACTGGTTGTCCAAGACGTATCTGCAAGAGGAGCGTTTAATCTGACCGCAGATTTGCTTGAGTGATATGAAAATAATCAGAATATAGAGTCCTACCTGGCCATGCCGAAGTCAGAAACCTTCACCACCATAGCTTCGTTCATCAGGCAGTTTCTGGCCGCCTTCAGAAGACAAACAGCTCATAAATGAACCGGCAGCAGTGGTTGCAAAGTCAGAACCAGTGGAGAGACGTACCAGGTCTCTGTGGATGAAGCTGTTTGCCTCTAGATACTCCATGCCCTCGCAGACGTCCAGGCACATATCGAGCAGCGACCCGAGGCTGAAGCTGCCGCGCCGCTGCCTCAGGTAGTTCACCAGGCAGCCCTGCTGCATGAACTCTGTGACGATGTAGATGGGCCTCTGCTGGCTGCAGACGCCATACAGCTGCACCAGTTTGGGATGGGACAACTTCCTGGAGAGATGGCAAGAGAATGACCGGACTGTCATGAGAAAATCCAGGCTTTTGGGTTCATTCACATGAATCCTCATTAGTCTGCTCTAATTGAACTCCAGTTTGTTTGCCAAGAGAATTCGGTTCAATTGTCTGTGGAAGCGCAAATACGAACTCTGGTCCACTTAAAATCTCTGTCTCGGTGTAGCTGAAGTGAACTCTGGTTCATTTCAAATCCATATGTGAACACCAAGCGCACCAGAGCCCGCTCCACAAGCAGGAAGTGGGCTACAGCACAAGGCATTCTGGGTAAATACAACCAAAACAAACACACTAGTCTAGTGCCAGTGGGAGAAATGACTTGGAGTTTTTTACCAAAGACGGGACAAATGCTACAATTGCTAAAATCTGAGGCTACTCCATCATTGTTTACATTTCGAAAAGAAGGAAGTTACACTGAGTGGCTGCATTTCTGTTACAACTTTGCTGATATTCCGCTAACTTAAAAAAAACACCACACTATTTCAGAATTGCCGTGTTTCTGTTAAATAAGAGAACGAATTAAAATCACACTTGTGTTTAAATCACACCATGTCATTAAAAATATGCCACTGCATGATCCTCCAACTACTTCCTGTTGTCGTCTTCTTCGTGGTTTCCACCAGTAGTAACATCCGTTTGTTGATTTTTTGACTTGTATGATGCGAAAAAAGCGATTCCATCGAAGGGTAGAAAAATAAAACTCTTTTGATTTAAAAAAAACTTTGTCATAGCGCAAAAACATTTTAGAAAAATAAATTACTTTTCCATTAAGCAAAATTTATTTTCCCACCCACTTTGGAAAACACTGGAAACATGGCTCTCCAACCCAACTCAAATCTGTTTTGTTTTTTTTTAACAAATCTGATTATTACAAATGCATTTAGTTGCAGTACCTTTCACTAATCACTAGATGGCGACAATTTAAGAGTACACCTCTAGTAATTCTAGTTCTGCTGGTTTTCTGGTCCTTACATCATGAGTTTGGCCTCTTCGATGAAGTCCTCCTCGAACATGGCGCCCTCCTTGATGGCCTTGATGGCCACCTTGTGCTGTGACCTCCACATGCCGAGCCTCACTTGGCCGTACTGACCGCTGCCCAGCTCCTTCATGAAGGTCAACTCGCTCGGGTTGATCTCCCACATCTCTGCAGACACAACAGATCCAGGGTTAGACGAATGTAAAAATACTGTAAAATATGTCAACTAAAGTCTGGCGTAAAGGCCTTCAGGGTTTTAGAAAGACTAAAAATAATCTGGCTGTGCTACTCACCATAGCTGAAGCCCGCCGTCGACGGACCTGACTTGTCCTGCTTTCCTACAGGATATCTGAGCCTGGCTGCAAGACCTGAAGAAGAACAAATTCACACATAAATTATCTGCTATTCAAATATTTAAAGGGGCAATAATGAGTATTTTCCAGCAACATTGTGCCATTTTATAATACAGTCAACGATGTTACCTTTAGTTGTTATAAAAATGCTACATATACTAAATATAACTTAAAAGAAATTTGACTGTAATTTAAGATATTTAAATTGGGCCTCTGTTTCTTTAAGAAGCTCCTGCTCTGTCTAAAATCCGCCTCCAGGAAGTCATCACAGCTTGGCTCCACCGTAACAACGTTTTTACCAGCGTTTCACTGAGAAGAAGCTCCTATAATGAGCTCAGCAGATGCTCATTTCCACCAGGTGCTAAGCTAACCCTAACCCAATTACTGCTGGCTAGTCTGAAGGAGCGAAGGGAATAATGTTATAATATGATGTAAAGTTAAAAAAATTTTAATTTTACGTGATGCTGCCCTTTTAAGAATTAAATTCTCTCTGCATCTCACGGCAAATTGTGTTAAAACTTTGAGTTTGATTAAACAGCTATTCAAAGAAAGAAAATAATTAAACATAAAGCTTAACATAATCTAATGTTTTGTTTAGTATTGGTTAGCATAGCATGGGTTTACATAGCGATAACATAGATTAGCATCGGCTGAGCTCCGTTCTGCTGGGTTTTTTGTTACCGGCTCCGTTGTGGCTGTGGTACTCGATGAGTTCAGGGATGGAGTTGAACTGGTGTTTCTCAGCCAGGTAAAACTTTTTGGGCGTGCATTGCGTCTCTTTAATGTGATAATGTTTAATTGTTGGACCTCCTTCCCTACAAAACACAACAAAACAGCAAATCAGAGGGAGAAATAGAAACAAATCCATGTTAAACTGAAGCCGAACCTTTTGGTCTATAAGCAAAACACAACGTGAGGAAGAAAACTATCACTGCATATCTATTGCTATGTCTTATAACGGCCTAGTCCAAACCTAACTACAGCTGGGAATCTGAGGGAGACATTGGTCTTGGTTTTTTTGTCCAAAATAACTAAACTTCAGCAATGTTGTAAAGAAAAATGGTTGAAATCTTAAACTGTTTGAGACAAAACTTCAATATTAATACTCAACACAACTGATGTTTGGTTTAATTAACATGTTTAATTTTAATTTTAAAACTGTCCTAAATCAGGGGTTTAAAAATATCTAAAAACTTAAATATTAATCAACCAACAGAAGTTTTGTCAAGAATCTAAAACGGACAAAACCAGCAGAAACCAGTTATATAAAAAGTAAAATCAAGGCTAACAGGGATTATTACCCGGATCCTGCTTTGGTGTAAAGAGAGACGGTGTATGTCGACGGATGGCTGGAGTCTCTCACAACGAAGGCTCCTTCTTTGTCCTGCAGGGGGCGACAAACACAAACAAACCAAAAATATTGGTTATTTTTCTTTAACAGGTAAACTGATTGATATTTAACTGATGAGACTTAAATCAAAGCGTCTGCGTTTGAATCTGTCAGATTATGAAGGTTTACGTTTGATAAAAGTAAAGAAGCAGAAAATAAATAATAATAAACACTGACCTCCTTCCTCAGCAGCTCCTCAGCCATGTTCCTGTTTACTCCTTTACTGTACCATCTGAAACAAACATTTTAAGACTTTTATCACTTCTAACACTTAATTTGAGAGATTACCTTATATTTTGTAATAAATGTCAACCTAAATGTGACTTTTATTTAAATAAATGTTCAGTTCTTGTGAAACAAAAAACTTTCTTTATGCAGGTGAGGAATGTTTAGGTGCAGATTTGTAACCTTTACGGTAAAACGAGCACATTAAAAGCACAATAGTAATTTAGTAATTTCAACTTGAGATTTATGAAACTGGGGAGCAAAACAACACATATTATTTGTAAATAAATCATTTGTTTGCAAATTCTTGCAGCAAATCTAAAATATTTGAAAGAAAATCCAACTTGGAAATCTTAAATATGTAGCAGGAATGCTACCTGACGCGCTATTGGCTGGAGTTAGCAAACCAGCCAATCAAGAAGCTGCATTTATTTTTCCCTGGCGCTGATTGGCTGAATCCTCGAAGAACGGAAATGAAATAAACCGTACACGTTAGCTTCTGCGTGAGCGCTAATGGTTTCTACTGCCTGTATTACTGCTTAGCAAGGTATATTTGGTGTTTTAAATATTAAAGTAAGCGGTTATACGCGTTTTTAGAGGATAGCTAAAATATTTGCAGGCAACTGTGGTTCCTATTGATACATATAAAGGAGAAAAACGTTTTAGAAACAAGCCCGAGGTATGAGAGAGTTAGCTTATCTTGTGCTAGCTCTGCAGCTACTCTGCTTCAGATTTAAACTGCTGGATATACTCACAACTTTACCCGTCTTTCTTCTTCTACTACTATTCAATGCTGAATTATTTACCAACAAAGTTATTGCTAACCATGTTTTTGTCTCTTCAAGCTTTCACTGTGAAGGGCCAAACCTAAAACTTTAGTTGCTTGTAGAAACAAAATACTGTTTTTATTGCATCTCTTGGTTTTATCCTGATCAATTAATGAAATAAATTCACACTAAAATTTTAAGAAAAACGTTTAGGATGAGAGGGAAAATGCCCTCTAATGTTAATAAATAATACATTTTAACAAAAATCACATGTGAAAAAACTCTTGGCACTCCTGCTGTTACTTCTACATCAGCTGGAAATAAAAAGTTTCAGTTTAAGTAGCAACAGTGATTAAAGTGAACTTTTACATTCATTAAATAAACAAAATCTTCTTAGTCGATCTTTCACTAAATTTATGATCAGTGCGAGTTAATAAAGTTAATGACTGATGAAAGCTGCAGACGTTTAGATGAAATCAGCAGCAGGTTTCAACTTTGAACTAGGAAATATTTAAACCACTTACGCAAACTCCACCAGGTTCCCAGATGTTTTCTCTGTCACGTAGTTACTCGGGATGTAGCCTTCCTCCCTGAGAAACAAACCCAAAAAATATTGTTTAAAAAGTACAAACAGTGGTAAAAAAATCTACTTTATTCTGCACAAAGTAATTTTTTTACATTGTTGTGGAAAAAATACTATTTCCAAACACTGCTCAGTTAAAATCACTCAATCAGGTTCATTCATATATTGTGCAGAATTCAGAGAGCTTGTAGGACAATTGCATCGTCTGCATCCATAACAACAATGTTCTAGTTTTACATTGACTAGCTTGAGCTCAGCAGTAGAGCAAGTATCTGTTTGTGTAAAGCACTTAAATATTTAAGGTGCTGCAGAGTTTACTTTCTACTGCCATCCCTACTGTAACACAAACCATGAGCCATGTTACCCACAAATAAGTACGATGTTCAATTTGTCAAGGGATAATGTGACAGGAACTATATTTGACATGAGCTACTTCGCTGAGATACTTTTAGGTCATCAAACACAAAAAATTTTCATAGTTTATAAATATACCATGCTTGGTGTAGATGGTCGAAATCACAAAAATAAAGATTTACAACAAAAATATTTAGATTTCCTAACTGGAAAAATATGACCCCTGACTGCTGATGATTTTGGCTCACAATGCCAAAATGGCGGACATTGAAAAGGTTTAGCCAAAATGGCGGACAGTTAACATGTTTGCGTGACCTCTGCTCCGGTGTGTGACCTCTCACCCGTACTCGTTGCGCGCCCTGAACCAGTTGACGTCACATTTCTCCAGGATGACGTACTCTCTGCCGCGGACCAGCTTCAGGTCGTGCGCCTCCATCCCTGGGAAGTCGTAGAGGGCTACCACCACCACCTCCTCTCCCTCCTCCTCCTCCTCGTCATCCTCGTCTTCGTCCTCTGGGACAGGAGGAGGCCGGCGCCGGCGCTGCGGACAGCAGGACGGAGCGTTTGCGTCAGCGTCTCCTGATTCACCGGCTGCTGCTGCTCGTTTTGTTTACTCACCGTGTTTTCCTGTTCAGGAATCGGAGGCAAAGGTTTTCTGGAAACTAGAAGAGGAACAGAAACCGTCAGTGAAGCTGAAAGTTTCAACGTTTCCCTTTCGTCTGTATTGGCCAAATCACTGTGACCTTTGACCTCAAGCTGAATGGTTCTCAAGAAGCTTTAAATGTAACACTTATATAACATCTTTCCTTCGACTCAACTTTCTATGAACATGGATAAAATTGCACCATAGTTGACTAAATTAAATGACTGATTGATGGCGCTGCGTCACACTGAACAGGAAGCCAGGGGGCGGGGCTTACTGTCTCCTAACAGGTTGTACTCCTCGCAGCCCGGCGCCTGTTTGCCTGCCTGGCGGCAGCAGAGCCACAGGCCCTCCAGCCAGAACTGGGGGTGAAACTTCGGCAGCACGCCTGCGTTGTGTTGGATCTCTGGAAGCAGCAAAAAGAACAAAAAGACGACGAGAAGGAGAAATTAAGAAAAATATAAGATTTTTCTGCCGTATTAATAATCTTTTGCCTTTCTGGATTACTTTTTGTCTTTATGTGGTCAAATGAAGTAGGTATAAATTTAGGTTTATGCTTAGTGTTCGATGTTGAAACGGATAAATTGACTGGCTGGAGCTGATCTGTGTTTAAAAATCAAACCAGATCAGTCTGCAGACAGACGGTCCACTTCCTGCCAGGTTGGCGTTTTGAGGTAAAAAGAAGAACAAAAGTGACAGCGCAGTGGAAACAGAGGGGGCTGCAGAGAAACCAGCCTCAGAGTGCGGTTCGAAGTGTGAAAATGTTTCAGGGTAACATCAGAGTATTCGTCCTCAACGTCATGATCATCAGAACGTGATCAAACAAAAACATTATGGAGGTAAACAGAACCTCATCCGGTCCAGTAGCTGCAGAACAATCGTGTCCGTTACTGTCCAACACCAGGGGAGATTAAAGGTGATCCATTATGCTTCCTAACAAACCAAAAGATTTTGTACTTTTTTTTTAAGAATAGTTCTACGGCCTATACAAAACATAAAAATTAATTTTTTGTAATAGATCATTTAGAACGAGCTTCTTTAAGGTGTCTTGTCACTTTAAATCATAATAAGTGCTGCTGGCCACGCCCCCCCCCCCCCCTTCACCCCCCCAAACTCCACATCTACACTTTCACCTTAAAATGGCTGCAAACAGATGAACAGTTACGGCTTCTGGATGGTGAGTCAACAACAAAACACTTTGTCTTTTCCACCAGCCATTGTACAGCTGACCAAGCATGCTGGAGTTCCGCTTAGGTTGCTAGGTTACGGGTGGAATTCTGCTGGGGTTGCTAGGTAACAAAACGGTTAATCTTCCAAACACCAAAAAATAAAAAAATAGAATAGAACAGAATTTACTTTATTGATCCCCAAAATAACCATCTTGGTTTCTCTCATGACTCATCTGCTAAACTCTCAGTTTGACTGGTTCTTGTTTTTATTTGACCCACCATGTTTGAGCATCAGGACCCACAGAGTTCTGCTCTTCTGACTGGGAGCGAAAACATACAGCGTGTTGGTATCGTACACAACCTGGACACAAACACAGAAACATTCAGGAGGATTAGATAAGATGTGCTGAATCTGTTTGTCCAAACGTTTGGTCCAAATTCTCAAGTTTTGACCGAAAAAGGCCCAAAAATGTTCTTGTTCCTCCTCAGCAATAAACCAAACATGAAATACTTTAAACAAATAAAGCAGTCAGACTTGATGTTGGAAAGAGATGTGTAAATTATTATATAATAGTCAATTTTTAAAATAAATACTTCTAAAACCAGTTTAAACTTTAAAAGTCATTCTTTCCTTTATGGAATGAGTTCGGGCTGGAAAGCAGATTAATGTGATTCAGTAACGAGATAAAAATCCTGGAGAAAGTGACTTGGCAACAAACTGGGAAAAGAAAAGTTAAAATGTAAAATAATAAATCCAGTTAAAGTTTGGCGAGTTTACGGTTGGTTGGTCGGACCGGGAAGCAGTGAAGGGTGGAAAAAGGACGTTTGTAGGTAAGAGATGTGTGGGAGTGACTGCAGCTGCTCTCGTCAGTGAGCCGAAACGCTGATCTGCAGCTTACAGCAGCTGCAGCTCAGCTCTGCCAGGTTTTCTCTGATTGTTATCTTGGCGCATGACGCCTTTTCATCTCCAAACGTGAGGAGAGCATCAGTTTTCATCAGTTTTCTTGGTGTTTCAGCAGAATGCAGCAGCGCTGCGTGTTTTTGTTTTACCTGGAATGGGTATTTGTTCTGGCAGGGGATAATCCCACCTTCGTTCTTCACGATTTCCACACATTTGATGCGGCTCAGCTCCACAGAGCCCCTCTTGAACTTCTTCTGTTGATGGAAAAAAATGCGTCAGAAATGCCTTTTCTGTTTCTTCACACTAACATGTTGCTGTCAGTCGACAGACATTTTGGTTTCTGAGCTGGAGTTTATCAGATGAGTAATAAGCAAACGCTTGTTTCATTTCTTTTTTTCTTTTTTTAACATGATGATTATGATACCTAAAAAAAACAAAAAAAAAACTGTCATTTCCTCCAGAACAGTTTTGATTTGGTTATTTGCCTCACTGTAGAGACACGTGGGCGTAAAACTGGATTTCTCTCAAACCAAACTGCATGTGAACTGTAACTAATGTACAGTAAAACAAAATGTTTAGATAAAAATGGAATCCTTTTAAATCTACATGAATGATTTCGTATCAGATTTAGGCTTAAAATAATATTAAAGTTGAATCTTAATATTCAGAAACACATAAAGACGATTATAAAATCAGTCTTCTATCGCCTTCCAGACCTCTCAGGTTCTGGTTCTGCTCTGCATCCCCAGAACCAAACATGGAGAATAAGCATTCAGCTTCACAAATCTGTCTTAAACCACAAATCTGGAACAAACTTCCACAAAACTGCAAAACAGCCAAAACACAGAGTGTCTTTAAATCAAGACTAAAATCCAGCAATAAATGAAACATTGACCAACATTTTTAAGTGTATTTGCTTGATGAGAAACACTGAAAACAACACAAACTCTTACCAAGTAAATTTATCTGGTTTCTACTTGAAATATCTTAAGACAAAACCAACTTAAAAGTAACTTTTCAGAAAGAAATTGAACTTCTCCGTCAGTATTAAGGAATTATTTTCAAAAGCTCCCATTTCTTTCTGAAAAAATACTTTTAATTTAGTTTTGTCTTCTTTTAAGTGTAGGAAGATATTTGCAGTAAAAACTAGACCAAAAATACTTGGTAAGACATTTTGTGTTTTTACAGTGTACAGGCTACATGTGAGCCTGTACACTGTAAAAAAACACTGTGACAAATTTTACTGGACGATAAATCGTCCCAGAAGTTATTGCAAATGAACGATAATATTGTTGCTTTGACACCTTTTTTAAGTAATATAATGGAGATGAGATAATAAAAATGCAACAAAACATTTTTTTATAAAGCAATAAACTTTAAACTGTAATGAAAATTTAACACTGGAACTGGAAAACATTTTAAATATCCAAAGTAAACAAACAAATAAAATTGTCCTTTAAAAAAATAAGAAGTTAGTTTTTTATCATCCAGTTTTTTGTAGAACGAGAGAAACAATAAATCATACAAATGGAAATTATTGATCCCATTTTAATTTCTCATGCGATGAATTAATTTATTTCGTACTGCGACAGGCCCAGCGATATGTTACACAGATTTCTATTCAAACTGAAATCCTGTGTTTGTGTGTGAAGCTGAACTGCCGCCACGTTGTTGTTCTTAAATAAAAAGGCAGAAACAGTGACCTCTGGTTTCCCTTCGTAGTACGTCAGCCTGGTCTTGGTGAGGACAAACACTCGCTCCTTGTAGTTCAGCGGCGACGTCCTTTTCTTCTGCTGCGAACGCTTGATCAGCGTCTCCTGCAGTAGCGGATCGGCACTCATTCTGGCTCCACCTGCAGCATCTGTCCGTCAGTCCGTGGCGCTGCGCCGCGACGGGGCGGAGCTGGGCTGAGAGGAAACACAACAGCAGCGACTTTAAACGTCAAAACTGGCCTAAAGACGCTTCGTTTCTGGAAAAAGAGTCATTATTTACAGCCAGAGATAAATTAAATGTCTTAAATTAAAGAATATCCATGAATGGGAGATTCCTCTGTATTTTTATTTTATCTTTTTATTTTATTTTTTTTCTCTTTTTTTACTATTATCATTGTTTTTTTCTTGTCTTTTCTTTAAGACTCTGGACAAACAAAACCCTTTTTAAAAATATAACGTGTATTTCTACATGTAATCTGTAAGATGTGTGAGATGTGACATGCACTGGAAAATCTGAATAAAAAAGTTCCAAAAAAAAAAAAAAGCATATCCATGTGTTAGAGTGGCCTAGTCAAAGTCCAGCTCAAAATCCAAGTGAAAATCTAAAGGAAGGCCTAAAATAGTTTACATTGTATTTTGAAAACAAAAACAGGAAAAACGACTGTTGATGGTAGAAATATTCGCAATAAAAGTTTTCTTGCAGCTGCAAAAATTGTAAAAATTTCAGTCTGGAAATTCATGTCAAACTTTCTCAAATTTATTTATTTATTTTTTGAAAACCACGTCCACTGTCGCCACATGCTTGCTCAGGAGGAAGAATAAACCGGCAAATTAATGAGTGAGTTTCCTTAGAAAGAAAACCTGCTACCAGTTTTAACAGATTTTACAGAATTTATTTCCCATTATTTGTATATAAATTGAACTTGTTTGTTTGTAACCTGAATTTACTGTGAATTGTGCTGCTCACATTCACTGAAGCTTGTTCCTCTGAAATTAGAGCCACAAAAGTGAGACAAATGGGTTCACAGAACCGGGTCAGAGTGACCAGAAAACCCTCTGAGGGGAAATCATTCTGCACACAGAGAGAAACCATACAAAACCTCCTGCAAAAATAGAAACCGGCTCCAGAACCAGAACTCTAGACGCTTTCCGGAAAAGTCGACCCGGTCCGTGTTCGGTTTCAGCTTCTGGACCGGTTCTCACTTCCGTCTGTGTTCTGGACAAATGCAGCTGCTGGAAACGGGTCGTTAATCTGCTTCGATTTTTAACAATTTCCTCAAAAATAGACACATTTTGGAGAAAATTTATAATCCTGTCTAGAAAATGTGAAACAAAAATATCGTCAAATATCAAACGAAGCACAAGACTGTTGATCTGCCACCATAAATTAACTGGATGATAAAAACTCCCAGAAGTTATTGCGATAAACAATAATATTGTTATTTTGAGACCTTTTTGAAGTCAAATAATGGTAATAATAACACAATAATACAATTAGGGAAATTATGGGTAGAGAAAAATTGTAAATTTTCTCAAACATAATTTTGTTTGCCAAAATAATTTTAACAAAATTATTAGGAAATTTATGGACTTGATAAGTCAAAAATGTGCAAGAAAAAAACTCCAACTGAACCGGTCTCACTCCAACAGAACCGGTCTCACTCCAACAGAACCGGTCTCATTTGCAGAATTTCCACTGGATATAAAATTATCCAAGCTGAACATCATTACTGATATATTTTACTAGACGATAAATCGTCCCAGAAGGAATCGCAATACACGATAATATTGTTGTTTTCAAGTGATATAACAGAAATAATGGAATAATAATTTCAGAATACATTGTTAAATATCAATAAACTTTCAATTCTGATGAATATCAAACACTGAAACAGGAAGACATTTTAAATATTCAGAATAAACAAACAACCAAAACTAATAAATAAATTGAATTATAAAGTATCTGCAAATAAAACTGTCCTTCAAAAAATACGTTATTTGGAACCAAAACACCAGACTGAAGACTTTTATCATTCAGTTCCTGGTAGAAAGTGGAAGATAAAAGCAAATGGAAGTTATTGATTTTGTTTTAATTTATCATGTGATTAATTTATTTATTGCATATTGCATCAGGCCTGCTGCTGACACTGTAATCTGTGCATCATCTGCATAGTTTTGACAGAAAGTTTTATTTCCTGTAATAACCTGAGCGAGTCGGAGCATAAAGATACACTGCAAAAATACAAAATCTTACCACTCTGACCTTTGGTGTAGTTTAAAAATTTAATTACACTTGAAATAAGACTAATCTAACTTATAAGTAACTTTTACCAAGATGTAGGAGCTTAGTAAGATTTTGTGTTTTTGCAGTGTGCTGAATAAAAAGTCCTGGTATTGAGCCTTGTGGGACTCCGTATGTAATGAGATGTTACCTACAGAAACAAATGAATCCCTGCTCTTCATGCTAAGGAATAATTGATTTAAAACAATCTCTTAAATCTCGGTGAGAAGTTACTAGAAAGCTAGTTAAGACAAAACTAGAAACTAGAAAAATATGGGAAAGAGTGGAACATCATAAACATGTAATCTGAAAAAATATCTGTAAAAATCAAAATAACTATAATAATAATAATCCATACTGAATGTAAAACTTTGTATCTGCACACTGCGGATTACATCGTTTGCAGATGATATTGTGATATATTAGAGAGTTGAGAGAAGAAACTCCAAACATAACCAAACGTCTACAATCTAAATCTGAATTATCTGGACATAGTGAAGCGTGAAGCTGCATATTTGATCCCAACAGAAGTAAGAAGGTGATGAATCGACCTTTTGGACTACAACTCAACGCGATTCCAACGTCCATCAGCGCCGCTGATAAGAGAAACTTGATTATTGCTTCCTACCTCAGAGTAAAATGTCCTTTCTAGGTTTGTCAACATCAGTTTTTTATTCAGCGGGATAAAAAAAAGAAACAATAAGGACAGAAAAGCAGAAACCTCTGCATCACATTTAAGACTTAAATTTAACTGAGCAGAAGTTGTTTCTTTTACAGAATTGATGTTTGCCGAGAGGAACTGAATGAGAACGGAGTTAAAGACGGAACAACAACCAATCAGAATAAACGAGCCGCTCAGAACCGCAGCTCGGGTCGGCAGAGACCCGGCGGCAGCTCAGAACAGGATGGAGGAAAAGGAAACGCATTTTTAAAATCCTGCTTAAAAATCGTCTCCAAAAGGAAGAGCCAGTTTTAGACAACGTTCAACTCCGGGAACATTTTAAAGAGTTTTACCTTCAATCCACCAGGATGTTTTAAAAACAAACAGAAGTTTTAAAACTGGTCTGGACCGAACCGTGAATCTTTTTGGGTCCATGCCAAGCTGTGAAATGGAAATTACTGTTGCATAACAACATTTACTCATGACTAACTGGAGATGTTTCAAGAATTTCTCCAGAACTTATGACTAAAACTTTTGGTTCAACGTCTCAAATAGATTTTTAATCCCATTTCTGAAGGAAGTTTCACCTTTTTAATGCAATTTGGCTGAAATGTGCAAAACTTCTGCAGAAAAGAGCTGAAATCTTAACATTTAAATTACACCAGTAATTTATATTACTATGAATACAGTTATTATTCATAGTAAACTAACTGGTTACACAGTTTTTAAATGGGGGTTTCATTCATTCATGAAGGGAATAAAAAACTCTCCAACCAAACGTTGGTCTACATGAAAACTTAATTGCCCTCTGAACTGGAAAAACAGTTGTGCAACCAGTTGCCCTCAACTTATTTCAGGAACTGAAGAGTTCAAAGTTGTTAAAATTGTTTCAAAATTCGATTTAAAGAAACTTTATTAATCCTAAAAGGTCATTAAATGTTATAACTCTTATAATCTGAGTTTCTTCCGACAGTTGCTGTTGATGATCGGAAGGATCTCCAGTAGCAGTCAGTATTGCAGCGATTTTGAAGAAGCCTCTGACTGAAGAGAGTATAATGACTTCCTAACAGCTCAGTGTTCAGGCAGTAGAGATGATATTAAAAATAAAACAGAAATAATCCAGGATGACATCATCAGCTGTTAGCCAGCTCTGCTAATCCTCTTCCTTTGCTTTTGCTGCTCCTCTCTAAATGTTTCTGCTTCTCTCTCTGCATCCATTTAACTCCTCCAGGTCATGATTCAGATATTATTTAATCTTTTGACATGCTAATCAGCTGCTCCCAGCTGTAAAAACAACACCTTGTTGCCACGGTTACGCATTATAACAACAAAGACAAAAAAAAGAAAAGAAAAAGTGAGAGGAAAGATCGTTCGGGCTGCACAGCGTCCAGAACCAGAGGGAGTAATCGTGGAGGAGCTCCAGATGCTTTCTGGACGTCTGAGTGTTTCTGACCTAAAGACGCCATCTTACCTCAACGCGCGACGTTGCCTTGGAAACATTTCCTCACCTAACTGCTGAATCCATCGTTGGAAAACTGGATTTCGCACTTGATCAGGGTTTTGTTGTTTTGTTTTATAAATGATTGATGATTTGAAACTTTCAACATGACAGAAATGATCTAAGGCATGTGTCAAACTGAAGGCACGGGGGCCAAATGTGGCCCGCCAAAGCTTTTTATGTGGCCCTCTTGACTCCCAATCAATCAATCAATCAATCAATCAATCAATCAATCAATCAAATCAAAGCAGTTTTTATCTTTATAATACTAAATTAAAAAAATGTGAAGACATATTAAATACTAAAAAGTACTTATTGCAGCGATTTATTAAAGTTTTAACAGATTTTTAATGGGTTTTATCAAAATATTCTGGTACAAAAATGTGTTTGACACCCTTAATTTAATAGATTAATTATTTAAAATACCCCAATACAAGCGAACATGGAAGCAAAGGTGAGGTAAAATACGTCATAATAATCAGTTTACTGATGTAATTATAGTTCTGCGACATGAGCTAAAGCAGGGGTGTCGAACTCCAGTCCTCGAGGGCCGGTATCCTGCAACTTTTAGATGTGCCTCTGCTGCACCACACCTGAACAGAATAATTAGGTCATTAGCAAGGCTCTGGAGAACTGATCTACACAAGGAGGAGGTGATTAAGCCATTTTATCCCAGTGTTTTGTACCTGTGGCACATCTAAAAACTGCTGGACAGCGGCCCTCCAGGACTGGAGTTTGACACCTGTGAGCTAAAGCTAATCACAGAAACCTCAGAGTAACTGAAGCGTTCACCTACAACCGGCAGATCCGCTCAAACATCACGTCCTACTGCTGTGACGTCATCAGCAAGTACACCTTTTGTGGTTTTTGTTTACACACTTAAAAAAAAAATAATATTTCCGTCACTTATTGTGGAGGAAATCCAGACTTCCTCGCCCAGCTGTGTTTATTTTTAAAGTTAAGAGTTTTTGTAGAGATTTAATTTATAATTGCTTAATCGAAACAAGTTTTTTGATTAAAGACATTTAAATAAACTGTCTATGGAAGTCACGGTGCGCAAGTTTTGCAAATTGATTGACTAAAACGTGTTTCCGACGGCCTTTGAACGCAGCACCAGCGTATTCGCACCTGTCCTCAGGTGTTTATATAGTTTACATTCAGATCCGTTTACAAGCAGAAACAGAAAAACACAACAAAGCTCGTTCTCTACAGCCTGGATCGATGTCTCTCTGATTGATTATGACTTTGTCATTGATCAGATCGAGAGATTTCTAAAGTTGTGGCTCTGACTTGTGTGGGTTTTTCCACGCCGCCAGAGTCCGTTCAGAACCGAACCGGCCGGGTTTCCTCGGACTGTGAAGCGGTAAAATGTTCCGTCTTACCTTGACGCGTCAAGCTCCGGGTCGCAGCCGAACCTCTGGCCCTGATGTGAAAGCAGCAGGGATGAGGAAATGAAGAGTGAGGGAAGGGGGCGGACACGCAACGCAACGCAGCGCAGCGCACAAAAAAAGAAAGAAAGAAAAACATAAAAACTTCCTCCTGTTCACATGCGCCACCGAAAAGTCACACAGAGATCAAAAGGAAAGAGGTCACGGTGTGAAACCGGAACGCTGAATGGAAAATATGTGAAATTTACACAAAATGGAGATTTACTGTAAAAAAAGAAAGTTCGTTATGAATTTACCAGGAAGTCAAAGTTTGATGGAGGATTTTAATTATTTTAATTTCTGCTGAGAAATGATGTGGTTTTCTGGACGGATTTAACAAATAAAATTATGAAATCACACTATAACATTCTTGTATTTTTTTGACATTATTCTTGTATTATTTGCAATATTATTCTCAGAATTTATTATTAGAATTATTACTATAATTATCCCTTTTATTGCTTCAAAATTATGATTTTATTCTATTATTTTGACTTTATTTTTATTCTTTCTACTTTATTCACAAAATATTCTGACTTTATTTTCACATTATGTCAACCTTATTTTCACCATTTTATTCTTGTAATATTTTGTATTTATTCTTAAAATATTATGACTTTTTTCTCGTATTATTTAAAGTTTTTTCTATAAAAAAATTGACTGATCTTGCAATATTATAGCATTATTTTCATAAAATTATGATTAATTTTAATAATCATAGTAATATTATATTATAATTTTTTTTAAAAGTATGACTTAATAAATGTGAGGGAAGTTTGGGAAAACTGCGTATTTTTGTTTGGATTAAACTTCTTAGATGGAGCGTCAGAGACATTTAAGGAACTGAGAGTTTTACCAACCACCTTGTTGAGTTTATATAAAACCAACGATGTTTAAACCATAGGAAAAACTTGGAAACTTTTACTCTCTCACCAGCCTGCAGCGGGTTTCCTTTCTGTTCCTGGAGATTCAGCTAACAGGAACTTTCCTGTCTGACCTCTCTGGGTCATCAGATTCAAGATTTACCAACCAAACCAAAAGCTACCATGAATATTAGCTGTTATTTTAAAAAGACAGCCCAGTTTTTGTTTATTTTGTTTGTTTTTAAGTGCGGCATTCAATTTCCTATCTGCGGAAAGAAGAACCTAGCATGATTAGCATAATTAGCATGATTAAATGTTTGAGAACCAGCTAACAGCTACTGAAAGTCTAGAGATCAACTATTCAAGCTTTCAACTTACCAAGTCAAATTAACAGCTAATTAGTCAAACTAATATATCTCATAAACTCATAACAATTCCTAATAACATCTAAACACTGGCAAGCTAACAGCTAATATATTCAAGCTAATGTACAACAGATTATTTTAGGAAGGTGATGTGTTCAAGCTAACAGATGAGCGAGTGAAGCTAACAGCTAACCTGGTCAAGTTAGCAGCTTTCTAGAGTAACGCTAATAGCTAACTGTGTTTAATAAACTGCTACTGTGTAAAAAGCTAAGCGCTAACAGAGTTAGCGACATAGATTCACGCTAACAGTCTGACGTAAAACAAGCTAACATAACAGCATCTTGATTTTTGCAAACTGGTAAAAGTCAAGATGTTAACAGTCCGTTACTTATTTCTAATTTGATTTAGTATCAATTCCATCGATTATCGTTTTGATTAATCATTCACACTTTAATTTCTGCTCTTGTAACTTTGATTTAACCAAACAAACGGTCGTGGCTTCGTTCTTTTTCAGGACTTTGAAGCAGAAAACATTTTAGAGAGTCAGTAACATAAAGTGAAAGAGTCAAACTGAAGAGCTGCGTGACGATTACTGTATGTGAGCTTTTCTTCTTCCTGGATTTATTCTCAGACGGATGCTTTGTGGTTTCGTTCACGTCATTGTTTCACTTCCTCTGCACTGCTCTCTTTGTCTTTCTAATTCTCTATAAACTCTGGTGAATGAAGCATAACTTAAAGAAAACTTTTTACTCTTTCAGCAGCAATATGAACTATTAAAAATCTTCTTTCTGATCTTATTTTTGGATCTTTCTGCTTCTATTTTACATCTATCTCACTTCCTCCACCCACCTGCCGCTTCTTGTCTCTGACTCCACGCCTCGGCCGTTTCCTACCTGCAGCATCACAGCAGCTGCGCCCGTGCTGAGAAACCGAAGCCGACTTCGAGCTCCAGAACCAAAACTGGAGCAAAACCAGGCGGAGGAAGAGGAGGACAGAAGAGAGCGAAGAGCAAACACCAACATGATTCAGTCGAGTAAGTAGACGCTCCAACAGACAAACATTTACGCTTTAAACTTAAACAGAAAAGAAGAGCAAATGAAGGGAGTTAGAAGAACCAGATGATTGGTGTTTATGTACAGGAGCCGCTGTCATGGATTCATAAAACACTCAAATGTTTACAATATTCTGCTGCTAAAACGGCACAATCTGCCAAACCTGAAGAGTGGCGTTTAGCCTTCGTTTCTCCCTGACTGATCAAAACAAAGCGCTTCACTTTACAGCGCCGAGCTTCAGCTGTGCAGATGGAAACGCAGAGAAGCTCCTAGGTTAGCAGCTCTGGCCTGCAGAGAGGTTTCAGTTCTCACTGGAGGCTTTTAGAAAACCAGTTTCACATCTGGTCTGGGATTTAATTTAACATTCAGAAGAAAACCAAAGTAAACAGTCCACAAACCTCCAAAGGCGACAGCAGCTATCCAGAAATCAAACCTTAAACAGCTGATTAATCATCAGAACATGCAGGAAATCTGAAAATGCTCACATTTTTACATTTTATATGCAAATGTTTCAAAGTGGAACTTTCTATTTGCTTGTTTCTGGTACGCACATAAATCTGATGCACAAGAAACAACAAGCAGAGTTGGACAACTAATAACACGACATGTTCAGTTTTCTTTGTGTTGAGACTCATTCATGAGCTGCTGCACCTTTAAATGTCCTGACCACAATATTTACGTTTTCTTCATCGTTACTCCTTTTTCTGTTTGTAGGTTTTTCATTAAAATGATTAATTACAGACTATAAATGCATTATAAACTCCCACCACCAACAGAAACTACAATGAGAACCAAACTACGAACATGGCGCTAAAATCAAAATAAAAGACGTCATGGTCAGTGGTACCAAACGGTAAAATATGATACAAATGAGACAGAAATGTTCCCTCAATCATCAAACACTTCAAGCAAACATGTTTCTGTTCTGTCCTCATGTTTAAAACTGGACTGTAATTTCTCGTAGTTGTTGTAGTTTGTTAACAAAGATTGAAGTAGAATAAAAACCATCTTCACCAAGACTTTAGGTAAAGATGCTATTTTAGAAATTGTGTATATGAGCCAGTTTGTTGATGGACCAAAATGCCTGGATCATATTAAATATTTAATAAAAAATGACAGAAAACCAGAGGAAACACTGGGAACCAGAGCAGAACAAAACAGGAAACCAGTAAGAACTGGGAGGCGAAAAGATCAGGCAATAAACGAGTTACTGAACAAGAAACAGATGGATTCACCCATCCATCCGTCCATCCATCCATCTGTACATCCATCCATCCATCCATCCATCCATCCATCCATCCATCCTCCATCCATCTGTACATCCATCCATCCATCCATCCGTACATCCATCCATCCATCCATCCATCCATCCTCCATCCATCTGTACATCCATCCATCCATCCATCCATCCATCCATCCATCCATCCAACCATCCATCCATCCATCCATCCATCCAACCATCCATCCGTACATCCATCCATCCATCCATCCAACCATCCATCCGTACATCCATCCATCCATCCATCCATCCATCCATCCATCCATCCATCCATCCATCCATCCATCCATCAATAAACAAAGTAAAACAGAACTAAATGATCCAAAACACCAAAAGAGCTGAAGATCCAAACAGAAATTCATCCAGGAAACCATTAAGTATCATTTATTAATAAATGGGTTTATCACCACGGTTGGTTTGAAGGCAGCCGGGACAAATCCAGTCCAAAGATATACGTCCCAATGCCAAAATAGAAACACTGTCTTTAAATAAGTGAGCAGGAGACAGAAGTTTAAACCAAACGGGGCGACAGAACTGGGTCAAACTGTCCAGACGTAGATTTACTGAGCGATGATTCCTGGGGATCCAACACAGACAGAACCGAACCGCAGAGCCAGAGAAACATGTAAAGATTTGTTACAAAGATCCACAGAAACTGTGAAAACATTCAGAGAGTTAATAACTTCACGGTTTTAAAAAGAACAATGAACGGTTGATAAACCCGTAAAACCTGATTCTGGTTGATGAAGCTCATTGAGAGAATGTCACAGTTTGGATGAAACTAGTTAGAAAAACTGTAAAAATGTCTTTTATAAAGTGTCCCTTTTGTCACGCTATGACCACAAACTTCAATGTTTTACTGAGACCAACTCAACCCAAACGCTGTGGTTCTCATGCATCTGGTAAACCTCAGATCCAGAGAGCAAGAATTGTTAAAACCGTTTCTAAAACAAACTTTATTGAGGCGGTCGTTCCCCTGCCGAGCCGAGCGCTGACATTTCATTTAGAGGCAGCGAAACGATTCCCGTTCCCCCAACATTACTAACATCTGATGCATCATTGATGTTATTTCAACCAATTATGGTTCTTTTGTTCATCTAGTTACGGCAGTTTGTTCTCATTTACAGTTAAATTAATTCTGTTCAATGGTTTTAAAATCTGAACAAAATCTGTTTTGTAAATTTTAGTTGATGCTTTGTGGAACATTTTTGCTGCAGGTTTTTTTTTTTTTGAACATTTACAGTCAAATTCAGTAAATTATGATATAAAATGAGTCTCATTTGTCTGACTCAGAACCATCTGTGAATAAAAACCTAAACTTATTTTCATTAAAATCACATTTCTGCTTGTAAAAGTTTTTTTTAAAATTGATCTAGTGTGATAATCAAATTTTAAATGTTGTTTTTCATTAGCTGTAGATAGTAATAATTAACAGAAATAAAGGCTTTCAAACATCCATCTGTGTGTAATTAATCTTAATTTTAATTCATGTTTATAGATTCATCATCTTTGACTAGGCCATTCTGACACATTAATAGGTTTTGATTAGAAACTTTGTTCAATAGAAGGATGAGTTAGCAACAGAAAGTTTTTTTAAAAAGACAATGTCATCAGCATAAACATGTATTTTAGCTCTCTGTCCATCCATCCATCCATCCATCCATCCGTCCGTCCATCCATCCATCCGTCCATCCATCCATCAATCCATCCATCCATCCATCCATCCATCCATCCATCATCCATCCATCCATCAATCCATCCGTCCATCCGTCCATCAATCCATCCGTCCATCCGTCCGTCCATCCGTCCATCAATCCATCCGTCCATCCGTCCATCAATCCATCCATCCGTCCATCCATCCATCCGTCCATCCATCCGTCCATTCATCATCAAAAACAAACCTGGAGTGATATCTTGATTCTTCCATGCATGCTTGAGAAGTCCTTTAATCTCCATGGCAACCATTCAAATGTGCTAAACGCCTAGTAGGACTTAGCCCCGCCTTCGAGTCACAGCTCCTCCCCCACTCAGCTCCTTCAGACTAGCCAGCAGCAATTAGCAAACACCTGGTAGAACTGCTTGCTAAAGGGTTAATAGAGGAGCCATGTTGTGATGACTTCCTGAAGGCGGAGTTTCAGAAAGAGCAGGAGCTTCTTAAAGAGACAGAGGCCCAATTTCAAGGTGTTAAATTATGAAGTCAAGATATATTTGATTTATACAGCATTTTTATAACAACTGGAGACATAGCTACTTGATATTGCTATAACATACACAATACTGCCCCTCTAAGAGATTTCTGCAGGCAGTTTGTTGCACATTGTTCCACATTAAACTTTCCAGGATCCCAACTTGTTAAAGCTTTGTTTCCTTTTCCTACTTTGTCCTGGTCTGTCACACAACGTCACAATAATATACACTGACTTTTGTTTCTGTAATGAGACAAAATGTGAAAACATGACTTATCCCTTCTGGGCTGCAAATCTTAAATAATTGAATAAGAAATCTTTACTTTGGGATAAATAAAGCAAATTTCTTTGCAAAAGAAGACGGTTAAAGCATTTAAATTGATTGTTATGCCACATATTAGATTAACTATTCATTGTGTTCTGACATGTTTGGTAACACAAATAGTAGATTAGACGTATTAATGAGAAAAAGAGTTCATCGTTCGCTGGCATGATGTTTATTTTATCACCTTTTTTCCCCTGAAGCTCTTCTTTCATTTTGTACCTTCAGAATCGCGTGAGATTCGTCGCTCTGCGTATGAGTGTTTTTTTTTTTTTAAATTCACACAGGAAGTAATGTAGCCACCTCTCCCTGCAGTCTCTGACTAACAATGACCCGGCCACATGCACCATCTTGTTCACTCGCCCACAGAAACACACAAACGGACTCGCTCAAAGAAAAGAGAGTGTTAATTCTGCAGAAAAGGAAACTATGCTTCCTGACAAAGACCTCCCACTCTAAACCACAGAGACACAAAGACAGAAAACATTAAAACAGCTGGTTGGACAATTTGCAAATATGTGTTTCCTTGTTAGATTTAATCTTTTAAAAAATTTCACTCTTAAAGGCCAAATGTTAACTTTAGTGGTTTAAACTTGGCCAACGTCAAACGGAAAATAAAAAGCTAAATCAGCAACAATTTTCTCGCTAAAATGGTAAAATAAGGATTAATATTATGTAATAATACATTTAATGTGTAAACATCATGCAACTCACAGAGATATCAACACTGGAGCTACTCTGGTTTGAAAAAAGACACTTTATAAAGGTTAGACAATAAAAATAATTTGTTTAGATCTAAGTATGTAGTTAATTAAAGGGGCAGTATTGTGTATTTTCCAGGCACATTATTTCATTTCGTAGCACAATCAATTAACTAAGTTACCTTCGGTTGTTATGAAAATGGTGTCTATATCAAAAATAACTTAAGAGGAATTTGACTATAATTGAATACCTTGAAATTGGGCGCCTGTCTCTTTAAGAAGCTCCTGCTCTTTCTGAAACTCCGCCTCCAGGAAGTCATAACAACATGGCTCCTCTATTAGCACCTTAACATTTTCACCAACATTTCACTGGGAAGTAGCTCCTATAATGAGATCAGTGGTTCCTCCAGGTGTTTGCTAACTGCTGCTGCCGCTAGTCTGGAAGAGTTTTGTTGAGAATCTTGGCTGGAGCTTTGGGTAAAACGACAGCACTTTGAATGAACCGGTGTTTAGGCCCTGAATGATGTAGGGAGATTTTTTTTCTGTTAGTTTTTGATAAGAAAATGAGATATAAAGCTAGCAAAGTTGATTTTGTGTAGTGCCTGAATTGGTTTGGTTTAAACTTGAACAAACATAAATTTCGACTCACTTAGCTTCTTTTTTTCCTCAGGTGTTCCTCAGGAATATGCTGAAGTCCCTGTTTTATTTAAGTTTTATATATTTCTATAAATGAGTTATAGTGAGCTATAGAAGCAGGAAAGGAATTAATTTCAACTAAAATCCGTCTGTATGCTGATGACATTGTCATTTATGTCACTTTTTAATCTGGTCATTAAGGTGTTAAAAGAAGCTTTTCACATTTGCATGCTCTGCCTTGATGTGAATGGAAAAAGTACATTTATATAAATATATTTAGATTGTTTTGGTGCTTTTTTATTCCAATGACAATCACAAATTTTGCCGTGTTACTTTGGAAATATTTAGAAGGAATTTTGTGATATTTTTCTTTCATCAAACCAATTTCAAAATCTTATTGAACGTAAAACACATTATACACAAACATTTTTATTCTTTAACAAACTAAAATAGCTTGAATTTTGTTACTCATCATTGTGGATGGGAGTTAGCATCTAGCTAAACCCCAATGTTTTTGACCATTTTGTAAAAAATTTACAATGAACTTGAGAAAAAATTTTTGGATCTTGAGTGAATTTTTATGATGGCAGAATTGGAAAAAAAAAACTGGAGGAACTGTTTACTTACAGCCATATTTACAGATAAACCATCCAACCATCTAGACTTAACCCAAACTGCCGTAAAATATTCTAGATTTTAGCTTGTATCACATGGAGATGCTAAAAGATTAGCCATAACTTTTCCTCTTTCTGTCTCTTTCAGATCAATCCACCCACTCTATATTCTGCTGCTGCTGTGCTGTTCAAAGCAGGTAAAGATAAGAATTGTGTTTTGTAATGTTGAGGTAGAAAAGTCCTCAGTTACGTTTTCAGTGGTGATTTTTAAAGCTAGTCACTGAGTCAACCCTGCACTCTGTCTCTTAAAAATATTATAAATACAGCAGAGGATCCACAACTAAAAGTCTGGAAAAGACCAGAATACTTTGGCCCAGTCAAAGTCCAGCCCTCAACTTGATTGAAACGCTGTGGTTGGACCTAAGAGTTGAGCTGAAACCTGCGTTTGTACAACGTTATAAACAAAAGAGGCTCAAGTTCCTCCACAACAACGTAAAAAGAAAAAAACTACTGGGAGATATTGGCAGTGAAATGAGGGTATTTATAATGTCCCAGTTCGTATTGTTTAGCATATTTTTAAAGATACTTTTAAAGAGGAAACGTCCGTCGTGCAGAAGCTCTCAGATCGAGGCCATGTTTTAAAGTTTTTAGCTTGTGGTTACGCTCGGAGCCATGTGGTGAGCAAACCTGGTCCAACGCACGAACAGCTTGCAGAGATACATGCACCAAAGTAACATTAAAGAAAAGTGGTTGAATCATGAAACTTTGTTTTTGGTCTATAATTTTAACAGAAAAATTTCCTTTCATTGCATATAATATTTCAATTCATCTTATATGTAACTTTTCTCTAAAAATAAAAAAATTGCAAAAGGAAAGGTTAACAAAATATGTTTATTTCAGGAGTTTGACATAATTTACAATAATAAAGTAAATCTTTGGGATTGTTTTCTTAAAATTGAAAGTTCAATATTTGATCCCGCCCCTTACCATCCTGGGTTGTGCCACTTGCTAGCAGAAGATGCTTAACATGCATTAACTTATACGTACAATACGTAATACGTAACACAATTTCTGTCAGAAGGCAAAAGCTTCGAGGCAGACCCAAAAATGGGCGGAGTCAAGTAGCTGACTCCGCCCATTTTTGGAGTTGCCCCAAATATTCACAAATGTGATGCTCCAAATATGGGCAGCAGCCCCAAAAGTGGGCGGAGTTTAACAAAAAGCTCTGCCCCAAAATTTTATACTTATTCGTTCATAATTTTTTTATATTGTGCTAATTTTACCTTAAAAATATGTATGTGCACCCAAATAAATCAAATTTGTTGATTTGTCATTACCAAAAAAAGTTAAATTAATGTGGTGGAAATATTAACTTTGATACATTTTCACATTGAATAGAAAAAAACAAAAACAAATGTAAAGACGATTTGACTGATTTCAGGGAGATCAGCACACGCATGGAGCTGGAGGGCAGAACGTCTCTCTGCTTCCCAACCAGACGGTACCCCGGAAATGCCCGGCGGGTAAGAAACAGCACATTTCTCTGTATCCTCGTGTTTTTGAGTCCTAGGTTTTGATTTTTGTTACGATCTGGTCAGGTGGACCGGTCCAGGAAAAAGCTCCCTCTGCCCCCTCCAGAGGACGGAGAAGGTGAAGGTTTGGCGAGAGTCGTTGCCATGTACGACTTCACGGCCAAGGAGGACTCAGACCTCACCATTAAACAGGTACACAATTTACACCAACTCACTGAAACTCTGGTGAATAAAATAATAACACTGTTGTAAAGAGTATTTTCATAAATTATGAAGAAAACATGCATTTAATTGTATATTGTTATCTAAAAAGTTTCTATCACACTGTTTTCCCTTTCATTTTGGTCCTTTGCTCCATTTAATTTAATAAAACCCTAACCCTAAACCAAAATAACAATGATTTTAGAGATTAATTAACAAGAAATAACCAGATATTTACTAGTCATTAAATCAGATTTATTTACTACATGCAAAAAGTAAATAAATAAATGTTAGTAATGCTAATGCTTTGTGTCTCCAGGGAGAGGAATACGTCATCCTCCATAAGCAGGACCAGCTGTGGTGGAGAGCGGAGGACAGACACGGGTAAGCAGACCGAGTCCAGAACCACCACGGATTAATCCATTAAACTCTGATTTCATCTTACAAATTTCTCTAAATCAGCAAAGTTTACAGATTCAGCTAAAAAAAATTAATTATCATTATAAATCCTCTAAAAAACTAACAACTGGGTTCTGATGTGTCGTTGTTTTTGCTCAGGAATAAAGGCTTCATTCCCAGTAACTACGTAACAGAGAAAAACAGAATCGAGGCAAACTCGTAAGTTTTAACTTTTCTATTTCACTCGGCTGCAGTTATAAAATATTTAATGTTTATTTAAAATGTTCGTTATGAAGGTGGTACTGCAAGAACATCACCAGAACAGAAGCTGAACAGCTGCTGAGACAGCAGGTATTATTTATTTCTGATTACTTCATTTAACTTATTCTTATTCATCCTACTGTCTAAATATAAGCATTTTTAAACCTGAAAGTTGCTAGAAATAATTTTTACTACAGTCGTAATAATTAATTGCTATTTTCCAGGATAAAGAAGGCGGTTTTGTTGTGCGGGAGTCCAGTAAACAAGGAACTTATACCGTTTCTGTTTATACAAAGACATTAAGGTGAGTCACAAGTTTTAAATTCCAGACATTTGAATCAAACTTACATCTACAGAAAATGTTTAACAGATATTTCTCCTGCTCAGTCCGAATGGGGACATTAGGCATTACCAGATAAAAATAACAAACACTGGACAGTTCTACCTGGCGGAAAAACACGTCTTCAGCTCCATACCAGACGTTATACACTACCATGAACACAATGCAGCAGGTAGGAGACAAATCAGAGTCTCTGCAGACGAAGTGGGCGTTTCTCAACAGCAACACCTGATTGGACGAACCAAATGAACTGCAACACGATTGGACGAGCACTGAGACCTGTAGGGGACGAAATAATTGAAATGTATTGTAAAATCATTGTAATGTAGAGAGTGTAACATAATGCTTTACTATGTTAGAGAATCGAGACAGAAAGAAAAATAACTAGATAAAAAGCTAAAATTAGCTAAATAAAAACAATGATAGCATCTAGGCTAGCAGTAGCATAGAATACATTAACATACTTCAAGCAGAGTGAAAAAACTATTATAATTTAAATTTAAATTAGCTGTAAAGAAAAGCTTCCTAAAATACCAGTAATAGCATCTAGGCTAGCAATAGCATGTTGACGTAATGTAGCATCTCCATTCAATATACAAAACCCAGTGTAAAAGCCAAAATTAACTTAAAAGCTAAAGCTAGATAAAATACTAATACTAATGATAACATGTATGCTAACATTAGTATTTTAGCTAGTTTCAAAATTTCTGCTAGTTCTAAGATTTACATGAGTTTTTTCTCACCTTATGGAGTATGTTACTGTAGGTCAACATGCTAGTGCTAGCCTAAATGCTATTCTTAGTTTGTTTGTTTTCTTTTCAGCTTATTTTAACTTTATAGCTAGTTTTAGCTTTTGGAGGGGTTTTTTCCACATGGCATAGAGTATGTTACTGTAGCAGGTTGTGCTAGTCCTAACCTAAATACTCTTAGTTTTTTTTCTAGCTAGCTTTAGCTTTGTAGCTAGTTTTAGCTTTTACATGGGTTTCTTCACTCTGTATGACGTATGTCACTAGAATGTTTATTCATGCTAGTAATAAAATAAAATTAATCATTTAGAGATTCATTTTTGCTGGCAAAGTAGCCAATCAGTGTTTGCGCTTTAGAAACGCCCATTTTGAGTCTGCTCTCATACTTTAACATCCTGCTCAGCTGTAATTCTTCCAACACCGCTGTCATACTTTATGGTTTTGTCGTTCTCATGTTTGGGTTTGTAGGTCTTGTGACCCGGTTACGGTACGCTGTGGGACCGATGGGAAGGTGTGTCCCAGCCACAGCAGGATTCAGCTCAGGTAAACACATTCATGTTAAGCTGGGTATCAGACATCGTTTAAATCTGCTGTGAGTAATTTTTAAAGATTAGGAATTTTACGTATTTGTTTGGTCAGTTGTTACCATGTTGTCACAGTTTGCTGTCAGACAAATAATCTGTGAAAAGACTCACTCTCTGAGCTCCTATTGCTGTCTGATGAAATGCACCGTTTTCCACCAAAATAAACCAATCAGAGCATGGAGGCAGTCCTTAGCGCTGTCAATCAATCACATGTACTCACTGCTAAATGTCCTAGTGGCAGGAAACAATTTACAGTTGCAGTTATCCGCAGCCATTGGTGGCTATGCTAGCTTGCATTAGCATTCACAACAGGCATGTGCTAACTGTAACTTGACTCTGATTGGTTGTTTCTAGTTAGCAGAGAAAACTTAGATACTACATTTTTAACCAAAAACAAACAAGAGAAAACATAAATCACGCAAAAGATTGTTTATTATTGTGATTATTTTCTTAATTCTCTGATCTTCTAATATTATAAAGGTACACGGCTAATAAGATTAAATAAGTTTAACCTGATATTTTAATTTAATTGCCCTGATTTTCTCTCTTTCAGAGAAGTGGGAGATCAACCCCAGTGAGCTGACCTTCATGAAGGAACTGGGCAGTGGCCAGTTTGGAGTGGTGAAGCTCGGCAAGTGGAGAGACCAGCAGAAAGTGGCCATCAAGTCCATCAGAGAGGGAGCCATGTACGAGGAGGACTTCATCGAAGAGGCCAAAGTCATGATGTACGGGAGGAGAATCAGGACGAAAACCACCATAGAAACGCAGAGAACGAGTTTTGATAACGGTTTTGTGTGTTCTGCTCCAGGAGGCTGTGCCATCCCAAACTGGTCCAGCTGTACGGCGTCTGCCTGAAGCACCGCCCCCTGCTGATAGTGGCTGAGTTCATGGATAACGGCTGCCTGCTGAACTACCTGCGGCAGAGGGGCGGAGCTCTGAAGGAGGCGTGGCTTATGTCCATGTGTCAGGACGTCTGCGAGGGGATGGAGTACCTGGAAGCTCACAGCTTCATCCACAGAGACCTGGTGAGGCTCCAGCAGACCGACAGGAACGCTAATGCTAGTCGCTACCTTAAGAAAAGGAATGCTAATGTAGTCACTAGATCTAGCTCAGAAACACTAAAACCAGTTAGTAGCTCAAGCACAAGGACGCTAATAATAGTCGCTACCTTAAGAAAAGGAATGCTAATGGTAGTCGCTAGCTCTAACACAGAAACACTAAAGCTAGCCGCTAGCCTAAGCACAAGGACGCCAATGCTAGTTGCCGGCTTAAGAACAGGTACGCTAAAGCTAGTTGCTAGCTCAAGCATTGGAATGCTAACGCTAGGGACTAGCTTAAGGATAGGAATGCTAAAGCTAGTAGCTAGATTAAGCTTAGAATGCTAAAGATAGTTGCTAGCTTCAGTTTAGGAACGCTCAAGCCAATCCCCACTGTAAAATGTATTCTGTTAGTCTCTAGGGGGCAGTGTAGAGTCCTCTGAGCAAATGTAACGTTTAGAAGTAAAAAGAAACTCAGAGGGAGATTTGCTGGATGCCCTGTGGAGGAGGCAGGTGACCAGGAAAACCTACTTTGACCTCATGGACGCGTCCAGCAGAACTCAAGCTTTATGTTGTCATCAGTGTTTCCACAGCTACCATGAAAAAACTGTAAAACCTCCAGATTACTTTATTTCAAAAGTAACTGGGTAAAATTGCATGTTAGATTATTAGTTACATCCAGCAACATAGACTTGAAAATGCCAATACTCACTTTATTGGAAGCAGATTATGAATAGTAACTTCAGAAATATAAAAAAATTCCTTAATATCCGTTTCAATTATGATTAAATTATGTATAAATTATGTTTAATATCTGTTCTTTATGCGTTCTGTTTTCTTCAGGCAGCCAGAAACTGTCTGATTAACGAGAACAACGTGGTGAAGGTCAGCGACTTTGGGATGACCAGGTACGACACTTTACTTCCAGCCTTATAAAGAATTAAAAAAATCATTAGTAATGATAAAAATTTTATTTAAAAATAAATTAATTTATACAATTTAAATGAGTAACACCTGCTGGGTTTTGTGTGTCCTTTTATTTTTTCTTGGTATGGCTCATATAAACGTTTAGATTAGATCAGTTACAGTTATTTATTTCCTCTCTGTTTTATCACCTGAGCTTTGAGTGTTTCTTTTAAACCGACTGCAGGTACGTTTTGGACAACCAGTACACCAGTTCCAGTGGCGCCAAGTTCCCAGTGAAGTGGTCTCCTCCGGAGGTTCTGCACTACAGCAAATACAGCAGCAAGTCAGACGTGTGGTCCTTCGGTGAGAGGCCTTAACCAATCAGCAGCAGCCGATCGCCGTGTTGCTCCAACGCCAGGAGTCAGAGGTCACTGATGTGTTTGTGTTCAGGCGTGGTGATGTGGGAGATCTTCTCCGAGGGTCGAACGCCGTTTGAGAGCCGCTCCAACTTGGAGGTGGTGAACGATATCACCAGAGGGCTCCGGCTGTACCGTCCACACCGCGCCTCCCAGCCGCTGTACGCCATCATGTACCGCTGCTGGCACGAGGTACCGACCCGCTTCACCCTCACCGAGAGAAAATGGTTCAGAAAACGCTGGGTTCTGGTGTTTTAGCTCTGAATAGCTTCACTGACAGGCTAACTGCTTTTAGCACAACGTAAAAACACCAATAGTCTTTTTCAGCATCCAATCAGATTATTTTATGAAGCAAAAATTAACCTCCAGTGGACCAAGAAAAGCAGCTCTGTCATCCTTTGTTTTATTTTTACTTTTTCTAAAAATATTTAAACAAATGGCAAGAACCAGGGCCGGCCCAAGGCAAGCTGGTGTTACTTTCAAATAGTTAAAATAAGATGATGCACTTACATTCTACTCTGCATTTCAAAATGCAAGTAATTTTTTTGTAGTTAGCTTCTCCTGTAAGGTTAAAATTAACAGCCATCACAACACTGGTATGATGAAAACTAATTACAAAGTATGCTAATAATACGCACAAAACATAGCTTAGAAATGCTAAACCATCTGGTGTTGACATGTTGGTATGGGCCCCCCTCCCACTCAGAAAAAAGCCTTTAGGTCCCCAAAAAGGCTTTGGCCGGCCCTGTACACAACAAACAAACATCCAGGGATGTTAATTAGATAAATACATGTAAACATTTAGATTTGGAAATTGGGTTTTTGTTGATAAAGTCTGTTATTGATTTAACATAGTAGTCCCACATACTGAATTGGAAAGTAATAACTCCAGTGACCAGTTCAATTTTTGTATAATAAGTGTTTATTTTTCTGTTAGACATTTTTTCTAACATCTTTTCTCCTAATTTTTTTTGGTCTTACAGAAACCTCAGGGTCGGCCAGTGTTCTCTGAAATCTTGGAGGAAATAAGAAAACTGGCAGAAAATCCAGACTAACACAAAGGTGCTATTATTTTACCTCTGAATATCAAGCTGTTTTTAAATGCATATGTACAAATAAAACATGTTTTATTGTTGTATATAGATGTATAAATTAAACTTACCTAATCCGGTGCTTTAAATAATTTATTTATTTTGAAATAAGCAATAAAACCAACAAGACATTTTAAATTTTAGGCTGATTCTTACATATTTGTTGGTTTTATACACATGAAGCTTCTGTTTATATTAATGTACAGACTGTAAAGTACAAACTAACAACCAAACTGTGTATGATTGTTTATGAAGCATGAATGAGTGAATAAATGTCACTTTAAATATTTATGCTGTGACTTTCTCCATTTTTTAATTGCAGGACTTTGCAAAGTGAATTAAAGTGTATATTTCAGAGGGGTGCAGCAATGTCCAATTTCTGGTCTCTCTTTGAATTTTTGAGGATTGTAAACAAATCTTAACACCAAACTTTGAAGAAGTCGATAAGGAGACAAAATAAAGGTTTCTAGACTAGTTCAGTTTTATTTAATTCTATTTAAATCAATCTACTGTTTTATGTTCTCAAGCAGCAAGGTTGTATGACAGAACTCAGAAATTGGGATTATTTCCGTCCAGTATTGCCATCTGGTGGACATTTAGGAGAAAAAATGTCTATATTTTTAGTTTTTACTAGCAGATGTAGGAATGGGTGGATAGATGTATTAATTTGACATTTTCGGGACTAGAAAGACCCTCCAATAGCTATAAAGATGGACTTTTCCAACTTGGAACACTAGTTGGACCTTTTTTTGTATATATAAAATTTTTTCTTCACTATAAAAAATGTTATTGTGAGCAAGTAGATTATCCCGTGAAAGGCAGAGGGATTAGCTAAAATAACCTGACCGTTACCGTTTCAAAGCCGCTAAAATGGGCCAGAATTTGGTACTTCTTACGTTTTCATGCTATTACTTGCGATGAATAACTAAAATATAGTTGCTACAAATGTTAAATTGAAGGAAAGTTGTTTAATTAATCAGTTTATTACACATTTCAACACCTCCAATGGTGGCGGACGCCTCCAGGAGGCGCAGCCGTTTTTTCTTTCTTTCTCGAACTACGTCACCACCGTAGGGCGGGAGGGGAGTGTTGCTCCTGGCAACGCGTCGGTTGAAACACTCGCAGCTGCGTGTCCGTGTTCTCAGGTGACTCTGACACGTTCCCACACACACCGAAGACACCGATACTCAGGTGTTTACGTTGATGGAACAGATTAAAGCGACAAACTGAGATCAACCGCTGAGGTCGGCGACGTGGTGAGTTTGTTTGTTTGTTTGTTTGTTTGTTTTTTCCTGTTTTAGTCCATGGAACTTTCATTATGTGGTTTTAGGACACATAGTCACTTATTTTGCCTTATTTTATAGCTCTGTTGTCTAAAAATCAGTTTTTAACTGTTATAAATAAAAGAGAAAAAATATATAAGACTAATTGTCAGGGAAAATTCTTTGTGATGTTCATTTGATACAAGATATTCAAAAATAAAGTCTTTACTTTGTCTTTTTTATTGTTGTAATTTTAGTGTATTTTTTTTCTAGAATTAGTTCTTAAATCAAATATAATAATTATGTACATAATAACAAATCTGCATTAATGTTCACCATAATTTCCAATGAAAAGTGCTGTATTTTCTTATTTACTGAAATTTTCATTATTAACCTGGTCCATGTTAGTGTTTTTCTTCGATTCTATTGAAATGAAAATTGAAAAACATCGAGTATAAATTAGCTGTGATTAAGACAGGGCTGAAAGATTCAAATTGACATTTGGTTTTTTATTACCAGTTCTAATCTAAAGCTCTAGAGTCTTTAGTTTAGAAGATGTTATGGTTCAATAATTCATAGGTCAGTATTAAATAGCAAACAAAAATATTAATCGGAATGCAGTTATATTAATAAAGCAATTATGTTAATAAGTAAAGACGAGTGGAAAAAAAGCAGCTGACGTCCAAAAATAAAATCTTTGGGTGATTCTCAAAGACTTTAGAGTTTGTGATCAAGACTAAATTAAACCATAAAAAGAAAGTCCTTAAAAGTGGGCTTTTAAGGAGGATATTCTAAAATAAGGAGTGAAGCAAGGTGCTAACATTCAATATGTGTAATAAAAGTTACCTTTTGTATTTAATTTAATGCAAATAACTTGAAAGCTTCATTCTATCCTTTCAGAAAAAAACTTTGATGGAGCGTTACGAGTCTCTGGGTCCGGTCGGGGAGGGCAGTTACGGCACCGTGCTCAAGTGCCGTCATCGACACTCCGGTCGCTTGGTCGCCATAAAGAAATTCTTGGACTTGGAAGATGATGAGACGGTGAAGAAGATCGCCCTCAGGGAAATCAAGCTGCTCAGGGTACCTGCCAATCATCCCATCAACCATTCAGCCAATCGGTCAACGAATAACTGAGCCTGAAACCTGAGTGCTGCTGAAACACTGAGATAATCAGCCAACCTCAAGACAAACAAGCTCAAATTCTCACAAACTAACCCGTTGTTTTGAGTTGGTTGTGATATTTTGAAGACCTGACCCGTTAAAAAACCTTTTACTGGAAACCTTGATGGTCAAAATGTTAATTATAGTAAAAGACAAAAACTACATGCTTCTACATTCTCTGCTCTCTTTTGAACCTTACAGCAACTGCGTCACGACAATCTGGTGAACCTCCTGGAGGTGTGGAAGCGCCGCCGTCGCTGGTACCTGGTGTTTGAGTTCGTGGACCGGACGCTTCTGGATGAACTGCAGCAGTGCTCAAGCGGGTTGGACCTTAACACCTGTCGGCAGTACTTATTCCAGGTCCTTAGAGCTGTCAACTTTTGTCACCAGCAAGATGTAAGGAATACTTTCAAAGCTACTTTTTAATATGAGCAAAAATGGCATCAAGAATCATTAAATTTACTCCACAGGTTCAGAGGTCCAGGCTAGTCTTTCTCATCAAGACTCACAGCTTTAAAGTCACAAATTCAATTATTTTTCCAATAAATATGTCATGGAAATATGTGTGACCCTGTGTTTGGAATAACTTACCCTCATTAGGTCATCCATCGTGACATCAAACCTGAGAACATCCTCATCTCTCAAGAGGGTGTGGTCAAACTGTGTGATTTTGGCTTTGCCCGAACCATTGCATCGCCCTCTGAAGGTGGTGTCTATACCGACTACGTAGCCACTCGTTGGTACAGAGCTCCCGAACTGCTTGTAGGGGACATCAAGTATGGAAAGTAGGTATTTTTGCACTTCTCTAGTTTCCTGTTGGATGTTATGAATGCCAAACAATGCCAAACTGGTAGGTGTGTTTGTATGTGTAGACCGGTGGACGTTTGGGCGCTGGGTTGTGTGTTAATAGAAATGCTGACCGCACAAGCTCTGTTTCCCGGAGACTCCGACCTTGACCAGATATACCACATTGTCAGATGTTTTGGTAAGCTCTTACAGTAACCTAACCAAGATATTGATTCATATTCACTTATTAATAAATTCTCCTTGGCTTCAGGTAACTTGACGGCTCATCACCAGGAGTTATTTTACAGAAATCCAGTCTTTTCTGGAGTTAAACTACTTGAGTGTTCAAAAATTGTCCCACTGCAACAACGCTTCCCCAAAGTTCCACCAACCGCCCTGGATCTGGCACAGGTATTGCACAGTCTGGTTATCAGTTAATGCCAAAGACAATCCAACAGTTCAAATCAATGAAGTATTAAGTGAAGGTTCTTTTTTGGTATTGTTTAAGTGACCAAATCATTAACATAATTTGTACCTTCATTTGTTGCTCAGAAATGTCTAGGCATGGACCCAAAAATACGAGCTACGTGTTCAGACCTGTTAGAGCATCTTCTGTTTACTCAAGACTCTTTCAACATCAGGTATACTTTACCTTTGCTTTGCAAAATAAGTCTCAAATCCTAGAATTTATCTTCTATTTAGTCAAAAACTTCTGCATCTTTCTTTGTGTCTGCACAGATTTTTAAATGAGCTGAACACAAAAATTCAAAAAGACCAGAGAGAAAACTCTACACTTCCCAAAATACCCATGACACTGCCAGAAAAAGATAAGGGGGAGGATAAAAACTCCAAAACCAAAGACAAGAAACAATCAGAAGAAACTGAAGAGAAAGTAAACAAGGATAAGACAGAGAAAACAAAGGGAAAACAACCATGCAAGCTGTCTAAATCTATTCATACCACCAATGAATATATTATGACCAAACAACCGAAAACATTTGGCAACAAGGACGTCTATCACACAGAGCAGTTTTCAATGAAACCAGAAAAATCCCCTGGTTCAGAGTTAAAGGAGTTTGATATGTTAAAGTCAACTAAAATCTGTGTCTCTGACTCATCAGATGTCACCAAGAAAGCTGTAAGCTTAAAGAAAAAAACTTCAGTAGCAACAAAACCTAAAAATGAACCTGATGTGTCTATAGACTCAACCAAAGACTATCTTCAGAAGGCCAAAGATATAGACTACAGCGACCTGGACAAAGAGAAAACCATGAAGCTCTTCGGGGAATCATCTAAATCTGAGACAAACGAAGAGTTTGTCAGGAACTCAAGCAACCCTAGCTTAAAAGTTTGTAAATTATCTAAACTTTCCATCAGTGATGGTCGAAGTTTAAATTTATCCCCAAAAACCGTTTTGGAATCGGACACAAGTGTAACACCTACATATCCTCTACCATCCTTCAATGACTTTACTACCCCAACAATGGCCGATGTCACAAAGTCAGGAAAGACAAGTTTGACATCAAAGTTTCAGATTGAGGTATTGGAAACTAATGCAAAGCACGACTCCTCTGAATGTCCGAAAGCCAAACAAAAAAGCTTTAGGAAATCCCAAACTACACAAAACACTCATAACACCTCATTCAGTCCTTCAAGGGCTGCTGCAGATGTTTCCAAACAGTCATTTACACCTGTTACAGAAACCAGTGCTGCCCACAACCTGTCCACCCTACCTCGAGGAATCTCACTTCCAAAAACAAAGACTCTTTCAAAAGACAAGGATCCCACTGATGACCAGGATGTTAGGAAGTATCACAGATTCTTGAAGCTCAATCCAATGACAGAAACTCCAACTAAACCTATTTGGTTGCCCCATGATTCAGATGGAGAACCTGATTCATCAGAGCATTATTTTTCTAATTGGCAAAGCAATATGATTGCAGCAGAAGATAAAGTTACCTCAACCCTTGTGCCAAATGAAAACTTACCAGTGGAAAAAGCTCTGACATTGTCAGTGCAAGAGAACCAAGAGGATTCAGCCATTAGGGTGTGCATTAGTTCAACAGCTAATGCCTTAATGAATAAAACCTTAATGCTTCCTGAAAGGTCACCTATTGACAAAAGGAACAATAGCAGTCAGGAGTTCAAATTTGATGCAAAGTCTTTGAACATTTTTCACTTTAATCAGAACCCAACAATGTCTCAATTGTTTGGTGATCACACAAGGTTCCTGATGAACCCCAAGAATCAAAAAACTGTATTTACTCCAGATGGAAGGAAGAAAAGCAACAAGCTAGAAGGAAACAACACAAATATGTCCTCTGATTTGACTTCAGTCATGTCTATGGATCACAAAGCATTGACGAGAAGTCTCATCCTTCATGAAAGGGACTCTACAGACGCTGATGTATTTAATCACAGTGCAGCCCGATCATGTACACCTCCTCCTCCTGCACCTGCTACCAATCTCCTTCACCTCCCTCCATCTTCCAGAACCCCTACCCCTTCCATCTTTGTCTCCAGTGCCAACAGGCCTGCTGCCAGCGATCACCTTCAGGGAGGAAGTTTTCATACCGGGATCAACAGTCTGTGGTAGTTCTCAATATACTTGCCTTTGAAATTTTAACCCAGCTAAGATTAATTCACTGATATTAGCTAGATTTGTTTGACCCTCAACCCTCCAACGGTCTCAAGAAAAACCTTTTGTGTTGTCCGAAAAGCTTGTGCGCAGTCTAGTAGGGTGTATAGACCTTGAGGGGTTTTTTGTGTATAGTTTCAGGAACTGACGGTCTAACGGGACATCCTCCTTCTGCTTCCCCACTGTCTGATCATGACATCTGTCATGCAGTGGTCAGAGGAGCCATTTTCTTAGTGGGAGGGTTGAATATGCAGTTCCTGTTTCAAGAACTCCTGAAATGTTTGTCCAGTAGTTCAAAACATTAATCTGACTTAGCCGGTTGGACAAAATCAAACGTAGATGCCTTTTTAAATGTCACTTAGCTAGACTGCTAGGTCAATCCGACTGTTTTTGTTAGACTGTATCTATATATTGATTATTTTGTGTTTTTGTAACTTAATTTTTTTGGTTTTATCAATGTAAAGAAAATATTTCTAGCCAAGCTTACCTCAAAGCTAGCATTAGCAAAGTTGAGGGAACGTTTTTCGGATTCATAATTCTCACACAATCCAAAGAGATTGTTGTTGAACAGTTGCATAAATGTTATACCTGACTTACGGCTTGCTGTTCCTCTTGCATGTTGTAGGAATTTAGTTAAACCAATATGTTATGGTCATGGTCGACAGGACCAACAGTTTGGACCGAACCAGGCCACAAGGTCCTTCAGCTTGCAGGTTGTAGTTTGAACTGGTGTCTTTCTTGCTTACAGCCAAGTAGGATATTTCTAATAACTTATATCAACCGTTTCCGTTTCTGTAGGCACGAGAAAAGAGTTTTGTAAGTGAAAGGTCTAAAAACATCGTCCATTTGCCAGATGTAAGAACCTCAGTTTTGCCGGAGCTCAGTGGAAAAGAAGGTATGGACACATTTTGCAAACTCTTCCTGTCTGACACTAAATCTGACCATTTTTCTTTTTCTATTTTAGGTTAGTTGTTATTACAGATTTTTGAAGTTACTTTCTTTAAGGACTTAAGTTTACAAACACCTACATTACTAGGTCTTCAGGCAGTTTTAAGCTTCTGATACGTTAATACACAAAACACTTGAGTTTTGTGGATGTATTTCCTTGTCCCTGGAGGTGACATGTCCATCTGTTCAAACAATTAAATGGACGTAGAAACCTGAATAATCACATTGTTCAGGTCGAAGAGGCGTTGTGAATACCAAAGATAGTGAAACTTGCATATCAAGCCCAGAACAAAAGCATAAAGCTGGAAACAGACAAAATAATTTAACGAACCGCTCAGTGGAAACGAAGCATTAGAGAAAAACTATTAGGAACCACATATAATTTAGGTTTAATAAAATAAAACTTTTATTATTGTTTTATAAAGTGCCTAATTCACATCTGCAGCTGTACATAAAACCTTGCCAGAAGCGAAATAAAATGTTTAATGTCTTCTCAGCCAAACAGAGCAAAGGTGCTACCAAGGAACAGAGGACAGAAAAGACTCCAGTCTCACTCAGTCCACCATCAGAAGGACAACATGGACAAAACTTCAACACAAATACACCAAAACAGACGGAGTAAAAGGAGTTTACTCCCAAACCAAACTGATTTTAATTTTCTATTTTTATTATTTAATCATGGTGATGTAAACACTGCTGGACTATACTGAAAATACTGACTTTAAATTCCTAATATGTTAAACTTTGAGTATGAGAACATTTTTACAGTTATCATTTCCTTTAACAACCTTTGATTATTGAAAACTGTTAATGAATTATTAATTTTGGTATTTTCATGGTAAAACATAACAGAGGGAACCGTAAAACAACTCATGCAGAAATCAACAATAAAAAAGCTGTAAAAAACAACTGTTTAGGTGAGTCTTATTGGTCACAGGTATTAAAACTGAAACTTCTGTAAACTTTAAGAAATCCAACTCATAAAACTAACTAATTACAACCGTTGACAACTTTCCCACTGGTTTCTGTATTTAGCATCAGTCTTAAGTTATTTAAGAAATAAACATGCTCATGGTTTAATCCTACGACTCATCACTTGAATCTTCTGACGTCATGGCCCTAAGTTTCCAGGCTGGCGCCGACTCCTCACTGCTCGACATCACATTCAGGCTCCTGATTGGCTGAGAGCCGGCCGAACGCCCTCTGGTATTGGCCAGCAGCTGGTAGAAGAGTCTGAGAGCTTGGTTGGTGTTGTGGTTTCTGATTGGTGCTCCAGCAACTGGTTGTTTCCTGATTGGTACCTTGGTTACCGGCTTCCTTGCCGACGATTGGACCACAGACTTTTGGGTTGTGATGACCTGCTGTGAAGTTTTACAGATGATTTAACACACATGCTAGATTATTAAACCTGATGCTGCGTATTTATTTATTACAGAAGCGGTCAGTCTTATGAGGATTGGGCAGAGTGGTTATAGGTTTTCAAACTCGGGATCCAGTAATTTAATTGTAATTTAAATCAAAAGTATTGTATACTTTAATGCTTTATTCTAAAGTATTAATTGTAGGTAGGATGTTAGAGTAAAAACGGTGGCCATCTTCCATTCCACAGCAGCCATCTTGAAACCATAGATTATGAACATTTGATTTTAATTTTGGTGGCATTGAAAGTGTGTTCATGTTTAACCTGATTGTGATTCTCCTCATGGTAATCAATGATTATCTATGGGATCCAATATGGCAGCCAAAACAAACAAAGATACATTATTCTGCATCTGTCTGTCTGGGCTAACCCTACAACCAATTCCACCTCAGAAAATATTTGTTCAGCTTCTAAATCTCAATTCAAATAGTGACACTTTGATATTAGAATACTTTGATACCAAACAAGATGTATAAGTGTTGATTGGACTTCACTGTGGAAGGTTTCCCCAGGCTCAGCAACGTCTGGTTTATCGTCCGCCTCCTTACCTTTGCGGTGGCAGGCCTGGTTGTTGCTTTGGTTGTTGCTGGACTGATGGTAGATCCCGTGTCAAAAATCCTGCAGGTCTCATCAACAGGTGAACCGTCAATCTCTGGAAGCTCAAATCCCAACAAAGACGGATAAGACTCAACTGTCGAAGAGAAATGAGAGGATTGTTGGTTTCTGTAACGGATAGCATGGATCAACTGCTGGAAACTCTTCAGTTTCTTCTTTAGTTGTGAACTCTTTCCTTTGACTCTTCTGCTGCAGACCATACGGATCCATTCACTCCAACCGTGTTCAACATGGGCTAACTTCGCAAAACTCCAATGAAAATATTTTTTATTTTTGCATCACATGACTTACTACTGGTGCAAATAATGAAGATTAAGACAGCACATAGGATAATGGCGTGGCATGTTTTTAAATGACTTATTGCGTTAACCAACTTATTTACATGTGATTTTAATTGTATTTTTTATTTATTGGAAACAAAGAAATTGCAAAATTGTGTATTTTTTGACATCAGTGGACTATTGACTGCTCCATATTGACCGCTCCACAAGCAAAATGACAACAGCACAGGGCATTTTGAGTAAATTCAATCAAAACAAAAATTTAGCATAGCGCTAGCAGAAGAAACAGTTTGACAAAAGAGAAATTCTATAGGCGCTAAAATCTGATGCCACTCCATTTTTGTTTACATTTTGTGAAGAAGAAAAACGCCCTCAGTGTCTTCTTCAGAAGGTTCTTGTGTCGTTTCCTTAAGTGGTTCGTGGTGCAGCGCCCCCACAGGTGAGGAAGGGAAGAGGTTTTTCTCAGAGTTTGGATAATTTGATAGTGCAGTGTGAGATAGAGAACTGTAGCAACTGAAAATGTAACAAATGTTACAATTTTTGTCCCAGATTTAACCGAATCTACCTGGACTAACAGGTGGGAAACCCTCTGAGAGTAATGTGTAATTTTCTTTTATTTGTTTACTGCCAAATACTCGAAAAAAATTGACTGGCTCTATAAGTTCTCTGCTCTGTTTGTATGAAAGTGTCTTTGCTGCAATCTGATCTGTCAGTCTGTGCTGCATTATTTATAACAACAGCTCATTATTTATAACAACAGCTCATTATTTATAACAACAGCTCATTATTTATAACAACAGCTCATTATTTATAACAACAGCTCTGAGGTGTTTTTCTTTGGTCTCCATCTTTTGTTGCCACCTGAGCTGCTATAAACACATCAAAAGATGAAATTACAGCCTGATTCCCAACATGCTGAATCATCCTGTCTGTTCAGCTAAAGACAAAACATTTTCTGAGAGAAAAGTTATTAAAACAACAATGAGTGAATCTGCACTCACCAGGGATCCAGTTGTTGCTGTGAACTTGGAGGAAAAACAGGAGGAAAATGATGGATAAAGCAGAGAAACAGAGAGACATGATGACTGCAGAGGAAGGTGATGAAGAGTGAAGGAGGCAGAGAGGGAGTGGAAGGTGCAGGACGAAGTCTAGACTTTAAAGGTTACTCAGAGCGAGTTTGTGGCTCAGAGTTACAACAGAGTAAAATCCTTCCTGCTTTTCCCTGGGAATCTCTGAGCAACTAAATCCCAGGAATGTTTCACAATCTCTCTGCAGCTTTTACTAGTTTTTTTTAGTAAAAAACATAAATTTAAGCATATTTTATCAGATCGATGTTTGTTAAATTAAAATAGGACAAAAATATTAAAATTTATTGAGGAAAAATAATGAGTCTGGAAACAGGTTTCCTCCTATTTATTCTAATTTTGGATGGAGACAGTTGGAATTCCCCAAACGTCTCCTCCAATAAAGTTTGAACCGTCTTGCCAAACCTCCCAGCAGCAGCAGCAGCAGCGTTGTGTAATTATATTCCAGCCCAGATTAGCCACACATTAAGTGCAAAAGCTTTGTTTGATCTCCAGAGACGAGGTTTCCAAAACACTTCACATGTGAAAGCCAGATAGAGGATTTATACGACGGCGTGTCAGGGCCACCGAACAAAACGGAGTTTAAGTTAAAAAACTCAGAAACTTGCCAGGAACATTTTAGAAATTTCTGAGATTCGAAAAGTTGAAAGTTTGCTAGAAAGACACATCGAAAATTTTGAGATTAATCTCAGATATTTTCTAGAAAAAAAAAAAACAAGAACATTTCAGTTTGAAAAGTCAGAAATGTGCTAGAAAAAAATCAGAAATTTTGACATTAATTTCTGAAATATTCTAGAAAAATGCTGGAAATTTCTGTTCTCAGAAAAGTAAAGAAAATGCTAGAAAAAAAATCTGAAATTTTGAGATCAATCTTACAAACTTTCCAGAGAAGTTGAAAATATTAGAATGTTGAAACTCAAAAAATTTCCAAAAATCATAAATTTTCTACTTTTAAAATTGAGAAAAAACGATTTATTTATTTTTTTGCTTGCAAACTTTTGACTTTTCAAACTCAGAAATTCTCACATCTCTTCTACAAAATGAATGAGGTCAATCTCAAAATCCATGAGGCTTTTGTAGTAAATGTTTAACTTTCCAAACTGCAGTGGTTGAAGTTTTTCTAGCAAATTTCTAGAATTGATCTCAAAATGTGTTTTTCTTTAGCATATTTTTGACTTTCCAATGTCCGTTGTTTACTGCTGTAGCCTGAGTGTGAACATTGTTCATGTACCTGAGAAAAACCTTTACACCACAAATAAAAACGGTTGCACAAACCAGCCATCGTGTCTCAACCCCTCCTGTCAGATCAGAGCTAAGTCTGGTTCTGATTTGTGGGGATGAGTCAGCTTCGGGTTTTGATTTGTTTAACAACACGTTGAGGGAACAGTTACTCATTCAGATTACAGTGAGGATTTCCCTCCCACACATTTACAGAAGCAGCTCTCCCATTATCGAAGTGGATTTCCCCGCTGCACAGCAGGAGAAACGTCTGTTTACATCAGGTTTCACCTTCATCACTATTCCCTTCCATTTTCTTCTTTTACCAAAATAAAGGGCACTTTAAAGCTGACTGTAAACTGGGAAGTGTCAAAATCTAGTAAACTTTGTAAAGTGAACCCCTGGGCTTCTTAAACAGCCCCACCTAGAGGTCAATAATGATAACATGGAACAGGCTCTGATAAATTATTATTTTCCTGGTGTGCAAATAAAGAAGATATCTCAGTGTTTTGTGTTATTTCCTCACCAGCAGTTTTTACAAATTTCCCCAAAGAAAAACTACCCTGGACAGGGTGGCCCACAGTAAACAGAAGAGGAAAGACTTTTGGACCAGATTTTACTGAGTTCCCAAAAGAAGAAACATTGAATTTGTGAATGATTATCAAAAGATTATTCTGAGATTACGTTTCTCTAAAGACGGCAGAGGACAATCTGTAAAAGTTTCCCACAGGTTGGTTAATTAGACTCTAAATTCTGAACCTGTTGGTGTGAATTAAACATCTACTGCACGAGATAAGTTCATAATGCAGAAGCAAACACATGAAGAGAAACACCACACTGCCTGCAGAAAATCTGGTTCTCCATGTCCATATGTTGGTTCTCTCCGGCTCCGGCTTCCCACAGCCCAAACAGAAGGCATGGTTTTGGATGGATGAAACATTGAATAATGTTAATAAACAATCAAAATATCACCATTGCGATATATAAATAGATATATCTATCCATCTATCAATCAAAAGATATATCTATATCTCTTTCTCTCTCTTTATATATATAAATAAATATATATCTATAAAATATATACAGTACAGACCAGAAGTTTGGACATTGAATTCAATTAGAAAATGTCCAAACTTTTGGCCTTGCAGTAAGAATCTATATCTGTGGGTTTGAATCCCTATAGATATTCTGCCTGCATATAGATCTATAGATGTCCATAGATATGTGGGTTCTCTATAGATATAGATCTGTATATCTAAATCTAGATCTGTAGATCTAGATCTGTTATAATGGATGGATGTTAATAATATAATCTAGATCTATTAGATCTAATATCTAGATATCTAGATCGATATATAAATAGATATATCTATCTGTAGATCTAAATCTAGATATAAATCTAGATCTGTAGATCTAAATCTAGATATAAATCTAGATCTGTAGATCTAAATCTAGATATAAATCTAGATCTGTAGATCTAATCTAGTATATAGATATCTAGAAGTTTGGACATTGAATTCAATTAGAAAATGTCCAAACTTTTGGCCTGTACTCTATATGTAGATCTAGATCTGTAGATATAAATCTAGATCTGTAGATCTAGATCTGTAGATCTATAGATATAAATCTAGATCTGTAGATCTATAGATATAAATCTAGATCTGTAGATCTAGATCTGTAGATCTATAGATATAAATCTAGATCTGTAGATCTAGATCTGTAGATCTAGATCTGTAGATCTAAATCTCGATCTGTAGATATAGATCGATCTATCTATAGCTGTAACTATAGCTCTATAACTAGATCTAAAAACTTAAAAGGGTCATAAAAAAAGATATTAGAATTTGTTGATTTTGGTTTGCATGTTCACTGGGATGACGAGGAACAAGCCTGATCTGAGTCGGCCTTTTATATGGGAAAATATTAAGAGTTATTTAAAGAATAAACTACCATCATAAACATTTTTAAACAAACTGTTTCCATGTTGTCTTGCTTTAACGGAACTGCTTTATTTCTGTAGAAAAAAAAATTACAAATATAAAATGATAAATGTACATAACTTTGAGCATTAAAGTGCAAAAATCAAAATACAGCTACACTAATACAGCATGAAACAGTGATAATACGGAGTGAGTACATGATGTGTCTTAAAAACTAAAGATTTTACAAAGAACTTATCTGAGATAAAATGGCTGGTTTCAACAGATTAAACAACTCTAAACACAATAATAAACCAAATGGATGGAAAATAACAAATTGCATCTAAATTTTGGTTGCAGTGTTTCCAGGAGGCTTTATGTGAACTTCTTGATGAAGCGCAGTTTGAGGTATGCGATGATGAGGAAGCAGATGGTCATGATGCTCAGAGCCAGGTGGTTCTGCCAGAGACCCCAGGTGGAGTGTTCAACTCCCTGCTCCGTCAGGTAATCCTCACCTGACCTGCTCAACACACAACAGACGCTACAATCAGTAAGACTGAGATTTCAGGCATTAAACATCCCAGGTGGATTTGACGTAAAAAGGTAAATATTTTCAAATTCATTGTTACTGTAGGTATGGTGGTGGATCTATGATGCTATGGGAATTTTGCCATTAGAAAGATCCTAAGAAGATCACATATCGAGTAACTTTGTAATACGAGGACTCTTTATATAACACAGAATAATAATTAAAATGTGACCAACATATTAAAGAAACTATTGTCTGGTTAAGATCAAAGTTGGTGTCAAAAAGGTTGACAAACGAGTGAAACGATTAACTGTGATTAATCAAATTAGTCGTGATTAATCAGTTTTGAAAATAATCGTCAACTAATTTGGTAATTGATTAATCACTGACTGGAGCATAGAGACTCAAAAAAGTCAATTACATTCAGGTCAGTGATTAAGTCAAAACTGTGCAAAGAATATAAATATATTACATTTAAGATAAAAATAAACTTTGTCCTCAAGTGTCACTGTTTTAGCCTCACCTGGTTCAAATGATTAAAAACATACCCTTTTCTATCCAATTATTAACTAATTAATTGATTATAAAAACTAAACATACCGGAAGTATTTTTTAGCTGCATCCTTTGCTGCCAATGATCATGAGATCGATGTTATCTCATTTTAGGTAATAAAAAGTTATTTATTATTCGTTTATTTGTATCTTTTATTAGTATTTCTAACATGATATAAAAAGGAAAAACATGCAGAATATACCAATTTTTGTATTTGATTAATCAGTTGTCAGAATAATCAATAGAATAAATCAATAACTAAAATAATTGTTAGTTGCAGCCTGGATAAAAGTAAACATACGGAGATGTTAACGTCGCTCCTAAAAGTTTGTTTTTGTGTTTTTTTTCAGTGTCTTACATGGAAATGTTTCCTTTCCAGGTGAACTCCAGACCGGGGAACTCGTTTGCTTGCAGAGCCTAAAAACCAAAAATGAAGAATAATAATGAATAAAAAAAATACTGCAGACACGTTAAAAATGTTTAATTCACAATTTAAACTTCAGGTAATATGGATGATTTGTGGTTTGTGTGCATACACTCAGTCCATATCTGGGTATACTGAGGTACTTCAACCAGGCCAGCCAGTTGACGATGGAGGTCACATTCACCAACAGACCTGCAAAGATCTGCACAAATAATTAGATTTTAAATGTTTTTCATCTGTATTATTGATGATACTTTCAAAATATTACAATACAGCCAGAAAAATGATAAAAGAGATAAAATACTGAGGTTCCAGTAAATGTAAAGTAATATGAAACTCTGTCTATTAACAAAAGCTAGTAAATAAAAACATGTTGACCAAATCACATCACAGTGGGCCAAAGCTAACAGAAAGAAGAAAAATAGACAAATATTAATGGAAATATTGAAAATGATACATCAGATCTTTAAGATACAAGAAGAAAAGGTGATTTTTAGCAGATAAAACGACCAAACTAATATTAAACTGTGTTAACTGACTGTTTTACACTTTAATTTTATAATGTATAAGTGGATTCTTGATGCTGTATAATTAAAATACAGATTAACTTTCTGTTTATTTTGTTCAAAGAAATAATAAGTGTGAGAAGAGTTGAGTTTCCTTCAAACATTTTATTACATTATTAGCAACAAAACTGAGCAACCGTTTTAAATCTTTCCTCTGCAAGAATGTTTAGAATATATCGGTGAGAGTTTGTTTACCATCATGAAGACGCAGGTGATGGTCATGAAGATGTTGGCGATGGCCACCACCGTCTGGTCGGCCGAGATGGCCATGGCCATGGAGGTGGCGGTGTACGACACCAGAGCCACGCTGAACATGAAGGTGAAGAAAGCCCCCGCCGTCGGCTTCAGGCCTGAAACACACCGACCAGAACAGAACCGGAGTCAGTCCAAAACGATCAGCCACAGCGAAGAACGGAGGAAGAACATCCGACAAAAATATTCAACCTGAGAACTAAATCTATACATTTGGTATAACAACGTATTTAGATAAAAATATAGTTAACTATATTTAGTTAGCAGGCTAGATATCTTAGCTTATAATGAGCTAATACTAAAATGTTAAATATTTAGCCTGCTAACTAAATATTTAAAGTTAAATATAGTTAGCTATATTTAGGTACTAACTTAGTTAGCAAGATAAACTTTGCCTGTTAACTAACCATTTAGTTAGCAAGCTAAATAGTTAGCTAACTAAATTAGTTATGTATGTATCTTGCTTGCGCTAAATAGTTTACTAACTGAATTATTAAACTGAATATTTTGCTCGCTAAGTAAAAATTTAGTTGCAAAATATTTTTAGCATCCAAACTAAATATTCACCAAGCTGAAATCTGTTTGCTAATTAATATTTACTGGTCAAGCTGAATATAGTTACAAGCCAAATATTTAGGTTATAAACTAAATTTTTAGTTAACAATTTAAACAGAGTTTTCAAACTAAGTATAAGATTCACTAATCAAACTGTAAAATTCATAAATGAATTGATAACATGGTGAAAATATGACATTAACTCCCCTTTTCTCTGCCATTTAGATGCACATATGTGCAACTACAAAGCAGCAGCACATTCAGTCATTCATGTTTTACTTTTAACATTTTAAATGTTATCAGTTCCAGTTTTTCATTTCCCATGAAGGTTTAGTCCAAACATAATCCTTTATTCTTTAAATTTTACATGCTACAACTTCATAATTACAATAAAAATCAATAATCTCTCTTACAATCAGTATTTTACCTACCAATCATGTAGTAGGCGACGCAGGTGAAGACGATGGCGGGGATGGTCCTCAGAGTGATGATGTCAGACAGGATCTTAGACAGGAAGTAGACAGAGAGTCTGTAGTAACCGCTGATGTATTCATGTCTGCAGAGAGAGAAATACGATAGCTTTCATCAGTAAACCTCCTCCATAAAGATAAATTATTTTTGCTACTCAGTTCTCAATCTAAATGTGATTTTGTGAGTCAGACCCACATGAAGAGTTTCCTCTCCGCGATGAAGAGTTCAGCGGCCGACAGCGAGCTGAAACACTGATTCACCACGATGAAGAAGAGAGCGCCGGTCCTGAAAACACAACAGCACACAGAGACGAGACCGGATCAGGAAACGGAATAAAATCAAAACCACAAACCGCCTCTGGATTATAAGAGTAAAATACCTGTGTTCATCAATAATCTGCCTTTGTAGGGTCTTTGTCTCTCCAAAGGGTTTTGAGGTAAATCTAATTTCTCTTGAACCCACCCAGCTCGTCTTTTGTCTGTTTGTAGTATTGGCATTGGACATTGATTCTGCATCTTGTTGAGAATCTGCAACAAGAAAAACAAATTTATTCAAATTAACTCAGACTCAGATCAACAGCTAGCCACCATTTTTTCCTGTGCTGAGAAGCTAGAATTTGAGATAAGATCCTCTGCATTGCCTGTTTACTCCAACCCTGTTCACCTTTACTTGACGAAGCCCAAAGCTTTCCAGATCTATTATCTTGTTCCCATTGAGTGGTAAGACACGGGTCGGTGCGGTTTAGCCCGCTCTTTGATGGTCCTCTGTCTCCAGAGGGGTGCTTTAACCTCCATCAAGTGAACCGAACCACTGTCCAATTCATCAAGTCCTTAATTTCTGTTGAGGACTCACTCCAAGTGGCACATGTCCATCAACTGGGACGTAGCAGAAAGGGGTTCTGAGTCCCAATCACACCACTGTGTTTGTTTAGATTTCAAACACCAGGACCAATCATCCCTCATTAATGTACTCCAACTATATTTGACACCTTAAATTAGTGGGTTAACCATAATAATGGTGACTTTTTTTCAATAAAGGTAGAGAACAATCTTAGTTATGTACTGGATTACAGCCAAAGCTCCTACCGTCTCCTTCCAGGTTGCTAAGGGTGACCGCGGTTGAGTCTCCGTTGATGACGTCCAGGAAGAAGTCAGCAGGGTTGTTATGAGCCTCACAGTGATATCCTGGAAGACAAAAACCCAAACTGAGCTAAAAACATCCCTGCTGAATCTAAACAAGTTGAATATTTGATCCAGTTTCTTACCAATTTCAGAGAAATACTCCAGGGCTTTCTGTGCCGGACCGTGGTAAACCTGGATGTTTCAATTTCACCATAAAACAAAGTTATTTGGTTGTCTATTTCACATTTAGGCCTAGTTGGTCAGGAGACGATTGATCCTGAGATATTTTGGTTATGTTGACCTGTTTTCCGTTGACGAGCAGCGTGAGGCTGTCGAACAGGCGGTAGATGCTGTACCGCGGTTGATGGATGGACAGGATGATGGTGCGGCCGTGGTTTGCCATCCTACAAAAACAACATTTTGGAAATAAATTTAAGGCTCAGTTATAAAACATTTAAAGGTTTCCCTTTGAGGTTTTTGGATGTTTCTTCTGGTTAAGAAACTCCTTCAAGTCCTCAAGAAAGTGATTTATTGTCGGGTATCTCTGCTGCCTAAGACTGAAAAAAAAACATAACGGTTTCATATCCATCAGTATTTATAAATGTTGATTAGATTTTTGACACACTGGTGACGTGACCTTTGCCGCTTCATCCACAGTCTTCACGTTGTTTTTTATTGTTAAATGAAGCACAGCGGGGAAACTTGAAACCGCTGCACCAGTGACTAAACAGGTTGTTGCTAGGCAACCAAAGAGTGAGAGAGCGAGTTGATTCCAGCTACATTTAGATCAGACTTCAGATGTATAATCTATTAGTATTGATATTGTCTATCACAATATATATTGATCTTGGATAAGTGGAAGAAGGTGGATAACTGGATGGATTATAAATAAACCAAAGATGACATTTATAAAAGTTCATAAGTACAGTTTGTCATCGAGACGTGGAAGTTAGACTTCACTACAGCCTGATGTGAATCATTACCACTTTTAAAGTTTACAATAATTACACAAAATTAGGAAAACAAACCATTTTACATGTTAGTAATTTAACTCACAGCAAAAATACAGATAATAAAATTAGCAATGCTTCTGGACCAATTGTATACAAAGAGTGTATAATACTGAAATGTGATTATAGGAATAATATTTCAAAGACAGATCCACTGATCTTTGTTATTAGAAACATTTCAGTCTTAAAATTAACTTGTATTTTATTTAAAAGCCTCTCCTTTACTGTAGGGAATTATAAATAGATGACAGAGCAGCTGTAGGAAACTTTACTGTAGTTTAACGAGGTAAATGTATAGATTTTAATCTTTTATGTAAATATAATTTTGTTGGATCCCAGTAGGAATAAACGTTCTACTGCAGCTGAATGGGATCAGAATAAGTAAATAAATCAATCAACAGTAAAAGCCAGTGTGGTCTAACTGGGAGAAAACCAGCTGGGTGAAAGAGTTGTTCACCTCTTCAGCAGCAGCAGCACAGAGTTGGCGGTGCTGGCGTCCAGCCCCGTGGTGGGTTCATCCAGGAAGAGGACGGGCGGGTCGATGATCAGCTCCATGCCGATGTTCGTCCTCTTCCTCTCCCCGCCAGAGATCCCACGAATCAGCTGAGTTCCCACCTGAAACGCAGCAGGGAAATATCACAAATATTTACCACCTGCGACAGACTGGCGACCTGTCCAGGGTGAACCCGCCTCTCTCCCGGAACCAGCGACCCTCCCGACCCCATTAGGGAAGAAGGGTGTAGAGAAAATGGATGGATGGATGGATGGATGTTTACCACAATCAACCCAATAAAGGTCAGATTTCCGTATCATTTATGTAACTTTTTCTGTGTTTTCTCATCATGAATACTTTAACTTTTTATACACACATTGACATTGCAGGTGTTTAAATAAGCCAATAAACACACACAGTGTTAGATTAGCTAATAGCAGTGGTAGCTAATCTATCAAAGCAATCACTTATTAATAATCACAAAATAAACATCAAAACATAAAACTGTAACAAACTGAATGTTCTGATCTTTGTGTGGGAAATGTTTGCATGTTTTCTGAGGTACTCGATGCTTTTCTGCGTTATTTCCTCCTAATATGGACGCTGCCCTCCAGCATTGAGTACATGATCAAAACTTCCATATGTAAACAATAAGGTGCAACAAATCAATATTTATATTCATGTTTCATGTTCTAACTGAAAAACGCTGGACCATTTTTCAGGCTCACCTTGGAGTTAGCGACTCGTCCCAGTCCCAGCTCCTGGATCAGTTTCTCCACCTTCTGCTCCTTCTCCTTCTGGCTGATGGAGGACGGCAGACGCAGCGCGGCAGAGAAGGCGAAGTTCTGTCTGACCGTCAGGGTTCCCATCACTACGTCGTCCTGCAGAAAGGAAGAAAAACTCAAACTTCAGCTGGATGCACCTTTATTTCCATCTTTGACTCGAACTTCCTCTGTTGCGACTTTGAGTTTCAAAACAGTTTATTTAATGAGATTTGGCCGAAGAAGCCGGCTGTATTGTTGCAGGCGGTCTCTTCCTTCCCTTCCAGGGAACATTCCTGAATAGAAAAACATTTCCAGCTGGCTTCTGTGGCTCTGGCTTCCTGACTGCTTTCACCTACCTGCACCACATATCCAGACAGACATTTGAAGTTGGGAGGCTGCGGAGCGCCGTTGATCAGGACTTCTCCTGAGAGACCGGCAGGGTCTTTTCTGGCTGCCAAGACATCCAGGAACCTGAAGAAAAATCCGCAGCAGTAAATAAACCTGGATGGACTCTAAAGCTACATTCACACCAGTCCTGTTTAGTCCACTTGAATTAAACTCTAGTTCATTTGGGGAGGTGTGAATGTTAATCGAACTCTGGTGCCACCTGCAAACCTCGGTCTGTGTTCAGATGACGTGAACTTGACCGAATGCTTACAACACCTGGAGAATCAGAGACTGTTTTCACCAACATGACATTATTCCCAACAATAAACAAAAAAAATGATTAATTAGAAATAATTCTGGATTTGACCTCATCCTTATTCTGGTCTATGTTAGTAAGTTAAAAAGACGACTGAGGGAAGAACTTTTGAGCTCATTTTTGTCTTAATTTAAGTAAAAAACCTGCAGGAAAGGTAAAAGTTTCATAACAAACTTACGATGACTTCCCGCTTCCTGTTGCTCCCATGATGGCGTTCAGGCCCGGCTTCATGAGCCCACTGAGGACCAAACATGAAAGGAACCGGTCATAAAACAGAACCCAGCTGCTGATTACAGAGCCTCTAACAACACACTTCACACTGGCTTTAATTAGACCACGATTCAATTAAAGAGTTTTAAAAGAGGAGGATCAAAAACCTGCAGAAATGGAGCCTGGAAAGACTTCACAGCCACAGCAGAACTAAAATCTCCTTCAGGCCCAAAACAACAATGTTACCTTCTTCAATTTTGCAAAACAAAACAAAACAAAAAAAAAGATAATACAATAAAAGGTTTTTGGATTTTCTGAAAGAGAATTAAAGATCTACAGGGGAATTAAAACAGATTTACAGAATAAGTTCTGTTGTAGCGAACTGATGGGTCTGTGCCTTACCAGAGGCATGAAAACTGTGAGATCCATGCTAGTTTTCAACCTCTACTTCCTGTTTCTTACAGCCATTTGTGACGTCAACATTACAAATAAATTACAAATTTATTCGCTCCAAATTAACATTTCTTTCCATTTTGGCGACATTTTAAAAAGTTGTTCAAAATTTACAAGACAAACAGAAGAAAACGCAACTAATTTGTTGATTTTTTTAAAAAGTTTTGTCAACTCAACAAGCCATGTGCTACAACTGGAAGCAACTAAATGAGTTTTTTATGGTGAAATTATGAGAAAGTACAAATAAATGCTCCTCTGTGTTTTAGAGTTGCCTAATTTGATAAAACAAAATACATAAAGAGGAAGGTTTTATTGTTACTTTATTGCAACTCTGCAGAAAACAGTCAGAAAACAGTCAGCTCACGTTACCTCATAATCCAATAAAAACGCTCTGCCCTTTGACCACAGGACACATTTTATAACATTTAAACAGATGAGATTAAACAACATGAATTTACAGTTTAAAACGAGAAACATGAGGACGATTAAATCATAAAACCAAAAATCTCGAGGTGGAAAATCCGCCTTATTTTCTAAACTAATGATTAGTTTAGAAATGTGTACCACCAGACAGCAGTGAACTGATAAAAACGGGTTTTCAGGAGAGCTGAGACTGATCCAGCCTTTAACTCCGTCAATGATTAGACAGCAGCTGAACGAGTCAGAACCGTCAGAACCTTACATGACAACAAGACACTCTTTGACCCAAGTTTTCATAACATTAAAATCATAACAACAGGCTGGAGTGGTTTTCATAACCAGAGCGTTATCAAACAGAAAAATCTTTAACCTTTTGGAGAATTACTCTGATCTCAATAAAGATAAACACTTAATCCTGGAAGATTATCAGATTATCCATCTGACTGCAGGTCAGAGGTGATCTGGAGCTGATTTCATTTAACGAATTAAAAAAGTTAAAAAAGGAGGATTTTCTGTAGGATTACAGAACAAAACAGACTAGATTTAAAACTGCTGCAGGGCCGGCCCTAAGAGTTATGAGGCCTGAAGCAGAATGTCATTTAGGGGCCCCTCAGCACTTCAATACTGATTATCGTTGATAATTAATACTTGCTGACATTTATATGTGAACAAACTGAGCTTAAACACAAAGATTAAACACATGGCATCAGATTGTTGCCATGGTGACGCGAAAATATGAAGATTATTATTCGCAGTTTTACAAAGTAAACTTGTAAGCTCCTTAAAATCTCACACTTGAAATAATTTAACATATTTTAAACGCTGAAACGGATTAATTAAAATTTAATACAATTCTCATTCTTAATAAATAAATGTTAAAATTCTAGATCTGTGGTAAAATATAAACATTTATGGGGCCCCCATGAAGCTGCTTTCTCAGATTAATAAAACAAGAAATTAACTTGAGTTGCAAAAACCTTCTAAAAACCAACTTCTTTCATCCTGACTGTATATTTGACTGACTGTAATGTCTAAGATAATAGGAAGAAATAACATAATTTAAATAGATCTGATATGGATAAAATTTACAGAAAAATTAGTAAGCAAAAAAATAAGACAGATGAATGATTAATTTTTTTCTCTAAATTTGCCTGCGATGTGTTTTTGACGACAGTGAAGCTGCAGTTTCGGTTCTGCATCCCGCGAGGCGCGACCTGCAAGCAACAAGGAACTAAAACTGCTTCAGTTTTTCTATCAGCAAAACTAAGGAATGCCGTGTCAGTAATGCTGACTCTGCATTTTATGTCAACGTGAAAAACGTTAAGTCATTCATCCAGAGACTTTCTCATCAAAACCATGATGCTGCAAAGTGTCTTGCTGGTTTTGGATCAGTCACCAGTTAAAACTGTTTTCATTTTAGCTTATGCTTTCAGCTAAAATATGGGCTTTTGTTGCTGATCCGATCAGATCTTAATGTTCATTTGGTAGAAAAAAACATAATTATCTATAAAAATCCATCTCTTGTCTTTCTTTTCTGTTAGATTTCAGCCCCAGGGAGCCGCTGAGGAGAAAAGCCACCAGGAAACTCTTCATATGAACGGCAGTGAGGTGAAAGTTAGCGGAGTAAAACCAGCTGGATGTTCGCTTCAATCACATGAGAGTTTAAATAAAGTTTCAACCCTCCTTCCACTCTGTCAATGATTAAACCAGCAGGAATATAACGAAGATACCAGGCATTGTGTACAGTGTCCTACATGCACAGAAACACACACCCTGACCTTTGACCTTGGAGCAAATACAGTTTTCATAACATCAACACAATGAAGGATTGTTTCTAAGAACAGCATCATGAAAAAGTGTTCAGATGCTCCGGAGCCATGGAGGTGGAGATCCAGTCAAATGCAGCGACATATTTAAAGTTTTCTGCTCTTACCACAGAAATCACTTAATAATAATAGCAAAATAAACATTAAGCATAAAACCAAACCACTGCAACAGGCTGAATGTTCTGCTCTTTGTGTGGAAAATATTTGAGGTTTTTTTGTTTTTTGTGCTGTTGTTGTCGGTTGCTATGGCAACGAGCCTACTCGTATCCACGCTGATGCAGAGAGCGACAAAGACGTGGTTTTGAGTTGTACTCTAACGGTTTTTCCTTTTGCTGTGGAAATTAATAATATCAACAAGTCAAAATTTGATTGAGTTAACAGAATTATTCTACGGCGGCAGCGCAGCTAAACATGACATGTTAAAGAAAAGTCTTTTTGCCCTCCGGCGTTGTCCGCATGTGTGAAATTTCCTTGTGTAGACGATAACATGCAGGGGGTTTACATTTGTAAATACGATCATGATTAAGTCGATGCCTCGCCACACATCACTGCTAATTTTCTTAATAACTGCTTTTGTTACACAACTGTGAAATCCTTAAAGCTACTTGATCCTGTGACTTTAACACCCTGAACTTTCTCATTGTGTCAGGCTATTTAAATAGATCAGCATCCTGCTTCTGTGTCTGTTTGTTGGTTTAAGCTCAAAGGTATTGTGTTATAACAGCCTACAGAACGGACCATGTGTGTGCCGCAGAGGCAAAGCTGAAACCGGAGTCGCTCCACAAAGCAGAGCTTCCTTCCTTTGCCTCCCAACATGTGCTATTTGATCTGGAACCAAAGAACAGGCCTGATCAAGTCACGTTTGCCTCCCAGTTGGGCCCCTGATGGCACGTAGACCAACAAGTTCAGGTGTTTTGTCTTCTTAGACAGTTTGCATACTTCACCTGGTGGCTGCAATGTTGATGTGTTCAGGATTTTACACAGTGAGATCTCAAAACAACGTGAAATCAGAAAAATCTCGTAAACATAACCTCTTTTTTCAGCTTTTCTACTGTTTAAGACAAAATGACTGTTTTGGACACTCACTTCAGGTCAATGAGGATGTCTTTGGTTGAGGCCTTCTTCAGGCAGAAACAGCCTCCTCCCTGCTTCACCTTATAGTGAATATTGTGGAAACTAACGGTGGCACCTTGTTTGTTTTCACCTGCAGACTGAAAAAACTATTACTTCACCAAAAACCAGTCTCTTCTAAGTTAAAAAGAATATTGCTATCATGAAGATCGGCGGTTACCTGGTGCTTGGAGGCTCCGTTTCGCCCAAGCTCCATGGCGTCACGGTCGCTAGACATGCTACACCTCCTGTATTCAGAATCCTGAAAAATACATTTGGAATAACGAGTAAATATTTTTACATCCATGTGAATCAACAAAAGAACAAAACTCTGCAAAACCCATAAACGCCATAGAATCACTGAGTACAGTGAATTTCAGAAACCAACGAAAAATTCAACATTTGGAGAAACATTAACTTAGAACAACATGTAATGTTAGAGAAAAACTTTATAATGTAAAATGTTGAAAATCATGTCACTTGCTAACTGCTGTTAGCCGCATCTTCACTAGCTAATAGCAACTTTCCTTTATGATATGAATTAGTCAAAACTGTAGCTAAAAGTAACAGCATATTCTTTCTGACACACAATGCTAGCCAAAACTTACTAAAATAGTAAAAACTGTCAGACACGGTGTTAGCCCAAACTTTAAAAAACTAATGGAAACAGCCACGTCAATATGTTAGCTGGAGTAAACTAATGGAAACTGCTCACCATTAGCCAGAACTTTATAAGCTAACAGAAAGCTAGAGATTAAAACTAAGAACTTTTTAATATATTAACTATGAAAGCTAATGTTAACAGTTTGATTCAAGCTAACAGTGCCATTGCTTTATCACAATGTTATCTTATCATCTGATAGCCATAAATACCAGCAGTTACAGCTTTGTTGTGTGAGATATGCTAGATAACAACTATTTACAAGCTAATCAGAACAGTTTCAGGGCCGTCTAGCAATGTTAGAACTTTACAATCTTTGTTTTAATATAGTATAGTTTTACAAAACTATACTATAACTATAAAAAATAAAGCTAACAGACTTTTTTGCTACATACAATGCTATTTAAATCTTATCTGATTGTAAAAGCTTTGTTAGTCAGAAATAATGTTAGCCAAACCTTTAACAGGTTTAAGAAAGTGCCATTGGTTTGCCTCGTTTGTTTTCACTTCGAAAAACACTTTGTTAATGGACCTTACCACAGGCGCCGCTTTTCATTGGCTGATGCCCATTCTACGTGGTCACGTGAGTGGCCGTCTCACAAACAGGCTTTCCGTTAGCTAAATACAGCATAATGGCAGCATTGATACAACTTCTACACCTTGAAGCCTGTCTGCTACACAGTCTTATGTTAGCTAAACAGATCAATATGTTCTGTATCTGACACACCCTAAAGATTTTATTTAATCAGAAAAGGCTTTGGACTAAACAGTTACTCATGTTAGCCACTCTAGCACCAAGTACAGCTAGTCAATCAACCATCACTGTGTTCAGGGAAGCGCTGTTTAATAATCCAGAAATATCAAGCTTGGAAACTTGATATCGTAACGGATTGAATGTTTTGTTTTTAACGTAATCTTTGCTCGTCTTGCGGGGCGCAGGCGGTTGCCACGGTAACAGGTGTGTTTAAACTACAAAGAGAGAGAGAGAGAGAGAGAGTAAAAAGGTACGAGTGGTTTTGAGTTGATCACCTGTTCGGGTTATTTTACCTTTTTTTACCTTTGCTGTAGTTTCTAAACGTTGGACTAATTACCTTGTTCGTTTGTGAGTTTACGTTATTCACAACAAACATCAAATAGGACAAATATATTTCATAAAATTTTAACAAACAAATGGCTTCTACCGCGATAATTATGTGAAATTAAATTAATTATATCCCAACTTCAGAAGATTTGCCTTTACCTTAACAGAGCTCTTTGGTTCCTCCTATCAGTCTGTAGCTTCTCATATTGAGGTCATCAAACCAAATTTCAGATCCACCATAACTGACTGACACCTGCTGGCCTCAGGTTTGTAACCAGCTTGTGACTGAGAAACCAGTAACCTCCTCCCAGATGATGACATGAACTTGTTAGTTCCTCTGTCCATTGTAGTAGCTGATATATTGGGAAAATCTGATAGAAATTTTGTTTACATAGAAACAACGTGCTGCGAGGCTTTGTTTGTGAGACTTGCGGTCACGTGGGTCGGTTGTGGGCGGAGCTTGGTAAGATCCAGGTTAGTGTTCTGATCCATAGCTACATTTACCAAACTTATAATAATGTGGTACTTTAACTTAGCAATTTACGGAAGCACACAATAAATCATATTACAGATGTTTGCATTTATCTATCAACATATCTTAATTATTAACTACAGTGGTATATTTTCAGCAGGATTGTTCTGGTATGAAAATAGTCTTGAAATTCTATTTCTGTGATGCTTTTGGTAATTATTTTAGGTTGAAACACCAAACTGAAATAGTTAGACTTATTCTCAACAATTGCAGGAGAATGGAAACAAAAAACAATTTCCTGATCCAACATAATCCCATAAGAAAATAAAAACTGCTGCAAAGACAACAACGCCCTTCTATCTAAACATGAAACTCATCTTACCATTTACAACAGATATTTAGTGAAAAAATAAACTGTAGGGAGGATTAATTGATCAATTATAAAAGAAAAATAAATCAGGCAAAAGAAAACAAATTTCCAAATCAATTTCTTTCAATATAAAACTTATGAAACTTTAACAAAAACATGGTTGTTCTTCATTCAGTGGGAAGAAAATCCCAAAATATTACTCAAGTAAGAGTAAAAATACTTCATAATTCTTTCCAAAAAGTTACTCAAGTAAATGTAACTAGTTACTACCAACTCTGTTGTAATGACAGATCAGTATTTCTACCTTTGACAGTTTTTTTTATTTTTGTTTATATTTATTTACTTTGCATAAAAACTATTTTCCAGAAACTCAGTTATGTAACTTTTAAGCATTGAAACACAAACATAGCTTAACTTTAGTGAAAATACCATCTAATTTTCCTATTATCATGCACAAACATTGTCTTATTTCTCCAGAACCCAGTTTGCAGATTTCCTGAAATTCTGCTGATTTGGTCCAAAGAAACTCGAATCTGTCAAACTCAGAAGCAGCTAATTTTGTTCATTCCTCTTTTTAGCAGCGCCTTTTTTACGCAAGAAATGAGCTAAACTGAATTAAACCTGACGCTGATTTGTATAAAAATGATCAGCATTTAGTCGTTGGGAGTGAGAGAAGAGAGCACAGATATTTTTACCTGCTGAGATGAGAAAGTCGCAGAGCAAACAGAGAGCGGAGGGCGCTGACCGGCAGGGAGCGGACTGATCGATGTGTGTTTGACACAGAGGAGGCCGCTTGTTTAAGGTTCAGGCTGCGCATGCCAGGAAGTTTGGTAAGTCTAGTTTTATGACTGAGGCGTGATAAGTAGGGAGAAGGGAAAACTGAGGATGACTCTGGCCTACAGTTATAAAATACAGAGAAATGCAATAAAGAGGAGTACAGGGGTTCACGTTTGTAGCGTTATGTCAGAGTTTAGTTTTACATTTTACATCAGGTTTGTTCATTTACACACAGGAACATTTTTAAAGAAATAAACCAAAGATAAACAAGGAATTTTGTTTGTTTTTATAGATTTAAACAAATTAATGTTTTTTTCACTTTTTTTTTTTTTTGCATAACATGAAACAAGAATATTTTACTATCATACAACACAATAACAGAGCTGGGTAGTAACTAGTTACATTTACCTGAGTAACTGTATTTCAAAGTCTCGCTGTTCTTACTTGAGTAAAATGGTTAAGTGGATTCTGGAGCTTTAGAAATTACTTTATAACATTTCCAGAGTAATACACTTTAATTCTCTTTGCTTTTATTTTTTATTTATGTAGATTGGGAACAATGTGATGGTTTATTTTAAGTAAAATAGAGTAGCTATGTACTATAGCGTAGCTATGTACTATAGCATAGCTATGTACTATAGAGTAGCTATGTACTATAGCGTAGCTATGTACTATAGCGTAGCTATGTACTATAGAGTAGCTATGTACTATAGCGTAGCTATGTACTATAGAGTAGCTATGTACTATAGCGTAGCTATGTACTATAGAGTAGCTATGTACTATAGCGTAGCTATGTATCTTCTGCTCTACATCACAATGTCACCAGGTGACCTTTGAACCCATCCAACCATTGAACAGAGGCTATGTGTGGCTAGAAACTACATTTAAGTTATTGACTTTGGGCCTAAAGAGGAACGATCTAGAGTCAACGCTCAGCTTCGGGTATTAGGAACCAGAGGTCAGGCCCGAAATCTGGTCTGAACATTCAGAGCCACATAAAGACGGTTACAAAATCAGTCTTCTGTCAAGAATATGAGTTTATAAACCACTGAATGGCTTAAATATCTGCTGCTGTCACAGCACAAGGCCTCTCAGGTCTGAAACAAAGAAAACAAAGCACTCCAAGGCTGTTTTTGTCAGTCACAATAACAGGCTGGTCAAAATATTCTCCCACAAATTATTGTGATAAATGATAATAATGTTGTTTTGAGACCATTTTCAAGTATTATGCTAATATCATAATTATTACTTTATTGATTCTCACAGATCAATATACTTTAAATCCTAGTGAATATATAACATTGGAACTGGAAGATATTTTATATGAAAATATAATTAAAGAGCTAAAATTCCCCAAAAACATAATCTAAACAGTTAATCCATGATTTAGCATGGGGCTATCTTTGTTTTATTTTAAAAGTTTGTCAAAACCGGAGAAGTTTCTGAGGGGTTGAAAGTTATTTTGGCGGCTCAGTGACAGTAAATTGAGCAGCTCAGTTTAAGCCTCACCATTTTGTTTGCTGTGAAGCCCCGCCCTCTGCGTGCCGTCCTCCCTGCTGCTCCTTCCTCTGGGTAATTAGATCATTTCCAGAGAACATCATCATCCCTGCAGTTTGGCGCACATCCCGGTGGTGTCACAAAATTAAAATAACAAGCAAAAAAATCTAAACCACACTCAAGCAAACTGTTTTCTAAACCTGTGTTGATATTTGAATGAAAATGAAGCATAAATGCAGCTTCAGGTAGACGGAGCAACGCGCCAGGACGCCGGTGTTGATCTGTTTTACCCCGGAAAGCAGCAGAGAAGGCGGGACTGCAGCAACCCGCAGCTGCCGGTGGCTCCAGGAAGTAAGAGAAATACACACACCCTGTTACATCAACCACGTTACCAACACTCACACACACGTACATGTTTGTCCTGTGGAGAGGATCTGTCATGATTTAGATAATTTTTCTCTGTAACTCCTCAGCTGAATAAAAGGAGAATAAATAACCAGCTGAGACGAACTCTTAGTATTAATAATAATAGTTTAAATTGTTGTGATGTAACTGTTGTCAGCGCTGCTTTGGCTCCCCTGCTGGTTCAAATGTAGAATTACAGTCCGGTGTTATGTCATGTTGTGTTACCACCGAGTTACCGCAAGAGGCGCTGTTGCATCTTAACACTTAAATTACAGCTGAACAATAATGTTATGAATATTACGGTCACAGAATATGATAGCTCTTGTCGGATATTGCGACCAAAGTGTAACTTATAGAAAAACATGAAGTACTTGAGCAGTAAAGCGGTAAAAGTTGGTATTTTACTGAGTTACACTGTGGTCACAATATCTGAGCTATCATATTCTGTGGCCGTCAGAATCAGGTAGTAACTGTTTACTTTTACTCAATTATATTTACTTGAGTAGCTTTTTTAAATGTACTTTTAGGAGTATTTTTTCTACACTTTACTTTTTACTTTTACTTCAGTAATTTCATGATAAACTATCGGTACTGATGCTCGAATAAAATTTCTGGATTTTCTTCCCACTGAATATAAAACAGACAGTGTTAAAGATTAAAAGTCAGTGACATTCATTCCAGTTTGATCCTCGTTATAAAACCGTTAAAGTCAGTTCATTATTTAAACTGGGTTAAAAATATCTAAACTAAGTTTCTATCTCCTGGACAAACATTTAGCAACAGTAAACAATCACTAAAGACTGAACATGTATGGAGCGACAATAGAGAGGAAAAACTCCCTTTAAGAGGAAAAAACAAAAAGAAAGAGAAGAATTTCTAACTAAAGAAAAACAGTTAACTTCTTTAGCGAGACTCTGGAAGACAATATTTTCAGGTAATTTTTATTCTGGTAATTTTAAAAAACCTTATCCTGCTCCTGATGCTCCACTGTGCTGATATACAGGTAAAATGTCTTCCCCTCTAAAGCCCTAAAACGTAACCTGGTCTTCACCAAAATAACCACATGACCAGCAGCAGACTCCGACTTACAGGGCAGCATTTCGTGAAGGTCAGCAGACACACTGAGGCCGTTACGGTGAGGAGGGTGTGTGTCGTTGCTCCGGCCGGCGTCACCTCCTGGTCATGTGAATTCAGTTCAGCTGGATGGTTTCTAAATTTACCTACCAACATCCGAACCCCTCTCTGGGCGGAGAATCCTGCGACGTGATTGGACGTCCGAGGAGGAGGGTCATGACAACCATTAAATCTGAGCCAAATATTTACAGTCAAGACCACCTTCATGTCTGAGAGGAATGCTTGAATCTCACCCAAATTCAAGTGGGCCGATCCTATTTTAGGTTTTACACAAGCATTTCTGTTTGATAAATGCCAAAAAGTTTCTTTTAGCTAGAAGTTTGTTCTGTTGAGGCCTTTAAAAACTTTGAAAACACAGATAATGATGTCATGACTTTGTAAGCTTCAGTCCTGATTCTTATTGGTTCATTTACAACATTAGAGATAAATGGAGGAACATGTGTGGATTTATTTTAAGGCTCAAACAGACAGATTCCTTCTGTGACAGCATTGAAAAATCAAAACAAATTGTCTAAGGGTTCGCTCATACAGCAGGTGAACACGACCCAAATGGTCCATTTCAGATCTTTTCAACCCCCAAAAATCTGATTTCTGCTAATTCCATACATGGTATTAAATTGAATACATTTCCAATAGTTTTCAAAGTATCTGCTGTCAGAGCGGCCATATTGGATTTTACAATCATTGTCGTGAGACAAAAGTCATAATTCTGCACCAGAAGAAGCCAGACATGGTAAACAATGACTGAAAGACCTAAAAGATTTATTTTATTAGCTTCCTTCATCTTATGGTCTTGTGAGAAGAAGTTTGATTCTAGTCACAAAATGAAACACAATCAAAACCTCCAGAGGTCTGGTTCCTGCTTTGGTACCACTTCCAGAGGTCTGAAGGTCCAACGTTTATCTGTTCAAACATTTATGTAATCGGGGTTACATCAATGTTTGAGCCTTCATACCGTTGAGGAAGGAATCGGCCAGAGATGAAGATGTTTTGGTGTGAAAGTTTGACTCAGTCCCAGAGGCAACACACTGCTGATATGTTGGTAAAGAAAAGTCTTTAACAAACAGAAACAACTGAAAGGCCACTCAACCGAGAAGAAGCCATGACTCCAAAACATGAGAAAAACAGCAGGTTACAGTTTGTGGAAGCACTCTATTGTTTAACTGTTAAACTATGATTTGTGTTTGACCTTGATGACCAATAAAAAGTAGCAGCTTACAGCCTAATAGCGTCACAGATGATAAGGAAAGAGAATTGTTTGGAAGAGGAAGTCACTCTGCAGTCAGAGGCGATGCGATGTTCAGAGGCCACTGATGAGTGAACTCCAGATATCCTGCGATATCCCGTTGGTTTCTACTGTATCCCAGTTTCCTCTGAGCCAGCTGTCCCTGCGGTTTTCCAGGTCAGAGCTCGATGTCAGTCGACGGTTTACACAGAAGATGGTCAGTTCATAGCCAACATCTTCTGAAGGAATCTGTTGACGAAGGTTTGAATGTGACTGCTGTCCTTCAAAGCTGATACCAAATGGACAGCAGTACAACAGTAACCTCTGAGGCAGTGTGTGATTTAGTGGTAGACGATCCTCCACAGATATGGAGGCAATAATCCTGGACACCGAGAGAGAGTTACTTCCAAACTTTCTCTCTCTGACAGATAAACTGTCAATAAAAGCCACTAAGCAGATCAGAAACCATTAAAAAACAAACATTTGCTTGAAGCGATGAGTTCCAGATTTACCTTAATTCTTTCTGCTGCCTCTCATCTGAGTGACCCTGAGCAGCTAATGAAAGCCTCGTCCCAGTTTAATGTTTCCAGTTTGGTTTTTGAGTGATTTATGGGGTTTAAAAGCTCATTTCCACTTTGTGTTGGGACCATTAGTGCAGAAAAGTTCACCAGAGACATTAGAAAACACAGAATGCCTTCGATATCCCATCTTTTCTAGGAACGTCAATGAAGTTCCAAAGACATTGTGAAGGAGGAAGAAACTAAAGTTACTCAGTTTTGCGTGTCCCGTTTCCAACAGAGAATATTAGAGAATTAAGTCTTTGGCCACCATCACCTGAAATGTAAAGAAAAACAAGGAATTGCACAAAATAACTAAAACTCTTTAGACCGATTTAAAACTGACTTGTTTTAATACAACTTAAGAAAACAATTAGTAAAATTTATGTTTATCTAGTTGAACTTTATTACTCTGAAAGGACCAATGGAGTCAAAGTGAGCATCGATTTATCACATCAAACTTCTGACGTTGGTAAATATTTCAGAATTTAAAAGGTTTGTTGGAAACAGATTGCTTTCTCAAATTGTTTTTCCTGGAGTTGAAATGTTTTCTGTCTTTTTGATTAATTTAAAATTGAGCTTCTTATTTGATGAAACGCTGATATTTTGGAGTTTCATTAAACATTTACAGAATGACAACAATGATTGAAAGAAGAAATATACGGTACTAAAATGTTTTCTCTAAATGCAAAACACTGACACACAGTTGACAAAGACAACAAACACAGCAGTGAGTCTCTTTATATGTACAACCTTCATTATTTTACACTATTTACAGTGTCGACTGCTCAGCCGGGAACAACCATGATGCTGCTGGTGGGTTTGTTTGGACGCTTTATGTTATAAATAACTTAAGGACCTCTGGGTTACTTAAAGTCAAATTAAGATAATGGGCTGAGTTCTGTCGTGTTTCATGTATGTTTTCGTCTACGCCCATCGGCCGCTCGAAGCGAAGTTCCTGCTCATGCTGTAGGTTTTGGCGGAGCTTTTATGTTTCCCCCAGGCTCCAAACGGGATGATGGCGATGGTGGCGTTGTCCTCGGAGCCGTACTGCAACGCCTGAAATACATTTTATCCTCTTATTTAGACAGTATTCACATTTATTGGTCACTGAAGTGCCTTTAATATGATCACATATATGACATTCATGAATTTTGACCAAGACATTTATTGTTTAATTTAATCATCTTTCTTCTACTGTTTCTGTATCAAAAACTTAATATCAGATTCACAGATCCTGTTAGATTTCTATCAAAATGTACAATTACTTCTACAAAATATTGACACAGATACTATATATCTGTATATCAAACAGATATTTAATATAATATTATATTGTTCTCAGTCTACAAACATGATGGCGTTCCACAGGAAGCACAACTCAGTCCGCTGTTACTATTCCTACTCCTGAAGCAGAAGAATCAAAAGACATTTGAACCCTCGACATTTTTTAGGGTGTTAAGGATGCTCCTGTATCCTGTAATCACTGTAAATTTATTGTAACTTTAATTAAAGAGTTGTGGTTTCTGGGTTGCTATGACTATTTATAGATTTGTTTTTAGCAACAACACAAGTTGAAGGTTAGTTATTCTCACTCTAGAGTTTCTTTATCTCAGAGATGATTTACACTTTCAACTTTTTATCAGAAATCCGCAGCAGTTGTTTACCTGCTGAGAGATGATCTCTGCTGCTTCAGTCGGGTCTTGGCACTGATTGATGACATCACAGATCTCCTGGTCACTCAACAGGAAGTTAATGCCGTCTGTGGTCAAAGCCAGGAAGGAGTCATTGGTATGTTGGACCTGCAGAAACAGATCATGAATTTATAAGCTGATTGTCCAGAGGAGAAATGAACCTAACAACAGCAAACCAGGTAAAAGTGACTTTCACAACTGCACAGATCCAAACCGATTTGAAACTAAGACGTCAGACGAAGCTGGTCTGGGACTCACAGAGAGACGATGCGTTTCCGGCTCTGCGATGACGCCACTGGATTTCAGGTGGAAGTCTCCGATGCTGCGCGTCATGGCGAGCCGCCCGTTAACGTTTGCCTGACCGACGCTGTTCCACGACAGGAAACCACCAAACTCCTGGATCCTGAACACAAAAACCAAACAGGATCAGTTATTTTCCACAAGGCTGGACCAGGTGCTGAATATTTAACTCTCTGGATGTGTGTTACTTTGGTTCCTCTTATCTGAGGTTGGGGTCCAATAGGGGAACCAAGATACCCCTCTCTACTGGGTCTTCAATAAACTGGGTCAAGCACATTCTGGGTTTGTTCTTGGGTCTTCAACCAGTAAGACATCAATCAGCTTCAATCAATCCAGTTTATGTGAATAGCACATTTCAGCAAGAAGGCCGTTCAAAGTGCCAGGAAAGAAGAAGGTCTAAGACGGATCCTGCTGGACATATCTAATGTGACTGGTTGTACATTGAAACACCAAATATACCTACGCACAGTGGAAACCATCTTAGAACTACAGCTGAAGCTAACATCCACAGTCTTCCTGACCTCTGTTCTTCAGGGTACCGGTAATTACAATCTAGGAAAATCAACAGAACTCCAGGATTTGCTGTTAAGGATACTGTAGGAGTTGGACCAGGTCAAAGACGGCTGAACTGGAAATTTTACACACTGATTTCCATCAACTCATCAAATGTTAAACTATCCTGCAGAAGGTAAGTTCCTCAGCTAGTCAGACGCTTTGCAACTTTTACTTCCCACAGTTAAAATGCAAATAGTTTTATACTATTTGGATTTTAACTTACTATTTGGATTGGTTGGATCAAATGAATTAATTGAAAATAAAGTTTTATTTAATGTCTCTGACAGTATTTGAGTTTTAACCTGCACTAACCAGTTGATTGATGTCCACAGCCAGATGAAGGCTCGCTCTGCTGTTAGCTAACACCGGCTGCTTTTAGCTGAAGGGAATCCCAAACCTGTCGACCTGCAGCTCTGCTCCAGTTTCAGTTCCTGGACGAGCTTCATGAATGTGGACTTCCACACTATTTATAACAAACCAGCTGATCATCGACTGTTTGGGAACCTGAACCTGCTGCTGCTCTGGTTGCCTTACAATAAACCCCAAAAACTAGTGAACAATAAAAGTGAATTGAGTAGCAGAGGGATTTAACTGAACTGAAACCATTAAGGCTTAGCTGAAACCTGTGATTTAAACAAGTACCCTTTGATATGGGGTCATCTGTCTGCAGTAGAAAACTACGGCTTGTTTCTTAACCTCAGCATAAAAACATCTTTATCTTCAAAGTTGGTCTCATTCCATTGGTCTTTGTTCCAACACTGACTTCAATCTTTTATCTCTAGATTTAAGGCATCTCTACTATTTATCAACTATCAACCACCTCAAATCCTGCAGATGGTCAGAGGTAACTGTGGAGAATTAGGAATGTTCTGGTTCGTAATTACCCCATGGGTATCCTATCAATATTCAGAGAAACTCCATGGTTACCTGGTTGGTTCAGTTGGTACTGTGTTTTGTTTGTTTCCAGCGTAAAAGTGGGCCATACACCCACACCAATCCCCGTTCAGTCCACAGGACAGTTTTACGGTTATACTGGCATCACACAACACAGTCCATTGATTGGAGGATAGAGAAACGTCACTTCTTGCGACCAACAAAACACATACTAGTCCATCACAGTTGTTGTTTAACTTCGCCTTGTTAGTGAGAGTCCAACTGGTGTTGAAAACAATCTCCTGGATACGCCACAAAATAGCACACCAAACCGCACCAATCCATGCCATACCGCTCATTGGTACCCAGTGCATTTTCTACTATTGACAGGAATATTACTGTTAAATATTCTGAAGATGATATCAGTTGCCACCAATCATTTTCCCCAGTCCTAAGTTTCTCATTTCTCATTGCAAAGCTTGCAACTCTCTGTGACCTTTAGCATCATCTGTGTCAGGTGTGAGCTTCTACTGATACTTGGAATAAACCCTAATTTGTTAATGTCCTATTGGTATCCTGGCAAGCAGCCCACTCCTATGCTAACTTATAAGAGTCCTGGAAGTACCCCATTGATACCCAATCAGTAAGTATTATATTGGTACTTTTTAAGTACCCGTTAGGTGTCTCAAAGGAACGCAGCAGAAATTATGTAGGTTCCCCAGTGGTACTTCACAAGTGGCCTGGAGGTATGCTGTAAATACCTTGTGAGTAAGTACCTTGTTGATATGCTGAAAGCCCCCCACAGGAACATTGTAAGTCCTCAATTAAGTACTAAAAAAGACTGCACAGAACGTTCTTGATGCTAGGTACCACAGTAGTACTAAAAGGACTCAGGTACCGTTTCCTCTCGTCTTTGCGGTCTGGTGTATGGTCTTTGGTGAGCTTGTTGGCATGTCCCTTCCTGCACAGCATCGCCCGACTGTCACCGACGCTGGCAACTACCAGCTCAATGCCGTCATGTAGCAGAGCAACTGTTGCTGTTGTACCTGACCTCAGAACTGAGTCTGGGGTGGAAGAGAGGCAAAGATTGAAACATTACTGACTACCAATTCAAAGTTCAGCGCAAAATTAGATTAGAATGCCTAATATAAAGGTTCATTTATATTAGGCATATATATTACTCAATTTAGTAAGCAATTGAGTAGAGAGCTTTACCATTGTTGAAGTAGCTCAGGTGTGTGTGTAAAGCATTATCGGCTTCTAAGAAAGCTTTCTTTAAAACTTTCTCAAGATCATCTTCCTCTTCCAAAGCGTCTCTAAAACAAGAAACCCAAGAGTTTATGATTCTTGTTGGTTAAGATGTCTGCCTTTAAAGTTAACTGAGGAAAATTTGTTCAACCTGATGAATTTCTCCATGAAGGTGCAGCAGTAGTCGGCAGCGTGTGGGCCGCCATGACCATCAAACACGGCAAAGTACAGCAGCGTGTCATGGATACGGGCGATACGGAGTCGGTCCTCATTCTGCTTCCGGAGACCCAAAACAGACGCACTGCCGACCCGAGACAGGCTGATCTGAGAGGAAGGCAAATATTGACCTTTATCTACTCGAATACACCAACAAAGCTAATCTTACTTCTACTTTCTTTTGTGCATCTGTCCTTTTAAATGTTGTTTTATCGACTCTAATTAGAAACAACTTCAACCATTTCTTCATTAATCCAATGGTTTATTTACCTGTGGAATGGGTTTTCCATAGCGGATACTGGAAGGCAGTAATATTGGTTCTTCTATCCGGTTATCCCAAATACCAAACGAGTCCCAGGTCACCGGCTGGCCACTGCCATCACTGCCAAACCTGATCGACCCGCTGGCCCGCCGCACACCCACCAGCCCCAACGGTCCACCAGCCTAGTCCAAAAGTAACCAGTACAAACTTCTTAAGCATTTAGCAAAAATTTTTAAAATAAACTTTAGATACCGTACAGCAGGGGTGGGCAATCCTGGTCCTGGAGGGCCGGTGTCCTGCAACTTTTAAATGTCTCCCTGGTCCAACACACCTGAATCCAAGAGCTGAATCACCTCCTCAGTGCAGTCAAGTTCTCCAGAGTCCTGATAATGACCTCATTATTTGACTCAGGTGTGTTGAAGTAGAGATGCATCTAAAAGTTGCAGGAGACCGGCCCTGGAGGTCTGGAGTTGCCCACTCCTGCCGTACAGTAAGTTTGAATTAATAGTAGCAATGTGTAAGCACTGGCATTAGGAGGGTAAGATGTAAAAGCTGATAGTAATATGCCGTTACCCTACAGGTCCCTCAAAGGACCTTGTAGGTTTTTGTCTTTTTATTTCATAGATACCTCAGATGTACCCCAGATACCCCTAATGTTACTCTGGAGCCAGTGTTTACCACAGTATTATGCAAGTACTGGGCAACAAGCAAGGGAACGTACTCTGTAATGACCCAAAAGGCTTCAGATACACTTTAGGTATCCTGTCGATACCCAATAAATAATCAAGAATCCTTACACCATTAAGTACCACTTATGTGCCCATCCAAGTGCTCACCCTGTAAATGCCACATATAGGTGCTATAGAAGTCCCATGTAGGTAAGCAGAAGGTACTCAATTGTAACTTTAGGTACCATTTAAGATCCCCATAGTTATCCTGTGATTACTAACCAGTAGCTAGCCATTCAGCACATCTATGTACACTGAAGGAACCTTAACTCTTATTTGAAAGATCTCTTTAAGCACCAGGGTGTAGTTTGGTTGAAATACCACAATAAACAAAGACCAATACAGTACTTTCTGACATGTAATGGATGAAGGTAAAGTCTGCATCCTTGACATCACATCCTACCTTCTTGCTCTCTAGGGAAAGTTATCACAACAGCAAAAGGCTAGAAAGTTTCCTCTAAAGTGAGCGTTCATATTGTGCTTTTGGGGCTACAGTAGAGGCAAGGAAGATCCACATTCTTTGTTGAAATAAGTTAATGTTTACCGTCATACCATTTTAGTAAAGTTAACTGCTACACGATAGACCTGCAGAGACGGATTCACCTGCCCAGACTGTGTGGAGGCTTCCAGACCGAAGAGGCTTTGTCTGCACATGGAGAAGCGGCTGCAGCGCAGCAGGTTCAGCAGCACAGGAGACGACATGACTGACTGTCCTGAACAGCTGCAGAGATTTTAGATGTGGAAATTAAACCTGGGTGACATGCAAAACATAGTTCTGAAAAACATATACGATACGGAACTATCATTACTGTGACCGTCTCTTAGTGTCCAACCTTTGCATATTTATGGAAAGATGAAAGAGGGTTTAAGCTGTTGGCCTCAGATTGGTAATATAAATCTTCCAAATTATTGACAGTAACATGGATTACATTCCTGATACTCCAGTGACCATTAAACCTTCTTGTCTATGTGTGTAGTCCACAAATAGCTGTGAGGCTCCTTCCTTTCTCTCTCTGTCACCCACAACAGGGTCAGTTCTATAAATACTCAACCTGACCTGCCCCAAGGAAAAATGTGAAATATCCAAATTAAACACTTTCAACTGACTTCAGAGGTTAAAATCTGTATATAAATCTAATTTCATAAATGAAAGCGTCAAATTTCTCCCATTTTCTGGTGATGTGATCTATATTTCACCAGGCCAGATCAAAACTCAGATGGTAATTAATAAAGATCAAATGCTGCTGATATATTTGGACTAAACTGTCTTTGCAACAAACACCAGTGAAGTCTGTTTTTGGTGAGCACGACCTTCAGAGCAGAACAAAAAACACATGACCTGCCTATGACAAAACCTTACATGGTGTATACATGTTTGAGACTGGATCTGTCAGAATTAAGAGTTTATGAACGAAAAAATACAAATTTAAGCATGTTCAGAAAGTAGAGTAGGATGAGAAAATAAATGTTTCAAGACTATTATCTTACATGCTTCTTCTAAAACACAGTTTTTCTTTACAAAATTGATGCTTGTTTTTTAAGGCAACATTATTATATTTACAGCAAAAAACTCAAGAAACTAAAAATGCTTTTATAAAGTAAAATGTAGGATATAAATTCTTTCCTAGAAGCTTTTTTCCAAACCTTTTGAAAACATTAGAATCAAAATGGCGGTAACAAAACAAAAACCTAATTTACCTTTTTCAGGTCATTAACTGGTGATTTTCCCGCCCGTTTCAGTTTCCTTGGCAACAGGTGTCCAGCGGCAGCCCGGAGTGGCGCTCGCGCTGTGACTCTTCAGCTCACGCTGGGTGTTTGAAACGGATCCCCAGGCGTCCAATCAGAGCACAGCATGTTCTGACGTCAGCGCCAAAAGAGACGTGAAGCTGTTTTGGATTCTTGAGCTTAATCAGGTCGAAGTTACTGACCACGAAAATAAAGACCCATTTCCAATAAAGATTAAGGTAGTTAATGTTTTGGAGATAAATATAATATTTTAAACCGTAAAATTCTAAAAAAAAAAAAAAAAAAAAGTACAATAAAAATTTTCATTTTTAACACTAGTCTGAAGTGTATTTCCTCTCATTATTTGCGTGTTTGTTACATTAATTTTGGGCTTTTGTTGATGTAATTTAACCCATTTCTCCTTAAGTGGAATGATTATTTAATAAATCAATTTTAAAAGCAAGTTTTGGGTGTACAACTTTGCAGCAAGAAAATACAAGATTCAAATCCACATTGGGGTTTTTCTTCATGGAGTTTGTATGTTTTTCTTGTACATATCTATACAAGAAAAACACATGTACAAATTTATGTGTTCTGTTGACTTTTCTTTCTAAAATACCGTTAGTAGTGAGTCAATAGGTGGACGGTTTCCTGTAACTGACCGGTAAACTGTCCATGAAGTAACATGTTTTCAATGGCTGCTGGAGGGAGGCAACGCTACAATAATAAGAGGATATAACCAATGGATGCATGGTTTAAACATCACACATGAAGGTTCAAATAGTACAAACAATTTACACAAGACGGAAAGACGAAATACGAACAAGTTTGTAAAGGAGCTTTAATTAAACATTAGAATCCTTACAGTCGCTGTGTTCTTATGTACATATGAATAAAATATGGTGGAGTTTCCGTTGTTAACACGAGCGTGGCTTTAATGTTTCTGAATAATTCAGATAAATGATGCAACTCCATCAGGGGTGGAGAGGTTCAGGAGGAAGAGAAGAACAGAAGAGAAGAGAGAGAGAAGGAGGGAAGAACGACAAGTTTATCACTCAGGTCTAAAATATGATTGAATAAAAGAAGAGAAGGAACAAAAAGAAACAATAAAAATTAACAGGAAAAAGTAGAAATGGAAGAAAAACCAGAAAGTTGTGTGGATAATGGAGTAAAATGTGCAAAAAGTGAAAACATCAAACGTAGAGGAAAGAAAATAAACGAGAAGTAAATGAAAAGATTTGGACAAGAAAGAGATAGAAAGAAAAACTGAAGGAGAAAAGAAGAAAATAGAAAAAACATGCAAACAAGAAAAAAACATAAAGAAAACAAAAATTAATTTGGAGACAAAGAAACAGACAAGAAGAAAGAAGAATAAAACAGAAGTGGAAGAAGAAATTAGTGAGGAAACTAAGGGAAAGTGAGACGACAAGAAAAGAGGAAAAGAAGTGACTTTATAACTCCTTAGCAAATCCTTGACTCTGCGGCTGGGAGCTCCGCTGAGTGCTTTGTGCCGAGTTTCATAAAAAAGAAACTGGATGAAATATTTACCAGGAATGGAGCTGCTGTCCTCTCAGCTCCACGTCAACAACCACTGCAGCTGCCACCAGAAAGCCGAGGTACCGACCCGTTCTGCTGTCAGACACAAGCCCAACACGGCTAAACCCGCGCTAACACCGCGCTAACACCGAGCTAACACCGTGCTAACACCCCGCTAACTAAAACTTACAGTTAAAGACCCAGATAGTGATACAGAAGAAAGGCTTTTGGTTTTATATTTGACATTTAAGTCCAAATACGTGCTTCTATCAGAGTTTTTTCTGCACAATTTGAATTATCGCATTTGAAACGGATGACGAAAACGAAAAAATTCAAAAGAAATCCGAGCTTGATCACTTTTGCTAAATCAGTTTCGCCAACTCAAACTTAAGACTTTTTAAGACCGTTCTAAGATCATCATGAATTAAATTTAAGACCTGTTTCTCCACACAAATGAGAGAAAAAAAAATCCTGTCAGAAAAAAAATACATAAAATGTATGGTATTAAATAATCCTGTCAAAACAAATTTAAGTCCTGGGAATTAACGTAGTAAAGGCTGACTTACTTTTTCAGTTAATTTAAGACCTATAAAGGCTTTAATTTTAGTTATGTGAATTTACAACTTTCTAAGGATGCATGAACTAAAATATAACTAAAATCATTTCTTAAATAACTTTATCCCTAAAGTCACAAGGAAAAACATTTATCTTCAATCAAATTTCCCAGAATAGTAATATTTTGTAATATTAAGCTTATTAATGCTTAGATTGTGGAAGGTAATTTTTTTCTGGCAGTTGTTACTTTCAAACATTTTAATATGAGGGATGTTTTACAGTTTCCTGGATGCTAATCCAGCTTGGATTAGTGAAAGTCAGATGGTTTCCTGCGTTGATCTCAGTCAGCCACGGCCGACGCCTTGACGCAGCAACCCAGAAACCTTCTCCGTCTCTTCTTCCTCTTGTACCGTGCAAAGCTGCTGTTGGAGCAGATGGACTTCCGAAGTATCCGGATGTGCCTCTCCTGCTCTCGAATCTTCATCTCCAGGTGGGACTGGATGGCCGTTCCCAGAAACTCCAGGTCTAGAGAGGCACCGTAAACCTCCCACGTCATCCCCTGTTTGTCCCACACCACCTCTGGGGGTTTTTCCGTCTGCCCTTTGACCCCATCGTCTTGTTTTTTGTTGGGCTGCCATTGTTCCTCTTCTTTAGTTTCATCTTCCGAGATGCTCTCGGCGCTAACATCTGGATTGTGGTGTGGTCCAAACTCTGACATAAGAGCGTGGTTCTGCTGGAAGCGCAAACATGCAGGGAGGGAACTGGCCTTGTCGGGAACAATGCAGGGAAGCAGCGTTTGGCTGCACAGCTCAATCTCAATCTGGCAGACATGTTTGAGGGGTGGCACGCCGCTCAGCGATGATTGGCAGCTGGAGGAACCAATCATGGAGGAGGTGGGAGGTCCGCGGTGGAGGCTGGGGCTTGTGGAAGCAGAACGCTCGACCACTTCCACCTCCACCTGAACGCCCACCTCTTTCTGCACACGTTTATGGAGTCTTTGAGAAAGCTCAGGTTTAGGGGAAGTCTCTTTGACTTTCTTCTTGGTTGGTGTATGAGTGGAAGAAGAAGAAATAGGACGAAGGAGAGATGAAGGATTCCCTTCATTCTTTTTCCCATGAATTTGTATTTTTTGCTTTGGTTCTCTTGCTCTGGTTGCCCGAGGTGATGAGATGATATTCGTGTCTCCTGGGTGACCAGCTTTACTCAGTGGGAGAACCGATTTCCCCTCCGAATCTCCTGATGGACATCCATCCCTGTCATTCTTCGCCTCTTGGGAAACCTCCACCTTTCTTTGAGTATTAACCTCACTCTCAGCGGCTTTTAAATGCTTATTGTCAGTATTACTACCTGGTTTTGTGATTGAGTCAAAGGTGAGACCTCGAGTCAGACTAGTATGTTGGGATGAACTGTTAGGATCTTTTTTCATAACTGCAGGAACTGAGGATCCTTCCAGGATTTTCAAGGTCACCACAGGCCTGGTTTTAGGACTGGAAGATGCCAAAGGGGCCAGGATACCTGAAATAACAAAACAGACTTTGCTTCATCCTCGTCAAGGAAACAGTAACTCATGTTTGATAAAGTTTAAAGCCCCGACTAAACTGGTGTAAATTCATGGCTCTCGGTAGATGAGGTGCTTTGCTTTGGCACATCATGGTGTTGCAACATGGCTGCCAAGCTAATGTTCTTCAGCTAAATTGAAGGTAAAACCTGGAGAAATTTACTACCAAACTTTAAAAACAGTAGTTAAGTAGTCTGTCCAGTAGTAAAACTACTGGACAGATCTAGATCTAGAGTTATTACAACTGGAAACTGGAGGTCAGGTCTGAAATCTGGGTGTGGTGATGGACCTGACCTGAATATTCAGAGCCACATAAAGACAGTTACAAAGCCAGCCTTCTATCACCTGAAGAACATTTCCAGGATTAGAGGACTCATCCATACGTTTATCTTTAGTCACATTAATTATTGTCCTCACAGATTTGCCCCTGAAATTCTATGATTTTTCCACGTTGAATTGCCCCTTTGCTAAATATTTGAGTCCCGAGTGTCTGAACCGCTGCACGGCCTCATATGTGCTTCTGTGGTATTTTGACACTTTGGTTGTTATTACCTGGAGTGGAACTTGGACTCTTCTGGATCTCCTTGTTTGATCCAGTTGGAGTAGAAGTAAAACCTTTTCCAGAACTGGATCCTGGACTCTGAGTTGCTGATATCAGAGAGGACAAATCAGCGAGTGTTGACTTAGAACCAGGCAGAACTTGTCCAGATCTTGATGAATCTGATTTACTCTTATGATTTAAACTGAGCCCAACAGCAGAAGCTGACGTCTTGATGGTTCCGCTGGAGATGGGAGAAAGGGAACCACATCCAAGAAGATCCATATTGAAGGCAGAGGCCTGCAGGGCAGCTGGAGATCTTGACTGGGTAATGCCTGGTTTAGAATCAGAACCGGAGTTGGTTTTGATTTTGGGTTCAAAACTTGCTTTGGAGTTTTGAAGAAGTTTAGAATCGTGATTGTTCTTTGGGACCGTTTTGGAATCAGCAACTTTCTCCGAACCTTGGTGGCTTTTCTTCATCCTGGTTTTTGCTGAGGTTTTCGGGTCATGTGGATGTTGGATAACCTTTGAACTCTGGAGCTTCTTAGAATCCAAACTGTCCCGAGAGTCCAAACTGCTTTTCGAGGCGCTGCTGCTTCTAGAATCCAGTGCGTCTCTGGACCCGTCTCTGGAGCTGAGTTTTGAATCCAGACTGTCTTTGGATTGTTTTGTAGGTTTGGGGGCAGAACTGGTTTTGACCTTTAAGTCTTTACTGTGAAGATTCCCCTCAGAGCGTGACACGTTAATGGTTCTGGTTCCGGTGGTTTTTCTTTGTGTGGATGGTTTTGGACTCAGAGAGATTACTCGGGAGGGTTTGGTCCTGAGAAGTGGTGACTCTGTTTTCTCTTTCTGTGGGGTTCCTGAGGTTGTGAAAACACTTTGAGCTCCAGAGTCGTCTTCAGGTTTTTGGTCAGTTGTCGAGTTTACTGGATCTGATTTTTTTATTTCAGCCATCATTGTTGGAGTTCGATTTGTTAATTTTGGGCTTATGCTGCTCTGATCTCCCTTTTGATTTCGGACCTTTGGGCTTTTAGGCAGCTGCAGAGTTTTTGGTGGCGTCTCAAGGTGAATGTCCTTTACATCTTTGCTGTTTGGTTGCGTCTTTTGGGTTGCTGTTATGTTGTTTGCAGAGTTAGTTATCGGCTCAGACGTCAACGCAGTCACTGGCTTTACAGATTCTGCTTTAGGTGTTTCAGTTCTGACTTTTTCAGTAGATCTCTGGCTGCTCCTCAGCTCAGCACTGGTTGGTTTGGGACTCAGTCTTAAGTTTCCATGACTTTGTACTTTGGGTGAAGATGAATGCTTCATGTTTGGAGATTTCGGCTGTTGGCCAACTTTGTTTTTGACAGTCATCTGAGATGTTGCTGTTGGGATTTTGCTCCTAAGTTTTTCACTTGGTACTGAAATGGTGTTAAAACCTGCAGCTGCTGCTCCTCCTTTATTTTTATCTTCCTTTTTACTCCCAGAATGCATCTTTGAGGGCTCTTTGGTGGGACGGGGGTTAGTCGTAGAGGTCAGATTGAAGTTGAGGTTGAAGTTTGGTTCTGTACCCCAGTTGTCGTTGGGATCCATGTTCAGCGCTGTGCTTGAAGGCTCCAGATCTTCTGGAACATCACGTTCCAACTGGAGAATATCCGTTCTTCGATTAGTGGCATTCGGAGGTGTTGACATTGTGATGATTCCTGCTTGTTCAGCTGAAAATCAGGCAGAATCCCAATGAGAATCTACATCAGAAACAGTGAAAAATCATAAACTTCAAATAGATAATATTCACCCCATGATGATTCAATTTAATCATATTTTTGTAGTTGGGAAAATATACCATTGTAGAACTATTGTATTAGGGTTCATTCACACCAGCCTTGTTTAGTCCACTTTAGTCAAACTTTACTTTATTTGTCTAGAAAATCCGGTTCTTTTGTGGAGTTGTGAATGTGGAATCCAACTCTCATTTGGACCAAAAACACAAACTTTGATCCGTCTACAACCCTCGGTCTTGGTTTGGTTGAAGTGAACTCTGGTGCGGTTCCAATGAAAAGAAAAGCAAGAACTGGACTAAACCCAGGTCAAACAAACGTGTGAGTCCAGTGCTGGTGGTCTTTTACTAAAGACAAAAGAAATCCTACAACTGCTAAAACCCGATGCCACTCCATTTTTGTTTAAATCTTAGAAATGGCAAACAGAAAAAACAAATTTGAAATTATTTTTCCAGTTTTCTAAATAAATTTTCACCCTCATTTCAGGTGGTTTTTGGCTTCTGTGAAATAGAGTTAATGCACAAAATGAGAGATGGAAACATATTTGCCAAATATCTGCTAATGTAGCAAACTTTCCATTCACTGGTGGGTCTGTGCCTTACCAGAGCCATGAAACTTGAAAGTCCAAACCTGTGTGGTCTTCTTCCTGGTTATTACAACCATCTGATTAAGCTAGCCTGGTTTACTTATAATTTGCATGAGGTTTTCATGTTGTTTCCTTCAGTGGTTCTTGGTGCAGCGCCCCCAAAGGCGAGGAGGGAAACAGGTTTTCCAAAGAGTTTGAATCGTTTGACTCAGTGCAGAGTGAAAGAACCACAGCAGCTGAAAATGTAACAAATGTTGCCACTTTGGTCCCAAATCAAACCGAGTCTACAGAACTATCAGGTTTGAAAACAACGCAAGACTCAAGAAATGTGACTCCATGATGGTCCCTCAACAATCAAATCTACAAGTCCAGAAACAAAATGTCTGCTCAGAAACATATTGGATATATTCGTACCTATTGAGGCTCCGTAGCATCAGGAAGCTCAGCTGCTCCGTTCGTTCCTCCTCTCTGCTCCAGAGGAAGCAGCGCTGAATAAATTAATACCAGTGAAGGAGCAGAAAGCTGCTTTCGCTCCTCCTCCTTTTTCTCATTTTCTGCCTCTTTCTCCATTTTTCATCTTCTTAAGCATCTTAATATTAACCTCTCAAGCATATTTTGGGAGAACATCCAGTTGATGGAGTTCAGCTCTAACGTGTCACACTTGGATATCAGCATGGGTCCGTTTCTGTGACATTTTACTAGTGAAGCTCATGGGGCCCAGCGACTCTTTGGGCCCCTGGCGTTGGGCCCCAACAGGCCAAGCAGTCCAGAAGATGGGAGATGCTTCGTGTTTTCTCTGCACCATTTAAACAGGAATCAATTTAATTCAGTTTACATTTCACAATAAATGTCGTCTTGAAGCACTTAAAAACAAACACAACCTTGGGTTCATCTTATTGAAATATTTTTCTTTAAAGGCATTTTCAAAGAGAAAACATTTTATTTCTATTTTGAGATTTTAAAGAAAATGAAATACGAATAAAATGAAACTGGATACATTTCCTTCAACAAAATTGTGAAATTTGCAGAAACTCGTGTAAAAAAAATACTGTTTCCAAGTGACAAAAAGTATCTGAAATTTTTTTTATTCTTTTTTGGACATTTTATGAAACAGAAAAATAATTTAAAATTTTATTTGTAGTTTCTATTAGAGCCTGGAATGTATTTTGTCATTACTGTGAAAAAACAATCACATAGATATTTGTTAATTTATTAGAATAAAGAATAACTAAAATAGTTCCCTGATTTAACTTCTAATCACAAAATAACCCATCAAACTGAAATGAATGAAGCTACCGCCCCCATGTGGACAGGCTGAGTAGTACAACAAGCCAAAGCAGAAAAGAAAACGTCAGAGTTTCAATAACACAAATGCTTTGAAGCCTTTGGTCTCCGAGACAAAAATATAAGAAAAATTCAAGGTTTGTAGTGGAAAAGTAAATCAGAACCTTGTTCGTACATTAAGCAGCTCTGATTGGTTGAGAGCTTTATGTTTTATAAATTAAGCTTGGAGAAACGTTACACTCACTGCATTTTCTGCTAAATTTATCCAGGCTATAAAAAAATAAAATAAAATATCAGAACTTCAAGGAAATCTGAAAAATTTAAGAAATCTCTCTTAAATTTAATAAATGATAGTTTTCAAATTTAACAATTCTTGAGATTCACTTCTGTTTTTGTAAATCTAAAATAATTAATTGTGTGGAGATAAATTGCTGTATTTACAACAAAAAACTAAAAATCTAACCAAGTATTTCTGTGTGGTAGTTTAATTTGTCACCTGCCTGGATGGCTGAAGCTACATCGTCATTTTCACACCAAAAGAGGAAGAAATTACCGTATTTTATTTGTCCTTTGCTCTCTAAAGATAAATTCAATCATCAGACAGCCATACACACACACACACACCTGAGGAGAATTTATACAGACCAACCTGACTCAGTTAAGTGTTTTTGGACCAGGAGAGAACCCACCATGCACAGGGAGAACATGTGAACTCCCTGCAGAAAGACTCCGGGCCGGGAATCGAACCCAGAACCGCAGAAAAAAATCTACCTTTGGAAATTTTCTGAAATTTCCAAGCTCTTTCTGGAAAGTTTGAGTTTTTTGTAGGACATTTTTCACATCTGAAACTCAGAAATGTTAAAGTTTTTTTCATGGAAGTTTCTGACATTAATAAATCTGACTTTTTTGGGGGGGCAAAACTTCAGCTTTTTAACTTTGGATTCAGGTATTTCTGATGACATAATTTTAGTCATAATGTAAAGAATATTATTAATATAAATGTTTGTTATAAATTTTAGGATTTTTCAATCTTTTGTGTGAACCTATATAACTTGATTTCTATAAACATTATTTCTATTCTAGTTGGCATTTCAAAACTCTATTTTCTTCCCTAAAAATGACAGAATATAAAAAGGATAAGATGAGGAAACGGAATAAAAACTCTGTAAAGGAGGAAACTCACAACACAAAGCAGGTGACTTTAATTAAAACATTTCTCTCTGAAAATTGTCCAAGACAATCCGTACAAATTCGTCATTTCTTATGAGTGCTCTGATTTTACAGAGTATAAATTACTTAGTGTTTACAACGGGAACCTGCTGAAGCAAAGAAAGAAGTCCAGAAAGAATCTGAGAGGAACCGAACCCACTGGAAACAGAAGCACTGAGACTGGAAAACAGACAAATACCAAAGGAAACCGTTTATTTCCGCTGAAGTCGCTTCTTCGTTTCCATCCATGAAGGTGAGCTCAGTTCTCTCAGGTTTCAACCAAACAAGCTCTGGAAATAAAAACAACAACAACAAGCTTTTATGTACAATTACACAAATACTGAACGTCTAAACCAGCCCGATCGGAACCGTCCGGGCTGCTGGCGGGTCGGACGGCGCGGATAAATCAGTCTCTGCTGCTTCGTTACAAAAATAAACGTCTCCTCTGGTATCAAAATAGACGACAATCTCTTTCTTTCTCGTCGACAACGTCCGGAGCGAACAAACAGCGAAGTGAACCCGTTTCATATTTACAGGACGAGGAACGGGTCGAGGCAGAACCAGGAACCTTTCCCTCGCAGTCCGTGTTTCTGGGGGGGGAATAACGCGGCGGCGGTCCAGACCAACACATTGTCAGAAGGTAAAGGTAGAAAAAGGCAGCAGGATGAAGGCGCAGGCGCGTTGAGGAAGAGGAGCAAGGCAACGCTGAAGGTGCTTTTGGACCACAGGGTTCTGGAGAGGTACCGCTAAATTATCCCGGCAATTCACCGAGGAAGATCCCGTCGCTTTCTCAGTCAGAGCAACGTTAGCATCACGCTAAAAAGGGATTAAATTGAATTTATTAGAGTAAAACTTTGTTTAATCCTCCAAGCTGCAACCGGTTCGTACCATCGACGATAAAAAACAAGAAACAATTCAGCAGAAAACCTCCGAAACATTTAACTTTATTGCAAAACTGATTTAATTTATCAGAGAACTGGAACCTTTAAATCAAGGAACTACATTTAACTGGCTGATAAAAACCAACAGGATTATAGATTATTCTTAACATAAAATTTGTATGAACAACAATCTGAGCATCTTTTAATTTTTACAAATTAACTTCTGAGTTATATTTTAGACTGATTTTAGATTGATTTTATCAACGAGAGGCTGCATATCAGAAATGTATCATAAATATCAGCTAATTTATCAGCTTTAGCATTTAGGCTCTTTAAGCTGGTCATCTACTGGTTCTGGTCGCCTAAAGCAAGTTAAAAGTTAAACTGTTTAATGAGAGAAACTCTTTAGGAAACTGGCAGGTTCTAGATCTTTATCTTGCCTCATTGTTTTCCGTTGCATTTCCCAACATTTCTGCAGATTTAAGGTTTTGCTAATTAACATCAGAGGAGCTGATGGGACCAGAAAGAGTTCTGCATCACATCTAAACTGATGTTTGATCAATTATTTGAATATTCAAATAGTAAAGAACTAGTTTGAACAAAACGAGGTGGAATTTGCTCCAGAACTACAGGAAATCCACGGCGGTCCAACGGGACGTCAAACGGGTTCTATGAGGAATTTCCAATCAGTTTATGGATCAATAAAAACTCTGAGACCGAACCTAAACCCAACGGGATTTTGGCTCCAAAGGAAACCGGCTGTGGTCCAAAAGCACCAAGAGTTCCTGTGATGGAAACCGAAGTTTAAAGGAGATGGAGAGTTGAGAAACTCAACGTTTGCTCCAGGTTTGGTTCTGGTACCGATTCAGAGATCCAGGCAGCATCTTCTTCTCCTTCCTTTCATCTGTGCTTCACGTTTTAAATAAAACTTTGTTGATTCCAGAGGAAGAACTGAACCCGAAACTCAGAAAAGTTCAAAGGTCAAACGGACCCGAACGAGGGAGGCGGGTCTTCAATACTGCAGGAGTAATACTGCCGGGTCGATCAGAGTCCGATTGAGATCAAAGTCTTTCAGTCAGACGATGCAAAACGTCAGAGAGAGGCGGTCCGAATCTGGAGAACCAGAACCATAGCAAGGAGAGACCCGTTGTGAAAGAACTCTGGAGAAACCAGACGGATGGGTTCTGTCAGGAATGACTGGGTTCTGCTGACGGAACCAAGTGGATCACTGGGGACGGAACCAGGCAGAGTCGGGATGAAGAACCAAGAACAATCAAAGGTGAAAACTGAAACACGTCCGCTTCCTTTGAGCGGGTCCGCTCCAAGAATCCAAACCCAGTCGAGCCTCGTGGTTCTGGACCAGACGGGCCTAATCCAGGACCAGGCTGTTAGCACGTTTACGTCAGATGGTTCTAGTCTCTCTGGACCTTCTGGTTCAATGAGGTCCTGCTTAATTTGGCCTGGTTCTGGCTCGGTTCTGCTGGGCTGTTCTCAGGATTTGGCACCCATATGAGGTCGATCCATGGACCCCTCCTCGTCCGACAGGCCGGTTTCCACGGCGATGACCAGCGATGCCACAGAGGCGCTGCTCGCCATCGGCTGCAGCTCACCTGGAAGACGAAGAAGACGAGGAGAAGAAGATGAAGTCAGCACCCGAACCAGCAGTGGTACCGTTAGCCAAACAGCTAGCTGCGCTAACCATAAACATTAGTCCTGCTAATGTGTGTACAGCAGAAGCTAATGCTAAAGCGCTAAAACAACACAGCATTTAGCACAAACTGAAGCTGAAGAGCTACGTTAATAAGTAGGGCTGCACCCACTGCCGTTTTCCAGCCCGACACCAATTTTTCTGGTCTGAAATGTTGATCAGTACAGCAAGAAAGTTGTTGCGTTGGCAACAGTGGAGTCACTCTTGTTAATTATAAACGTGCAGACAACTTGGTGGTCAGTCAAAACCTTTCAACGGAGGGCAACAGTGGTTGATTCTTAGAGCTTTGCCAAGATAGACAAGATCGGCTTCATAAGTAAAAATCGGCCGATCACCGAATGAAGGAAATCGGCACCGATAAATTGGTGCACCTCTATCAATAAGGTATTTAACAGAAGTATTTAAGTAGCTTCTGGGCCAGCTAAAAACAGCTTCTACGTAAAAGCTCTTGTGTTGCTGAACACAGAAAATTAATCTAAAACCTGATCAACATTTATTTACTTTTTCTTCACTTCCCAGTTGTTTCTGTATTTTTTTTATATTTATTGACACATGCTAATTTTTTATTTTATTTATTTGACTTGCCTTTGAGAGCATTTAAAATTTCTCTCTACATTTTCTCTCTTGCACAATGACAATGAAACGGGTTCTGATCCTGTAATGCCTCAGAACCGCCACCGGGTGTCAGTGTAACTCTGGTTAACGCCAGCAGAGTGAGAGTCCAACCTGTGTGGGTGTCGGTGGTGGCCGTCACAGGGCTGTCTCTGAGCGGGTCCGAGTCCTGGTAGTCCTGCGGGAGCCCGACCCGCCTGACGCCGGGGTCCAGAACCACCGAGGACCCGCCCTCGCTCAGCGTCCCGTCGCTGGACGCCCCAGACGCCACGGCCTCCAGCGCCAGGGCGCCGACTCCGCCCATCCCCACGCCGGCGACGCCGCCCAGCGCCAGGTCGTAGTCCAGCGGCAGGTCGTCCAGGCAGTCGGCGTTCAGCTGGGAGGAAAACGGAAACGGTCAAACCTTGGAATGAGAGCAGAACCAGAACCGGAGCGGAGAGGAGCCGGACTCACAGCGATGCCCAGAGCCTTCAGGATGTTCATCTTACACATCGGACACGTCCGATGGTCCAGCAGCCACGGATCCACGCAGCTCTTATGGAACAGATGTCTGGAAAACAGGAAAACTCAAGCACTTCTCAAGAGCTTTCAAGGTACGGGTTCAAACTTTTCCAGCACTTTGGAAAGAAAACAAATTCACTAAATTCACTATTATTAAAGATATTTATGCTGTTTTGATGTCTGGTGATAATATTCTACATTCTACTGCAGATGAAACTAAATTTGTTTTGAAAAACTTTTCTCACTCACTTCACTGACTAAAACGATGCATTAGAGCCAAAATAGATTAAAAAATATCAAAAATTTCCTAAAAAATATTTCTGAGATTGAAAAATGGGAAATCTGCTAAAAAAACCTGAACTTTTGAGAATCTCACAGAAAAAACTTTTCAGAAATAATTTTCAATTTTCTGATTTTAAAAAATCAAAAACATTCAACTTTTGAAAATGTTCAATAGTCTAAAACAGTAGTTTTATTCTAACACATTTTCAACTTTTCAAACTCAAAAACAAAATCCTTGTTTTTTCTAAATAATTTACCAGATTACTCTCAAAATTTGAGTTTGTTGGCTGAAGTTTTCTCCCTTTTTCCAATCAAAAATGTCCAGCTGTCGTACCTCATTTTGTTAAATTAAATAATAATTTAACAAAAAAATCCCCCAATTTCAAGAAAATTGTTTAAAGTATAAATTATAATCTGAACTGAGCAGATCAATAAGTCACTGAGCCGTTAGGAATAATAAATATTCACGACATTGAAACAAAACAAACAAATTATGTCAAAGTGAATGAATGAATTTCCAAATTTAATTAAACGTTAAACTGAACTTTATTACAAACTGAACATTTTGCTTGTCAAACATTTTCAAAAACTTGAAAATCACCTAAATGAAATTTAGATTTCAAATATTCAACGCACCCTGGTAGCTCCACTGCTGACCTGTGACCTTTAACCCTGACCCATCTACATCAGAAGCTCGTTTCCTGATCTCTTTGTGACCAAAGCGATTTTATTTAGAGCTTTAAAGGAAGTTTTCTGTCGCTGTGATTGTCTGAGCCGGTGGGAGAGAAGTCTGAGTGAAAATGTTTCTGGACGTCCAACCAATCACATCTGGACTGGGAACGCCTCGGGATTCCCACATCGGAGCTGGTTGCTTTGAGTCAGGTGTAAGAGTTTCTGTTGAGCCCGACAGAACCAGAACCAGAACCGACACCAGGTCACAAATATAAAGGTAGAAAACATCAATGAATCATTTGGTTCTTCTTCTATTTACATTTTTATCTGGTAGTTACTGTGACCCAATTCAGCGTTTACATTAGCATGTGAAACTGGCTGCAAACAAATGCAGCATACATATCTGAAAAGCATTAGTAGAGCCTTCTGCACAACCAACAAGAGTGCAGCAACAAAACTCTTGTTTTTACTGTTTTCTTTCAGTTTGTTTCTTTTGTCACTACTGTGTGTTTTTTATTTTTTAACTTGTATTGAAACTGTAAATATGACTGAAATAAATAAATAAATACACGCTAGGTAACAGTGATGATTTGTAACATTACACTCTGGAAATGTTTAAAACGGCTAATTTATTATTCATTAAAAAACATGAACTTGTACCAAAACCCAGCTGGGTGTTTTTTTAAGTGCTTTAGTTGTTTTTAAGGCAGTTGAGAACCAAATGGAAGTAAAAAAACATGAATTTTACTAAATACGTCCCCTTTGCGTTAGTTTTTGGTCACATATGAGGTTTTAAAAACATCCTTTGGGTTGAAAACATTTTCACTTCTGATCAACTTGATCCATCCGGAAGCTTCAAATAACCAACGCAGCTCCATGTGGAGGATCTTAACACTCAGACTTTATTCAATTAAAATCTTTTCCAGGATTTTCTTTTTTGAAGGAAGGAAGTTTGAGTTTCTACCTGCAGGGCAGGATGCGGACCACGTCGTTGGGCCTGTAGCCTTCGATGCAGACGGCGCAGTTGTCGAAGTCGGCCTCCGTCTCCTGGTCGCCCTTCCTGATGGTGCGGACCTGAAGTTTGCTGATGGCCTTCTTCGCCGCGTCGCCAAGACGACGCTGCAGGCGGGAAACGAGAGAGAGAACGACGTCATGGATTAATAATCGTTAGAGGATGAAACTGTTTATTTAATTTATTTATTTATTTGGCCGTGTTGTGGGAACTCTGAGGTTCTGTTGACCCGTTTTCTGGTTCTGTGCAAACCAGGACTTTTCATTATAGTTTAGTTTTATTTCATTGTTTGTTTCAGTTTTAGTTAGTTCTTGGAGGGGTTTGTTTTTATAAGTTAAATATTTAGTTTTAATGTTTTTACTCTTTTTGAAGTTTGGATCTAAAAGTTAACCCAAGTTTTGTGTTATGATTATGTTTACATTGATTGGGTAATGAATAATAAAATGTCTGACTGGTGCTTTATCTCAACGTTTGCTGTCGCCATTTTGGGAGGAAGAGCGTGGAGCGCCGTAATTTACCGATAGTTGCGTGGGGAAAAATAACTCAAAAAAACTTTATTTCACAAAAGTCTGAAAAGGCAATAGATTCCTAAACACAAAACTAATGTCTTTACATCTTTAATTTTAATGTGATTAATGCACCAGACGGTGCATTAATTTGTTACAGTTTTTCCCCATTATGAGAGTTTTTATGTATTTGAGTTAAAGACATTTTCTGAAGTTGGGTTTTGGTTGTTTAGTTGGTTGTAGTTAATTATAGAAGCGTCACCTGGTTCCTGTCGCGCGCGTTGGCGTATCTGAACCTCTGGATGTAGTAGAAGACGAGCCAGGCCAGGGAGATGATCATCAGCACGATGAAGGAGATGGAGACGAACACCACCGACGTCCTGCTCACGTACTTCTGCAGGTTCCTGGTGCCGATGGTGATCGTCATGGTAACCGTGATGTTGCGCTCCAGCAGCGCCACGACCTCCCGACCCTTCGGCTCCGGGATCATGATGACGACCACCTCGCCTGTCCCTGAGAGAAGGAAACGCTCGGTCACTTCCTGTTTTATTCTGAAAGGTCGTGGAAGATTAGATTAGAAATTTCCTAAAAAAAAGTTTCAGTTTAAATTTGAGACTGAAAGTGAAGTATAATATAAAAATATTTACTAATATCTCAAAAACACTCAAGTTTAAAAAGGTGATGTTTCAATTGTTTTGCATTTTATGCAATAAAATTACTTACTTACTTAAAAAAGGAACTAAATTGTTCTTTACTTCCATTTGTTATTTTAAGTTTTTGTTTTTTTACCCCACTCAGGTTGAGCTCATATTCTGGGTAATAACTAGCAGCTCTTTGTTGGAGGATAAAACGAAAGCAGTAAAGATGAACTCCAAACCAAATGGAGGAATCAAACTTTTTAATGCAACTTAAAACTGAATCCAGAGCCTTTAAGCTCAGTGAAACTTCCAGACATTCACATTTTAAAGTGGAAATATTCCTAATAAACAAGTAAAATCAACAACAAACTGATTCATTCCCCTGAACTTTCGGTGTGTTTTACAGTGTAAATGTTTTTATCTCAGATTTTTGGCATCGTTACTGGAATATTTTGATGAGCACGATTAGCTCTGGGAAACTTTTCCACCGTTTCTCCTCTTCACCTCTGAATCAATCTGACACAGATTACATTCATCACCTCGCTTACTGATCCAATAGCAGCTTGAGGCTGACACATGCCCACATCGCCATGGCGACCACCGCTCTAAAAATACCCTTTATGAGCCAACATGGTGGGCGACGAGCTGAGTGGCCTGGTTTCACTCCAGCGGACAGATCGGCTTCAGGATTCAGCCTCAACATCAGATTATGTAAGCCTCTCTGAGGACGATTCACAGGATTTCTGTAATCCTGCAGGCCGTCCTCTAAGACTGCCACGGAAAACCAGCTTCACATAGAAATACAGGTACGGAACACCATTTAACACAAAAATATAGATAAGGAAAACCAGTTTAACATAGAAATAGAGGTACGGAACACCATTTAACACAAAAATATAGATAAGGAAAATCACTTTAACATAGAAACACAGGTATGGAACACCATTTACCCCAATATAGATATGAAAAACCACTAACATAAAAATACATGTACAGAACACCATTTAACACAAAAATATAGATAAGGAAAACCAGTTTAATGTATATGGAACACTGGTTTGACAAAAAAAAAAAAAAAAAAACAGGTAAATAATTTCCGCTAAACATGTTATTATTTTTACACTGTAATAGTTGTTTGCCGGGGGAACTTCCTAGTTGAATTACTTCTCATTCCGTCTCCTGTTGTTCCAGTTTTCATTTAGAAACATCCAGGCTTGCAGAAAGATATAACAATGGGCTGAACTCTGACCTGATCTCCAAAGCAGTAATGATGTGTGCAGACCAAAGTCTGCAAATGACCAGGAGCAACAGGCTTGAATGGATCCAACATTTTCCACAGGAATAAACCGATTTATCAAGAAACTGAAAGTGGGTCAATGCCTCAGACTAACCAGACCTGATTTAACCATTTTAGATGCTGTAATTACAGCCAAACTCCTGTCATTTTAGAGCAAATCACTGAGGTCAGTGTTCAATGTTTTCATGCATTTTAAGGCCTATTTAATTCATTTAATCATGTGACCCTCAAGGATGTTGGACTCTACAAAGTGATATTTTAATAAAGAAGATGATCAATAGCAAGACAGGAAGTTAAAGTAAAAGAGGAAGTTTTAAAATATAATTGCAGACAAATCATTTGCCACAAAGGTCAGAGTGGCAATGATTCTGAAACTAAACATAAGCTCCATCTTCTGCAGCTGCTTTAAAACTCTGCAGCCTTTCAGTCCCAAATGTCTGAGGAGAAAATTCAATCTGTCGACCACATCTCAGCCGTTTCAGATTTAAATCTGAGGTTTACCTTGTGACTGGGGCCTGACTCCGCACATCCTGATGTAACACCAAAGAGAGGCGGAAAATGTCCCAGAGGAACACTGGCTTCCACAGACTAACAGAGTCTGCAGCTGCTAAAGCAGAAGTTCAGCATTAGACATGTAAGAGCAGGTCTGTGAGCTGGACCAGAAAAATGCACAACGAGCCACCAAGTCCTAACAAGTGTGAAGCACACAGGCAGCATGAGGGCAGAGGCTAGAAGGGAAAACTTTAATTAGAAACAGGGGAACTGAAGGAATGCGCTCACTGGGGTTTTGACATTTTAAGGGATAATTTATACCAAATGAGATGGAGGACATTTCAAAAACAAGGTAGACTCAGGAAAGTTAAAGGTGGACGGATACTTTTTACTTTTACTTGAATAAAAATGTGTTTAAAGTATACATAGTTCCCACAAGTCTGAACCAGAAGTGATCCACCCCGCTGAACGGCCATCTTGGTAGGCAAACGCAGCACAAAGCAGAGATGAGCTTCTCTTCCAGACCAATAAACAGAAAGTATGAGGACTGCAGGCAGGATCCATCCATAGGAGACAAAGAATGTGGCTAGTTAATAGTTGTCATAGCAACTGTAATAATAGGTGGTTATGGATACCTACCAAAATCGCTGTCAGTTATAAATGCGTCATGTCACACAAGAACAAAGTATGGAGAGATAACTTGAACTTTATAGTAAATTGTGTGAAAACAATTTCAGATTCTTTCACCTTGAGGTTAAGGAGCACCTCAGGGCCGACTGCTGGGGCCTTTTGACTTCTATCGACTTCCCTACATCCCTACAATACACATTTTAAAATCATATATCGTTATATATTTCATAGGATTTTGTGGCAAATCAATTTTACATGCTCGTGTTCTTCCCTGTGGACTTGATAATAACTAACTACTAAAAACTTAATTGTCAGACCTCATAACTTTTTCCTAGCAGCCATTTTTATGGCAGTATTTTAGGAAGGTGAGGACTGCTGCAACAGTTGTATTATTAAAGTCACACCTGCCACTTTTAGTCTGCTTTAAACGGACCAAAGTTTGGAAAAGGGTAACAAAGAACAATCAGTTCAGTTTTTTATTGTTCCACATGAAGGAAGTAGGTTGACTACTGCTGTTAGTTTATAAATCACTGAATGGTTTAGCACCACAACCTTCCAGAACTTTCAGGTGTTCTGGTTCTGGTTCTGCTCTGCATCCCCAGAACCAGAACCAAACGAGGAGAAGCAGCATTTAGCATCTATGCACCACAAATCTGGAACAAACTTCCAGAAAACTGTAAAACAGCTGAAATATTGACTTCCATTAAATCTCAACTAAAAACCCACCTGTTTAGAGTTTTATTTGAAATGTAATCAATTATAAATTTATTGATGGAACCTGATTTAATGTTGTGTTTTTATTGTTGATTCTATGTTGCATTGTGTTTTTGTGTTTGATTTGATGTAAAGCTCTTTGAAATGCCTTGCTGCTGAAATGTGCTATACAAATAAAGTTTGATTGATTGATTGATTGATTGAGAAAAAGTCAGAAAGTCAACATAAATGCCACGCTCAATGACAAGGAATGAAACCACTAAACTTTCTAAAGTGTTTGGCCAAATTCAATTAAGACAAATGCCACAAATATCCGATAAAAAATAACTGAAAAAACAAAATGGCTACAATTTAAAATCCGAAGACAATACGACAAACTCTGCCTAGAGACCGCACGCAACAACTTTCATTGGTTGATTTGTTTTCTTACCCAAATTAGTCTTTAAACAAAGCAGCAAAATGTCAATGTTTTAACATACTTTCCTTTTAATGCGACTTCAAACTGACTAAATATCGAACAGAGAGCCGGTATCAAGCTGTCGTGTCCTGTTTGATGTGATAGTTTGGTGGTTTTTTATGAGGTTTATGTTACCGTCTCTGAGTCTCACCTATGACTCCAGTATTTACAGGAAAAGTAAATACTGAGAAAGCTGAGATGCAGCTCCTGATTGTTTGCTCAGCAGAGTCTATATTTGCTCTCAGTGGAGACTGGAAGAGCACAAGCTGGATCAAATCCCTGGAGGCCAACGTTGAACTCGTATCGACTGAGCAAAATAACAAAAACATTGATTGGTGTTGACCTAAAAATATTCCCCTGGGATCAATATCGCTCCTGTGTGACTGAGGTCCTTCATAGAGGTTTCATAATCGCCAAACTAATTTAAACCCGACCGAGGCGGACATGTTGTCGTCACAAAAATACAGTCACAAGTTGTTCAGCTGAGCTTTTACTCAACATTTTCAGAAAAACTACTTTAAATTAGGCTCTAATTAATAAGTGCTGATTTGCATTAAACCCAAGTTTTTTTTTTAAAATCTTTTCAAAAATAAAGAAAAACAAGTTTTGATTCAGTAACAGAAGTTTCAGGTTTCGTAATTATTCAACAAATTCTGCATTTCTTTACGTTTCATCTTCTCTGCTGTAAAGTAATATCAGATGAAACTAGAAATAAAATGCAGTGAATGTCAGAAGCTAACTTTTCTTATTTGGTTTTTACTGAAATTTGTTGAGGTATTTGAAAGGAAGGAAAAAGTTCAAGTTGCTAAATCACATTTTGGGAGGTTGAAGTGCAACAAACTGTTGCAGCGTACTGAAAGTGTGTCTCTGATCTTTATCCATCAGTCTGCGTTTCTCCGTTACTTTCCTCCCCCACAGTCACGCACACATGCAGTGAAAACAAGGGACATAGATCTTAAATTTTATTCACAATGGTCTTAAAAAGTCTTAAATTTGAGTTGAAACCTGCAGGAACCCTGAAAATGTCTGTTTTAGATCATCTTCATGAATGCAGCTCAGTCCTGTGTTAATCTGTGATGTTTACCGCCAAGAGATTTTATCTGACTTCAGTAAATAAGGCCACACTTCCTGCTCAGCATCGTGTTTAAAACCAAACCATTTAGGCTGCAAATGCTTTAGAAATAGCACCGAATCAATTCCCAACAGTTGCAAAAACATCCAGGAATCCAAAACTTCATTAGTTTGTTTACAGCTGTTGGAAAAAAAAAATTGAAAATCTTATTTTATCAGCTGGAATCATTAGATAAAAGAAGTTGGGTAAATTATTGCCAGCCCAGTCACTCAGACGTAAAATTTGATCAATGTTCCCTTGATCTGCAGTTAGTAAAGGTATCAATAAACCAAGCTGCTCTATGAGATCAGTAGAAATCAGATGTGACACCTGTTACTCTGAGCACTTCGCTGCAGATGGGTTTCAAACATGGCTGCAAACTGGGCCAGTTCTTGTCTGTAGTGGTTGTGGGATTTGTAGTTTAAAACACATTTCACCAGTAGCTACCTTAACCCCTAGAGAAGATGGATAGGCTCAATAGCTACATTTTGCAAAACTGCAGTAGAAAAACTTTTTTCAGGTCACATAATCAACAAGTGGATGTTACTACTGGCAAAAACCACAAAGTGCAACCCACTTTTGGAGGCCTTCAGTCCTCGACGCGGTGGTCGCGGGTTCGATTCCCGGACCCGGCCGCATGTCTTTCCACCTCTCCTGCCAGCCTACAGTTATATAAGGGACACTAGAGCCCACAAAAGAAAAAAAACCACGAAGACAACAGGAAGTAGTCGGAGGAACACGGTGTGGAATGTTTATGACTCATCATCTGAACAAATGTATTTACATTCGATTGGAAATACCGCGATTACCAAAGCACAGTTTCACTTTTCTCTGTTTTTTCAAATACTTCAACAAATTCCTGTAAAAACGAAGAAGTTAGCTTCCAACATTCACACTGCATTTTTACAGAAAATGCATTTTTCTAGTTTTATTTGATATCACTTCACAACACAGAAGATGAAACATAAAAAGCACAGAACTTGTCTCTGAATTATTATGAAACCCTCTGAAAGTTTTGTTACTGAATCAGAACTCGTTTTTTTAAAGATATTTTGTTAAAAAGATAAAGTTTACTTTGGTTTTAGCACAAAACAGAACTTCCAACAGAGACATTTAAATTTGTTTCTCAAAATGTTGAATAAAAACTTGTGGGAATATTGATAAAGTTTTGTGAGCGCTGGTAATGGAAACACAGCTATTTTATGACATCATCATCTGATGATGTATTCTTTCTATGTCCAACACTTTTCTGGAATTAATTTCAAAATTCAGACTTTGATGGAAGTATGGGCATTTTTACAATTTCTTCAAGTTTTAAATGTTGATTTTTCTTTTCAAAATTGTATTGTTTTGTAAGAATATTTGTTTTTTCTAAACGGAGTGAAGCGGTCCAGAAAAACCCCAAACAGAAATCAAACCTGAACTAATTTATCACAGACGTTTCTGGATCTGATGTCCCAGTTTGAGCTTCGCAGCTCTGATGTGAGGCATAAAGTGATGAAGCAGCTGATTCCACGCTGTCTGCTGTCAGGTGGATTAACAGCCAGCAGGCCTGACCAGAATCCACCCACTCTGACCTGGAGGTCAAAGATCCACCACTAAAAAAGAACCACATTCATCAAGATTTAAGCCAGGAAATATCAAGCTGCATTTTTGTGCTTTTGGGAAACTGTAAACAATTATCTACTCAAAATAAATCAAGTTAAAAATAAGTTTATTTATGTCACTGAGTGGGAGAAAGAGCAACAACATTATGCAACAGACAACAGTTTGTTGCTATAAATGGATTTAACCGACTGGAAGTGACTCAAAAAAAACAACACATGCCTAAATTTAATTAGCTTTTCCAACTCTGAGGGGAAAGTTACTGATTTTATCCAACAAAACTAATAAAAGGGGCAAACAATGATTTATTAATTTTTCCATTGTGGTCACGTTTGAGTTAGTTGTGAATTTTCTCTTCAAATCTAAACATATGTTGGCATAATAATGCAAGAACACGTTCTCAAAGACCAATAAACTTTAAATTATAATGAACATTTAACACGGACACTGGAAACTATTTAAAAAACCCAAAATAAATAAACAAAATGACAGAAACAACAAATAAAATGCATTATGGAGTTTCTGTAAACAAAATTATCCTTCAAAATAAGAGCTAGTTGAGACCAAAACACCAGACTGAAGAGTTTTATCATTCAGTTTTTGGTAGAATGAGAAGAAAAAAAACAATAAATCACACAAGTGGAAATTATTGAGTTTGTTAAACTTTATCAAGCTAAAACTGCATCTCGTTATAAAAACACTGAACTTTAAACACAGTAGTGGAAACCAAAAGCAGAAAATGGAGAAATGTTTTGTTGAATTTAGTAGAAGTAGGTCTGCTTATGGTGCAAAATATTAACACTTCTGGTTTCTCTTGATCTTCCAAAGTAAAACTGTAATTTTAATTATGCTATTCAAAGATTTCTATAGTTGTTAATTAGCTAGCCTGCAGTCTGCTGCTTTACACAGATCCTCGTTTAGCCTCTGATCCGGCACACTTAAAAAATGCATCAATTGGTTTTACTTTCTGTGCTAAATATAACACCAATTCATCTAACTTATTTTTAACTCTGGTATGCAAGTAAGCAACTTTTGCACTTGTTGCCTAGCAACCTACCCAGTAGACATTATAGCTGGTATTGACAAGTTTTAGCTAACTATTGACATCCATTATTAAACTACATCTATTCTGATAAAGGATAGGAATGCTGACAAACCAGTTTCACATTTTATGATAACAAAAACCAGATAGTGAAACAAAATCAATTTGATTTTTTTAAGTCAGTGTAGAAAACAACAGATGTACACATTTAAAAAAAATGTTAGTGAAAGAATGATTTTAAGACTATAAAATCTAAAACTGATCAAATTCAAGACATTTTCTGATATTAAAAGACAAACATTTAAATTTAACTTTGCTCGTATGTGGGCTAAATTAAATCCAAATTAATCCGTCCCTTCTCTGTGTTTTCCTGTTTTTATCATTCTGCGAATATAGATTCCTGCAAACTTAAAGACTGAGCATCTCTTAATTAAAATATTCAAAATATGATTCCAGACCTGAATTTACTTTAATTATTGGACGTATATTTCAAAGTTATCCCTTATGTTTGCAGATTTTAGTCTCCTAATTAAATCAAAACTCTAATAAATCTATCTGAACTCATCAGGAGCAGGTTAATCAGTTGTGATTTGACAGCGTAGTGATTTGGACAAATACCAAAAAATGCATCTAAAAAAATAAAAGACAGAAGAAGCCGTGTAATGAAGATTTTAATGAAAACCAGACCAAACGATTGGTGGATAAACACAGCAACCTGAAGACTCAACAGCGTCTAAACGACCTGCAGATGTTTCTACTGGAACATTCACCGAGTTTCCAAACACGGATTCCAAGAAACTAAAAACGTCATGAGAAACTAGATTTAAAGTCAACAAATGGAGAGTATTTTCCATTTACTTCCTGGACTCAGCAGTCAGAGTGGAGGCCTGCAGGAGGAGCTGAAGGAGATCCCAGCTGTCGGTCAGACAGCTGTTGGTTCGCTGCTGCCGTTACGTAACGCAGCGCCGCATCGTGAATGACAACAACACGTCAAGCTGCTCCGCATGCCAAGAGGCCAAAACATCAGAGGAGTCCCTGCTGCTCCACCGGCCCGGTTCAAATCTGTCTGAAGTTTATTACAATAAATCAATTAATCAAATGATAAATTAAAATGAGCTCAGTACTCATGATTTGCTCTACCAAAAACTGGATGATAAAAGTCTTCAGTCTGGAGCTTTGGTCTCAACTAGGATCATTTTGTTTACAGTGATTTCATAATTCACTCCATTTGTTGTGTCTGTTTTGTTTATTTATCTTGGATATTAAGAGTGTCTTCCAGTGTTAAATACTCATCAGAATTTAAAGTTTATTGATCTTTGAGAATGTCTACCATTTTATTATTGAAAATGGTCTCAAAATAACATTTATTGATATATGATACATCAGCACCAACATCGGTATAGGCTGATATCAGCCATTTCTTAACATATTGGTGAATAAAACCAGGTCGATATTAACAACCAATATTTGTTTTCATCTTGTTGCCATTTATTTCTGGACATCAAAACAATAAAGAGATACCTGATTGGTAAATATCAGGTATCGGCCACAGTAGCAGTATTAAAATCAGATATCGACATCGGTCCTAATTTTTACATCAGCGCATAACTAACAATATTATTATTTATTGCAATAACTTCAAGGACAATTTATAAAGTCATTAAAATCTTACAGTTTTCAGGCCTCGCCAGAAGCTGCATTGTTTAAAAAGCTGAATCTGCAAGTAAACAAACAAACTTATGCTGGATTTAGATTCCTGTGAAGTCCAGATATCAAAAAGAAACTATTTAATCTGCAGAACAGCAAAAAATATTTCCTCTTGCTCCAAAAAAGGTTTATTTTTATCTTCTTACTACAAAACCTTTGAAACTGATGCCTTCTGTTTTTTCTCAATAACTTCTTATGGTAATTTTAAAATCTGAGGGGGTTTTTTGGAAAACTTTTGACTTTATAAACTCAAACGTTTCCTTTTTTTTTCTAGACATTTTTAGAATTTTCTCCAGCAAAATCTCCTCGTTTTTTCTCAAACGTTTCCAGAAAAATTGCGATTTGTTTAAATAGCGAATTTTTCAACCTTTCAAACTTGGAAATGTCTTTGTTTCTTCTAGGAAATTTCTGAGTATATAATCCAGATTTCTCGGTTTATTGTTTTTTTTTTTTTTTTTGCAGAAATGTACTCCTCTACAGTTGCCCTAATTCGCCGCCGTAGAAACCCTGTTAGTTTGAGTTAGATGGAGAGAAATAAGGTTGATTCCCAGTGAACCCAGCTTCTGTTTCGTACCTTGATGGCGCATGGTGATGGTGTCGTTGGGGTTGGTGGAGCCCACGTTGAAAATGACCACCGCCGAGGCGTTGTGGGCGGCAGCATGGCGGATTTTGTCCTTGGTTGTGCAGTTCCCATGGGCTATCAGTGCTATCCAGCCGGCCGCGGCCTGCGAGGGCACCACGAACCGGGTGTGGGGTTCACAGGCCTGCCGGTCCAGCGGGGCGGCGGGCAGCACCACCACCCCCTTGGCGTCCCGCTTCGGGGAGTGCTCCCCGTAGCGGCCGCACTCCGTCTTCTCGGTGCGCACCTCGGAGGTGGCCGGGTCCATGTAGGTGATGTTGACGAAGGCGGTGTACCACTCCTCCCGCTCGGCCACGGTGAAGTCCAGACACAGCAGGTGGACGAAGCAGAAGGAGAGCAGCCACGTAGAGAGGGCCAGACTGCGGCAGGCCGCCACCAGAGAGCCCGGCGCCATGGCGGTCCTCTCCGGGGAGAGAGATCGGAGGACACCGAGAGCTTCAGTGCCGACGACCGCTACTACTCCACCATGTCACCCACCGGCCTACCGAGAGTTTATTTCACCGAGTTTATCGACGCAAACTCCGTGTTTGCTTCGCCGTTCAGCCCCTCCCCTCTGCTGCTGTCAGCCAGCCGTTGGGGGACTCCATTTCCAGCCAAACAAAAACGGTTAAATCCCGAACAATGGCGGCTCGGTGTAAAATAAACCCCGGGCACGATTCGACCGACATACAAAGCGGGCGGACACGGAGCACCGAGACCGTGGAGAAATTAGATTTTTGCTCTTTAAAGCTGACGTTACTCGCCGCTGCTACACTGCATTGTTTTGACTGGGCCACTGTGAAGCTACAGGAAGCGAAGCGACGAATTTCCGGAAGTTACCTTTAAAAACAAAAGTTTCTTTGTATTTCGACCACAAACTCAAATTTGCCGAGTAAGACTTGAACGTCTATGCTGAAATAATGCTTTCTTAAAATAAATATATTTACAATTACATTGTTTTCTTTTAAACGTTTTCATGTGTTGTTAAGAAAAAACACGGAAATCTGTATTTTACTTTGACGGCCTATAAACCCTTTCACTTTATGTAGCTTAAATTAAGATAATCCTGCCACCTACCCGTAATAAGGAAAATTACAAATCATTATCTTTTGTACAAATAATCGTTGTTTTTATAGAATAAAATAAAAATTACCATTAATATAGAACTTCTCCACGTGTAAATATTTGGAATATTTACATGCCTGTTTATTGTATTCATCCTGATTAGCATGCACTCTTATCAAAGAAATTCAAATACTATAAGTATATGTTATCCATTAACAACAGCAACAATAAAAACAACAAAAATAAATAAATAAATAAATAAATAAATAAATAAATAAATAAATAGTAATGTATAATTGTGTTAGCACTTCTGTATTATTGGGAATTAAATGATACAAGCTGATATTTGTAAGGTATGACAAGCTATGACAAGTTTTTATTTTCAACCGCCAGATAAGTTGATTGTGGTGTATTAAATAGCGCTGGAACCATACTGTATTAATTAATTATATTCCTACATAGTTTTTCTTGTGATGTTAACGTGGTTCAGGTTCAGAACACACACACTTTACAATGTCTTATTGAAGGCACTATACGGATGCATTTAATCAGTTCAGAAACCAAAATCTTTGACCTACTTGAATTAAATGTACTAACTTGAATTTGGCCACATGGTGGCAGCAAAACTCACCATAAAAGTGTCAGAACCAATCAACCAACAAATCTGACAGAAAGAAAATAACTAAGCGGATAAATTAACAGCAAGGTTTATTCTCAAATAAAATAATCTTAAAGAAAAGATATGCTGGAATGTCTGGGCATTTCTGCATCTACAAACCGATCAAGGGTAAGAGGAAGATTATGGATGAATTGGCACTCAGGAATATGAAACATCTGAAAACCAGAAAATGGAAATTAATTCCAAGATACAAGAATCATCCTACACTGACTGGACATTTTATAAAGGGAGACAGTTGAACTGAACACTTTACTATTGATCAATTTGTAATGCCACTGCTTTTGCCCTCTGGTGGCTGAATTGGCAGTATCAGCTCCTTACAAATCAAATATTTTTGATTTCCTGAAATATTTCAAACTTTGATTCAACTAATGTCTCTATTGTGGTGAGATTTGCTCTGCAAGTACTAGGTTGTCTGCATCTGGATCATAGGGACAAATTCATGTTTCCAAATCACTGCACCTCTCCTGTAGGAGGAAGAAGAAATAATTTATGCATCTTCTGATGCTGTAAAGTACAGTGGCTCCTGAAGAATCCTGCAGACCAATGAACTCCATTTAAAGACTCTTACACACAGCGCTGTTTTTATTTTTAATATTTTTGTTGGCTCATGTTTGTATATTTTTAGGTACTTTCTGTAAAAGTTATATGTATTCTTTTGAACTATGAGAAACTCAGTCTAATGTAAAGAAATGGGGGGAAAAAAGCCACGTATGTTTTTTAAAAACATGATTTTTAATGGTACAATCACTGATGAAATAACTTTACCTTCATTTTAGCAAACTATTTATTTTTCTACGTTCTTGTCATGAAGTGGTGGTGTGAGGCGGTGAGGTAAACGCAGCAGAACCCAGTTGTGTGGTGATGAGGAGTTTTAATGAATGATAAAAATAAACAGAAAAACAGTCCACAGACCTGGCAGCACTGACGAGCGGAAGGCTAAAGCTCACAACAGGTAGCAACAGGTATTACGAGGACTAGACGTACATTGACTGGCAAGACGTACACAGACTGAACTCAGACGTAGCAAGACGTAGACGCAGACAAGGATCCGACGAACACAGACACACACAGGTGACGCTAAATACACAAGAGGGTAATCAGGGAACGAGACACACCTGGGAACTAATCAAGGGAAGACAGGACAACACGGAGACTCAGACACACAGGAAACTTCAAAATAAACACAGGAAAACACAGAACACAACAGTACCCCCCCCTTAACGGGCGGCTCCCAGACGCCCAAAAACTGAAACACAACAAGGGTGGGTGGAGGGGAGCTGGACGGGGGGCCAGAGTCTATGGAAAAAGAACGAAAAACAACCTATCAAATAGGCGGAGACACGAGGGTCCAAAGTCCAAAAAACAAAAACAAAACAAACCCAACTGGGTGGGTGGAAACGCAGGAAGCGGGAGCCACGGAGGAGGTCAGGGGGCCGACCTCGGCGCAGGAAGCGGGAGCCACGGAGGAGGTCAGGGGGCCGACCTCGGCGCAGGAGGCGGGAGCCACGGAGGCTGTCCGGCGGCCGTCCGCGGCGCAGGAGGCGGGAACCACGGAGGCTGTCCGGCGGCCGTCCGCGGCGCAGGAGGCGGGAACCACGGAGGCGGTCCGGCGGCCGTCCGCGGCGCAGGAGGCGGGAACCACGGAGGCTGTCCGGCGGCCGTCCGCGGCGCAGGAGGCGGGAACCACGGAGGCTGTCCGGCGGCCGTCCGCGGCGCAGGAGGCGGGAACCACGGAGGCTGTCCGGCGGCCGTCCGTGGCGACGAGGAGTCTCTAGGGCCGCACGGGGGCGGCGACGAGGAGCACAAGGAGTCTCTGGGGCGCCGCAGGCGGCGAGGAGCACAAGGAGTCTCTGGGGCGCCGCGAGTCTCTGGGGAAGCACTAGGAGTCTCGGGGGAAGCACTTGGTGTCTCGGGGGAAGCACTAGGAGTCTCGGGGGAAGCACTAGGAGTCTCGGGGGAAGCACTAGGAGTCTCGGGGGAAGCACTAGGAGTCTCGGGGGAAGCACTAGGAGTCTCGGGGAAGCACTAGGAGTCTCGGGAAGCACTAGGAGTCTCGGGAAGCACTAGGAGTCTCGGGAAGCACTAGGAGTCTCGGGAAGCACTAGGAGTCTCGGGGAAGCACTAGGAGTCTCGGGGAAGCACTAGGAGTCTCGGGAAGCACTAGGAGTCTCGGGGAAGCACTAGGAGTCTCGGGAAGCACTAGGAGTCTCGGGGGAAGCACTAGGAGTCTCGGGGGAAGCACTAGGAGTCTCGGGGGAAGCACTAGGAGTCTCGGGGGAAGCACTAGGAGTCTCGGGGGAAGCACTAGGAGTCTCGGGGGAAGCACTAGGAGTCTCGGGGGAAGCACTAGGAGTCTCTGGGAAGCACTAGGAGTCTCGGGGAAGCACTAGGAGTCTCGGGGAAGCACTAGGAGTCTCGGGGAAGCACTAGGAGTCTCGGGGAAGCACTAGGAGTCTCGGGGAAGCACTAGAGTTCGGTGGCGCCGGCTGGGCGGCAGGAACGGAGCAGGCTGGGTGCGCCGCTGGAGCGGCAGGAACGGGTTTCGGGTGCGCCCGGCTGGAGCGGCGGCAGGAACGGGAGCCAGTGCGCCCGGCTGGAGCGGCGGCAGGAACGGGAACTCGGTGCGCCCGGCTGGAGCGGCGGCAGGAAGCAGGCTCGGGTGCGCCGCTGGAGCGCGGCAGGAACGGGAGCTGGTGCGCCGGCTGGAGCGGCGGCAGGAACTGCTGGCTCAGGAGGCACTGGAGATGACGGAGCTGGGGTGGTGGAACGGGAGGACAGAGTTTTGGGTCTGGGAGGCAGCGGTTTTCCAGCCATGACTGCTAGCGCTGCCTCACGCTCCCACTCTGCCTCCCTCTGCAATTCCACCAGCCGCGGGTGCGGAAAGCGCGGAACCCAGTAGTCCAGCAACAGACCCAACCGGATGGCGAATCCAAGCCGTCTTGTCGCCGCGTACGGCTTGGCCATGGCCTCCTCATACTCGCGTATGGTGTCTGTTAACTCCTGAATCTCCTCTGGGTCCATGGTGGTAATAGCTGCTCACCTTTCAGAGTGGTCGGGTCCTTCTGTCATGAAGTGGTGGTGTGAGGCGGTGAGGTAAACGCAGCAGAACCCAGTTGTGTGGTGATGAGGAGTTTTAATGAATGATAAAAATAAACAGAAAAACAGTCCACAGACCTGGCAGCACTGACGAGCGGAAGGCTAAAGCTCACAACAGGTAGCAACAGGTATTACGAGGACTAGACGTACATTGACTGGCAAGACGTACACAGACTGAACTCAGACGTAGCAAGACGTAGACGCAGACAAGGATCCGACGAACACAGACACACACAGGTGACGCTAAATACACAAGAGGGTAATCAGGGAACGAGACACCTGGGAACTAATCAAGGGAAGACAGGACAACACGGAGACTCAGACACACAGGAAACTTCAAAATAAACACAGGAAAACACAGAACACAACAGTTCTGATGTTCAGTTCAAAACTAATCCTCAGGAGCAACTGTGCAGCAAGCTTTAGGCATTTTCCTGCCCCCACAAACCTGCTGTAAGTAAATGGATGACTGCTAGACTTCTGTGGCATTTTATTGCATGTTTAGTGGGTAATCCATTCATTTGATTCAGGTGTGCTGGTGCAGAGAAAATGTCTAAAACATGAAAGACAGTGGATTCCGAAAATTAGGAATGAAAGCCAGTGATCTACGTAAACCTTCTGATTTTAGACCAAGTGTTGGAAATGCTGAGAATAAACAATTTTGTTAGAAACAGACTGTGAGGAATGCGCTGTTCAAACACTGGAAGTGTTCTTGGGTGTTGTTTCTGCTGAACCTGCTCAATTAGAAAACATCCTTGTGCTGGAATGCATAAGGAAGATTTCCTTAAGCATTCCAGCAGGTATGCTGGTGTGTGAACTATGCGAAGTGAGTAATCAAGGAAATACACAATCACGAAGAAACTCACAGTAAATTTGTAAATTTGTCTGCTTCAACCTCAGTGTAGCTACCATGTTTTTTCCGCTTGTATTGAAGGAGATTGTCTAAAAAGATTGACTTTAATGTTGACTGTGCAGAGAAATGTAGTGGCAGCTGGAATGTAGCCATGCTGTGACGTGGAGAACAGGAAATGGAGATCAGAAGAGAACCAATGCCTCATGAGTTGGACATCCGTCTGAAAAGTTTATACAAAATCAATAGAAAATGGGGAATACATTAAAAATGTTCCAAAATTAAAATATAATGATTTATCTGTACTGTTCTTGTTTAATTGCAACAACTTCTCTAAGTCCTCATACTTGGATCGTCCACTTGCTGCTGCTCCTAACAGAGGAAACGAGGGGTCCAGTTCTGACACAGGTCCAATAACACCTTTTAACAGGATGAAGAAACTCTGTAGAAGATTTCAGACATTGTTTGAGTTTACAGTAGAGGATGACTCTGTTCTTGGAGGTTCAGGATGGTCAAACCTAAAAACTGTGAAGCAGGATGTTATGTGTTACAGGATAATTACTAAGGTTTGATATAAATTAAATCAGTTCATCTGAAGCCTACTCTGGTGGCCGACACTTGATGAAGACATGAAGATAGGCTAAAGTTTTCACACATCGTTGTCTGAGGTTGGAGACATGGCTAAATGATGGGTCGGTAATACATACCAATAAGATATTATGCTAAGCTTGTTAACAAGATGTTGTTGCTGCCCATGTTTAGAGGTAGGTAGTAACTACTAAATTTACTTGAGTAAAATTTTGGGAAACAAAACAAAAATGTGTGTATGTAACTTTTATATATTTTTTAAAGTTTTTACACTGTCACCCTGTTGTGAGATTTTGTTATGAGACATAATCTGTGAGTAATGCATTCAGAGCAGTACAGGAATGGGCAGGTTTTACTCTGGGTTACAGCAGCTGCAGCGTAGCAGAGAGCTGGCAGTGGAGCGTACGAGCAGCGCCCGGCTCTGATTGGTTGTTTCTAGTTAGCGCTGGGAGAAGGCAGAGGAGCTACATTTTTTCTCAGATTTTCGGCAAATATAAATATATATCTTGTTGGACATTACAGTTCTTGGGAACTGTAATGTATTACTTGAGTAACATTGTGAACTATTAATACTCTCCATTTCAGTGAAATTTCTGGATGCTTTATTTAACACAAGTATATGTTTGTTGAGCACAAACCTTCTTTGTGTTAAGCACAAATAGATTTGTGTTGAGCACAAATAGATTTGTGCTCAACATATTTCAACAAAAATATGTAAGAGACAGAAACCTTCCAACAAACCTCTGGTCTGGTTTTTACACTAGCTTTGTTGATTACATGCTATTTTCTATCAGTAGAAGTAAGAAGTACTTGGAAAGCTACTTCTTACTTTTATTCGAGTAAAAATATATTGAAGTAGTTGTACTCTTACTTGAGCATATTTGGATACTCTATGCCCATTTCTACCCACGTTACATCGCTTGCTATTTATTTAATGCCAGGAATACACCCAGTCGTCTTTTATCTCTGTGCAGAATTGTGCTCATTATTTACTTTAAAACATTACTTTCAGAAATGTATTTTCTAAAGCTTATTCTAATTATTCAACTTTTGTGTTGACTCATGCACACTTTTATGTCACTGTGTCATTTTGGTTATTTCATTTCACATAAATATCAGAACATACAGTACAGACCAAAAGTTTGGACACGCTTTCTAATTGTATTCAATGAGAAGGTGTGTCCAAACTTTTGGTCTGTACTATATATTTGATCATCTTTACCACATATGGGGAAACAAAGAACACCTTGTGAGAAGCATGTCTTCTCTGAAGCAAAGGCATTCCAGTTTATCAACATATTTTTAAGGTGAGTGTAACTTACATCTATTTATACTCGGAGTTGACTGATTCAAACTTTCATTCTTGAGAGGTAAAATGGCTCAGAGAAGAGTTCAGGAGGAGAAAATATCTTGTTCCATCTGCTTGGATCTACTGAAGGATCCAGTGACTATTCCTTGTGGACACAGTTACTGTATGAACTGTATTAAAGACTGCTGGGATGGAGAAGATCAGAGGAGAATCTACAACTGCCCTCAGTGCAGGAAAACCTTCAGCCAGAGGCCTGTCCTAAAGAAAAACATCATGTTAGCTGAGTTGGTGGAAGATCTGAAGAAGATTGGACTCCAAGCTGCTCCAGCTGATCACTGCTATGCTGGACCTGAAGATGTGGCCTGTGATGTCTGCACTGGGAGGAAGATGAAAGCTGTCAAGACCTGCTTAACGTGTTCAGCTTCTTACTGTGGGGATCACCTCCAACCTCACTATTATACTCCACCATTAAGAAAGCACAAACTGGTGAATCCCTCCAAGAATCTGCAGGAGAACATCTGCTCTGAAACAGTCCCTGCTGCAACAGAAAGAGCTGAGAAGCAGAAGAAGCTCCAGGAGAGTCGACAACAAATCCATCAGAAAATTCAGGACCAAGAGAAAGATGTGAAGCTGCTTCAACAGGAGGTGGAGGCCATCAATGTCTCTGCTGATAAAGCAGTGGAGGACAGTGAGAAGATCTTCACTGAGCTGATCCGTCTCCTCCAGAAAAGAAGCTCTGATGTGAAGCAACAGATCAGATCCCAGCAGGAAACTGAAGTGAGTCGAGTCAAAGATGTTCAGGAGAAGCTGGAGCAGGAGATCACTGAGCTGAAGAGGAAAGACGCTGAGCTGGAGCAGCTCTCACACACAGAGGATCACAACCAGTTTCTCCTCAACTACCCCTCACTGCCAGCACTCAGTGAGTCTACACACTCATCCAGCATCAACATCCGTCCTCTGAGACACTTTGAGGACGTGACAGCAGCTGTGTCAGAGCTCAGAGGCATCATACAGGACATCCTGAGAGACACATGGACAAACATAGTACTGAAGGTCACTGAGGTGGATGTTCTACTATCAGAACCACAACCAATTGCCATGGAAATCGGTGGTCAACGTTTAAGGACTGTATGCCGTACCCCTGATCACTCAAGTCTGACACACAGGCCATTCATCGCCCGCTCCAGAGCCAACCCTCCACCCCTATCCTCTCGTTTCTCCTTAGCTGACCCCTCAACTCCACTCCTATCCTCTCGTTTCTCTTTAGCTGACCCCTCAACTCCACTCCTATCCTCTCGTTTCTCTTTAGCTGACCCATCAACTCCACTCCTATCCTCTCGTTTCTCCTTAGCTGACCCCTCAACTCCACTCTTATCCTCTCGTTTCTCCTTAGCTGACCCCTCAACTCCACCCCTATCCTCTCGTTTCTCTTTAGCTGACCCCTCAACTCCACTCCTATCCTCTCGTTTCTCCTTAGCTGACCCCTCAACTCCACCCCTATCCTCTCGTTTCTCTTTAGCTGACCCCTCAACTCCACTCCTATCCTCTCGTTTCTCCTTAGCTGACCCATCAACTCCACCCCTATCCTCTTGTTTCTCCTTAGCTGACCCCTCAACTCCACCCCTATCCTCTCGTTTCTCTTTAGCTGACCCCTCAACTCCACCCCTATCCTCTCGTTTCTCTTTAGCTGACCCCTCAACTCCACTCCTATCCTCTTGTTTCTCGTTAGCTGACCCCTCAACTCCACCCCTATCCTCTCGTTTCTCCTTAGCTGACCCATCAACTCCACCCCCATCCTCTCGTTACTACTAGCTGACCCCCCACCTCCACCCCATCCTCTCGTTTTGCCAAAGCTGACCCCCCACCTCCACCCTCATCCTCTCGTTTTGCCAAAGCTGACCCCCCATCATCTGTTTAATCCACAACTGCCCCACCACCTTAACCACGAAGAGTAAGGAGATCAAGGGGACGAGCGGGGAGACGGCTATGAAAACTGACTGGCCTAGAAATCTTAGTTCTGGTACTGGCACCAAACATTGACTGAACAAAAAGTTCCTCGGGCCATGCAGAGATCTTTGGAGGGTCAGGGTTTCAACGTTAAAAAGGTACATTGAACAACATCTTAAAACAAAGACCAACAACATAACAACAACCCATAAAGAATCTAATATTTAATTGGATCCTACTGTGTCACTGTCATCATGTGGGGATCATGCACAGCAAATGTAGTCCATGTTTCCCTGATAGGTATAAAGTTGCTGTTTCTGCTGCAGACCGAGCTGAAGGATTGTGTTGATCGGAGACTGTAGCTGTTAAACTGACCATAGGAGAGAAGGTCGCTGGTTATGAAGTTATGAAATAAGCAAATTTCACTAAATGATGTCAGTACCTCTGGGCGATCCAGAGTTTTAAGACTCAGAAATATCAGGGCAAAAAAATCTCAGTAGCTCTGTAGCAGTGGGACCAACTCAGCCTGTCTGTAGCGAACTCGACATTTAGTCCAGCACTGTGGCAGAATGATCAAATTAGAAGTTTTCTCTGCAGCCGAACCATGTGTGTGTTAGGGGGTGAGGAGGGTTTTCCCTGCTATCACTACAAGAAAAAAAATATTCACAGTTTATGAACTACTACAGAAAAGGTTTAATCTATTTTAAATTGACTTTTAGTTTTTGGGACACTGAATGCAGATTTTTTTGGCTGATCTGACAAGTTGGACGATGATGCTGGAGTAAATCAAAGCGGTATGGAGGAGCAAGATCATTCAGAAAAACTGATGCTCAGGGATTTTTAGTTCTTTGGAGCCACCTACTGGTAGTTTGGTGCAGCTGCATGCAAGAAGTTCTTCAGCCACATGCTCAGAAAAAATGGAGGCTGGTGGAGAATCATGCATGCAGATGTCACAGGAAACAATCAGCACGTGGTTACTGAACTAATAAACCCTTAAACTGGTGATGGAGACCCAGCATCTCCAAGAGACTGTGGTAATTTGGACCAAAGAAACACGATGTGCAGGAATTTTATAATACTTTAAGAGTGAATACCTCGTTAGTTATGTTTCAGGTTTTTGGTTTAAATTGTGATTTTTCATACATGATATAATTTTCTTTTGTTGGGGTTAAAATAAAGTTAAGAAGGTTAGATTTTAATCATTTGAATGATATGTATTTCTGTTAGTCTTTTTGTTTTACAGAAACAGCAACAAAAAAGATGCAAGAGGAGAATAGTCTGGAAAATAATTAATAATGATTTAATTTGTCTTGTTTGATAGTAGATGAAGTCTGTGTATTAATAAATGATTCTCATAATCTTGTAGTTATGGTTTTTATGGTTTGTTTAATAATGTGAAATAACCTGAGCTAGAGGGAGCAAATAGATATTTTAATAAGAGAAGTCCCAGGATCACACTCATCCAGCATCAACATCCGTCCTCTGAGACACTTTGAGGACGTGACAGCAGCTGTGTCAGAGCTCAGAGACAAACTACAGAAAATCCTGAAAGACGTGGAGAAAAATTTCACTGAGAGTCACAAAGACGGATGTTGCACTGTGCAACATTTATGAAATTCAATGGTTTTCAATTTTCATTCATGTCTAACTTTAACAAATTACTCATACTTGGTCAAAATGCCTTTAAGGCATTGGGGATTAAAAGTTATCAAAAGCTTGGGTTTTGTGCTTGTTGCAAAAAATAGAAGTGTATCATTTTGAGAGAAGCAGTATCTTTATCTTTAAAGGTAGCATTCACACTAGTCTAGTAAAAACCAGTCTCTGGTTCTGTTCATTGCTTCATACAGACGGTCTGGACCCTCAGTTGTTGTGAAACAAACGCCTGCTGAAGGCGAGGACTCCAGCAGAAACAAACACATCAACCATGGTGAAGTTTCAAACTCTTAGATCTAATTATACCCAGTTGCTAACATTTGGTTGACGCAGGGTAACGCACTAACTTTACTGGGAAGGAAGCGACGCTGTTAAGCATACCTGAAATTACATGCACTATAAAAAAAACATCTCCACTGCAAAAAGAGAAGAATTGAGCTGAACAAGATCTTTACCAGCATTAAATGTTAAACATCCCCCTTGCTCCGGCTTTATTTGCTCAGTATTTAGAAGTGTGGCCAACACAGACTCAATGGCTTTGTTTACGTCCTCCGTTACCATGGTGACATCTCTTAATAGAGTCTTCGGCTCCCACTGCGACATTGTAATACAAACCTGTGCTTAATTGACTCTTCAATGTGTCTTCGGAAAAGCTGAGCAGCATCTCAATTACAGCCCTAAAATGATGGATGGAGCTAAACTGTGAAATTAACCTGTCAACAAATGTTTAGAAGCATCCTGACAGTGAACATTTATTGTTATCTTATTGTTTGGCTCAAGTATTTATTAATAATTCTTTAGTTTAAGCGACCTCTCACATCAGGCGCCAAAAATGTTTTGTCAGAATTCTGGCAACCAAAAATGATGGTTTAACTTTGGCTTTAAAAATATTACAATTAATTATCTCAATTATTAATTAAACTACTAATTCTGATTGTAAGAAAATACTAAATGGCTGTACCATCTCATTATAGAGAAATACAGATAGTATGGCCAAAGAGTTCAGATGACTGGGAAAGCTGTGTGGCTCTAAGCTGCATCTAGATTTCCCAGCCAATAGTTTCAAGATATTTTAGCAAGTTATGGGATTATTTTATGTAACTTATAGAAGGGAACCAAAGACAAAACCTATAAAAGAGGTCAGCTAAACTTTAAAAGGTTAAAGGGTAAATTCTTCAAATTATTCCCTGATATAGAACAGACATATTTTAAAGTTTTTTACAGTTTATCTTGGGATTTCAATAAGTAATGGGGGTCCTATATCAGAAATAAAACACAATAAACCTGGAAAAAAGTTCTGATCCATAATTTGTTGTCTCCATCTGCAGAATCTGCTTGTGGCTGTTTGACTGTGGTTGATGTTTTCATAGTAGCTACAATTTGTTTTCGACTCAAGTTGAACCTTTTTACCTCCACATATTTCAGGTTTAGCAGGCTGTGTTCAGCTCAATCAGCTTCTTTGTTCCCCCTCTGCTTTGGGTGGGTCCATTGACAGAACATTTACCTGATATTTACATGTGAACTGAAACTAGTTCCTATTCCGAGGAAGAGAAACTCAAAGTTGTTACTGACAGCAGAAATGGAGAAGAGAGGAGTTCAGCAAGAGAAAATCTCTTGTTCCATCTGTTTGGATCCACTGACGGATCCGGTGACTATTCCCTGTGGACACAGTTACTGTATGAACTGTATTAAAGACCACTGGGATGGAGAAGATCAGAGGGGAATCTACAGCTGCCCTCAGTGCAGGAAAGAGTTCAAACCGAGACCTGTACTGGAGAAAAACATCCTGTTATCAGAGTTGGTGGAGGATCTAAAGAAGATTAAGCCCAAACCTGTTCCACATGTTGACTGCTATGCTGGACCTGAAGATGTGGTCTGTGATGTCTGCACTGGGAGGAAGAGGAAAGCTGTCAAGTCCTGTTCAACGTGTCCAGCTTCCTACTGTGAGAATCACCTCCAACCTCACTACGATGCTCCACCATAAAAGAAACACAAGCTGGTAAATCCATCCAAGAGTCTACAGCAGAACATCTGCTCTCGTCATGATGAGGTGATGAAGATCTTCTGTCGTACTGATCAGCAGTGTATCTGTTATCTCTGCACTATGGAGGAACATAAAAACCATGAAACAGTCCCAGCTGCAGCAGAAAGAGCTGAGAAGCAGAAGAAGCTCCAGGAGAGTCGACAACAAATCCATCAGAGAATCCAGGACCAAGAGAAAGATGTGAAGCTGCTTCAACAGGAGGTGGAGGCCATCAATGTCTCTGCTGATAAAGCAGTGGAGGACAGTGAGAAGATCTTCACTGAGCTGATCCGTCTCCTCCAGGAAAGAAGATCTGATGTGAAGCAGCAGATCAGATCCCAGCAGGAAACTGAAGGGAGTCGAGTCAAAGATGTTCAGGAGAAGCTGGAGCAGGAGATCACTGAGCTGAAGAGGAAAGACGCTGAGCTGGAGCAGCTCTCACACACAGAGGATCACAACCAGTTTCTCCTCAACTACCCCTCACTGCCAGCACTCAGTGAGTCTACACACTCATCCAGCATCAACATCCGTCCTCTGAGACACTTTGAGGACGTGACAGCAGCTGTGTCAGAGCTCAGAGAGAAACTACAGAAAATCCTGATAGACACATGGATAAAAATTCCACTGAGAGTCACAAAGACGGATGTTGCATTGCCAGAACCAAAGACCAGAGCTGAATTCTTAAGGTGTTTCCAAAAAATCACTCTGGATGCAAATACAGCAAATACATTTCTGTTGTTATCTGAGGGGAACAGAAAAGTAACAAGAATGAACCAACAAATGTCTTATCTTGATCATCCAGACAGATTCACTGTTTGGCCTCAGATCCTGGGTAGAGAGAGTCTGACTGGACGTTGTTACTGGGAGGTGGAGTGGGAAGGAGGAGGAGTTAATATTGCAGTTTCAAACAAGAACATCAGCAGAGCAGGAAGATCAGACGCATGTTCATTTGGATTCAATGACAAATCTTGGTCACTGCGCTGTGACGCAATTACTTGTAAATTTTGGCACAACAAAAGTCAAACTCCAGTACCAGGTCCAGTTTCCTCCAGAATAGGAGTTTATCTGGATCACAGAGCAGGTATTCTGTGTTTCTACAGAGTCTCTAAAACCATGATTCTCCTCCACAGAGTCCAGACCAGATTCACTCAGCCTCTGTATGCTGGGATTAGACTTTCTGAAGGATCCTCTGCTGAGTTTGTTAAAGTGAGTCAGCAGTGATCTGAAGTCCAGTTGGTTAAAATGTGTATTTTAGTTTCAGTTTCCATCATTGTTGTCATTTTTCAGTCGTTATGGAGCTACGTTGCCATGTTTGTTGACATCCATTCATTTTTAGAGACTGCCCCAGGGCAATTGTTGCTACAATCCAGTAATTTGACACCATCTGTTTCTGAGAGACTGAATGTAATGTGATGCGTTCCAGATTTGATAAAGTGGTGTGTAAGAACAGACCATTAAACTATTTTGTTAAGGCCTGTTTCATTAATTTGCTTGTTCAGATGATTCTGTTGAACCACATTTCAAAAGCAATGTCTGATTTTCATTGGTAGATTTGCTGTCCTTTATTCATTTATTATTACGTTTTTCAGTTTCAAGTTATTTCAGTGACCATTGTGGGTTGATTTGTTAACAGAGGAGTGTCAACATTTGTGTCCACATGTGTATTAGAAAAATTAAAACAACCTCCAAAGAAGACAAATTACATCATGAAATTCATCCACAAACGCAAACATTTTTCAATTTTCATTCGTGTCTAACTTTAACAAATTACACTTGGTCAAAATGCCCTTAGGGCATTGGGGATTAAAAGTTATCAAAAGCTTGGGTTTTGTGAGACTTCCAGAACTACTGTCCTTAAACCACTGGCAGCTTTCTTTTTCTTTTTTTTTTTTTTTTTGGTTTGAAGACGCACCCTGACATAACGTGTCAGTGCTCTGAGGCAGTTATTTTTTAAAAGACAGAAGGTAGAGAGAGCAAGGATAGTGCAGGAAAGGTTAAAATAAAAGACAATGCAGCTAAATGTACAAAAATTGGCAACTTTTTCTCAAAAGCAAGTTTGTGGTTAGTAATGTCAAATTAAGACGATGAAACAGCTAAGACATGATATACTTTGCTTGCAAACCACTGTTCAATTAAGTCGTTAAATTGTGTAGCATTGTGAAATACAACATAATGTCATATAGCTGAAATATTTGTGTGACAACCTTCCATAGCTACAAAACTTTGTGAAACCATCCTGGAAAGGGAGGCTGTGATAATTCTTGTATCAATTAATTATTCTCCCTCTTCTGCTATGAACGGTTTACTTTCATGAACATGGAAAGTCATCCTACTGTAACAGAGTTACAAATGTGCTTTTCTTAAATTATTATTTCTAATTCATTTTATATTAAGAATTTGTGAATTTTATCTTATTCAGTTATTTTTGTTTGCTGTTTGTTGTTTTTGCCTGCGGGTGTCGCCCTTCCGCACTCTGCCTCGTTTGTGTTTCCTGGGCTTCCGTAGTTGATTCCAGCCCTCGTAGCTCCGCCCCCCCCGCCCCCCTCAGATCGTTGTTCCCGCTGCTGTGGGTAAGTCAGAGGAAAGTTCGTTGCTGCGATATACGTTTGTTTTTCTGTATGGAAGTTGTTTATGTAGAAGTCTCTACCATATGTTATTTATTATTGTTTGTTAGTCTATTATTTTACAGTTTCGACCGTCGTTGTGGGGTTTTTATAAGTAGTTTTAGTATAATTTCCTTTTTCTTTATTTTAGCGCGAACAACCGTTGCTAGTCCAGCACAGCTCGGTTGAACATTGTTTTTATTTTCACCTTTAGGGCTGGAGTGCCGGGAGAGGGAGTTGAAGAGGTGTTGATTTGTTTTACTCTTCTTCCCCAGAATAATAATAAAAAAAGATCTCATTGACTGGGTGACCTCTGGAAAGTCATTGATGCCACCCGTTACACTACATCAGTTCATCTGTTACTTTGTGTGAATCTGCTCTGTTTTCTCAACCCCCCAGTCGACTGGCAGCTGAGCCAGGATCTGCTGGACGTATCTTCCTGTTAAAGGGGAGTTTTTCCTGTCAGCTGTCGCTTCATTCTTGTCCAGGAGGAGTGAATTCTGCAAGTCAGTGATGTGTAAAGTGCCTCAAGACAACATCTATAGTGAATTGGCACTGTATATGTAAATTGAATTTAAATTAATTGGAACACAATGCTCAACTAAAATAAGAGCTGTGTACAAAATATATCATTATGCAGGCAGACTGACAGTTCCTATGAACTTTACTGAGAAACAGTTCTTGGAGATAAGTTAAGAATTTTTAACTAAAGGAGTTTTTGGATTATAAGTGGATGATTTTGTGGCTTTAACTGGAGATGTAAATCATATGTAGTTGACATTAATTTTTGTTTATTACCAAATGGTCGGCCACTGTAGATTATGCTCCTAAAGTTAAACATTAAATTTTTTTACATATTTTATTAGCTGCACTTTCGGTTCTCTTGTTGGATCCATCTGAGAATAAAACATGGATCTCTTCAATCTTAGATAAGCAGCCCTTTAAAATTCACTCAGTGGTGACATTTCAGGGTTACCAGAGAGAGTTCAGTTCAAAGAACTTCCTTGTTCCGTCTCCCTCTGAGTTACAACCATCGTAATGGGAGGATCCAGAGACACTCCCTTCAGTAACCTAATATTTTACACCTGAGCTCAGAGAAATCTTTCTTCTACAGAAGTGAAACAGTCGATGTTACTGAGAGCTGAAATGGAGCAGAAAGGAGATCAACTAACCCACTGCTATGCTGGACCTGAAGATGTGGCCTGTGATAACTGCACTGTGAGGAAGAGGAAAGCTGCCAAGTCCTGTCTGGTCTGTTTGGTTTCTTATTGTGAGAAGCATCTCCAACCTCACTTTGATTCTCTATCATTTAAAAAACACAAACTGGTGAATCCTTCTAAGAGTCTCCAGGAGAACTTCTGCTCTCATCATGATGAGGTAATGAAGATCTTCTGTCGTACTGATCAGCAGTGTATCTGTTATCTCTGCACTATGGAGGAACATAAAGGACATGAAACAGTCCCAGCTGCAACAGAAAGGACTGAGAAGCAGAAGGAACTCCAACAACAAATCCATCAGAGAATCCAGGACCAAGAGAAAGATGTGAAGCTGCTTCAACAGGAGGTGGAGGCCATCAATGTCTCTGCTGATAAAGCAGTGGAGGACAGTGAGAAGATCTTCACTGAGCTGATCCGTCTCCTCCAGAAAAGAAGATCTGATGTGAAGCAGCAGATCAGATCCCAGCAGGAAACTGAAGTGAGTCGAGTCAAAGATGTTCAGGAGAAGCTGGAGCAGGAGATCACTGAGCTGAAGAGGAAAGACGCTGAGCTGGAGCAGCTCTCACACACAGAGGATCACAACCAGTTTCTCCTCAACTACCCCTCACTGCCAGCACTCAGTGAGTCGACACACTCCAGACATAAAATTCAACCCCGGAAAAACTTCAAGGACGTGACAGCAGCTGTGTCAGAGCTCAGAGACAAACTACAGAAAATCTTGAAAGACACGTGGCGAAAAATTCCACTGAGAGTCACAAAGACGGATGTTGCATTGCCAGAACCAAAGACCAGAGCTGAATTCTTAAGGTGTTTCCAAAAAATCACTCTGGATGCAAATACAGCAAACACATTTCTGTTGTTATCTGAGGGGAACAGAAAAGTAAGAATGAACCAACAAATGTTTTATCCTGATCATCCAGACAGATTCACTGTTTGGCCTCAAATCCTGAGCAGAGAGAGTCTGACTGGACGTTGTTACTGGGAGGTGGAGTGGGAAGGAGGACGAGTTAATATTGCAGTTTCAAACAAGAACATCAGCAGAGCAGGAAGATCAGACGCATGTTCATTTGGATTCAATGACAAATCTTGGTCACTGCGCTGTGACGCAATTAGTTGTACATTTTGGCACAACAAAAGTCAAACTGCAGTACCAGGTCCAGTTTCCTCCAGAATAGGAGTTTATCTGGATCACAGAGCAGGTATTCTGTGTTTCTACAGAGTCTCTAAAACCATGATTCTCCTCCACAGAGTCCAGACCAGATTCACTCAGCCTCTACATGCTGGGATTAGACTTTCTGAAGGATCCTCTGCTGAGTTTGTTAAACTTCAATAGTCAGCAGTGATCTGAAGTCCAGTTGGTTAAAATGTGTATTTTAGTTTCAGTTTCCATCATTGTTGTCATTTCGTCATTTCTCAGTCGTTATGGAGCTACGTTGCCATGTTTGTTGACATCCATTCATTTTTAGAGACTGCCCCAGGGCAATTGTTGCTACAATCCAGTAATTTGACACCATCTGTTTCTGAGAGACTGAATGTAATGTGATGCTTTCCAGATTTGATAAAGTGGTGTGTAAGAACAGACCATTTAACTATTTTGTCCAGGCCTGTTTCATTAATTTGCTTGTTCTGATGATTCTGTTGGGGATTAAAAGTTATCAAAAGCTTGGGTTTTGTGCTTGTTAAAGGGGCGTTGCACTTACACTGAGAAGTGTAATCTCACTCAGAGATACTAATGCTAGACAGTTCATTCAATGATTTTTAGCTAGATATACCAAACACATTTGGTATTGTGTTTTGGGGCTGGAGACTGTTAAAGAATTTTTGGATGTCAAGTAAGATTTTTGTGGATGGATTTTGCTTTAAAGATTTTAACCTGTAACTGATTTTTGATTTTAATAAATATTCTGTCATTTTTTCTTCTGTTGCCAGAAATCCTTGCATCTGAGTGTTTTTGCTTGTCAAGTGTTCCTAAATTCAAAATACAAGTTTCATATTTCAGTCAGTATTAAAGAAAATGTATTTAGAATTTATCTCTCATTCAAATTCCCCCATATATTAAATCTGTAATATGTACATATAAAACATGTTTATATGTTTAACAAATATGTAAAATAAAAACAGTCTTTCTAGAACTTACATATTGCAGCCCAGTATCTAACTTTTCTTCTCCCAAATAATACAATGTCTATATGTAAAACATATATTTCAAACTGTTCAAGAAGAAATACTATTTGTTAAATTAACTGTAGATCTTGCCATATTCTAGGTGAAAACATAGAATATTGCATAGAAATTTCTTTTAATCTAGTAGTTAATAAATATTGAAAACTGAACATCCGTCCTCTGAGACACTTTGAGGTCGTGACAGCAGCTGTCAGAGCTCAGAGACAAAATGCAGGACGTCCTGAGAGACTCATTGACAAACATTGAACTGGCAATCACTGATGTGGATGTTCTACTGTCAGAACCAAAGAGCAGAGATGGATTCTTAAGGTGTTCACAAAAGATCCCTATGGATCCAAACACAGCACACAGGGAGCTGTGAACAGAAAAGTAACAAGAATAAACCGATATCAGTTTTATCCAGATCATCCAGACCGATTCACTGATTATTCTCAGATTCTGAGTAGAGAGAAACTGACTGGATGTTGTTACTGGGAGGAGGAGGAGTCTATGTAGCCGTTTCATACAAGAACATAAGCAGCGCAAAAGGATTTGGACTCTGACAAATCTTGGTCATTATATAATGACACAAACAGTTACACATTTCATCGCAACAGTTTTGAAACTCCAGTACCAGGTCCAGTTTCCTCCAGAATAGGAGTGTATCTGGATCATAGAGCAGGTATTCTGTGTTTCTACAGCGTCTTTGAAACCATGATTCTCCTCCACAGAGTCCAGATTCACTCAGCCTCTACATGCTGGGGTTTCTGCTTATTATGCTTCCTCTGCTGAGTTCATTGAGCTGAAATAGTCAGCAGTGGCCTGATGTCCCTATGGCTACAATGCATGTTTCAAGTTCTTTAGTCTCCAAGGTGAGACCTTGTTGTTGTATCATTTCTTTGCTGCTCATTTTTGTTGATGGGGGAGTTAGTTTTGGTGCTGCCCTTTCCTGGACAGATCAAGAGTAGCCTGGGGTTGATTACAAGCTTGAAGACATCTGGAATGCTAGTACGTAATGGTGGGTTGCCAGTTCTGGTCACTGCTTTGTTGTGTTTTTGGGCAAGGCACTTTACCCACCTTGCTTCCTGGTGGCACCAATGCATAGCAGCCTTGCCCCTATCAGGCTGCCCCAGGGCAATTGTGGCTACAATCCGGTAAAATGACACCGTCTGTTTGTGAGAGACTGAATGTAATGTGATGTTCTCCAGATTTGATAAAGTGGTGTATGAGTCCAGGCCTGTTTCATTCATTTGTTGCCACTGTTTAATCGTTAATAAGGTCATCATGTATTTTTTCGAGCTGAGATGTTTGCACCAGTTTTACACCTGTGCAGATAAAACATCCTGCTGTGCAGAGCAGCACAGGGGTGTTTTAGAAATATGGCAACAAACCAGCAAAAGGCAAAGAAATTAGCACAGTTTTTCCCCTAATTTACTAACTAACTAACTAACTAACGGAGTGAGATGCGTAATGCTTTTGAATGCAGGTAATGTTAAATAAATGCTGACTAGCTAAGATATTTCAGGGTTAGCAGACAGTGTTCAGTTCAAGGTGCTTCCTTGTTTCCTCTCCCTCTGGTATGCAAACGTTATGATGGGAGGAACCAGTGACACGCCCTTCAGTGACCTGATGTTTACGCCAGAGCTGAATAAGTTTCAGTTCTATGAAAGAGAAACTAACACAGATGTTCCTGAGAGCTGAAATGGAGAAGAGAGGAGTTCAGATGGATAAAATTTCCTGTTCCATCTGTTTGGATCTACTGAAGGATCCAGTGACTATTCCCTGTGGACACAGTTACTGTATGAACTGTATTAAAAACCACTGGGATGGAGAAGATCAGAGTAGAATCTACAGCTGCCCTCAGTGCAAAAAAGAGTTCATACCAAGACCTGATCTGGAGAAGGACATTACATTATCAGAGTTGGTTGTGAATTTAAGGAAGACTGAACTCTTAGCTGACCCACATTCTCACTACTTTGCTGGATCTGAAGATGTGGTCTGTGATGTCTGCACTGGGAGGAAGAGGAAAGCTGTCAAGTCCTGCTTAACGTGTCCAGCTTCCTACTGTGAGAATCACCTCCAACCTCACTATGATGCTCCACCATTAAAGAAACACAAACTGGTGAATCCATCCAAGAGTCTCCAGGAGAACATCTGCTCTCATCATGATGAGGTGATGAAGATCTTCTGTCGTACTGATCAGAAGTGTATCTGTTATCTCTGCACTATGGATGAACATAAAGGCCATGAAACAGTCCCAGCTGCAGCAGAAAGAGCTGAGAAGCAGAAGAAGCTCCAGGAGAGTCGACAACAAATCCATCAGAGAATCCAGGACCAAGAGAAAGATGTGAAGCTGCTTCAACAGGAGGTGGAGGCCATCAATGTCTCTGCTGATAAAGCAGTGGAGGACAGTGAGAAGATCTTCACTGAGCTGATCCGTCTCCTCCAGGAAAGAAGCTCTGATGTGAAGCAGCAGATCAGATCCCAGCAGGAAACTGAAGTGAGTCGAGTCAAAGATGTTCAGGAGAAGCTGGAGCAGGAGATCACTGAGCTGAAGAGGAAAGACGCTGAGCTGGAGCAGCTCTCACACACAGAGGATCACAACCAGTTTCTCCTCAACTACCCCTCACTGCCAGCACTCAGTGAGTCGACACACTCATCCAGCATCAACATCCGTCCTCTGAGACACTTTGAGGACGTGACAGCAGCTGTGTCAGAGCTCAGAGACAAACTACAGGATGTTCTGAAAGAAACATGGAGAAACATTGAACTGGTAATCAGTGAAGTTGATGTTCTACAGTCAGAACCAGAACCAAAGACCAGAGCTGAATTCTTAAAATATTCTCAAGAAATCACTCTGGATCCAAATGCAGCAAATAGATTTCTGTTATTATCTGAAGGGAATAGAAAAGTAACAGTGATGTTTGAACAAAACTTATTTTCTCGTTATAATCCAAGGTTAATTACTCTTTGTTTTCAGGTCCTGAGCAGAGAGATTCTGACTGGACGTTGTTACTGGGAGGTGGAGTGGACTGGGAGCGCTTTTCGTGTAGCAGTTTTATTGAAGAATATTGGCAGTGTAGGACAGGTAGATGAATCTGCATTTGGATCAAATATTAATTCCTGGGCTTTGCGTTGTGATGAAAAAAGTTACATATTTATCCACAATGATGTGAGGTCTCCAGTACCAGGTCCAGTTTCCTCCAGAATAGGAGTGTATCTGGATCACAGAGCAGGTATTCTGTGTTTCTACAGCGTCTCTGGTACCATGACTCTGATCCACAGAGTCCAGACCAGATTCACTGAGCCTCTGTATGCTGGGATTTCTCTTTACCATGGAGGCTCTGCTGAGTTGATTGAAGCGAAATAATCTGGATTAATCTGAGGTCTAGTTGGGTAAAATGTCTATTTCCGTCACATTTTTGCGTCATTTCTTCACTGCTCACAGATCAGATGTGTTAATGTCCACAATTAATGTATAAGTTACTCAATTTTGGGCTTTAAAATAATTCTGAAAATAACAGAATGCTGTTTTATTTGTGCCTATTTTGAATCTTTGTGTGATAAAGATTATGTGTGAATGATTTTATGGTTGTTGTATAGAAGATATCAGATGTAGTAACCAGTTAATTCAAAATAATAACATTTTAAATAAAAGCAATTGAAATAAATTTGACTATTGTTCACACATAAGTCATAACATGGGAACAATGCCACACATCCAACCTGAGTAAATGAGTGAATAATCGACTTCCTGTTGAAAAGATAATGCTGGAATGTAACTTGTTATATTTTCACTCATTACTGTAATTAAATACAATTTGTACATTGTATGATTTTATGTTTAGAAAACCTGAAATTTGACTTTGACTTGAGTTTGTTTTGATTAAAGTACTTTACTTTTACTTTAAAATTGTTCTACAAATCATCACAAATGGTCTACAAATGCTTGAAAAAGTGAAAAATGTAAATATTTCAAACATGAAATAATTCTTGTGTGAAATAAAGGAAAGCAGAAAGTATTGCATAAAACATTATTTTGAGTCGAAATGAGAAAAGTAGCATTTATTCTAACATGGGTCACCGGTAGACTACAGCAGCTCAAACACATTCATCCTGTGACTGGAGTGGATCATAAGTAGTAAAAACACACACATCGTCTTGCAAAAAATAGAAGTGTATCATTTTGAGAGAAGCAGTATCTTTATCTTTAAAGGTTGCATTCACACTAGTCTAGTAAAAACCAGCCTCTGGTTCTGTTCATTGCTTCATACAGACGGTCTGGACCCTCAGTTGTTGTGAAACAAACGCCTGCTGAAGGCGAGGACTCCAGCAGAAACAAACACATCAACCATGGTGAAGTTTCAAACTCTTGGATCTAATTATACCCAGTTGCTAACATTTGGTTGACGCAGGGTAACGCACTAACTTTACTGGGAAGGAAGCGACGCTGTTAAGCATACCTGAAATTACATGCACTATAAAAAAAAACATCTCCACTGCAAAAAGAGAAGAATTGAGCTGAACAAGATCTTTACCAGCATTAAATGTTAAACATCCCCCTTGCTCCGGCTTGATTTGCTCAGTATTTAGAAGTGTGGCCAACACAGACTCAATGGCTTTGTTTACTTCCTCCGTTACCATGGTGACATCTCTTGATAGAGTCTTCGGCTCCCACTGCGACATTGTAATACAAACCTGTGCTTAATTGACTCTTCAATGTGTCTTCGGAAAAGCTGAGCAGCATCTCAATTACAGCCCTAAAATGATGGATGGAGGTAAACTGTGAAATTAACCTGTCAACAAATGTTTAGAAGCATCCTGACAGTGAACATTTATTGTTATCTTATTGTTTGGCTCAAGTATTTATTAATAATTCTTTAGTTTAAGCGACCTCTCACATCAGGCGCCAAAAATGTTTTGTCAGAATTCTGGCAACCAAAAATGATGGTTTAACTTTGACTTTAAAAATATTACAATTAATTATCTCAATTATTAATTAAACTGCTAATTCAGATTGTAAGAATAAAATACTAAATGGCTGTACCATCTGATTATAGAGAAATACAGATAGTTTGGCCAAAGAGTTCAGATGATTGGGAAAGCTGTGTGGCTCTAAGCTGCATCTAGATTTCCCAGCCAATAGTTTCAAGATATTTTAGCAAGTTATGGGATTATTTTATGTAACTTATAGAAGGGAACCAAAGACAAAACCTATAAAAGAGGTCAGCTAAACTTTAAAAGGTTAAAGGGTAAATTCTTCAAATTATTCCCTGATATAGAACAGACATATTTTAAAGTTTTTCACAGTTTATCTTGGGATTTCAATAAGTAATGGGGGTCCTATATCAGAAATAAAACACAATAAACTTGGAAAAAAGTTCTGATCCATAATTTGTTGTCTCCATCTGCAGATTTTGCTTGTGGCTGTTTGACTGTGGTTGATGTTTTCATAGTAGCTACAATTTGTTTTCGACTCAAGTTGAACCTTTTTACCTCCACATATTTCAGGTTTAGCAGGCTGTGTTCAGCTCAATCAGCTTCTTTGTTCCCCCTCTGCTTTGGGTGGGTCCATTGACAGAACATTTACCTGATATTTACATGTGAACTGAAACTAGTTCCTATTCCGAGGAAGAGAAACTCAAAGTTGTTACTGACGGCAGAAATGGAGAAGAGAGGAGTTCAGCAGGAGAAATTCTCTTGTTCCATCTGTTTGGATCCACTGAAGGATCCGGTGACTATTCCCTGTGGACACAGTTACTGTATGAACTGTATTAAAGACCACTGGGATGGAGAAGATCAGAGGGGAATCTACAGCTGCCCTCAGTGCAGGAAAGAGTTCAAACCGAGACCTGATATGGAGAAAAACATCCTGTTATCAGAGTTGGTGGAGGATCTAAAGAAGATTAAGCCCAAACCTGTTCCACATGTTGACTGCTATGCTGGACCTGAAGATGTGGTCTGTGATGTCTGCACTGGGAGGAAGAGGAAAGCTGTCAAGTCCTGTTCAACGTGTCCAGCTTCCTACTGTGAGAATCACCTCCAACCTCACTATGATGCTCCACCATTAAAGAAACACAAGCTGGTGAATCCCTCCAAGAGTCTCCAGGAGATCTTCTGCTCTCGTCATGATGAGGTGATGAAGATCTTCTGTCGTACTGATCAGCAGTGTATCTGTTATCTCTGCACTATGGAGGAACATAAACACCATGAAACAGTCCCAGCTGCAACAGAAAGAGCTGAGAAGCAGAAGAAGCTCCAGGAGAGTCGACAACAAATCCATCAGAGAATCCAGGACCAAGAGAAAGATGTGAAGCTGCTTCGACAGGAGGTGGAGGCCATCAATGTCTCTGCTGATAAAGCAGTGGAGGACAGTGAGAAGATCTTCACTGAGTTGATCCGTCTCCTCCAGGAAAGAAGCTCTGATGTGAAGCAGCAGATCAGATCCCAGCAGGAAACTGAAGTGAGTCGAGTCAAAGATGTTCAGGAGAAGCTGAAGCAGGAGATCACTGAGCTGAAGAGGAAAGACGCTGAGCTGGAGCAGCTCTCACACACAGAGGATCACAACCAGTTTCTCCTCAACTACCCCTCACTGCCAGCACTCAGTGAGTCTACACACTCATCCAGCTTCAACATCCGTCCTCTGAGACACTTTGAGGACGTGACAGCAGCTGTGTCAGAGCTCAGAGACAAACTACAGGATGTTCTGAGAGACTCATGGACAAACATTGAACTGAAGATCACTGAGGTGGATGTTTTACTACTTCGACTTAATACCAGAGATGGATTCTTAAAATATGCGCAAAAAATCACTCTGGATCCAAACACAGCTCACAGAAATGTGTTACTATCTGAGAGAAACAGAAAAGTAACTAGAACTGACCAACAACAGTCTTATCCTGATCATCCAGACAGTTTTTCTAGATGTAGTCAGGCCCTCAGTAGAGAGAGTCTGACTGGACGTTGTTACTGGGAGGTGAAAAGGAGGGCAGGAGAAGTTTATGTAGCCGTTTCATACAAGAACATCGGTAGCACAGGAGGATTTGGATTCAGTGACAAATCTTGGTCATTACGCTGTGACACACAAGGTTACATATTTTGTCATAACAACATTTTAACTCCAGTACCAGGTCCAGTTTCCTCCAGACTGGGAGTGTACCTGGACCACAGAGCAGGTATTCTGTGTTTCTACAGCGTCTCTGAAACCATGACTCTCCTCCACAGAGTCCAGACCAGATTCACTGAGCCTCTATATGCTGGGATTTGGCTTGTATGTGATGAATCATCTGCTAAATTTATTAAACTGAAATAGTTGGCAGTTTTAGTTTCTTTTATTTTCATCATTGTCACTGCTGAGAAGAGTGTCTCTATGGAGCTTCTTTGTCGTCTAGTTTGTTTTGTTGTTGTTGGAGTTTTCTTAGGTGCTGCCCCTTCCTGTTTCTGTTCAGCCATGGAGGCTACCTCTGATTTTGATTCACCTGAACTCATTTCATTTATAGTTATTGTTTTGTCAGACCAAATGATTTTATTCAATTCAGGGGTGGGCTGGAGTTGAAGTTCAGTCCAAACATGAGGCTTTTTATCTCACTGCAAAAGTGGAACCGTAATTTTAAAACAAGAACTTTATTTTTATTGCTTCATACTTTTAATGCTTTTGTTATATTTATAGATTTCTACCAATAAACATTGCTAAATTGCCTTGTACAAAAGTTGTCTACTGTTTCTATATGCTTATCCAGGAGGAGTGAATGGTACAGTTTAAATACACAATTATGAGATAAAAGAAATAATACTTACATTAATTAGATGTTGCTGTTAAATACAATCTTTGGAGGTGACATGTCATATAGTTTGTGTCGTCAACAAAATATATATTGAAAGAAAAACACATTCCGATTCGGCCTGAAACAAATCCGCCGTTCTGGAAATTTTTCTAACAGTCCAATGGCCAAACATGGCTGAGATTATTTCAAATAATTTCTCACTCTAAGACCAGAGTTGAAGAAATCGATTATATAAATGCATAACATCTCCAACCCAGCAGTGAATTTTAGGCCTTTCAGTGGATTTACTGTCAGAATAACCGTTTGGAATCAGAGACTCAACAGTTCAGTCTTTTATTGCAGAAACGTTTGTAAACAGTCAACAGCCAACATGGTTCTCATTCACACTGAAATACAATCTGCAAACATTAACAGGCAAACACACACACTTCACATGGAAAAATAAACTATCTCTGGGCATAAATAAGAAAATAAACAGGAAGTTTTTATCCGTAGCTGCCGTCTGGAGGTCTGTAGAGTTTGGGGAACGTGAGGAGCTGAACGCTGCTGAAGGCGAACTTCCTGGTGCCGATGTTCTTCTGGACGTTCTCCGTCCTGCAACCGTCTCTGCACACATACAGAGAAACAAAAACACAGAAACACAGATCAGCAACATCCTGTATGAAAACACATCCTCCTCTGGTGGAGATAAGATTTTACTTTGACTAGATCTACAGTCCTACAAAAACAGGCTACCTGTGCAAACAGTCTGCAGGTCACAATAAAACACACAAAATGTTACCAAGTGTTTTTGTTCTAGTGCATTTAAAATAAAACAAAACTAAGATTATAAGTAACTTAAAAACATATAGGAGCTTGTTTAAAGACAATAATTCATCAATATTGATTAAAAATAACTAGATCCACTGGCAGATTATTTCACTTATAATATGGTAAAAATGTTTTGTTATCTGCTGATGGAACAAGTACTTTTTCTACAATATTATTGACTTAAAACAAGCTCATATATATTACTTATAAGTAATTCTTCTCTTTTTTAAGTGTAGTGACATATTTGCTCTAGAAACTGGATGAAAAATATTTGGTAAAATTTAGTTTTTGGCCACTTGGTGGCAGCAAAACTCAACATAAAAAGCATCAAAAACCAAACGAAGCTGTCAGAAAGTAAATAACCAAGAGTGAATAAATTAAAAAGCAGAGATTAGGAAACGTCGGAAAATTTTCAGACAAGTCAGCAGCTAAATCTAAACAAATAAATCTCAGATTAAACTGAAAAATCAGTAAACTATTGAACAAAAACTCAAACATTTTTGACTGTAAATCATCAGGATGGTAATAAGTTGAAGCTAACTTCTAAAACACACAGATCGTCTTTTTCAACCATTAATAAATCAATAAGTTTATGCTCTCCTTTTGTGGACAAACCTGGGAGAACATCATAACCCCTGCTTCCCAGTGCTCCCAGTCTTGTTTACTGGTATTTAGCCAGCAGGATCACCAAGCTGAATATGAGCCAGAGAACCAGGAGGTGAGAGGTCACCAGCAGGAAGGCCACTGGGTAAAAGTGTCTTCTGGAGTGAAAACACATCCGAATCCAGGGGCTCTGGAGGCCGGAGGGACAATCTGCCGGGTCGAACCCAGAGACAGAGAACCCAGAGTGGGCATAGCAGCCCAGCATCTGCCCCCAGGACAGACGAGACCTGCAGGGGGCAGCAGGTGAGACGCAAGAGGGAGCGGAAGAGAGAAAAACAGAAAGAAGGAAGGAAATTAAAAGAAAGAAAGAACTGGAAACGAAGGTAAAATGAGAAATGAAGATGCAGAAACTGGGGATGTTTTCACACATGATAATCCAGCAAAATTGGTTCATTAGAAACAAAAATACCAACATCTGTTACATTTTCAGCTGCTGCGGTTCGCCTTCACACCGAACTGAGTCAAACAAACCAAACTAATTGAAAAACATGTTTCCCTCCTCGCCTGTGGGGGCGCTGCACCAAGAACCTCTGAAGGAAACGACACAGAGACCTCTGGAGAAAACACTGAGCTCAACAGGGCTGGAGTGAACACACCCTCAGAAGAAGAAGACACACACACACACACACACACACACACACCTCCTCATGTTGTCCAGAGCAGACCTGAAGTGCTGCTGGCTGAGTGCGTGTTGCTCTCTGAGGATCGTACACTGCTCCAGCGTCACAGACATCGCCGTGCGATCCTTCGCACTCTTACAGCTCGTCAGCCGCACGCCGTTTACTTTACGACATACCTGCACACGAAAAACATGGAGGAAATTATCTTTGGGCTGCATCTGGGGACCAAAGGTGGAACATTTTTACACTTTCAGCTGCTGTTTTTAATTTCTCACTGCACCAAGTCAAACAAACCAAACTACTTTAAAAACCTGTTCCCCTCCTCACCTGTGGGGGCGCTGCACCAAGAACCACTGAAGGAAACAACATAAACACCTGAAAAGTACAACTTACTTTTTCACAAAATGTAAACAAAAATGGAGCAGCATAAAAAGTAACAAATAAAACAAACTTTTAAAATAAATTAAAAGATAAAATAAATTACTTTAGCTTATTAATATTTTGATTAAATTTCAGAATGTTATTTTGTTTTTTAAAACGTCACAAATGGTGTCCCTCAGGGCTCAGTATCAGTGCCACTTTTCAACACTTTTCACTATTTATATTTACAAAACGGGCCAAACTTTTCCCACCTCCATGCAGGTGATGTTGATGTTTTCTGATATTCAAGCTCAGTAGCTCCAGTGTTACTCAGACACTTTTCTTCTACTTTAAACTGGCACTGAAAAAATAAGTTGTTGCTTCCAAACAACAAAAACTAAATCCCAAAAGTTCTCCTTGTGATTTCATCCACACAGTCTACCAGCTGATTTTTTAAAATTCCTGGTTTTATTAAGTGATTAAATCTCTGCTTTTGAGTAAAAATGTAAAACATTAAACTATAGTTGAGCCGCGGTGTTTTTATGAGATTTACCTGCATAGAAATGGTGAAAAAACAACTTCATTTTAGCGATTAGCTTTTGAACATGGTAAGAATATTTCTGGGTTGAAAGAGATTTATTTTCTGGTTTTAACGTTATAAACATTTATTTCTGTGTTTATTTCAGCTGCTGAGATCCCTAAGCTTTCAGTCCTGATGGAAACTGAGTCGACCTGAAGAGCAGAGCGACTTACTGAAGCTGCGAGCCACAAAACCTCCACGTTTTTCCTCTTCTTTGACTCTATATTGCGATCAAGAGACGACAGCAGGTCTAATAGTGACTGGATACCAGCTGAGGGAGAGAAAGAGCTGCTTCAGTTCAGGAGCAATTTACCTCTAAAATATTAATATCATTATTATTATTATTACCTCATTTCTATTCAGGGATAATAAAGAAATAAGGCTGGGGAAAAAAATCGATTCTATCAATTAACCAAACTTTTGGTTTCAGAGATAACATTCTTGGAAAATCTGGATTTTTTTTTCACCAACGCATTCATTGGCCCAGGGCGGCCATCTTGTTTTACAGCTTCTACTTTGAAATCCGGTCAATTCAAATAAACGATAATTGAAATGAAAAAATTTTTTTTAAAGATATTTTCTGTAATTTCAAAATTACTAAGGGAAAAAAAATTGGGATTAAAATAATTCAGAGATTTTATTTTGAAGCTCTACAAAGAAATTCAAATAAAAACAAAAACCTCAGTCTCACCCATGTTAGGAAGTTTTTCTCTCAGCTTGTTGCAATAAACTCTGAGACGCTCACAGCTCTGCTGATTCACTCTTTCCTGAAGAGAACTGTCTCCAAACCTGAAAACAACAGAAAATAACTCTACAGTTCCCACACATCTGAACAGGAAGTGATCCGCGCCATCTTGGTAGGCCAGCGCAGCGTTTAGCGACCCCATGGCTACGAAACCAACACAGAGAAAATATGTGGAAACTTTGGATCAATGTGCACGAGAAGGAAGCAAGAACAAAATGGCTGCTGTCAGGACCGACCCGTATGAGACGGAGAAGGAAAATATGTCTCCGATCTGATAAGACGATAAAGTTTATTACGAATGTGAACATCATGGAGGAGCTTCACTGAGATCCATTTATTTAAACGGCTTTTTAAAGAACGTCTGAACAACGAGGTTCTGGTGACTGGCAAGAGTTACTACATGTAGCAACAAACATGTAGCATACACGTCTGTCTTAGCTAGCAGAGAGAAGCTACATTAGCTAGGCTAATTTAGCGGTAAGTACTACAGTAAATATCACGGATATTTATCTTAATATTACAGAGGTGAGGAAAGCACTCAAAAATTGTCAAATAATGGCTGTAATCAAAGTCGGGTTACATTTACTTAATTACATTTACTTCAGTAACTTTACTTTTAGGAGTATTTTTTCTACGCTGTACTTTTTGGTTTTACTTGAGTAATTTTATCAGGAAGTATTTCTTCTCAAACTTGAGTAAAATATCTGGATTTTCTAAGGTCACTGAACCAAAAACAAACATCTTTTAACCAAAAATTCAATAATAAAAAAAACACGATGGATGAAAAAATGAGGTGATTTTAACTCCTAGATGTTGATGTTGTTGTGTTTGTACCTCTCAGCCAGACTCTGGTGCTGGTTGATCCCGATGTTGAACAGAACCGGCTCGACTCGGATCAAACGGCCGGCCTTCAGCTCCTCAGGGAGCAACCTGAAGCTTTCAGAGGGAAGCGGCACCTCGACCACAAAACGGCCCCTGGATGGAGGAGAAATGACCCGAGATGAGGCTGCTCTCTCTCTGTGTGTGTGTGTGTGTGTGTGTGTGTGTGTCAGAGTGCTCACCATGCTCCGGTGAGCGTCGGCTGCAGGTCGTCGGGTCGCTCGGATTTGGCCTCGGTGATGGCGAACGCCAGGCTGCTCAGGTCGGCCACGCCCACCTCCATGTCCTCCAGCATCCCCACCTCCTCACCTGGAGACACAAACGAGTCACAAACTCAGATTACAGCATTTAAGGAAAGTTTCCCACATTTACCAGCAAAAACCTTGATTAATTTTAGTCTTATTTCAAAGGAAAATAATACATTTAAAATAAGACAAAACTAAATTATAAGAACTTGTTTTAAATCAATAATTCCTTAATATTGATTAAAAATAATTAGCTCCTCCAGCAGATTATTTCTTTATAAGTGACATAATTTGCCAATAGAAATCAAACTTTTTCTACAATTTTAAGGAGTTATTTACTAAAACAAGCTCATATAGTTCCTGAAAAGTTACTTATAAGTTAGTTTGTCTTATTCTAGATGTTGTAAGATATTTGCACTAGAAACTAAACCAAAATTGAATGAAATTCAAATATTTTCAAGGTTTTCAAGCACTGAAGAACAAACAAGAGAGAGAAATATTTTCTGAATGTTCAGAATTATTTGGGTTTTTTGTTTTATTTGTTGCTGCCCCTGTCTTTCTCGCAGAGGATTTTTTATCCTGTTAAATAAAAAAGTTGGGGTCGTCGTCGTACCGTAGGTGCTGAGCAGGCCTTCAAACTGGGCCAGGATCCCCACAGAGAGAAGCTGCTGCAGAAACTCTGGATCCTCCAAACCTCCAAACAGTTTCAGCATAAATCCACAAACAATCGCTGAGAGCTGGGAGACAAACAGACAAACCTTACAATAAAACAGGAAGTTACGTTTTTATTCATATGGAACAAGAATCTGAAGGATATGGTGATAAATCTGACCATAATCCAATATTAAAGCTATTTAAAAACATAAAATGTGCCTGATTCTGTTGCTATTTTAAAATCACTTTTTGCTGCTTTTCTATAAATATTTATAGATTATCTACAATGTTTTAATTAAACAAAAATATTAAATAAAATAAAGAAAGTATTTTAAGGAAACAGAGGCCCTCTACACACGGAGATGATCTCGGATTTGTTTTGTAAACGATTAAGAAAAAATGTTCAACAGAATCTCAGAACCACAGATTGAAATGCTGCAGTTGGTCTGCCGGGCCAGTCGGTGGCGCTGTAACAGCCAGAGAACAACACAAAGAACACCCAACGCCACCAAGTTTGTTATTTATGAGAGGGAGGCGAATGAAGAGAAAGATGGAACTGTGATGTCATCGTATGAAATATGTCACCATGGAAACATAAAACCAACATTTTTAAACTGGAAGTTGGTTTAAAAACCGATTGTTTCTGATTTAAGACACCAACGACAAAATGTCTTCAGGATAAAATGGCGGACAGGACCCGAGTTTCTTTCTCACCCCCTGGCTGAAGACAGCGTGGCGCCGCTGGACGATCTGCGTTGGACCCTGAGCGACAGTCGCAGCCACCGCCCTCTGCAGGACAACAAAGGTCATGGCAGCTCGGGCCGTGGTTACCGCCTCCCGCACGCAGTCTCTAAGAGTCACCACCAGGGGGAGCAGCTGCTCCTGCCAGGAGGAGGAGGAGGAGAAGGAGGAAGGAGAGGCTGCAGGAAGAGAGGAGAGAAACTTCCTCTGAACATTTTGTTTTTAATTTATTATTTCTAAACTCCAGAAACAAAATATAAAAAATAAAAAAACAAAATAAAAATTTAGAATTTCTTACAACTCACATGTAAACTTAAGTTATTTCTTTATTAGTTGTTTATTTTATAGTGAATTAACTTTAGTGAGAAGGTGAAGGTCATACAAGATTTTTCATTCAAAATTGTTATTTTAAGCTATAAAAGAATCAAATAAACAAAATAAAAAAATACATAATAACGTCACACTGGACATTTAACAAACAAAAATAAAAATATCTCCACTATGCCCCCATTGTTTTCTTCATCTCTTTAAATTAATGTTAGGTAGAAAAGTTACCAAAGTAATCAAAATAATTCCAAATGAATAAAAATAATTATAGATTTTGGTTCTAAACCAGTTTAAATAGATTTCAACTGCTTAAAAAAATAACTAAACTGATAGAAATTATGATTTACAAAAACAATCACCATAAATGGCCCCAAAAATGACTCTGTTTTTTAAATCATGCTTTTATTTTGTCAAGCAATGAGAAGTTAAAGGACTTATTGAGCTAAAATGACTGAAGGACAAACTGGGACGTTTGTCTCTTTCTGTCCCACCTGTGAGTTGGGACTTTGTCTCCCCTGTGGACTCCTGTTGCTCCGGCGACGGTTGCTCCTGCAGGTGGCACTGTTGCTCCTGCAGCCGCTCCACCATAGCCGTGATGCAGTCCAGACTCTTACCGACGTTCGCCCACGTTCTGTCCTACACAAACAGACACGTTTACACAACCGATGGCCGCAGAAAGGACCACACACCGGGTTGCCAGGTTGGGAAAGTTTCCGCTGCTTTTGAACTTTGGTTTGGAAAAAAGTCAGATTTTAATAGGTTGCTAAAATCTGGGATGCTTTTGATAAAATTTGGCTGGTTTTTCAAAAGTGTTCAGAGTAAAATTCTTTCAAAACAGAAACACAGATTGAAATGCTGCAGTTGGTTTGTGCAGCAGAAAAGCATCAAACTTTAATAAAATGCTACATTATTCATTCCTTCTTTTATTCTTTCTTCATTTGTTTGCTTGTTTGCTGTTCCTTCAATCTTTTGCTCATTTGTTCATTCTTCTATTGTTAATTCCTTCATTCGTTCATACATGACTCTATCTAGTGTTATATTAGTTTCATTACTTTCATTGGATGTTTTGTTTTGTGTTGTGTTTTTGCTGGAAACTGTCAGACCTGGCAACCATGTCCCCTGTCCTCCAACTTGCCCACTCCTCCACTCTGTTCTGTGCGTCGTCCTGCGGCCGCGGCGCCCCCTCCTGGTCGCCGGGGGATACCTCACATAGCAACCCGTTGCTGTGCAGGTGGCTGCTGCTGCAGGCCTGATTGTTCATGTCCTGCAGGGCGACTTTCACCAGATCGTCGTTCAGCGCCTGAATGAACAGCGACGTCTGCAGGGAGGGAGGCAGCGAGTCAGATTCATCTGCCTTCCTGTTAGCTGTGTGTGTGTTTCTCTCACCTGCTCCCTGAGGTCGTCCAGGACGTCCTGCAGGCGGTTCGGGTCGACCTCCATGGAGACGCATAAGAGCTGCTCCGCCAGGCCGAAGATCAGAGGCTGCAGCTGGGCCGCGGCGGCCAGCAGCCGCTTCGCTCTGCACGACTCGTCACGGGAAAACGGCGGCGAGCTGAAGGCGAAGGAACGGTGAGAAACAACTCCATCACAAACTGAACTATGAGGTTTACACAAAAATAATTCAGCTTGTCTTTAAGGTTTCTCTATTATGTTGGTATCAAAATAAAGCAAACACTTCAGCTGCTAAAAATATAAATTTTACAAAGTATTTCTATTGAAAATTTCTTAGTATACTTAAATTAAGACAACTAACAGAGAATTAATGTTTCTGCAAGAAATAGCAGCTAAAAAATTGGTAAAATTGATGAAAACGTTCTTCTCCCAGAGTCAGATTGTTTTTACTTCAGTCAGTGGAACTAAAACTTTAATCTTTTAATCAATTTTCAGAAATTATTATTATATTTAGAATAGAAAATATTCTGGCAAGGGACAAAAAAATCCAAATTATTATAATTATTTTATGTTTCATCATCATTTTCTTTGAAACTAAAGCAGCTGCTGTGATATTTACACTGATGGAATCTCCAACACTGCAAAAACATAAAATTATTAGAATTATTATTAGCTTTGAATCTGAGGTCAAGGGTCACCTGTGTGTGTGGTCTGTGTGCTTGATGAGCAGCCGCTTCAGTCCTCCATGTTTGAAGGCCTGGTGGTGATCGGCCGGCGCACCGAACGTGACGACCTCGTACCAAACACCTGGAAGAGAAGAAAACATCTGGAGGAAACAGGAAGAGAGAAAAACATCTGGAGGAAACAGAAAGAGAGAAAAACATCTGGAGGAAACAGGAAGAGAGGAAAACATCTGGAGGAAACATCTGGAGGAAACAGGAAGAGGAAACACCTGTAGGGGGCGCTGTGCGGTACCTGAGCTGTCGGGGCCGGTCACCTCCATCCTCTGGCTGTGCAGGTTGGTGGGGATGAACTGCAGGTGTCGGTCCGATTTGCTGCTGCTCGCCTTGAAGCAGGACGCCGCTGGAAGAGGAAGAGGAGGGAGCGTGAGGTGAGGAAGGCTGGACTGAGTCATCGATGATGATGTCACTCTGATCTCACTGGAGAGGCGGTGCAGCTCCGCCTGCGTTTGCTGGTAGCAGCCGATCAGCTGGAGGGAGTGGGCGACGGCGTCGTGGCGGAGGCCGTCCCAGTGAGGTGAAAGGTCACCGAGCGCCTTGACCTCCACAACCCTGAGCAACAAAATCAAACTCAGCCGACTGAAACTTAACGAGATCGATCAGTCAATATTCAATAATTATTGACTGAAAACAAACTCCGATATGTCGGGTTAAAAGTTCGTCTGTTTTAATCTGTAATAAAATATTTTAACTGGAAAGTAAAAGAAAAACCTCAGATTTTGTGTTTCTGCAGTGTATGTAACTAAAAAAGACTAAAACTAAACTGGAACTAATTAAAACTAAACCAACCCTAAAAAAATAAATAACTTTATTTATATTTAACTGAGCTGTTATTTTATGTCTTTAACCCTTCGTGTACCTGTCAGTGTGCTCCCTGATGAGCGCGCTCAGCAGCTGTTTGGGTAAGGAGAAGGACAGCGGCGTCTCTGACATCTGCTCCCGGACCAGCAGCCACCTGTGATCCTCCGTCTGAAACCGGTACAGCTTACACACCTGGGAGCACAACGCTGCACAGACACACACCTGTTGGAGGACGGAGGATCGGGCAGAAACATGGCTGCCGGCCGGAGTCTCACCTGCTCGCATCATCGGACTGTTTTCTTTGTCCTGGACGGAGCCGTGCAGCGCGTCACACAACACGGCGCTCTGGAGGGAGAAAGGAGATGATCAGGCCTGAGTGGAGGTAAAATGGACAAAAAACACTCTTCTTCTAGAACTGTGGCCTAAACAAAACCTGTTCATTACATTTCTAATACAAAATTATTCTGAGATAATGAGATTTTAATGTTTTAGGGCCTTTGTCACTTTAAATTAAAATAATCTGCTGCTGGTTGCGCCCCCCTCCCCCAACTCAATGTTTACACTCACAGGTTAAACAGATGCGCAATTATACAATCGTGCATCTTCGAAAAGCAGAAGTGGAGTCTCCTGCACAAACAACAAGAATGCAGCAAGTGGTTTCTGGATGGGAAGTCAACAACTAAACACTTGTCTTTTCCAGCAGCCATTGTGCAGCTGACCAAATGTGCTGGAGCTCCACTTTGGTTGCTAGGTGACGGGCAGAACTCTGCCAGGGTTGCTAGGTAACAGCACAGTACCTGTGCAATATAAGCAGGAGGTTTTTGGAATGGGTCATTTTCCAGACACCAAAAAACTTTTCACCAAAAAAATGTCTGGATGTTTTTTTAAAGGGCTTGGACTCCTTTTAGGATCAGTAGAAACCCAAATGGAAGAAAAAAATGTACAAAATATGAATTTTACCTGATTGGTTTTCTTTAAAGCTGCAGTATGAAAGTAAAAAACATTTTTTACATATTTGTTGAAACTGCCTCTTTGTCGTGAGATTATGGTATGAAACAGATCATTTGTAAAAACAATTTAGCTCCTCTGCCTTCTCACAGCGCTAACTAGAAACAACCAATCAGAGCCAGGAGGCGGGGCTTAGCGCTGTCAATCACAATCTTCTTAACTTGGCCACTGATGACAACATATATAAAGATTTCCTGTAACAGTAAGTTGTTTGTCTGCTAGTTGCACATTTAGCAACATGTAGATGAGGATGACTGACAGCGCTAAGACCCGCCTCCTGACTCTGATTGGTTATTTTTGTGCATTTGTTCAGACAGCAACAGCAGCTCAGGAAGGAGGTGGAGATCAATGTTTTCACAGTTGGTGACAATTTTAACAAATATGCAAAGATCATATTCTATAAAAAAGTTACGCACTGCACCTTTAATCTCCATCTGACCCATGACACACATAAGATGAAGTCTAAACATGCCAGAGAGGAAACCGCAAAGAAAAGAGTCAAAGTGAGACCTCTCTGCTGAGAGAACGAAGAAACAAACATTTCTCTTCCTCCACCTTGTTTTCTGGACATTTATCCTCCGTCTCTTCCTCCAGCTGCAGGCGGGAAACCGTCACGTCCCCGACCTCGTTCACGCCGTCCATCGTCCTGCAGCCAAGACAAACGGACAGAAGACAGAGCTGAAGGAGGCGGGCAGGTGAAAACAAAACCCACTTCTAAAAGTAAAGCCTCCACTTCCTGTCACACTGAAAAACCAAAGTTAACAAAACAACAAGAAACAAAACAACAAGAAATATACAATGTGTGAAAAATGGTCTAAATTAATTTATTTTTTCTATCAATGCAGCTTTAACCCAATTAAATAAAAGAAACTGTTTGAAAGATAAGTTGAAAAAACAGAAAGATGGTGGGATGAATTTTGGAAACAAAATAACTAGAATAATCGTAACTAAATAAAATAAGACAGAAGAAGAAAATATTTAAAAAAAAGAACACAGCAACAAGAGGAAACAGAAAAGGAGAAAAATATGATTGATAAAAATAAACACAAAAACACACAAAGAATAGAATTGAATAAAATATCCTTTATTGTCCCACAAAAGGGAAATTCAAGTGTAAAAGCAGCAAAGAAACACAGTAACAATAAATTAGAGATATGTTGTGCAGTTAATAGTTTTCATACATTTCATCTACTTTTTTAAAAAAGCAGCAAGTTTTCCAGTTGAAGTCGATAAAGAGAAATAATCAGCTGACTGATTTCTGGACAACTGATTGGTCGACCTCTAAAGGTCACAGCTGAAAGCAACAAACAATGACAGCAAAGAACGAGCAAAGAGAGCTAAATACGGATTTATAGCAACATTTGATACTAATATCTCTAATCAATGGTTTTCTAGGGTGAAACCAGAAGTTTACATACACCTTTCCCACAGTCTGAGGTCAAATCAGACCAAACTTCTTGTTTTAAGATAAATTCTACGTTAAATAGAAATATCTCATTTATTTCCATTTGCTAAACCTGTCAGAAGTTCAGAAGTTTCTAAAGCCATGACATCATCATCTGGGCTTCCCCTCATTGCTTAAAGGTGAGGAATGATGCTTCCTTGAACAAGTTAGGATAAGCTTATGGCCTAAACAAAACATGTTCATGACATCTTCTGCACAAAATCATTCCTGGGCGGTTTTTAGTCTGAACACGTCTGACTATTTTAGATATCTTAGGGTGTCTTGTCCCTTTAGATCCAAATAATCTGCTGCAAGCACACACCCTACCCCCAACTCAACGTTTACACTCGCACATGAAAAATGGCTAGAGACCGATTTGCAATATTCAACTATACATCTTGGAAAAGCATAAGTTGAGCCTCCTGCACAACCAACAAGAATTTAGAATTTTGGTTTCTGTATGGCAAGTCAACAACAAAACACTTGTACTCTCCAGCAACCATTGTACAAAACCAGCAGAACAAAAGTGCTGGAGCTCTGCTTAGGTTGCTAGGTAACAGGGCTGGTGTTGCTAGGTAACTGCGCAATTTGAAACGCATAATTTTCCAAAAAACATCAAGTTATTGCCAAAAAGGTCTAGGATCCAAAATGGAAGCATAAAAACATTCAGAGTGAATTTTACTCAACAGAAACTCTTTAAAGAGAGGGTAATCCCTCTGTGTGTGTAAGGATTAATAAATAAATCTCTGACATATTCTGGCTCTTATTAGTGTGGCTTTCTGCAAACAGAATAACTCCAGCTGAACAAGTTTTAGTGTTGACTGAAGACTAAAACTTAAATGAAATCAGACTTCAAGTTGAAGACTGATTTAAATTCAAATTGTGAATAAAACCATGAATTTGAACTTCTGGTATCGGCAGTGTTAGCAGTTATTTAACTCTACTTCATGTTTTGCTGATATTCATGCGACACAAAGCCAATAAATCTACAATGAAAAAGATCCAGTAGTTAGAAAGATCAGACCTGAACCGTCACCTGCAGGAAGTGACATCATACTGAACGATTGTGGACGGACATCATCTCCTTTGTAAACAAATAAACTCAAAGAGAAAACCAGCCTGCGAAGGAAAACCACAAGCAAACTGCAAACCTGCACTGAGGCATGTGTGAGCGTTCAGTCTCCTCTCTTCTTCTCTGGAGGTGATTTGATGCCAAAACAGGAAGAGACTTTTTCCTCTACTGGGTCTGGAGGCGGAGACACACGCTGCACCATCTCACTTCCTCTTCTGGGTAAAGGTATCCCAGCAACAGCCAATCAGCAGGCAGGTAGCTGGAACCCTATCTACAGGCTTTTCAAGAACCTCATTGACTACTAAAGCGTTTTTCACGAGAAATGTGCGAGCAGAGACTGAATGCCGGTTCTCTGGTTTCACTTTAAGCTAGCTTAGAAAGTTCAGGGATGTTTCACAGCCGATCAGAAAGAAAAGATTTTAGGCTTTTTATCAGTTTAATTGTCCTAGAAGTTACTTCTATAAGCAATAATATTTCTGTTTTCAACTAATATAATGTTAATGATGCAAGAACACTTTCTCAAAGATCAAAAAACTTTAACTTCTAATGAACATTTAACTGGAAGACATTTTGAATATCCAAAATAAATAAACAAAATAACAAATAAAATGTGTTTTTGCAGAGTGGAAGGGATCAGCATGACATCAGCGCAGCGGTGAAATGTGAAGTTTACCTGAGCTTCAGGGAGCAGCGAGGCTCTTTGGACCGGAGGAGATCTCTGATGGAGAACGACGTGAAACCCAAACAGTTTCTCTGAAAGAAAAACAACAAAATGTTTCCCAACATTAATGATAAAATGTGCTTAAAGTTGCAAACATACAATCAGTTTACTGGTTATCTCTGCTCTGCTCTTCGTTTTAGAGTCAAAAGAAGACATGATGGCTTTGGAAAATAAATCTGTAGCATTAATAATTTGGTCGCCAGGCTGCTGGACGCCATATTTACCTCAGAGTTACAGAGAATCGACTTTATTATCACAGCAATGACCCAAAAACCATCGGCTGATCTCAGGCTGCGCTGCTCAGTCTGATCAGGATTTATTCACCTGCTGCATTCCTGGAAGTGAAACTGACAGCTTGGCCTATTTTCTGATTAATTCAGCCTTTAATGACATGGCCAGTAGGGGGCGCCTGATAGAGAATTGAAAACATAATCCCAGATGATCATTTGAAGCAGAAAAAATAAAATGAGACGTTACTATCGCTGTTGAAGATTATGTCCAACAGAACCGCACCGTTGATCCCAAAACGCTCACTATTCAAAAACATTAAGAGCAAAACAATCTTCTAGCAGAAAGTCACTTTTATTTTGCTTTGAGCAAGAGATCAACGGCCGAAACAGCAAAAAGGAGAAAAATGCTCAGAATTATTGAAGGAAAAAAATAATACACATTTAAATGAAGTCGGTTTCAGCATTTTTACTATTGAGGACTCTAGCCTCTATATACGGTGCATCTGCACCATTTACAGAGCCACACCACAAACCGACGGCCATCTTTAATAAAAAGAGTCGAGCAAAGTCCAAACTCCCCACAACTGAAGTCACTGAGCTGCTGTGAGGATAATCAGCAGCTCAGGGGATTAAAGCTCTCAAATCAGGCGACACAGTCGACAGAAAATCACAACACTGAAGTGAAGGGAAACAGAAAAGTCCCAGAAAAGGTTTATTAAAGTTGTTACAACCTGAGATTAAGATGCTTTATCAAACACGAAGGAGAAGAGTTAAAGAGGAAAGACTTTGGCTCTCAAAACATGATGAAACATGTTGAATTTGTTTTTACATTCATTTGAGTTTAGCACAAGCTAACAACATGCTACTTTTTCTTGTGATACTAACAAGTCCAGCTGGTTCCCAGTGGAGAATCTCAAAGACTTTGGTTTGGGAACATCTTTGGCAGAGATGGGCACCATGAACTAAAATGCTAGCTATGCTAATCCTAAATCACTTAAACATCAATTCTGATATCGCTAAGGTGCTATAGCATCATGGTATTTAATGGAAGCTAATGCTAAGGCATTAAATTTAATCCTGCTGACGTCCACCATGCGTCACTACATACTATATCGCCCTCAACAGGTTCACACTTGTTACTGCAAACCTAAATTCAGGAAGTGATTCTTTGTAACAAATCTTTCACTCAGACTTTTCGTTTTATTGTTGTTGAGTTTTGTTAGCTCTGCTGCTAATTTTGGCTAACTGCCCACGGTAGAGCTTCGGCCAGAAAGCACACAGGACACTTCAAAATAAGAGCATGAGACAATAATCAAAACATCACCAGAGGTGTAAACTGAAAGTTTACAAAACAGCCAAGAAAATTAGCAATACTTAGCATCACTTAAACCAGATGTTTTTGATCAATTTTAGCAGAAAATCTGCGATAAACTCACAATTATGGATTATTTTAGAGAATTTCAGCGATCGCAGATTCAAAAAAATGAATGTATATGAACCCAAACAAAAAGGTTCAGGAAGAAAGGAGAGCAAATATTTCTCACCTGCCCTGAAAAAACCTCAACACTCTTAAAAAATACAAGTTGAAAAAATATTTAAATATATATTGTCATAAGTGAACAAATCTGCCAACAAAACTAGTTTATTTTAAATAAATATTAAAGAATTAATAAAAACAAGCTCCTGTTTCTTTCTTCAAAGTTACTTGGAAGTTATTTTTATCTTATTTCAGGTGAACTAAAATGACTGGCACTAGAAACTAAACAAAAATACTTGGTAAAATGTTATAATTTTGCAGTCAATCTCCTCAGACTCAGTTTTTTTTATTCATTTATTCCAACATTTTCTTCCCTAAAACATGAAAATGTTCCAGTTTGTCAGAATGCTGCAGTTTAATTTCCTTTCACCTCTTCAGGTTTTTAACTGATGAGTATAAAAACAAGCCTGGATCTGACCGACGCGTTCAGAGAGTCTTACAAACTTAAAAAAATTCCCTGCAGCGCTGTTTCTGCATGCTAAAGAAATCCAAACTGTTGCCTCATTTCCTCGCTGCGGCTCGGCGTTGATGCAACCAGAAGCCGACGTGCAACGACACGCAGAGGCAACGTTTCTCAATGAGTTCCCGGCCAAACAAGAGGCTTTCGGGATTACGCGTTAATCCTCATCAAACCTAGAAACACGACACACACTGGACGCCACAGCTGGGTGCTAAACGCCGCTTCACACTTCATTCAAAACAAACTCCGTCTGCAGGGGGAATCCAGATAAATGGGATCAACAGGAAACATTACCTCGTTTCTAGAGCAAATATTAACTTACAAATAACTTTTCAGTAAAATATAGGAGCTTTTTAGAGTAAATAATTCCTTAATATTGATTAATAAGTTCTAGTTCCAATGTCAGATTCATTCGATATTTTTCCTGTGTTGTAAATGAAATAACCTGCCAATGGATATACTACCTGTTCATCAATTTTAAGGAAGTATTTACTTAAAACAAGCTTCTATTTATTGCTAAAAAGTCACTTATCAGGTAGTTTCATTTAATTTCCAGTGTACCAAGACATTTGCTTTAGAAACTGGACGAGAATAGTTGGTCCAATTTAGTGTTTTTGCAGTGAAAACATAAATCAAAAACGCTCAAGGGATAATTTTATAGTCGATTTAACACAATAATTTAATACAGGAAGCATCAAGCAGACAAGGACTGAAAAATATTTAGATAAAAGGTTAAAAACTGGTAGTAAATGTGTAAATAAAGGTGTGATTTGGGGCAGAAAGATGATATATTAACAGTAGATTTGAGTCTTGAACAGGTTCCTAAAGGAAACCATCCAGGATTAGAGGAAAAAGTAGATTTTAAATAAACAGGCAACCAGTTTAATTAGATGAAGCAGAAAACATCTGGATTGTTATTAAATCATAAAAACATGTGTAATGTTACAATTCCCACTAAATCTGTGAGGATCTGATGCTTTTTGTTTAACTTTTCTAATCTCCACTATAAAGTTAAAGAGGATCTACGAATCAAAATTCACTTTCTGCACATTTTTTGTGCGTCGACTGCTTGTGAAAAACAGCACAAGCGCTTTGAGTTTATGTTTTTGGTGTCTGGAAAACGAGCCGTTTCAAAATCCTTCCGACTGTTAGCTCACATTTGCAAAAAGATGCTCAACTGCACATCTGGTTGCAGCCATTTTCACATGGTGGCGTGTTCAGCTCATTTGGATTTAAAGCGCTAAAACAGCTGACCTGACTGAAAGCTCGTGATCTGAGAATGATTTTGTGAACATGTTTTGTGTAGACCTGCTCTAACCCGTTAAAGGAAACATAACAGGTGACCTTTAACCTCGATGTGTCGCCGTTTGGACGCTGATCAGACCCAAAGCTTTAAATCAGCTCATGTAAATAATGTATCTCCTTCCTTCTACTGAACCAAAAAACTTCAAACTGGAAGTTACTATCCGTGACGTTAAAGTTAGATGTGTCCCAATCCATGGTTGGCATGGTAACCAAACCCTAAACTGGAGTCTGTGTGGCCTTCAGTAAAACACGTCCTAACTCTAAATAAAAGTGTTTTCTGGCTGAACGAGTAAACAGAGATGAAGGAGATGAAGTGCGCTCTGCTTGTGGTTTACAGACTGACGCCTCTGCACACTTCCTCCCTGCGTCCAGTGAGATTTTATCACCAAACTGTGAGAGAAATTCACATCTAAACATCAAACATTCATCGTCACCTACTTCTTCTATGGCTGTTTGTTCATCTAAATGTGGCTAAAGTTCGATTTAAAACAACACCTTCAATTAAAACTCAAGTTTCACACAATCCTACTCAGGTTTTCACTCAATATGGGGATGAATTTCAAATTAATTTGGGTTGAGATGAATATTTTCACACACATCCAGAGTTGAGAATAATCACAATCAATCACAAATATTCACGATTAATCGCGATTAATCATTTCAGCTCCAATTCAATCGCATTCATAACTTTACATGTCGGGTATTTTTCAGTTTTTTGATATTTCAGCTCCTCTCCTCCATGTTGTTTGTTTCCGCCGTGTAATGCCCTACCTGTCCAGCAGGGGAGCTGTCGTCTCTTGGAGGACGTAAACAGTCGGCGCAGGCCATCATCGCTCGCTGCATCTTGAGAACGTTTTATTTTTAGGGGAGTTTAAAGGTAAAGAGCTAGAGTAACTAGAGCTGCTGGATGTAGAATAATAAACAGATAAAAATAATCTACATTTGTCATCATTTTAAACATCATGTAGTAGAAAGCAGCTATTCTGCTGCTGCAATTTGTTTTTGACTAAATTTTGATCCATAATGTTGGTTTATTTTCAGTTTCTGTTCAAAAATATCAGTTTGAGGTTAAGAGATTAGGATCTAAATGCCAAATAAAAACGGCTTCACAGCAGGAATATAAAGCTGAGGCTCATTTCAGATTTCTGTTTCCTACCTGCACCATCAGTTTACTGACAGCTTTACTGTTAAAGTCAAACAGCAGCGGAGCGATGGAGGAGTTAAAAGATTAATCCTTCAGATTAGAATCGGCAAAAATTAAAAACAAAGAAGAAGAAGTTTCCACAAATCCAGACCAGAACAGGAACGACTTCAGCTGAAAAGTCAGATGTTTCTCCTCCTCACTCGCTCACTTTTTCCTCCTCCTGCCATTTCATCATAGCCAGAGGGATTAAAAAAAGAAAAAAAACACACACACCCCCAGGTGCATCATGGGAAAATATTTGGAGCTTAGAAAAGCTCCTGGCAGGAGAAACGAAGCTGAAAAACGGAAATTAACTCAGCTTGTTCTCCATTTTACACATCCATCCATCCATCCATCCATCCATCCATCCAATGTGTGTGTGTAGGTGTGTGTGTTTGTATGTGTGTGTGTGTTGGAGATTAATTTAGAGAGAAATCAAGTCAGTTTGTGCTGGTTTTACACGTCCTCATTATTAATCCTCTTATATACACACAAACACAGCTGTAGTAAACACACACACACACACACACACACACACTTACTGAGGACTGTGACCTTAAATCATCCTCTCTGTAAACTCTGACTTCCATCTTGCTGTGACGCTGCAGCTTGGAGTCGATGCTGCAGCAAACCGACGCTCGAAACTTGCCGTCCTCTGACCTCTGAAAATACGGCAAGCCAACAAGATTTTAATAACATTCCTATTATTTTATTTTAAAGTCTAAAACATACAGGAATGTGTGCGTGTGTGTGTGTGTGTGTGTGTACCTTGACTATCTGAGTGCTGCAGAGCTTCCTGACGTCGTAAGGGTCGACTGTAGAGACGTGTATTTTGACTCTGGTTGCCACGGCAACCGCAACTTGACACTCTGTTTTTATTTTTTAAGAAAAGAAAAGTAAAGTTAAGTCAGAGTTTTTTTATATAGCACATTTACAACAGCCTCAGTTGACAACAGCGCTTCACAACAAACAACGTCACAGGTCGATAAATTACAAAATGGATATAAAATTAAGTTTAGTAAAACTTATAAGACAAATATAAAATTGGCCGAGAGGCCAAAAGCTAATAGCATGAAAAGAAAAAGTTAGTTTGTTGGTTTCTTGATCTGATTTAAATCAACACGTACCAACATGAAGGAGCTGCTGAGACGAGTTAGCACCAGTCAGGGCGCCACCTTGTGGTTAAAGAACAACATGACGTCAGGTTTAAACTTAGCAAACTTTAATTTACTTCACTGATTCTGTATTTTTCCGGTACTTGATAAAGTCTTCTAACTGTTCTGATTATGTTTTTTGTGTTGCAGTCTGAATGTTTAATAAACAACCGTTTTCATCTAAGCTTCACAAAAACAAACACGGAGGAACAGATTAATTTTCAATCAAGTTTTAAGCACCAAATAGTTAAACATGTATAAATATATTGTCAACAAGGTTCTTTAAAAGTATGCGTACGATTTTAAATAGATGTTTGCATACAAATTAGACTGGAATAGAGAGTATTTGCTCATTTTTAGCAAGGAAATGCAAAAAACAAATTCCCCTATGGCCACTAGGGGGCTCTGTGGTTTTACAAACTAAAACGGGGGAACATTTCAGATGCTGAACAACGGAGGTGAGAACAGAAACTTACGATCAGTTGCAGGATTTTCCAGGTTGTTATTCCGCTCACCGCGCGGCGTGCGGCCGTCCATCAGGTTGACGAATCCTCGCCTCAACGAATTCATGATGGCGGAACGATGAGCGCTCCTGAAATCAGACAGGAAAACCGTAATTTAATCTGCCTCAGACTATATTTAGTTAAGGTTATTTAAAATATTTGGATGTTTTTTTAATCATTGTGTCACTCAGTTACATTTACTTGAGTAACTTTTAGGAGTATTTCTACTACGCTGTACTTTAAGTAATTTTATTATGAAGTATTTCTTCTCTTACTTGAGTAAAATTTCTGGATTTTCTTCCCACTGAATGAAAAACAAACATGTTTTAACCAAAACATCACCAGACTCAGACACAGTTTCTGTTTAAGTTTTATAAAATATTTTATTGAAAGAAACTGATTTGGAAAAAATTATCTTTTGATTGATTTTGTTATTTTTTGTTTCTTATATGAATTATTGTCCTTTCTGACCTTAAAATATCAAAATGTCCATTTAACTTTATATCTTTGTTTATCTGATGGTGTAACTTTTTAAACATTAAATGATCATTTGATCAGCTACTCAGGACTTCAGTCAACTTTTTACCAAATACTTTTTTATTCTTTAGTAGTTTCTTGGACGGCTGCTTTTTACTTTCATTTGAGTAAAAATATGTCAAAGTATTGCTACTGTTGCCCTCAAGTGAGATGTTGAAATTTGGTGCTAAAATTGTGTGTTGGGTGTAAAATAAAGTTCCTGAAACGGTTCTCTTATCATAAAGTGAAGAGTAAACATTTTATCAGCAGGAAACAGGCTGACTAAAATAGTAAAACTTTAAGATAATATTTTCCAGAAAGTTCAGAGCATTTATCATGTTGTTTATAATTTGTCATAAAATTTTGGAGTTTCGATTAATTTCACTAAACTGACAGTTTGATCAGAAATGTTGCTTTTGCTATTTTCCCCAAAGCTTAGAAAATTTATTAGTTTAGTTAACAGAATCTAACTGAATGATTTCATGACTGTATGAAATACTTTAATCTCCATGGCAACCGTTCAGCTGTTCAAAACGCCTGGGTGGATGTAGCTCCGCCTTAAAAGACGCAGCTCCTCCCCCACTCAGCTCCTTCAGACTAGCCAGCAGCAATTAGCAAACACCTGGTGGAACTGCTGAACTCCAGAGACGTTTTTACTTCTCTGGTAGAAACGTTGCTAAAGGGTTTTTAATAGAGGAGCCATGTTGGGGTAACTTCCTGAAGGCGGAGCTTCAGAAAGAGCGGGAGATTCTTAAAGAGACAGAGGCCCAAGTTAAACTTTTTCTAAGTCACATCTGATATATTTAGCATTTTTTAACAACTGAAGGCAACACAGTTACTTGACTTTGTTATAAAATGTCTCTATATGGCTGGAAAACACATCATGCTGCCCCTTTAAGACAGAAAGTATTTAGTAAACAGTATTTGTTTTCATTAACCGGGCTTTTTATTTTTATTTTTTTACTACGTCAGTAAATACTCATGTAAATAAGGTGAGTATTTTTAAAGTGTAAGCCATTTCCTGTTCTTGTTGCTGAGAATAAATCATTTTTTATTTAAATGAGAATGCACCATTTATACGAACATCAGGCTGTTTTGGGTTAGTAAAATGTTTAATTTATAATTGATAGAAAAAAAATATAGAATAGATTTATTCAGTCAGGTTTCTGCTTCCAGCTCAGTGGTTCTGGTAAACATGGTTCCTCTGGTTTAGTTTTGTTCTGTTTTATTTACTCACAATCAGAACTCTGCCATCTTCTGGAAGCTTCCTGACATTACAGCTCTCCCCCGTCTCTCCAGCCTGTAAAAAGTTTAGAGACAAACATCAAGCTGGATTAGAGTTCAGAGTTTTGCTTTTGTTTGAATTAATCTGGTCTTTTATTCAGGAAGTCAGCTCATTTTGGACAGCTGGGATTTTCCAGGAATTTAGGCTGGACTGAGTCACAAGATGAAAACAGATGGAAAAGTAAAGAAGGGAAATTAAAGAGGAAAGCAACAATAAAAACCTTTCTTTCTTCATCCGATCAGAAACTTTTGATTCTATGAATCTGACTGACAAACAGAACTGAAAAAACTTCCTGGTGTGTCGACTAGAACAAAGATTACAAGTTTATTTACCATTAAATGAGAATATGGAGTAAATCTGGACAATCTGCTGAGAATCAGAGCCTGAAGGAGATTTAATCCAGCAAATGAAGGTCAATAAAATATTTTATTTATAGTTTTTTGTATACTTGTTGCTCCTTAGTGTTTACAGATTTTTAAAAATTGGCCATTTTTATTAAATTTGACTGAAACATGTCAGACTTTAGCAGGAACAGAGGAAGACGTAAAAAAAACTGCAATTCAGTCAGAATTTTTTAAAAAATACAATAAAAAAAATACAATATTAATGTTACGTTTTTATTTATTTATTTTTATTTTTTCCTTTTTTTTGCATTATTCTATAATCCATATTTCAAACATTGTAATCTTTCTCTGTGTATTGTTTATTACACAGATGTGCCATTTAATTCTTAAGTATTGAATTGTGAGGATATGTTTTGTAAAATTTGCTTCCTTGTGACTCAATAAAGACAAAAATAAAAATAAACTAAAGCAAATCACAAATTAAAATAAATAAAAGTCATAAAGAAATAACAAAAATCAAAACTTAATAGAAAATAACAATTTGAATCAATAAATCACATTAAATTAGGACTGAAACTAACACAATAGATGCAAATTAAATAATAATTTGACTATAAGACATCAGGACAGAGTGAATCAGAATAAAATTCAGTCATAATAGACTAGATATATAAGAATATAATCAGATAAAGAGTAAAATAAACAAGAAAACAGATGAGAGAATAAAATCATCAGAACAGAATCTATTTGATGAACAGAGTAACGATGAATAGATCAGAATAAAGTAGAATGTGTTTCCCCTTCATGGCCGACCTGCAGCAGCGTTTCCAGATGTTTCCAGATGTTTCCTCTGTGGGTCCGAACATCAGCTGATGAAGGTTCCCCCTCATCTTCCTCACCGCTCCACCATCATCACAGGCCTGAAACGGAGAAATCTGCATAAACACTTATTTACATAAAATAGAGAGAAAGAGACGTATGGCAGCTAAAGTTCCTCATTTTCATATCCTGCAAAAACAGAAAGCTTTACCAAGTAATTTTAGTCTAGTTTCTACTGCAAATATGTTAAAATAAGACAAAACTAACAAGTAACTCTTCAGAAAAATATAGAAGCTTCTTTTAAGTCAATATTTCCTTAATATTGATGGAAAATGACAAGTTTCCCTAAAGGAACAAACAAAAGGAATCTGATGAAAAGGAATTTTCTGCAAGCTATAAAAACATAAGTAAATTAAAAACGTTGCGAGACTTTTTAAACAATATCTGCAATAATAATAAAATAACTACCATAACTGAAATGAACCAATGGTAAGTCATTTTTAAAATATGCACCTGTTTTTATATTTGTGTCCCATTTAAATAAATTGAAAAAAGTTTTCTAAAACTTTGAACTACTTTCATAAACTTAAACTTTGAAACGAAATTCTAAGTTTTCTGCCACAGAACAAACCCAAGGTGAAATACCACAGAACAAACCCAAGGTGAAACACCTGCATTACTATGTTATAAATGTTAATGCACACATCAACATTTAAAGGTTTTATACCTACTAACCTATCAGATGTTTTAGCCAAATGTAATAAACTGACTCTCTATTCGTGACAGATACAGCAGCTGTTAATAGTTAATTTGTTGTCAAAACCAGGAAATCTAATCCCGAACCGTCCTAAACCTGATAAAAACCCACTTTGCATGACGTTAAATGTTCAAAATGTTACAATCTGACACTTATGAAGACTGATTTCAGTTACTCACCGGGTTTAAAAGTCGTTTTGAAGATGATAAACAAATTTATCCGCTATCTTTATGTTTGGACTTGAGACTGTAGTAAAAATAGAAAGTATCGCGAGAGTTGCCATTTCCTGGCTGAGCATTCTGGGTTCGAGCCACAAGATGGCGCGCTATTACAGAACTGTCGATTTCAAAATCAAAAGCTGTGGAAAAGAAGGCAGTAATCGACTGGTTTTGTATCGACCGATATTTATTTTATTAACTGCCTGGTTTTAAGATATTTTGTTTTTAAATAGCTTTGTATAGCTATATCAAACATGGCGACGGGCAGACATTTCGGTTTTCTGTTGTTTTTATTTTGTTTTGTTTTTTGCTCACTTATTCTGCATAACTCACCCCAATGAAATTCTTCTGGAATGCGCAGTTTGTTAATATGTTTGTTAAAATACATTACACTTTACAATGCAGCATTCAGGTAAAATAAGGGATCAAATTTCCAAAACATTATCCTTGTAACAAAGAACTATCAATATTTAAGGATCTGGATAAAAATATTACCTTTTGTCAATTTGTGTCAGGGACTAAAGTACATTTATTTTTGGCAAGGTCCTCCAGATCCCTCGCAAACTTCTGTTTTCTTAGATTTCCATTAAAGGTAAGAAGAAATAACATTGCTGCATCAAAGTTTAAAGTTTATTTTTGTTTAATAATTTCATTTGCTACTGTTTCTGTGTATTATTGTTTAATTTTGTGGTGATATCAGTTTGTCTTTTAATTTGTCTTTGTAACAAAAGACAAATGAAGCGTTTTGAAGAATAAAAAGAAGACAAAAACCAAACGCACCGCTTATAACCTGCGAACATCACCGCCCCTCCGGTGAACCCAGGAGAATAAACCGAACACTCCGTCCAACAAACAAACCGTTCAGAAGACACTTCCGGGAGATGTGTTGGACGCTTTTTCGCCACTTTTAGTCTTAACCCTAACTTTTTAGATAAACTTTGTCATAGTTTTACTAAATAAAAAGTTAACAAAGACGCAGGAATAACCCGATACAGAGAAAGTTGAAGACAAGAGGAAGAAAATAAGGAGGAGTCACTTTTTCTTACAGGTAAAAAAAGAAAAAAAAAGCTCGTAGGTGTGTTGTCGACTGTTTGTTTGTGGTTTTGCTTTAATGTCACAAAGAGGATTTTTTTTAACGGTCATAACGGTCAACCTACCGCTGCTAAAGCTCAGTTTTCTGTGAATTTGTGAAGTAAAGTTTGTGGGGAAGTAAAGTTCGGGGAATCTTTGAAACGAACACACCCATCAGGGAAACTGAACTCAAACTGTTTTTATGCTTCATTCAAATATACTGGCAAAGTTTTAATGTCTTTAAATCTTATTTCTGCCTGTCTTACTGAGTCTTATTATGTATATTTTAGCAGATTTGTCTAAATGTAATCTGTGGAGCTTAAATGTTGCAAAACTATTGTAAAAAGTAGCCAAAAACCTTAAAAATACTGGAGATTATTTTATAGATACAAGGAAGTCTGGATGATTGAAGGACAATATAAGGAAATGAAGGGTTGATTCAAGACCTCTGCATAATGCTCCTTATATAGTAACCTTCTGCTCTGCATGTTGTGGTTTTAAAGTGTCATATTTTAATAAATAAACAAAAACTCTGAGAGGAAGTAGCAAAGATCTTCCTTATCATAAACAGAAGTAGATAAAATACCTGCTGGGCTCAGTTTGTTCCTGTCATGGTTTTATGCTGCAACCTAAAGTTTCAACACACAGTTGCTCAATAACAGTAGATGTGATCAATTGGGTCAAAGGTCAGCGTTATGAGTTATCAAAGATGAGATCTGTGCACTTTGTACTCAGCCTATATAAGGTGTTTATTAGCAGAGACAGGAGGTGCAGACGTGAGCCCAAATCATCGAGGCAAAAGTATTTATGGGCCATAAAATTAAAATAAAGTAGTCTGATTTTTGTTTTACTCTTTGTAAAGAAAAATCCGCATAGATCCAAAATTTACAAAGGATTTTTAATGTTTGCTGTGTTTAAAAAAAAAAAAAAAGGCATTAAGGCATTATTTTCATTCTTTCAGGTTTGGTTAAACTAATTTATCTTGTTATAAAAGCAGGATTTGGGTCACTTTTTTTAAAAAACGCCTGTTATATTTAGCTATATTTAACAAATTATAAAATAGTTGATTTGAGTGAAGCAAAGTCTGATTTTCAGTAAAAGTCTCTGGGTCAACGTGGATCGAATTATAAAAGTTTGTAAGAAAATGTCAGCAGAAAGTCACTCCGAGGGCCACAAATGGCCCCCGCACCACATGTTGGACACCCATGGTGCAGACGTTACTTCAGTCCTGCTCAAACCCTGCAGTTATGAGGTTTGAGCATCATAACTGCAGGGTTTTGTGGCCTCTGCTGACTCACAGCGTTTAGCAGCTTAAAGCCATTAGACGGTTTTATGGATAAAGATGTTGATGTAATGTCCTTTTGAACCACCAGAGGGAGACATAATATGATGTTTGAGAGAAATTAATGAGACAGATGGAAATGGAACAGAAATGAGGTAAATAATTTAAACCTGAATGAGTCAGTTTATTGACTTGATTAAAATATAATCTAAAAACAAACCAGTGCTGCTGATGTCTTGTTTTTACAAATTGTTCTTGAAGCAAAACTTGTGCATCCATTAATTCACATTTATTGTCACATATTCTAATCTTTATTTGGTAAATAAAGGAGTTACAGATTAGAAATTAAAGTTGGTTGAAGTTTCTCCTGATGCCTTAAAGCAGTAAAATGACTGAAATTCTGATCTCATAAGTCGGTTTATTGTTTTTGATTTGTTAAACTAAATCTTGTTTTTAAGCAGATGATATTTTATTTAAGGCATTTTACAGAGGAGACAGACAATAACAGACCTTTAATTATAAGTCTTTAATTAAAAGTTTTAAACTTTGAGCTGAATTTTTTTCTCTTTAGACTTTAAGAAGATGATGGAAGCTTCGGAGGAGAACAGAGACGTTGCTGCGGCGTCCAACACCACAGAAGAAGAAGAAACGCCTCCAGAGGAGCGACGTCATGACGATGTGGACTTAAAGGTGAGACCAGAGTTTGGACTAATGAGACGGAGCGTTTTTATGTCCGTTTCCAGGGAACAGAATTTGATGTGACCTTTGCATCAGGGCTGGTTCTGCGTCATCACGCCTCCCTCCGTCTCCTTCATGCGACGCAGCAGCGCTGAGTCTTTCTGCTGTTGTGAGGACCGACCTCACCCTCCTGTGTTTCTGCTGCAGAATCTAACGCACCAACATCTGTGTCACCTGGCTGTTCCTGTGACCTCTGACCTCTCTGACCCCAAGCTAATGGCAGCAGAGAGTTACATCCAATATGGCAGCCCTGATGGGTTTTGATCCGGGCTAACTTGATTGGTTAGCTTTGTGACCCTTGAACTTCTTACTGCTGGGGCCGTGATGCATTCAGGAACAGTTTGAAATTAGAGTTTAGAGAATAATTAATATTAATCTCAAATATTTTTGTTTTATTTTGGCTTCATTATTTTCGTTTTAACAAACTCTGAGTAACAGCAGTAATATTCAGCTAACCGGAGTAGCTTAGCTTCATCTAATATGGACGACAGTCATGGCCGCCCCCCGGGGTGTAAAGGTCACACAGACAGTGGGAAGCCTTGAGGTGACAGCTGAGGACTAGAACAGTGGAGAAATGTGGATTTATAGCTGAAAATGGTTGTTCATTTTTTCTGACATCTAATATTTCCTTTACAGAATTAGTTTTCATGTTTTTCTTGTTAATACTCAGTAATTCAGTGCAGTGGCTAGTTGTTTTGTTTTTAACCTGTAACATTATTTAATGTTGAGTAAATAAACTTGAATTGAATACTTCAAAATAATGTTCCACTTTTTGTTGTTTTTGCCATAAAAATCCCATAAAATGTGTTGAACTTTGTAGCAGGACTAAGTGAAAGTTTAATGTGTGAATAAATTGTTTTCTCTCCCTGCAGGAAACAAACAGTAACTCCAACCACACTAGTGAAGTCGCCACTGACAGGTCGACGAAGGCAGCAGCAGCGGTCGCCGTGGAAACGGACGAAAGCCAAGGTAAAAGGTTATTTTTTGGGGTTTTTTGTTTTGTGGTTGCTGCTTTGGGTTCAAATAGTCTTTTCTTGAATAGTTTTTGTGTATTTATTTTGGATATTAAAAATGTCTTCCAGTTCTAAATGTCCATTAGAATTTAAAGTTTTGATAACGTGTTATTGCATTATTATACTATTACCATGATGTTACTGGAAAATGGTCTCAAAACATCAATATTATTGTTTATTGCAGCAACTTCTGGGACAATTTATTGTCCAGCTAAATTTATAATGCCAGCATATATGCAAATACAAATATTGATTCAGTAATTGTTTTAATTTATCATCCGATTAATTGATTTAATATTTATTGTGACAGGCGCGGTCATGACATAAGAATTTTAAAAATATGTAAGAAAAATAAGAAATAAGAAGGAGAACTGATTTCTCCTTTCCTCCAGAGGTGACTGTCACTCCCCAGAAACCAAACGGGGGGCCTGTGGTCATCGAAGCCAGCAACAAGAACCTGGCCAGCGAGAAGCTGCAGCGAGTCCGCAAGTGGAGCATCAGCAAATACAAGGTGGGCGGAGCCTAACCCAGCAGCCTCGCTCACGGCTGCCGGATCTGACGGCGCTGTCTGTGCCGCCGCAGTTCACCCGGCAGGCTCTGGCCGAGCGGATGGGCCGCGGCTCCCGGACGGTGGACCTGGACCTGGAGCCGCGCCTGGAGCTGCTCAGAGACGACCGGCAGCGCTACGACCACATGACCAAGCTGGCTCAGACGCTGGCCAATCAGTTCGCCCAGTTCTCCGTCACCCAGAAGACGATGGCCGACGCCTTCACCGAGCTCAGCTTCAAAACCAAGAACCTCCACGTGAGTCCTGAGGAAATCCACTGGATCCACAGCAAACTGCTGGCTTTCTGCTTGCTTTACTCTTAGGCTGTTTTCACACCTGACAGTCCAGTAGAGTCGGCTTGATTTGGGACCAAAAGGGCAACATTTGTTACATTTTCAGCTGGTGTGGTTCTCTTTCACACTGCACCGAGTGAAATAATCCAAACTTACTGAAAAACATGTTCCCCTCCTCGCCCGTAGGGGCGCTGCACCAAGAACTACTGAAGGAAACGACTCAGAAACCTCTGAAGAAAACGCTTGCTATGTTTCTGTTCAACTGTTTGAAATGTGTAAAAAAGGAAAATCAACCTTTATTGGTGGGGAAACGACATCAAGCAAACAAAAAAATCTTTTTTTGAATTTTACCATTTCCATCAACCTGATGTAACCGCAGCTACTGAGCCAAACGTCCTGCTTCACGAAATGTAAACAAAAACAGACTAGAGTCTGATTTTAGCAGCTGTAGGATTTGACTTTGGTAAAAGACACTGAATCATTTCTCCCACTAGCGTTAGACTCGTGTTTGGTTGGTTGTATTTACCCAGAATGCCATGCTCTGCAGTCTTCTTCCTGCTTTTAGAGCGGTCTCTGGTAGATAAACTGAAACCGCACCAGAGTTCACTTCAACCGAATCAAGACTGAGATCAGAGTTCACTTTTTTGATTATTCATTCCTCCCCGAACAAACCGAACTTTCTAGACAAACAAACTAGAGTTCAGTTTTAGCCTGGCTCAACCCTGGTGTGAAGCCCCTGTAATACGTCAGCCTTGTTTGTTTCATATTGTATCATATCAGACGTCGTATCATCCCGTTGTGACCGCAGGTGGAGTTCGACATGAACGCTGAGGCTCAAAAGTTTCTGTCGAAGAGCACAGAGACCCTGCAGTCGGCCATCAGCGCCTTCACCTCCGACATGAACACTCTGGTGAACAAAACCATCGAGGACACCATGATCAACGCCAAGCAGTACGAGGCTGCCAGGTCGGTGCAGCGCATAACTCCACAGAGCTGCAGGGGGCGCTGTAGGGTTGAGACCTGGTAACAGGTCTTCATGTTTACCCCTCTGGTGTCCAGGATCGAGTATGATGCGTACCGAGTGGACCTGGAGGAGCTGAACATGGGCCCACGGGACGACACCACCCTGCCGAAGCTGGAGCAGGCCCAGAAAACCTTCCAGGGCCAGAGGGAGCGGTACGAGAAGGTCCGGGACGACCTGTCCGTCAAAGTTAAGCTGCTGGAGGACAACAGGGTGAGACAGAGCGCAAGGTTCTGTTCATGATGCAAGTTACACAACCAACAACTCAGAACTTTAAAGGAGGCCCATTAAGTTCCCTTGAACAGGTTGTATAAAACCTGTTTGTTAGGTTTTTTAAATATTATGTTTATTAGATATTTTGAAAATTTATACAGAAAAGAAAAAGAACTATAACAGGACAAAACTTATACAGCACAGATACAGATGTACATGCCTCCTGTACATCCCTTTACAGGAGGCATGTACATAAATTACAGCAATTATATGAGAAAAGTGACCAATTTATATATAAACTGAAAGATTTACATCATTTGGGTTCATATTGGCTTTTTTGATTGTGAAATATTCAAGAACACATTCCCATCTTTTTTTTAAAAGCATAGAGTTTCCCATTCAGACAGAATCCGATAGAAATTGTTACTTTTTTTTGCAATTGTTACTTTTTGTTACTTTTTTAGATAAAATTTCATTCTGCTCAGTTCTGCCTGTGTTGAGCAGAATGAGCTGTCTTAGTGCTCTGTCACTTTAAATCCAAATGACCTGCTGCTGGCCACGCCCCCCTCCCCACCCAACTGAATGTTTACACTCATACCTGAAAATGGCTACAAACTGATGTGCAATTATAAAACCATACAACTTTGAAAAGCATTAATAGAGCCTGCTGCACAACCAACAACAATGCAGGAAGTGGTTTCTGGATGGTAAGTTAACAACAAAACACTTGTCTTTTCCAGCAGCTGTTGTACAGCAATAAAACCAGCTGTCCAAACATGCTGGAGCTCAGCTTGGGTTGCTAGGTGATGAGCGGAATTCCGTGGAGGTTGCTAGGTAACAGACTTGGGTTGCTAGATGACATTACATTCCGAAAGTTTTTGAAACTGCTCATTTTTCAGACACTAAAATACATTACCATATTCCCAAAAATGATTGGATGTTTTTTTTTAATACTTGTCTGCTTTTAGAATCAGTAGAGACTCAAATGGAAGCACAAAAACGTGCAAATTTTGCATAATGGGATCCCTTTACAGACAGAACAGCAGCTGATTAACTGTGGCTTCGCTCTCTGCCTGCAGGTGAAAGTCCTCCACAACCAGCTGTGGCTGCTCCACAGCGCCGTCGCTGCTCACTGCTTGTCATGTCACAGTTTCCTGGAGAAAAACATGCAGGAGGCCGTTGCACACCTAAATGTCGCCAGCGCTGACGCCCCCTCCTGGCTGGAGGAGAGCTGACGAGCATCAGGATCAGTTTGAGTGACTTTAAGATGCGTTTGAAAGGTTTCTGTTCACTTTTTGCTCTAAAAGCTGGGAGTTAGAAGGACTGTAATTTATTTTGGGTGATGAAAGGGACATTTGGGTTTGATATGAAGTTATTCTGAAATGATTACTGTTTAAAAGTTTAATTTTTTGTTTTTGAATCACATATTTAATTGGAAGAAAACCAACAAACCCTCTTTGTTTCCTCGGCCTGGATTCAAGGCGTTGTTTGGTAAATCCGTTAAATCCTTTGAGAGGCGCTAAGCTTCTCTTTGAACTCTGAAAATCTGCTGCCGCTGCAGTCAGAAAGTCACAAAAGGTGCCTGAACGCCACGGCTGGAAAACAACTTCAGAGTGGATTAAGGACCTCAGTCCTCAGCCCACCAAAACCTCACACTTCTGTTTGCATTTCCTTTATTAGAAAACTAAACACTCAGGCAGCTCTCCGACTTTACAAGCTGGAAAACATCTTTCCTAATACATTTTCTTTATTCACCTCAGGAAAATCATTTTTAAGAGCTGAACCCAAATTCAGATGAGAAGCATAAGGTTTTTAAGTTTATAAAGATTCAGTAAACCTCCATTCTGACTCCAGACAGCTGAGGGAACGACGATCTGGCTTGTTCCCAGCAGCAGATTCAGCTTTAAAACCTTTTCCAGCTTTACAGGGACCAGTAGTTTGGATCAAGCCACATCCCAAATGCTGAGGTTTGTTTTGAACCTGAGTGTCAGTAGCGGTGAACCAAAGACTAAAATGTATTTTGTATTCATGTTGATGATGATGTCTTCTTTGTTAAAGTTTACCTTTCTTTAGCTTTTTATTTTATGTGATTAACAACCTGTTCTGTTGGTCGCATAACAGAAAAATCAGCAATTCTTTAATCTCTTTCTTTCTCTATCAACTAAATTAAATGTTTGCTGTAAATCTTCCAATCATGGTTTAATCTCAAGCTAACTAAATATTTGTGTTTGTTCACTTTCTTAAAGATGGTGGGATGAAAATGCTATTTCCTTCAAGTGACGTTTCATTCTTAGGCCAAACATTTTTAGATTTATTTAGCGACTCTTCAAGCACAACATTAATGAGACTTTGTGATTTATTTTATCCTTATCCATCAGGTTTAATAATAAACTAATACAACTTATTTTCTACAAGCCAAAAATGGAAACAGAAGATCACCGTATGCTGATGATGTTAAAGTTTTGGTAGCTTTGCGTTAACAGCAGGTTGAACTGTTTAAAGATAATTCAGTAACATTTTTCTCTCTACTAGCAGATTATATTACACCAACTAACTAAATATGGGAAAGTTTAGACTTTATCTTTCCTTAGCGGTGGTTAAAGACGCCTTCACTGGACGGAGACTCTTCTACGTTCTCAATAATTTATGAGAATCGTGGCCGGATCGCTGCAAACGTGGAAAACTTTAGACGATGTGGATGCTGCGATGCATTCAGTACTCTCCACACTGTGTTGCTTTGTTTGTGGCAGATACAACCGACCCAAACCGCACCGTTCTGCTCCTCCTTCAGTTGTAGGCCATTAGGTCAAGGGTTTGGTTTGGGGGAAGCTGCTGGCGTCACACAGCAGGGTCCATTGATTGGAGGACAAAGAAAACGTTGCTGATTGCGACAAAGACAGCAGATAGTCGTCACACTGGTATGACGAAACGTTAGTCGTTTGGGTTTAATTCCACCTGCCCAGTGAGAGTCGAACTGAAATGTTCTGGACCATAAAATAGCCGACCAAACCAGTCAGTACCGCTCAATGGAAAGGAGGCAACTGTGCCTTCATATCCAAAATGAAGCCTCAAATTCAAGAAAATCAAACCTCCCTAAAGAAGGTTTGTCCATGTTAAAAGCCTTGTGGATCTCTAACGCTCCATAAAACATAATTATGTTCCCAATATGTCCTTAACATGAAGTCCTCCGAGGCTCCTGAGTATCTCTAATGGTCAGCTACCTCACACCAAGAGATCTCCTTAATAATGAATCCTTAGGATTTTCTTATAATCCCCACAAAATCTCCACCAAGACTCTGCAAAGACCGACCATGTTTTAATGTTTTTGTCTCAGCTTGGTCTTCATCTTTACAGCTTTCTGCACTTTGTTCAGTTTAATCTGAACTCCAAAGTAAAATCCCAGTTTATTTCCAGGCTGTTGTTGTTGGAGGGAATAAGTGCAGTATTTGATTCATTAGAAGATTTCAGAGCGATTATCTGAGATATTCTTCAACACCAAATCTTTAAGTTGGGAGCAAATATGGACCAAAATGTCTCTATTAAATGACAAGTTATTGATTTATGTTAAAGATTTAATGAGTTATTTTGTTTCCTGATGTCAAACTATTATGTGCTTTAAGTGTTTCTTATGAATTTTCTGTTCTGTTTGCTCTTGTATCTATGAATGTATTTCTTTTTTTTCTGTCCTTCACCTCAAAAATAATCAAACTATGCAAATACTGTGGATCCTTGTGTGCAATAAAGTCCTAACTTTATTATGTTTAAGCTGCCAATATCTGACAAACAGCTGCCTTGAATAAATGACACCTTTATGGGAGAGATCTGTTTTAAGGTTTTAATTTTAGAATATGACCGGAAACCTTCCAGATTTAAACTGTTGTATTTTCAGGTAATAAAATCTTTATTTTGTGACTCCCAAAACTATTATGTTGATGTTTGACTTAATCAGTTTATATTCTTGTTTCAGTATTTAATTTTAAATTGATGTGGGATTGTTTTTCTTTTTCTTTTTTGTGACCTAAACTTTATAAAAGTTCATTATGAAGTAAAATGACATCATTTTCTTAAGATTAAGTGAAAAGGATGTTAGAATCTGCTGGAAATTAAGATTAATCAACATTCTTTGAGCAAAGGGTGAAAACTTTTTACCTTCTCTTCGAATCTGGTTATTGAAACATTTTTTTTTTCTGCATCAATAGCAGAGTTGGTGGTTTCCTGGGATGTGTCAGCATTTCAGCTACTCGCATCAAGCAAATTATCATGACAACCCTTATCTAGAAAGATTCACAGTTAGAGGTTAAAGTCTAGAAAATGTTAACCTTTTTTTTGCTATTATTGATAGAAAGTTGTGTTTAGCCTGTAAAATACACCAACAAATTACTGACAACATGTTTCTGTTGGATTTTGTGTTATTTTAACATGATTTGTTCAACTGATTGGTTTTTAGGTACTTTCCACTCTCATAGTTTGGATTTCACCTTCCTGTTTTTCTTTCACTTTTAAGTCCAGAGGCTCCTCTGTGAAGAAAACTTTAAGGTGTTTACAGGAAAAGGGGAAACTATTTTTTAAAAATAATCCTTACATTTTGGACCTTTGAAATGCTTTGGATCAAACATTTTTGATTTCTGCATTAGTTTGTCCATTTTAAAGAGGTGAATATATTTTAAAACGTGTGAAGTTTGAATCATGTTTTGCTTTAACATGATTTCCACTAAGTGATAAAATGAGAGTCTTTAAATTAAAGGTACTTTCAGGGGTGCGGTTTACCTGAAAAATGCTTCACTGTTTTGTGGATCTGAAAGTAATTTTGTTTTGTGACCGTTATCTGCGAATCAAAAATTATTTGCAGGATTTATTTTTTATTTTTTTTGCAACTATTTAAGGTTTAATGTCAATTTAGTGAACATTATGTTCTTTAAACAGTGTGTTGGTAATCAAGTGCTTCTAAAAATCAAATGAAGGCTTTTTAAGTATGAACAGAATCGGTGACAAAAGGCAGCCCTGGCGGAGTCCAACTCTCACCGGAAACGAGCCCGACTTACTGCCGGCATAAAAGACTCTGACACCGGTCCTACAGGGACCTGACAGCCCGTATCAACGAGCCCGGTACCCCATACTCCTGGAGAACCCCCCACAGGGCTCCCCGAGGGACACGGTCGAACGCCTTCTCCAAGTCCACAAAACACATGTAGACTGGTTGGGCGAACTCCCAGAACCCTCCAGGACCTAATGAGGGTGTAGAGCTGGTCCAGTGTTCCACAACCAGAACCAGAACCACACTGCTCTTCCTGAATCCGAGGTTCGACAATCCGACGGACCCTCCTCTCCAGAACCCCCGAATAGACCTTGCCAGGGAGGCTTAAGAGTGTGACTCCCCTATAATTGGAGCACACCCTCCGGTCCCCCTTTTTGAACAGGGGGACCACCACCCCTGTCTGCCAATCCAGGGGAACTGCCCCCGATGTCCATGCGATATTGCAGAGTCGCGTTAGCCAACACAATCCTACAACATCCAGAGCCTTGAGGAACTCCAGGCGATCTCATCCACCCCCGGGGCCCTGCCACCTCAGGCTCAGAAAAATTGGACTCCGCCAGGGCTGCCCTTTGTCACCGATTCTGTTCATTACTTTTATGGACAGAATTTCTAGGCGCAGCCAAGGTGTTGAGGGGATCCATTTTGGTGGCCTTAGGATTGCATCTCTGCTTTTTGTGGATGATGTGGTCCTTTTGGCTTCATCAGGTCGTGATCTGCAGCTCTCACTGGAGTGGTTCACAGCCGAGTGTGAAGCGGCTGGGATGGCGATCAGTGCCTCCAAATTCGAGGCCATGGTCTTGAGCCGGAAAAGGGTAGAGTGCCTTCTCCGGGTCAGGGGGGGTGTCCTGCCCCAAGTGGAGGAGTTCAAGTATCTCGGGATCTTGTTCATGAATGGGGGAAGGAGGGAGCGGGAGATCGACAGGCGGATTGGTGCAGCGTCTGCCGTCAAGCGGGCGCTGTACCGGTCCGTCGTGGTGAAGAGAGAGCTGAGTCACAAAGCGAAGCTCTCGATTAACCGGTCGATCTACGTTCCCACCCTCATCTATGGTCATGAGCTTTGGGTCGTGACCAAAAGAACGAGATCGCGGATACAAGCGGCCGAAATGGGTTTTCTCCGTAGGGTGGCTGGCCTCTCCCTTAGAGATAGGGTGAGAAGCTCAGTCATCCGGGAGGGACTCAGAGTAGAGCCGCTGCTCCTTCACGTCGAGAGGGGCCAGTTGAGGTGGCTCGGGCATCTGGTCAGGATGCCTCCTGGACGCCTCCCTGGTGAGGTGTTCCGGGCACGTCCCACCGGGAGGAGACCCCGGGGAAACCCAGGACACGCTGGAGGGACTATGTCTCTCGGCTGGCCTGGGAACGCCTTGGGATTCCTCCGGAGGAGCTGGTGGAAGTGGCTGGGGAGAGGGAAGTCTGGGCCTCCCTTCTGAAGCTGCTACCCCCGCGACCCGACCCCGGATAAGCGGAAGAAGATGGCTTTTTAAGTACATTTTAATTAAAAGTGACGAAAAATATGTTTAAATATGTGTCCATCAGTCTGTTGTCTAAACCCACCTATCCTATCTGGGTCACCTGAGAGGAAACAGGGTTCCTTTACGCAGACTGGATTTCAAAATGGCGGCACCCATAGCCACTGTTTACGGTACTTCTTACAAACATTGTTTTAAGCTTTAATTTCCATAAGCTAACACCACTTTAAGTTTATTGAATTTAGATGTGTAAGATTTACATATACCACTTATTTTAAACGCATTCTTACATGTGTGTCCTGTAAAAAATAAAATAAATAAAATGTTTCGGCGCGGCCATATTGAAACGGAAGTTAGATTTAAGCTAGGTTACAGTTAACGCATTGAAACGATCACGAGGGGGCGCACGAAACACGATGCAGGCCGACCTTACATTATTATTCAAGCCCTGGTCCATGTTTTCCATGAAAAAAAAATCATCTAATGAACCTCAAATAATCACACCGTCATCTTTCTTTCATTGTTTTAAAGCTTGGGACAAAAGGAGATTTCTATGAGTCATCACTGTAATCAGCAAAGCAGAATCTAAAAATCAAACAGCTAATATTGATGGGGTTTTTTAAATATTCATTAAAAACAGCAAAACAAAAATGCCTTTGAATTATATCAGTTTGTTTTAATTAAATTCAGGGTTTAAACAATAAAATGACATCAGTGTGCCATAGAGTTTGTCTTCCTTTATGCGGGAGATGAATGCAGTGATATTTATGTAAGGGTTTGGTCTGTTTGAGCCTGTGCTGCTTTAGAAACACACAATTATCCACCTGGCAACAACAACAAGCGGCGCTACTGTTTGTCAGTTTGAGTCTGTGAATGCTCTGCATGCAGGCTCATTTCCTTCAACAGCTCAATCTGAGAATGGAGCTTTACAAAGAGTGTCTCATTATAGAGAAAGTTCTGTTCAAAGTGACTAAATGGACTCAAAGAGAAAGAGTTTATGAAGCTGCCAAAAGTGTTAAAGCTTAAAATGTATTTGTTGTTTTTTGACCATTACGTGTTTTACATTAATGTGCCAAGCTTTTAGACAAATAGGTAGCTAATACCATGTTGTTCTGAGCTGAGATGGCTCAAAAATAGTAGAAAGTACTCCTGGGTCAGTGAATCTGCTCACACTGAGCCTGGCTCTGGTTCTATTGGGAGTTTCTTCCTGTTAAAAGGAAAGTTTTCCTTTATGCTGTCACTACATGCATATCAGTATGTGAAAAATACTTCTAGAAGTATTTTTACTGCACTCTACTTTTGAGTTTTACTTTAGTAATGCATACTTTCTTAATTTAGTTCCTAAAATACTAATATTTGCATTTTCTTCATTAACTGTTGTGTTTAACCGCTAAATGCTTTATTTTCTTCACTTTTTGTTGATTATAAACACATTTGTTTTTTGTTTAAACTTATCTGGACCGAACACACACGGGTGGCCGGGTCTGATAGAGCTAGACTCTAGCTCTATCTATCTCTAGCTGCTAGAGAGAGAGCGGGAGAGAGCGGGGGTTCCCTCCGCCTGAGCCAGCGCGCATGCGTGATTCCGTCGCTGTCAGCTTTTCTCCCCACGCGCTGGCAGGTCGGAATCAGACGGTTGGAGACTTTGGCAGCAAAACACAGACCGTGGACCCGGGAATCGGTATTTTTCCCTGTTTCTGGCTCGTTTGAAGGGTTAAAACCAGGAGACATTCATTCCGGTAGGTTTATTTTGTGTTTTAACGTCTGTTAACATTTGATATGTTATTTAAAAACATTGATGTTTGGTGACACTGAGGAAATGTGCAGGTGTATAACTTTATATTTGATCAATTGCTAGCTTATTTGACAACAATAACCGTAATTTATTAAACATATACTTTATGTTTTTAAACACTTTCGAGTTTGTATTTTAGTTTAACTTTAATTAAAAAAAATAATAATCAGCTTCTTTTTGTATTTTCACTTTATCTTCACTTCCTATCAGTTTTGTGTTGCATGTTATTGTGATGATATAATTATAGCGCATCTACATACATTATTACAGTTTAATGACAGAGGCGTCTTTAGGGTCCTGAACCTCTGGGGCCCGAGCCCAGCCTGGACATAATATTCAGTTTATTTAATGCTGAAATAGTAGCTGTACTATGTTTTGTTTGGGATTTTTCATGTGAGTTCAACAAAAATTAGTACAATCTTTTTTTCTTTGCTGTATTATTAGCAGGTTGGTTACAATAATAAAATTGTAAAACTTTGACATTGAGGACAAATAAATTAGATTCTGACAATAGTTTGTATGGAGCTAAATTGGGGCCTTAAAGGTTCTTTCAAAAAAGAAAGAAGGAATCTGAAAAATACATTTTGAAACTTAAAATCAACTATTTAGTCTGAAAAGCGGTTTGAATTTCCGAGATCTAATTGTTTAAGCTTTAAAGCACCTATTGTTTAAACCAATAAACGTTTGGCAAAGGAGGTTGTAATCTTTCAAAGTAGAAGTCTTTATCTATCCATCCATTCATCCATACATTCATCCATCCATCCAGACTAATCATTGATGGATTGTTGCTCCAGTGATAGACCAAATCATTCTTATAGAAAGTGTTCCTGCCATCCCATGGTCACCAGTTTGTGCCCAGTTCTCCTCCCAGTCCTCCCAGTAAGCTCCTTGCCTGGCTCAGCGCTCCAGCTTGACCCCCTGACCCTCCTGTGGCCGCGGCGACAACACTTAAGGGGGGAGGAGGGGGGGATGACATTTTAGAAATGGGATGCTGTTTGGGGGTGTCTGTCCCCGTTGCCACGGTAACCCCAGAGACCAGCGGATGCTCAGCCAGCTCCTTTTGCTTGGCAGTAATCATCTTGTTTCCCTCCATCGCAGAACAGAGCTGAGAAAACAACTTAGCAGGGATTTGCTTTCATTTAGCTGTTTTTCTATTATCAGAGTCCCATGATGCCGTTCAGCAGGCGGCTTGGATGTTTGCCTGGTTTCCGTCCAGTTGGGGGGTCCAGGTCCAACCCAGAGCTTCTTAAACACATGCCTTTGGTGCTGGTTGGCTGTGAAACGAGGCAGATGCTTTCTCCTCCTCCTCAGGGAGTTTACCTGCTGCTGTGGAAGTTTGGATGTTTGTCAGAAAGTTTGCTGCTTGCAGCAGAACTCCATGTTGATGTTTTCCTTCTTTATGGAAGTGAGAGAACGTCATTCTTAATTTATGGTGTGTCTTTGGATGGTTTTCTCTGTTTGGACTCTTTCTTCACCAATAAATAAAATGTGGATGTTTGTTTGTGGAAATAATCGCACTGCTGATGAAAATAATAATTAGGTGTTAAACTTTGGTGATAAGTTGTTTTAATAAATCACAGGTTGGTTTGTCTCCTCACCTTCTCGGCCCATTCAGTCGATATTAGTTGGTACTTTAGTTGGTTTTTGGATGGTAAAATGTCATTTATTCACAAATTGTTTTGTAAGTAGATAGATTTATGATTGTTATTGTTGTTGGCATTTATTAATTATATTAATCTGAAATGGATTTATTTCATTGCCAGCAGGTGCAGAGTGAATTTTTGGTTTTGTGTTTCCTGTTTGTATTGTCGGATTTTTATTTTTTTAGATATTCTCTCTTTATTTGTATAAATGTTGTGGATGAATATATCAAGTATTTCTTGGTTGATTCTGTTAACGTTATTTGATGCATTTGATGCCAATCTGACACAAATGATCATCTGTTTGTGTTTTTCTGGTTGATCATGTTTTACTGTAGATTCTGTAGTATTTACAGATAATTTGTGAATGGTCTCATAAATAGTCATGAGCAACAGCTGTATAAATACTTGTCTGTATTTCTTTTAGGGCTGCAACTATTGATTATTATAGTAATTGATTATCCACATTTAAAAAATTGTCACTTTCTACATATTATTACAGAATTAGAACCAGGTGAAGCAAAAATTGATAAAAGACAATTTTATCAATTTTTTGAGTTCTGGGTTGAACACATTTATAGACCAAGAAGTTTTTTAATCTTATGCAAAATATTCATATTTTCTGTATAGTTTTGTCTTCAATACTGCTCTGATTCTGCAATAGTGGCTAATGAACTACACTGTAAATGCATCAGGATTAACCAAAAGACTATTTTTCATTTGACGATTCTCAATTTGTCCTGCTAAAAACAATCAAAGGCAAACAAAGTTAAAATGACTTAACTACGCTAATGTTGTTAATTAATACAAACAATAAATACAAAACAAGGAAACTACAACACGTGTATCATAAAATGTTTAAGAAGTAATTAAAACTGGTGACCAGAAAACATGCAAGTGAATTTTTTGCAGGTTTCTGGAAAAAATAAATCATATTTACATCTGCACATGATAAAAAAAATCAGTGTTATGAATTCAATGTCTAAAATGTCTTCTTCACCATTAGTTTATGTTTTTATATTTAAATATTTCCACCAATCAAGGAAGTTTGTGATTAATTTCTGGGCTTTAAATCCGTCCCTTCACATCTCTGAACCGTTTCTGCAGCGCTCCGATTCCCCGTTTGGAAATCTGTCACAAACAGTGTGGGAGCAGTAATCTGTCAGAGCGCTCAGCAACAAACAGCCGCCATAAAAACCTAGAGAAAATTTTAAAAGATGTTAAAGATCGCTATGACTCAGTGTCTGAAAAAAAAACACTTTTTTTGCATCCCTTCCTACAAACATCCTAAAAATGTTGAGAAAAATGTAAAATTGAAAATAATTATTGGTTCAAAGCGTGAAAATGTAGTAAAACAAAACCAAAAAGCAGTTATTGACATTTATTGTAAGAAATTGGAAGAAAATGTTCAGTCAGGGGATTAATTTACAGAAGAACTGAACGTTCCCGTTTGTAAAATCTTGTAAAAACGGTTCATTTATCATTCATTTGTTGGATAAAAGATTTGTCTTTTATCTGAATTGTTTCTATTCATCTGCAGGTTAGGAATACATTAAAGATTTAACAAAACCACCAATAACAACATATTCCTCCCAAAAATGTGTTCCAGATTAAAAATTTTTAATCATATTGCATCAATTTATTATTGGAAACATGAATTATTATGTTATTTTTGTTTTTTAATTCAGAGCTGAGGTTCACCAACACTTTGACCGGCTGTTTTTAGAACAGCGTGTAACTTTTCCTCACACATTTTACAACAATTATTAACTTTTCTTTCATGCATATAAGCTGCAACGCCTTGCAGAGAAGTGTTACAACCGAGCAGAGATCATGTTTGACTTCAGATAATAGAATAAAGCTGTTTACATAAAACTCTCCCTCTGATCCGTTTGAGTTTTTCACTTTTAATTTATCAGCAGCACAGAGAAACCTTGAGTTCTCATCATTTCCAGATGAGCTGCTTGTATTTTAATAACGTCCCACAGATCAGATTGTCTCTCTGACTGCGTTACGGTGGATCACATAATGACTTGTGTGCTTTTCTTCGTCCTCCTTTGTGCCAAACAGAAGAAGTCAGATTCATTTTTAGTGTCAATATTTGTCCTCGTTTTGTTTCTCAAACAGGTTTTTATGAACCGTGTTTGTTTTGCCGTACACTTTCACATCCCTGAGGAGTGGTGACCAAATTCAGAGCTCACATTGTTATCCTTTTATTCAGCTAACGTTGCAGCTGCATGAACAAATACAGGATTTAACCTCTACCAGCCTCTAACATGGCATATTAGGGGCACTCAGATAAAAACAGAGTTAATATAGAAAAACAAGAAAATTTCTGAGCTTGAAAAGTTGAAAATTGGCTAGAAAAATTAATCTACATTTTCTAGAAAAAAATATGGAATTTCTTTCCAAAAATGTTTAATTTCTGAGCTTCAAAATGCTAGTAAATAAGTAAAAAATCAAAGGTCAAAAATTTGCCAGGAAAAAAATCTAAAATTTTGATGTTATTATCAGAAATTGTTAATAAAAACCTAAGAAACATTTGAGTTTAAAAAGTTGAAAATTTGCCAGAAAAAAATAAATCAATTTGAGGTTAATCCCAAAGATTCTTGAGCTTCTTGAGTTTCTAAAGTGAAAAATGAAGGTTTTTTTTTTAAGTAAATCACTTTAAGCTGCCTTGTTGCTCTAAAATAAACTTGATTTCTGCGACACAAAACGAGTTTGGACTTTTAAACTCCAGTTAAATTTTATTCTCTCTGCATATTATTTACCAACACTCTGTGAGTGCGCCCAGTCGATGTTCATGTGACGAAGAGGAGGAGGAGGAGGAGGAAGGGGTCGGTCACTCATTCACCCATCCTGCCTCCTTCGCCATCGAGGTCGCTGCTGCAGGAATGCGGAGCGAGTGACGGACGGATGCGTGGATCATAACTGGGTCGGGTGAAGTGAGGTTTTGTTTTCTGAATGAGCGCAGTGTGGCCCAGTGGATTTCCCAGCATGCCTCTGGGGCTGAGGCCACCAGCACTGGGTTGTAACCAGTTTGTGAAACAGAGCTGCAGAAATTTGAATCTTTGACATTTAGATCAGGAGTCTGAGGCGTTTGGATAGATATCGTTTTTCACTTGTGATCTTTTGTTCTAAATCTTTTGGTATTTTGGTGTCATATTATGTCTGTAATATTTGGGTTCATGTCTTTTTGTTTCAGTACATTTTTTATTCCTTCCTTTGGTCTTGAGTTCATTTATTTTATGTTTTTGTGTCTCTGTGGTTGTTGTGCATCATATTGTGCTGGTTTATTTATCTACTTTTTCCTTTTTCCCCACATGATACTTTAGTAGCTTTGTTTTTATTTTCATGTCTCCGATTATTTTAGTAATCAATCAATTGATTATTCTGAGAATTAATTGATTAATCAACTAAAAATAACTTGGCACATTCTAAAGGCCTTTTATTTAACCACATAAGATTTTTTCTTAACAGTTTTTTGTGTACGTCTCTTTGCAGTAACATGCACTAATGGTGGCTTGTGAATGTTTATGTTATATTTTGTTTTCTTATGTTTTGTGGGGTTTTCTGTTTATATCTTTTGTGCTTTTGTTGCATTTTTCCCTAACCCTTTCAATATTTTGTGTTTATTTGGATGTTGACTAAAATAAAAGCAACTCTGGATGGTAATAGTAGTTGTGAGGCTGCAGAAAATTATCAAAATGATGTTTCTGAAAATGTGTACGTAGTTTAATCTAAATGCGGTTCAACAAAGCATTAGAGATGTAAAATTTATTGATATTTGTCATTATCTTCCATATCAGACATGCATGCTTGGCTAATAAGTATTGTATTTAAAACATATGATGTTATAACTTTCAATTAGTTGTTTTATTCCCACATTTCTAAGCTTGTATTTGTTGATTCTGATGTTGTTTCGTAACTGAACTCCCCATCATGGCTGGAACCTTGTTTATTTTCATAATTTGAGGCCAAAACTGATGATTTTCCCGGGTCGGCGTCGGCGCTGCCCAGCTGTAAACCTTTATTCTGCTTCCCTTTGAAGACAGGCGGATGAAAGATGTGAGGAAAAAGACGGAGGCAGCTGTGATGTTAGCGTAGCTTTCACACACACACACACACACACACACACAATCACACACACGCTAACTGTGACCCTGTTTTTGTTGTGCGCCACATAAACAAACTGTCATTGTTTGCTACGCGGTCTGTTTCCACGGCAATCAGCGGGGCAATGACCTGCAACCAGAGCAACACATGGCATCCCTGGCATCTCCTGCACTCTGGACCACCAGCATTATCATACAGAATATCAGTCAGTGATGGTTAACTGATAACATTTCATAGTGATGGAAGTGAAACTATCAGAGGGGAAAGTTCAGGTTGAGCCGTTTGGAGGTGAACTTGGTGAGGCTCATGTCCATTAATGTGTTGAAGGTAGAAATGGAGACGGTTGTTGTGGCAGAGGAAGTGTTTTTGTGTTTTTGATCCGCTGCCAAAAACACAAAGAAATGAGCCATTTTATAAAAAAGAAACAACACCACTTTGTAGTCTGAAATAAAATGTGATTTTAAGCTATTTTTTCACTTTTCTGAAAAGAAAACGATATGAAGTGAAAAATTAGTTGCATCCTAATATCTGGGAAAATAAACTGTTTATTATAATTAAAAACAATTACCATCATGTTTAAATCCCAACAGGAAGTAGTGCTTTTAATTTACTGATTGGTTTTAGTTTTGCGCTACACTGCCCCCTAGGGGTTTGGCATGTTTAAAACAACTTTCAGGGTCGGATTTGTATGGATGAAAACTTTTGTGAAAACTACTCCATGTGACGATACCATTTTCTTTTTTTAGAAAACATTTTCAGATAGTAACTGTTATCTTTACATTTTTTTCTTATTTCCAGGTAAAGATTGACTCACAGCTGTGGTGAAAATGGTCAATTAGAGGACAGAGAATTAGTGAAAAAGTAACCAAAGTCCAAAAATAACACTTTGTTAGGTTCAGGAAGGAATGCGGATGTTAAAATAACAGCAGGAGAAAGCAGCAGCAGTTGGGTCGGGTCGCTGGTTCTCACACACTGGGTGGTTCCGGTTGTTAGCACGATTGAGCAGAAAATTTGATGGAAGGATTCAGGCAATCAGAGATGTGAGATTAGCTTATGTAACGTCGCTGTCGTCTTTAATTCACCAGCAGGAAGTGGAAATATTTGTTGACGTGAATCCAGAACTTCACACGGTGATTTCCTCCCTTAGTGAGCATTAAATTATTAAACCCTGCTGGACGTTGGCCATATTTGGACTTCCTGTCACAACTCTGCAGCCGTTTGGTGGAGTCAACAAGGCAGCTGTTACTGCTGAGATCAGGTCTTCATTAACCTTTGAGCAGCAGGAGGTTTGATGAGAAAAACCTCAAATCAGAGGAGAAAAGGAGTTTTCACCAGTAGAAAAACAAGATTTAAAAAGAAAATAATTAAAGCTGCAAAAATACAAGTTTAATTTGGTTAAATTTAACTACATGATTACAAAGAGACGTTCATATGAAAAAAAAATCATCCGTCTTTTTGTAGATTCTGTCTTCATATCCTGACTGCTACATTTTTTATTTATAGTGATTTTTTAATATTTACTGGTTTAAAATGGGAAAATACAGAATATTCTGGGGATTTGAGTCCAGAATGACTGAAAACCTGCAGACAAAATGTCTAGAAACTCTAGTGTTTGTTGTGTCAGTTTCATTGGTCATCACCAGTTTAACAGGATTAAAAAAGAAATCAATAATATAAAACTGAGATAACATTGTTCTAGTAGATTCATCCAAACAGTAATAAAGTTTCTAAACGTAGCAGCGTGAAATTTAAAACGGGCTACATGAGACCAAACCACCAAACTAAAAACTTTTATCATCCAGCTTTTACTAGAAAGATAACAACGATAAATCATTCAAATTGAAATGATTACATTTGCTTTAATTTATCATGTGATTAGTTGATTAGTTGATTAGTTGATTAATTGATTATTGCGACAGTATTGCTAACACAAATTCAGTCAGACGTCTTCAACATCCAAGGTTCAATGACGTTGTTTTCTACGTGTTTATTTTTGTTTCTCTTCAACTTTTCTTTCCAGACAACTGATCTTCACCCGCTGATGTTTCGAATGATTCTTCTCCACTGTTACCATGGTTACCCGTGATCCTGGTGACCCTTCAGTCTGCTCCCGTCCAATCAGACGTGGCGATGCACGTCATGGGCAGCGTCTCCCCGGCCAACGACATCCAGGGGTTTTCCTTCCAGGAGGACGCAGCCGTCGCTGAGGCCATGTCTCCGCCGTCCGCGCTCAGATTTTCACACAACACTAAAAATGGAGCCCAACTCGTAGAAAACCTTCCTCCTGCTGCTCCTCCTCCTCCTCCTGCTCCTCCTCCTCCACCGCCGCCTCCTCCTCTGCTGCCTGCAGATAATCCAGGTGGGATGAAGAAGAAGAAGAGGGTGAGGAGTTTCTTCTGGAAAACGATTCCAGCGGAGCAGGTAGACTGTAAAACACAATCAGTGGACTTTACTTCAAAATTTACACAAACTTATACTGTGCAACATGTAAAAACAAATTAAGTTGTTCAGTTTATGTATTACAAACCTAAAATAATGAGAGAAGTTGTTTTTTGTACATAAACTAAATAGCAAAGACATCTTGATGAGTTATATTTGTAGCTTTTATAAAAATATGTTTTTTTTATTTGTTAAAATTATCTCCATGTTGTGACAGTTTGTTATAAGACAGATAATTTCTGAAAAGATCGATCTCCTTGACTCTGGGCTACTATTCCTGTCTGAAGAAATACACAAAAACAACCAATCAGATCCACTAGGTGCTGTCAATCATCCTCATGTACTTGCTACTAAATGTGCTAATGGCTAATACCATTACAGGAGAACCGTTTATCTGCTGTCAACCACTAACCTTTTATAATCTAAATCCTCACCACGTTCAAAAATTAAACTTTTTACCAAACATTTTTTATCCATCAGTTGACGGCGCCTGTTAAAGATGAGTGCAAACAATAAGCTGATAAGAACTCATGCTTGAGAACAAACAGTTGAATCTTTGCTTCAGGTCAAAGGTCACGCCAACCTCTGGACTCAGGGTCCAGTCCAGCAGGAGTTCCAGATTGATGTCCAGAAAATCGAGGAGCTTTTCACGCAGAGCGACGGCCCGCCGGTTTCCACGCCGACCAGAGGAGGAAAGACCCGACTGTCGTTCAGGGAGGCCAAAGACGAGGTTCTGGTTCTGGTTCTGGTTCTGATGCCTGTTGGTCGACACTTTGGACCCGGACTCTGACCATCTCTTTGTTTACACCAGGTCTCCATCCTCGACTCGAAGCGAGGGCTGAACATCGCAATCTTCCTCAAACAGTTCAAAAGGTAAATAAATGGAAATATTTATTTTTAATTAGTGGAGAAACTCAATTATAAATTATAATCAGGTTGTCAGGTTCTGTAACAAATAGTTCTCAAGTTCTAGGAACTTTGTAATTGACAGCCATCTTGGTAGGCAGTTGCTATGGAGTTGCTATGACAACAGTAAACAGGCTAAATTAATTGATACAATGACGCCATTTTGAACATTTGAACATTTAGTACCAAAGAGATAATTCAAAGTCCTTCCTGGCCCTTTTGCCTGTTTTTCCTGTCTAAGCTGAGAGATTAATATTTATTGAAACTTAATTTTGGTTGCAGAGCCTTTATAATCCGTTTTAGTCACTGTTGTTTCAGTTGTTTTCTTTATTTTCTTAATTTTAAATGTTTTCAACTTCCAGTGTTAAATGTTCTTCAGAAGTGAAAGTTTGTTGTAATTAATTGACCTGTCTGCACCAGCGCTAAAGGCTTTTATACAAATAATTTCTTGATTTTAATCAACTCCTGGGGCCTTTAAGGTAAATAAATAAATCCAACAAAAACACCTTTCAGATCATTTAAAGCTTCAAGTCTTTGATGGTAAGGAAATAAAACCATTAAACTGTCTTTAATACATGTGTGTTTTTTCTGTAGGGGAAAAAACAGTTAGTTTGTGAGTTGGAGTCATGCACTGAGCTGAAGCTGGTATATTTATGATCTCTGTCCAGGGTGACTGGGACTCAGGAGGAGCGTGACGCGTCTCCTCACGCTACTCCTGAGGTGTTGTGGGTAAAAGCAGAGGCCATGATGCTTCTCTGCTATGCAGGAATGCAAACAGGTTGAACGTTAACGACACGTCAGAGATTTGGTTCAAACTGAAACAAAAGTCACAGAATGAGACCAGTTATCACAGCGAGGGATGAAATACAAAAACAAAGACTCTAAATGTTTCTTCCTAAATTTATTTGGAGGCCAGGATTACAACAGAAAGAGAAAACCACAAAAAAACTACAAATGCATCCAACAGGAGACATAAAACTAACCAGCATTTGCTAACTTATGCTAGCTAATCCTGTCGCAATAAGAAATAAATCCATTAATCAGAAAAAAATTAAAACAAGCTCAATAATTTCCATTTGCACAATTTATAGTTTTTCTCTTTCTTCTCTCTCTGGATGATAAAAGTTGCCAATCTGGTGATTTGGTCTCAACCAGCCTTTAGTTTGAAGGATAATTTTGTTTACAGAGACTTCATAATTTATTTTATTTGTTGCTCATTTTGGAAATTTAAAATGTTCCTTCCAATTTAAATGTATTGATCTTTGGAATCAATTCTGAGTTATTTTTGCATTATTATACTGTTGTCATGAAAATGGTCTAAAACAATAAAATTACTGCGATAAAATATAATTTATCAGTAACTTCTGGGACAATTTAGCATCCAGAAACTTTATCAAAACATTAATTTTCACATTTTTTTTGTTAGAAAGCAGAACAACTTCAAAACTTACAGAACAGCTGCAGATTCTTCCACTTTTATTAACCTTAAACTCTTCTCTTATAAAACATCAATTACAGTAGTTAAATATGTTTGTGTTGTAATTTTGGCTGAGAATGAAACATTTCCTCAAAAACAAATCTTTAATTTTCGTTTCTTTAGCTTCATGTCCAGGTTGTTGGTTTGGACCTGGAGGAAAACGGGTCACAGCGTGTTCTGATCGTCTTTATGATGCTTAGAAAACACCAGAACATATGAGGGAGGCGCTCTGACCAATAATTATTTTACACTGATATAAATAGTCATATTAAACTGTGCAAAAGTTTTAATTCATTTCTTCTATTTGACTCCAGATGAACTTGTTTTAGATCTGAGTTTGGTTTATTTTTATTTTTTTACGACTGATTAACACTGACCCAAGTGTCATTTTAACACATTTGGAGTGTAATTTAGCTGTTGATTAGATAAAGCATTTTCCCCTGCAGGTCCAATCAGACGCTGGTGGATGAGATTCGCCATGGCAACAGCGAATCATTTGGGGCGGAGCCTCTGAGAGAGCTGCTGAAGCTGCTTCCAGAAAAAGACGAGGTGAAATATTTCATCTGACGTCTGAAACACAAACCTGCTCACTTACAGAGAGAAATATGATTGTTTTATTTATTCATAAGAGTTTTGTTTTGATTAAACTCTGTTTCTGTTCCTCTGAAGGTGAAGAAGCTGACGGCGTACCGAGGCGACGTCTCCAAGCTCTCATTGGCCGATTCCTTCATTTATCTGCTGACTCACCTGCCCAGGTGAGCTCACTGCTTTATCAACACATTTCACAAACTCAGAACCAGCAAAACCTTTTAGCTAAACATGCTAACATTCAGAATTAATCTGTCAAGCTTACACGCACCTTTAAATAAGATGTTTTTTAAAGTTGATGTTAGTAATCAGATTAGACAATAAAAACTGTTTCAGTCAGCAAACTAATCACAAAACACCAAAACATTACCAAGCATTTTTAGTCAAATATGTTAGCTCACTTAAAATAAAACAAAACAAATTAATAAGCAACTTTTCAGCAAGATAGAGAAGTTTGTCTTAAGTGAATAATTCCTTAATGATGAAAAAGTACTAGTTCACTTCCAACATGGGAAAATGTCTTATTATATGTGAAAATAATACTTTTTCTGCAATTTTGAGAAATTATTGACTTCAAACAAGCTCCTTGCTGAAAGGTTATTTGTAAGTTACTGTGATCTTTTTTCAAGTGTGCTAAGATATTTACACTAGAAACTAAAATAAAGTGTTTGTGTTTTTGCAGTGTAAAAAGCCGAACTGAAAAGAAAATCTGAATTACTTTAAAAAGTTGCCAAGAAATAGACAGAAATATTTAAAAAAAAGCAGTAAAGTGAAAATGAAAGCAGATTCACGTACAGATATAAATAAAATCAAATAAACAAGATTTAAATTCTGCTGCTGAAAACGTTGATGCTGGTGTTACAACCAGCTCACATTCTTCTGTTTCTTTCATTATTATGACGCCATCAATCCATCCATCAATATAAATATACATTATTATCAATATATAATGTCATATTTGACATTATAATGTGAAATGTACCTTTAAATATCTGTAAGTATCCATGTCTCTGATATCCGATTGTAGTTACTCGGTCCGCATCGAGTCCATGCTGTTAAAGGAGGAGTTTCCTGCTTCCTGCGACGCCATGAAGAGAGATTTTAAAATCCTTCGCTCTGCAACCAAAGGTAGCAAACATTTTACTCTGAAATACCTGAAATATTTAAATTCTGTTGGTTTGATTTATTCTGTCTTTAACTTTTAACATTATAGAAGAAAAACATGATAGTTTATTCTACTTTTCCTGAACTCTAATGGCATCATGTTCCTTCAGTTATTTATGTTTAGAAGAATTTTACACATAAAACACATAAAAACTGTGCATAATTGTTCAGCTAGTGGAGAATTATTAATATTTTTAGAGTTTTTCTGAAACTAAAAATCTGATTTTATTTCACTTGAATTCAGATGTCAAAGAGTTAATAATTTGCAGAAACACTTTTTGCTGCAGTTGCAAGAAATAATTTTCAATTTAAGCACCATTCATCATCCTGAACTCTTTTATGATCTGTTACAGAAAATTAGGATTTTAAAGGATTAAAATGACGGATAATTAGACAGATTAATAAATCATGACAATAATTTTCAAAGTGGCAGTGCAGGGTACATTTTAAAGATTCCCTTTGAATGTTTTCCTTCCACTAAACTTTCTGCAGTGATTTTTGTGTTTTTATGAGTGAATGCCACAAAAAATGTGAATCTGAAGACAGATATTTGACAGCTGACGACTCAGTTTCTACTAAAGATAAAACAGCAGAGCGACGCTGAAGAAGCTCACCTGATGTCTTCAGATTCTGTGCAGATGTGCAGAGCGATACGTCATCCTAACACGTTGATTATTTTTAGAAGTGTGTGTGTGAATCTCTGCCTGAGCTGCTAACAAAGCGCTGCCACTGTTAGCTCTCTCTCTCTCTCTTTAACGACACATTTCCTCCCTCCTTTCGTTTTCCTCCCATCCAGAGTTAATGTGCTGTACGGAGCTCCACGCTGTTCTGCACTTGGTGCTGCAGGCCGGAAACATCCTCAATGCTGTGAGTGTCGAATAAAAAACTATTTATAATTAATTAGAAAACCAGCTACAGATTGTTGACTCTGTCTGGCTAATGTCACAGAAAACAGTTTAAAACTGGTTTTTGTTCAGTTTCCATCTCTGGTGCAGAAAACTGCGACATCAGAAAGCTCCCTGCAGCTCAGGATTTTTTTTTATAAGGAACAGATGTTCACTTATTTCCAGGATCATCAGGGAGTGCTAGACTCAAACCGTATCATTATCCCTTATTGTTCACATTGTCAAACTGGAAACTTCGCCTTCACATGCTGTACAAATTACACAGAGGCAGCAGAAACCTTTCATGTTCTGCCTTTAAAACATTTAAATATGTTTATAATCTTTACCTTCAGCCTTTCTCTCATGCGAACTGCTCATATTTCTGACCAAAACCTATTTTATGCAGTTCTTATTTGGTATTACAAGGCTTTAAAACCAAATCTGTTGATATGTGAAGTTGACAGACGAGGGACGTCAAATTACCATAACAATGCAGCGACAGCAAACCACAAACAATAACGGACTGAAATAGACAGCGACAAAAAAAGAGACATGGACTGACAGCAGGAAAATCTGTGTGAAAAAATTCATAAAACATAGAAAACAAAAAGAGCATCAAACCCTTCAAACGTCATCCAGTTTGACACAATAAAACTTCAAATCTGAGTGTTTAACTTAAAGTAGTGCATTATTGTGAAGCTAAATGTATTTTTAAAATATATCTTTAGTGATATTTAGTGACATTTCTGTGTTTTTGCAGTTTGAATTCTAAAGTTCTTCCAGTGAGAGAACAGACTTTAAAATACTTTATTTAGTTTATAAATCACTGAAAGGATCTGCTGCTGTTGCTCTGGTTCTGGTTCTGCTCTGCATCCAGAACCAGAACTGAACTTGGAGAAGCAGCATTCAGCTTCTATGCACCACAAATCTGGAACCAATTTCCAGAAAACTGTTTTAAATTGGGGCTGAAAACCCGTGTTAACTGGATCATCATTAGTTTTAGTCTGGATGATACCAGTGGTGAGGTTTGGGCTGGAAGCTGCTCCAGTTGTTGCTAACTGCTGTGTTCTGCAGGGAGGTTCTGCAGGAAACGCCGTGGGCTTCAAGCTGTCCTCCCTCCTGTCGCTTGCAGACACCAAGTCCAACAAACCGGGGATGAACCTGCTGCACTTCGTGGCTCTGGTCAGTGAAGATGAGGGATAAACACAAACCAACTTCAAACATGTTCTTTTAACTCAAACATTACGATTTTCTCTTCAACTTAAAATCTAAACTTTTTTTCTGTTTTGTTCTAAATATTGCTTATTGTTTCTTTCTGACCAGAGTTCAGGTAAAGTTGAGATTTTAATTTTTTCTTCAGGAAGCTCAGAAAAAAGACCAAAAGCTGCTGGAGTTTCCTCTGAAACTGAGTCACATCCAGGCTGCATCCAGGTGAGTCGGCGCTTCAAAGGGTCTCAAATACAGCTGAGGGTCAGGACTTACACTGCAAAAACACAAAATCTGACCAAGTGCTGTTGTTTCGTTTCTAGTGCAAATATCTTAATACACTTGCAGATATAGGAGTTTGTTTTAGGTCAATAAATCCTTAATATTGATGAACAAGTACTAGTTCTATTGTCAAGTGACCTGTAACTTGTCCAGGTTACAAATAATCTGCCCAAGGATCTGAAAGGATCTTTTCATTAATATTTTAGGGACTTGTTGATTTAAAACAAGCTGCTACATCTTGTTGAAAAGTTACCTGTAAGTTTGTTTTGTTTTATTTTAAGTGAACTAAAATATTTGCACTAGAACATAAACTAAAAATACTTAATTTTGTGTTTTTTCAGTGCATAAATAAAAGATATAGATCAAAAACGTTTTTACAATATCTTATAAGACGGCGCCCCCTGCTGACTTTGGTTGGCAAAGTTTTTTCTACAAAGCCAAATCACGTTCCTCAAATTAAACTGAAATAATTGCATTGAAATAGGAAAAACCTATTCATATTGTGTCTCTTTTGTTAGGATCTCCATGGAAACGCTGGATGCTGAACTGCAGCTGCTGACGTCTCGCACGCGCTCAGTAGAGGAGAGCATCCAGAAAGACACAGAGCTGCTGCAGCAGCTGGACAGTTTCCTCCAGGTAAAACAAAGTTTCACATCATTTTTCAGGTCGATTCATTTCTGCATTTATTTTCACTCAATGACTCAGAATGCAGGTAAAACTAGCTGTAAACATATCACAAAAAAATCTATTTAATAGTTGTAATTAATTGATAAGCACCATAAAAATTCAAACTTGGCTTTTTGAAACACTTTCCTTCCTTCTTATTCCATTTTCCATATTTTAGCAGCTCAAGACTCAGATTTGGTTTTATGGATTAGAAATAAAAAAACAACAACAAATAGAGCAATGGGAACAAGGAGAAGAAAACATTTTTGAATAACTAAAGTTAATCAAGACTTTTTTAGAGAAAGATGCTCATGTCTGACAGGATTATAGGATTAGTCAAAGTAAGATAATTGATAACACTTTATTTTAAGGGGTGTGCATAAGACTGACATGAAGGAGTCTTCATGAACGGCCACAACTTTTATTGCAAAGTTGCATTAAAACTTGCAGTTAAGGTTCATTAAAAGTGTCATGTAACCCCTTCAAATAAAGTGTTACTAAATAATAAAATAAAATCCATGAAACTAGAACCATTAAACATCCTGCAGTAGAACCAGCCTGTAACGGTTTGTGTCGTTGCGTCTCAGAGCGCCACGGCGTCGTTGTGCTCGCTGCGCGGCGGCCAGCAGCAGCTGAAGAAGGAAGGCAGAGAGCTGATCGACTTCTTCTGCGAGGACAGAGACTCGTTCAGGCTGGACGACTGTTTCAGCATCTTCCAGACCTTCTGCACCAAGTTCACAAACGCTGCCAAGGTTTGTTCAAAAATTCTGTAAAACATAAGGGACGAAATTCAAGGGTTCATTCACACCAGCCATGTTTAGTCCGCTTTAATCAAACTCCAGTCCATTTGGGTAGAAAGTCCGGTCCGTTTGGGGAGGAATGAGCACGCAATCAACGAACAAATCAAACTAAAAGCCTTGGGTCTCAGTTTGGTTGAAGTGAACTCTGGTTTGGTTTGAATGCGTATGTGAACAACAAACAGATCAGTGATCGCTTCAAAAGCAGAAAGTGGACTACAATGCAGGGCATTCTGGGTAAATAGATCAGACATTTTGATCTTATTGCATCATTTGAAGAGTAAAGTCGAAGTTAAGTTATACCAGTTAATGTTAAGGACAAAATATTTTCTCATTTATGTGGAAAAAAGATCAAATGAAAATCAAATGAAGTTGGTTTTATAACCTGTTTTCTAAGTTTACGTTTGTCAGAACTTAGAGAGTCAGTTTGGGAACAGAGGAAACAGTTTGGTAAGAAGTGTTTTTCTGGCTCTTAAAGGAGAACAAGGAGAGAGAGGCGAAGGAGGCGGCTCGCCGTCAGCGGATGCACGAGGAGGAGCTGAAGAGACACTCATGGTCCGGAGGAGAGGAGGTAACAGAATCCCACTCTGGATTAAGATTATAAATACAATCCCAGTTCTCTGATTAGCACTTACTTTGTGTCTCACTGACTCCTAGATTGTTTTTCTGACAAATTATCCCTAACTTGCACACGAGGTCATGACTCATTAGATTTATGGGACAGAAATCTGACAACAGGAAAGAGAGGAAAAACTTTGATTGTCCAGTTGGTCAAAGTGGTGGACATTTTAGCTTAGCACCCAGTGGTACAGTTGTATATAGGCTTCTGTGAGAAGTGAAAAGATGTTTTTAAATGACCACTAAGTCCTGTAGTCATGGGACAAGGGTCTTGGCTCCTGCTGACGTAGACGTAAACAGGGCCAGCCAATCAGGAGGAGTGAGACACAAAACCAAACCCACGGACTTCCTGACCAGGTATTATGTTTCTCTTGTGTCATTGTGTTGTAGGTGACCGGAGCCCTCGGGTGGCGCTGCAGAAGTGAAACCGACATGTCAGCAGCAGCAAAGGATGATGTTGGACTTTTACTAGACCTTCTGAACCCAAAGTCACAGTCTCGCTCCTCTCTGAATACCAGGCACGTCGCTCGAGGACATTCGGGAAACTTCCAGCGAAGCCGAAACTCTCCATCCAGCTTGCCATCTCTCGTTGCAGAGCGGAAACTTAGCGCAATGTTGGAGAAATCCAACGACCTCAGAGTTCCTCGGCAGGGAGGAAAGGAAGACACGAAGAAACTTTTCCCACCAACCTCCTCTAAACTTGAGCCTGGAGGTTCAGGAATCTCCCCTACGAAAGTTTTAACCCACTCAGAGACCCCCATCAGAAGGAACCCAGAAAACATCAATGAAGCACGTAAAGATGAAGTTCCAGTCAAATCTACCTCTGATTCAAAGCAACAGTCTGAGCTCAACAACAGTGGGAATAACTCACCCGTTCCCAGTTTCAGCAGTGAAGAAAAACTCCCCAACAGTCCGACTGAGTCTCGTTTGAGGAATGAAACAGCTGATCAGACTGTCTGTAGCACCACTGCTGCTAAAGGAAACATGTCTGTGCTTTTAGAGAGATGCACCCTGGTGCCTGAGCTGAAGGTGTTTGACCGTACCACCACCACCCAGATGGGCGATGGCGACTCGTTGACCGCAGGTCAAGAAGAACAGGGAGCAGACAAACCTCAGAATAATTCCCAGGAGACTGAGAAGAACATCGAGGAACAAGAAGTCAAGGTGATTGTCTGGTGTGTGACAGGTGTGTGTGAAGCAGCCGGTGAAAACACACTTCTACACACAGGGAAGGATCAACAAGGAGGGAAGACTCAGGGAGAAAAGCAGCAAACTTCCTCTGCATTGTCCACTAATGAGAGTTCAGAAGCTCAGGCTGATGGTCAAACCACAGAGTCCGTCCCAATCAGCAGCCAACCAGTGCCTGTCTCCCGCCCTAATGACCCTGGATTACCTCCAATAATCCCTGCATCACCCAATCCAGAACCCACTCTGACTGCAGAGGCACCTGAAACAGCTAAAATGATGAACTCCACCGATCAGAGGACAGATGTGGCACCTGGCTCAGAGGAAACATCTGATAATACGAGCATAAACAAGAAGACTTTGAGGCAAAGGACAGTAGAAAGTTCTTCAACTGGTGGGAAAACAAAACCTGAAACTTCAACCAAAAACTCCACCAAGAAGTCCCTGAACTCCAGAACTGGAAATACTGGAGTGAAACCATCAAACACAACCTCTGCAGGCGGCAGATCGATCCGCACTCTCACCAGCTCCGAGAACCAGAACATGAGGCGAATTGTACCAATCACAAGGATCAACCTAGGTTCTTTGTCCAGAGATAAAAAACCTGAAAAGCCTCCAGCGAACACCCGCAGCTCCTCCAGAAACACTAGTCTGAACATCCCCTCCCCCCGACAAGGAGAGAAACCCAGAACTGCTCCAGCGTCCCAACGATCAGGCGCCACTAAGACCCCAGAGTCCAGAGAGCAGAACCAGGATCCAGAGGGCAGGCCATCCGTCCGGAAACCCCTAAAGAAACCCAAAACCCAAGCAGACGAGAAAATGTGTCTCTCCAAGCTTCGAGCTCTCAATCAGGTTGGAGGGGGCAGCTTCAGTGCTCCTGTCACGCCTCTACACAAATCCAGAATCCCGTCATCATCAGCGCTTCCGGGTTTCACCAGAAACACAGCATCTTCTTCTTTCAGAAGAACCAAACCTCCTCTGTCTCATTCCCCCAACACCGGTTCCCCTAAATCCTCCCCCAAGATCTCCTCATCCTCCTCCAGAGCCACAGATCTCCTGAACACCTCCTCCTCTTCCACTCTGAAGAAGTCTCAGAGCGCCAGATCCTCTGCGCTGTCACCGCTCCACAGCTCTCTGGCGCCCCCTAAAGGCCACAGGCGAAATGACAGCGGCAGCGACAAGTCAACCCATTCCAAAGACTGGAGCAAGGCCAGCAGACCGAGCTGGAGATAACAAGAGATGGGAACATAAACTCGTGGTTTTTGTTGTTCCTCTGATTCTGGAGGTCAAAGTGAACTGTGGAGCATTAAGGATTCTTCCTGAAACAAACATTGACCTTGCTGTTCAGAAATTGTTTCCTCCCTTCCTTCCTTCCAACATGTTGGAAGTAAAATGAAGAACCCTAAATATGTGTTCTTTCTACAATCACTACTAATGATGTACTTTAAAACCCCACAGGCGAAATATTCAGAGATGAAGAATAAGATGTTTTCTAACTGAGATATTTATGTAAACATGGCATTCATTGTTGAAGATTTATGAACTAAAACTGAAGATTTATGAACTACAACTAACTATAGAATTAGACTTTCTTGTCTTTTAAAGCTGATAGGCACCAAACAGTGTAAAGGGGAAAATATCCTATTGTCTCATTATGTTGATTAAAGTCAGTCCCAACATGTTTGCCTTTTAAACATGTTCATATGATCCTACATTTTAATGTCCGTTTCATTTTATCTCAATAAACGAGAAACTTTCTGTCTTCATTCAAGTGATTCAACATGCACGTTGGTGAAAACCTGAGTCTAAATATCTCCAGGTGGCAGAAATGTTCTTGTTGTGGAAGGATTTCTGTTAATGTACTCTTGCTACCCAGCAAGGGGAAGGACAGAGGAAGGAGAAACCCTGGCTGGCTCGCTGGCTTTTTAGCATCTATCATGGTTTAACTGATATTTAAGGGACATAATGTTACACTAAACCATTTAGAAGAATCCAGCCTTTAAATAAGTTAATTTCTTGGGTCAATCTTCAAAATGGGAAGAAAACATGTCATTTAAGCAATGCGTGTCAAAAATAAGAAAATATCTGCTTACTGAAGCTTTGCCAAACGTTTTTTAAGTACCTGAAACTGAGACCAGTTTGGACCCACATTAGCTGTGTTTCCATTAACCATAAAATCTAGCAAATTGAAATTACAAAATACATTTCCTTAATGGAAACACGTTTATTTCAAAAACTCATTCTTTTGATAAAAACTGTTTACGCTAGGATGAGGTAGAGAAAGTTTCATAGATCAGTTACAGAACTGCAGTGAGGAGTGACATCACGTCGTCACCAAATCAGAACCTCTAAACACGACTCTGAATTCTTCTGAACATGAACGACACATAAATGTCCTGAACAGAAATGTTCCTCTGCAGCCAGATGTGAAAGACGGCTGTGGATGAATTAACCAAACTGCGGTGGCACAGTTGGTAGAGCTGCACCAAGAAGGTCCTGGGTTTGAATCCCTCTCTGAGGTCTTTCTGCATGGAGTTTGCATGTTCTCCCTGTGAATCCCGGGGTTCTCTCTGCTCTTGCTTCCTCCCACAGTCCAAGAACATGACGGTCAGGTTAGTGGGTCTCTAAATCCTCGTTGGGTGTTTCTGTGTCGACCTGATTGGCGACATGTCAGGGTGTCCCCCACCTCTCACCTGCTGACCGATGGAAATGGACACCAGTCCCTAGTGGGGTTAACCAGGTGGACATGCTTAACCCCACTAGGGATAAACATGTTGGATTACAAATGGATTAATGTTACTACTTTCCTTCTGCTCAGTTGTGTGCAGCGCCATCTGGTGGCAGCACCTCCACAGTCTTGTCAGTTTATTGAGTTTATTGTCTATAGGAGGTCCAACACCCTTGTTAAATGAAGTCACCTAGATCACATCTAAAACAATGTTAAATTGACTTTTTGGACATATTTATGATTGTCATAACTTATTTAATGACTACTAAATAATAACGTTCCTTACATGTTGGATTTTATCTGTCAAGCCCAGATTAGTTATACTCTGGCTGATTCTTGAAGCTTCTAAATAACTGATCCAGAGAGCTTCATGAACATATTGACAAAAATATTATTTACCTAACAGTTTAAATCACAGGTAAACACTGGAATGAAATGGCTTCATGACCTCCTCCTTGTGTAGATCAGTTCTCCAGAGCATTAATGACCTGATTATTCTGTTCAGGTGGTGCAGCAGAGGCACATCAAAACGTTGCAGGACACCGACACTCCAGGACTGGAGTTTGACACCTCTGGTTTAAATGAAGACACAGTGTTCACGTGAATGAGCTTTATTGCTAAACCTTCAGTGTTAAACTTTACATGCAGTTGGCTATGAATCTTCTGAAAAGACTGAACAGAAAGTTTTCAGCTCTACTAGTACAACTGGTGTCCCAACTGAAAGGAACCAAAAGGAATACCCACAAAGCAACACCAGGATATTACTGTGGCTCAATAAACGAAGCGGTGTCTCCTTTGGACCTTTGGAACCTCAATCCAGGATAAATGGCCTGAGTGAATGTGGTCCAGACTCTGTAGAGGAGAGTCATGGTTCCGGAGACGCTGTAAAAAGACAGAATACCTGCACTGTGATCCAGGTACACTCCAACTCTGGAGGAAACTGGACCCAATGCTGGAGTTTCAACACTGTTGTGATAAAATGTGTAGCCGGTTTGAGTGCAGTTTAATGCCCAGGATATCTTGTTGAACCCAAATGCGTGTTTGGCCACTGTACCGCTTCTGTATGCTGCAGCAACACAAGCTCCACCTCCTCTCCACTCAACCTCCCAGTAATTTCGACCAAACAGACCCAGCTTGCTCATCACCTGAAAGTGATGACTCTGGTTCTCCTTCAGATACCGTGTATTGTGATACAACACGGGGAGTAGGATTTCTCTATACATCGTATTTAGATCCTGAGAGACAAAAACTGAGAACTTCAAGAAATCGGCTCGGCTCATTGCGTCTGGTTGAGCAAGTAAAACGTCCACATCAGAGACGATGCAAGAGATGGTCCTGCAGTCCTCAGTCAGGATGTCCTTTAGTTTGTCTCTAAGCTGTGACACAGCTGCTGTCACGTCCTCAAAGTGTCTCAGAGGACGGATGTTGATGCTGGATGAGCCTTTAGACTCACTGAGTGCTGGCAGTGAGGGGTAGTTGAGGAGAAACTGGGTGTGATCCTCTGTGTGTGAGAGCTGCTCCAGCTCAGCGTCTTTCCTCTTCAGCTCAGTGATCTCCTGCTCCAGCTTCTCCTGAACATCTTTGACTCGACTCACTTCAGTTTCCTGCTGGGATCTGATCTGCTGCTTCACATCAGAGCTTCTTTCCTGGAGGAGACGGATCAGCTCAGTGAAGATCTTCTCACTGTCCTCCACTGCTTTATCAGCAGAGACATTGATGGCCTCCACCTCCTGTTGAAGCAGCTTCACATCTTTCTCTTGGTCCTGGATTCTCTGATGGATTTGTTGTCGACTCTCCTGGAGCTTCTTATGCTTCTCAGCTCTCTCTGCTGCAGCTGGGACTGTTTCATGGTCTTTATGTCCATCCATTAAGCAGAGGTAACAGATACACTGCTGATCAGTACGACAGAAGATCTTCATCATCTCATCATGACGAGAGCAGATGTTCTCCTGGAGATTCTTGGAAGGATTCACCAGTTTGTGCTTTTTTAATGGTGGAGCATCATGGTGAGGTTGGAGGTGATTCTCACAGTAAGAAGCTGGACACGTTAAGCAGGACTTGACAGCTTTCAACTTCCTCCCAGTGCAGACATCACAGACCACATCTTCAGGTCCAGCATAGCAGTGATCAGCTACAGTTTTGTTGAGTCCAATATCCTTCAGCTGCAGCTGTTCCACTAAATCAGCCAACGCTGTGCTTTTTACGAGGACAGGCCTTGGGGTAAAGCTCTGTCTGCACTGAGGACAGGTATAGACTTTGTAGTGATCTTCTCTATCCCAGTGGACATTTATGCAGCTCATACAGTAGCTGTGTCCACAGGCGATAGTTACTGGACTTTTCAGTGGATCCAGACATATTGAGCAGGAGATGGCTTCCTGCTGCAGCTTCGCCTTGCTAGGTGTCTTCTTAGCCTTGTTAGGTGTCTTCTTAGCCTTGCTAGGTGTCTTCTTAGGCTTCATTGTGAGTGAAATCCGATCAAAATGTGGCTTAGCTTTAAATATCTTCTGTAACCTTCAGATCTGTGGAAAAACAATTACTGAAATGATAAATGATTCTTTGTTTCAGCAAAATGCTCTTTTTTTACGAGACTTCTTTTTTTGTTGCTCAACTGCCAAGACAAATAAACTAAATATTTCATTCGGACTAAGTGGAAAGTAGTTTTACACCATTTAAGTGTTTCTTTAAAAATAATAATCACATTGATTTATGGGTTTAAACTAAGCTTTTGCTACTGAACTGTTTTATAAACATGAGATGGTGCATTTTATGTTTTTAACAAAGTTTTGGCTGCAACTTACCCAGCAATGAGTGGATGCGAGACCAAAGTTCATGGCAGTTTTTCATATTCTTTGGTCAGACAAAAGAATCAGAAGTAACCTGACCTGTACAACTGGAATTGCAGATTGATATCATTTTAGGAACAATATGTATTTGCTCACTTGGTGACTTTTTTTGCAGGTTTATAGTACCTATAATGTAATTTAATTGTAAATGTCAGCAAAAAAAACCCTAAAAATAATAAACAGATTCTCATTCCTGCAAAGTTTTATAGAAATCCATATCAGCCTGGGGTCAGTTAACTTCTTCTCCACCTCTTAGAATACCTGTATTAATATTATTACCTGTTTTATATCGGAAAATCTTCTCCCTCCAACTCCTGGCACGTAATTCTAATGTCTGTCTTAACTTTTGTCCTGATTTGAGTTCCATATCTTCATTTTGGCACCTTCAGACCAAGATTACATCCCAACTAAATAGCATGAATAAATCTCAGAGAAAAGGGGAAAAAAAACGATTACTAACCATCTTAAAGTGGTAAAGTTCATAAAGAATTGTGAATATTTATTTTGTGTATTAAGGATTTAAGTTAACACTACATAAAAATTATTCATGTTGTCTCTATTAAACTATTTAAAACATTTCTGTGTCCATGGGACAAAAAGATGAAGGACCACAGAGGCTTGAAACCAAACAATTTAAATTCACAAAGACGAGATAACCATACCACTAAAGTTACCTCACCATAAGGCCATTCATTTTAATCTGAAACGGCTTACATTAATGATCATAAACCTAAAAGACTGGTAGGCTAACACGTTAATATGGAAACATGCAAAACATGGTTTTTAACCCAGCAATACGTACATATCTTTACACGTTTGTCATAAAACGGCATAAGTTACAAATTACGGTAACCCCCTTCCCCCCCCCCAAAAAAAAACAAACACTGCCCTAAATTCCCGCCTCATTTTGTTCACCATAACTCAAACACGTACTTTTTAAATCCTGTTTTAGTTGTAATAAGTCATTATATTTTCTACCTTGTCGGTTTTACCTGATAGAAGATAAGAACTGGGTTGTGAGCCGAGCGGTACCGGATCCGCAGCAGGACCTTGTTTGTCTAAATTAACGGAAAATGTCGAGAACTTGTTCGCTTCTCACCAGCATAGCCTGAGCAGCTCCATGGACGAAAAATTTCAATCTTCTACTTCCTCTACGTCATCGATCTTCTTCTGTCTCAAAACAAGCGAGTGGCGCGTTACCGCCACCTATGGACTGCGTTTAGGTACTACACCAATAATCGACAACTATTGTACAACTATATTCTATTAAAGGAAATATATTAAATTGAGAAAACCTACATCCCGTCAGTGACCCAATAGGCACCTTCCCGTAGTTTGGGAATCAAATATAGATTTAGCTAGCTTATTTAACTTGACGTGTTCTTAAAGTCATTTTATAAAAAGCAAGAAATTATATTTTCTCTTTCCACCTAAACATATTAAGAAAATGTGCTTAATTAGTCTTTGTACATTTGTTTCATACATCCCCTTTTTAAATGTGAAAATAAAATAACTTAAATATGGCCCGTTTTACAAAAGTTAGAAACATTTGATGTTTATAACTTTGGGTTTTAACTAATGGGTTTTTTTGGTACAATGATGCGAACAACGACAACTGTAAATGTGTGTTCTTTATATAAATCAATACTAAATGTTTTGAAACACTCAGATGTAGAGTAAGGTGTTGCATAACAGAGTGATACTTGAGTGATAAATATGACATTTAATATTGGAGATATGATCATATGGAATTACATTTTCTTGTTTCTTAAGAAAAACAAAGTAATGGGGAAATATCTGAGATGCAGGAATTAATCTGCTTCTGGCTAATCAGCCTGAAACATGTTGATTAACGTCAGTCCCTGAATTTGTCAGTAGGGGGTGCTGTTTGCTTCGTAAACATCTTCGTATAATACGGCAGTTTAATATCCGATTCATTTTGTCTCAATCAACAGAAAAAGTACCACCATGCAGAGCTTAGTGTCCTCCTGACAGTCATTAAAGGCAGAGAAAACATTATTATTTAATTTAATGTGTCTTTAAACCATTTAACAGTTTTATGAAAGAAAGTTTCTGAAATCAAGCTCAGTTTTCACTAGACCTGTACTCCTACACACAAACACTTCAACCAATGGAAGAACCTTTTACAGATTGGAATTTCATAAATAATAGTGCATGGCTTGCTAAATATTTACATGAATTTCCCCTCTGACTGTTGAGACTTGACACGTTTATAAAGATTACAGAGTTATAGTATTGATCTCTGAGCACTGAAGAAATTACAGAACAATTAACTCTCGGCAGCAATAATGGAGACTAAAGACAGTGAAACTAAAATACACATTTTAACAGACTGGACATCAGATCACTGCTGACTACTTAGGTTTAATGAATTCAGCAGAGGAGTCACCAAACAGGCAGATCCCAGCATGTAGCGGCTGAGTGAATGTTGTTTGGACTCTGTGGAGGAGAGTCATGGTTTCAGAGACGCTGTAGAAAGACAGAATACCTGCTTTCTGATCCAGGTACACTCCTATTCTGGAGGAAACTGGACCTGGTACTGGAGTTGGAATGCCTTTGTGATGAAATGTGTATTTGTCTGTGGTACAACATATTGTCCAAGATTTGTTATTGAGTCCAAATCCTCCTGCTCTGCTTATGTTCTTGTTTGAAACGGCGACATAAACTAACTCTCCGCTCCACTCCACCTCCCAATAACAACGTGTAGTCAGACTCTCGTTACTAAGGACCTGATAATAATCAGTGAATCTGTTTGGATGATCAGAATCAAACTGTTGTTGATCAATTAATGTTACTTTGGTCATTCCCTCAGATAATATCAAATTCCGATGTGCTGTGTTTGGATCCAGAGTGATTTCTTGTGAATATCTTAAGAATTCATCTCTTGTCTTTGGTTCTGGTTCTGACAATGGAACATCCACTTCATTGACTGTCACTGGGATGTTTGTCCATGGGTCTCTCAGGATTTTCTTTAGTTTATCTCTGAGCTCTGACACAGCTGCTGTCACGTCCTCAAAGTGTCTCAGAGGACGGATCTTGATGCTGGATGAGTGTGTAGACTCACTGAGTGCTGGCAGTGAGGGGTAGTTGAGGAGAAACTGGTTGTGATCCTCTGTGTGTGAGAGCTGCTCCAGCTCAGCGTCTTTCCTCTTCAGCTCAGTGATCTCCTGCTCCAGCTTCTCCTGAACATCTTTGACTCGATTCACCTCAGTTTCCTGTTGGGATCTGATCTGCTGCTTCACCTCAGATCTTCTTTCCTGGAGGAGACGGATCAGCTCAGTGAAGATATTCTCACTGTCCTCCACTGCTTTATCAGCAGAGACATTGATGGCCTCCACCTCCTGTTGAAGCAGCTTCACATCATTTTCTCGGTCCTGGATTCTCTGATGGATATGGTGGAGACTCACTTGGAGCTTCTTCTGCTTCTCAGCTCTTTCTGCTGCAGCTGGGACTGTTTCATGTCCTTTATGTTCATCCATAGTGCAGAGATAACAGATACACTGCTGATCAGTACGACAGAAGATCTTCATTGCCTCATCATGACGAGAGCAGATATTCTGCTGGAGCTTCTTGGAGGGATTCACCAACTTGTGTTTATCAAAAGCAGATTTATAATGAGGTTTGACATGTTCTTTGCAGTAAGACACCAAACAGACCAGGCAGGACTTGACAGCTTTCATTTTTCTCCAAGAGCAGACATCACAAGCCACATCTTCAGGTCCAGCGTAGCAGTGATCCGCTGGAGTTTTACTGAGTCCAGTCTCCTTCAGCTGCTCAACTAAAACAGCCAACATTGTGCTTTTTACCAGAATGGATCTCGGAGTGAAATTCTGTCTGCACTGAGGACAGATGTAGACTCTAGAGTGATCTTCTCCATTCCAGTAGAGATTTATGCATCTCATACAGTAGCTGTGTCCACAGGCGATAGTTACTGGTCGCTTCAGTGGGTTCAGACAGATTGAGCAGGAGATGGCTTCCTGCTGCAACTTTGTCTTGCTAGGTGTCTTTTTAACCTTCATTGGAGATGAAGTCGGCTCAAATCAAGCCGTGGTTTTAGGTTTAAATGTCTGTTGGTCAAAGTCTTCTGTAACCTAAAGATATGTAGATAAAACAAATTATTTGTTTTATCAAAACGCTCTAATTGTGACAACAAAACATCTAATTTCATTAAAGCCTTTTTTTCAAGTAAACTACCTAGAAAAAATTTACTGACTTGAAATGATAAAGTATATGGGCATGAATGCTTCATTTTTGCTAAGCAAAATGTTTTCTTACCATGAAAATGTTTTTTTTTTTTTATTGGTTTCCATTAAACTTTTGCCACTGTACCTGAGGTTTTATTTTTCAAAGTGCATTGTTTGGTTTTTGATTAAGGATTAGCTAACACCAAAGTTCAGGGCAATGATGAGTTTGTAATACAATGTGAGGTTCTTGGATGTAAGAAAAAAATCAAAAGTGATAAAAAAGTTGTAACCTGGCTTGGTACTTGAACAGGTGGACCTGCAGCCTGATATTGTTTGCTCATTTTGCAACTCTTTCATTATTTTATAGAGCCAACAAAGTAATTAAGTTTTAAATGACCACAAAAACCCAAAATCAGACTTTTTTTCCTGCAGAATCTGATACTAAACTTTACCTTTTGTCACTGTCAGGCCAAGACAACAATCCACCACCCTCCAAATAAACATTATAATATACATAAAAGTGATAAGAAAACGAAACCACTTAAGAATAGTAAAACTTCTAAAGATTCATAAATATTTAATTCGTGCAGAAAAAAAATCTAAGTTATTAACTACATAAAAATTTGCATTATCTCCATGAGTCTGAAACATTTCTCTGCCCAAGGCTTGAAACAAAACAATTTTAATTTTCAACGATGAACCACTCATTCCACATGAGTTACGTCACCATAGATATCCAGCCAATCACGTAGAGCCATTCAATTTCAAACTAAAAACGGTTTTAAGATTCAGAAACAAGGGTAGGCTAACTATCGCTACAATTAAAACTTTCAAAACGTGGTTTGTGAACCCAGAGAAAATTAAAACACCAAAACAATTTCTGCATTTCCTATACTCGTCCTCAAATATAAAAAGAGAATATAAATTAAAAATGACAATTAATGAAATACAGATAAGTTGATTATTTTCCGCCTCTTTTTGTTCAGAAACACTAACAAATGCGACTAACGTAAAATGTAAGCAGTAATAATTTCTCATTTTCCACTTTGTTGGTTTTACCTGATGAAACAGAACAACTGGGCTCTGAACCGAGCGGTACCGGATCCTCATCAAGGTCTTTTTTCCCCCCTAAATGATCGGATGATCGGAAAATGTCTAGAATTTGTTTTTATCTCAGCATCACAACAGTCTCAGCAACTCCACGGACGAAATTATTCAAAATTCCACTTCCGCTACGTCATCTGTCTTCTTGCTGTAAAACGAGTGGCGCGTTACCTCCACCTATGGACTGAGTTTAGGTACTGCACTAAGAAATCAATTATTATATAAATGTCTATTAAAGGAAATATCCTAAATTGAGAGAATATACATCCCGTCATTGACCCAACAGCCATTTTAACCGTTTAAATGTAACATTATTTAACTAACCTAAATGATTCAAAACCTGCCATTAAGGTCATTTTATAAAAACCCATTTCGGCCGCTTGTTTCCACGATCTCGTTCTTTCGGTCATGACCCAAAGCTCATGACCATAGATAAAGGTGGGAACGTACATTGACCGGTAAATCGAGAGCTTCACTTTTTGGCTCAGTCATTTTTAACAGTTTTGTATTGGTTGTTGGTGCTTTGAATGGTTTTGTATTGGTTGTTGGTGTTTTGAACAGTTTTGTATTGGTTGTTGGTGTTTTGAACAGTTTTGTATTGGTTGTTGGTGTTTTGAACAGTTTTGTATTGGTTGTTGGTGTTTTGAACAGTTTTGTATTGGTTGTTGGTGTTTTGAACAGTTTTGTATTGGTTGTTGGTGTTTTGAACATTTACATGGATCACTTACTGGGAATTATGTGCAGTTTTTACTGTTTAGATTTATTTACATTACATGAAGATAGCTTAGAGTATTCTGACTTTCACTGATCTATCATTAGCTGATAACAATCTGATCTCTAAAGCAAATTAACTCTTAACCTTCTCCTTAAACTATGTTTATTTTATGTTGCAATATAATTGATAGTTTGAGTCTCTTTGTTCCCTGTAGTTCAGAAGTGAGTGGAAATAAACAAACTGCAATAAAACAGGACGAGAAGAGCAGAAAAGCTGCGAGAAAAGAGATAAACAGCATCATTAAAGTACTGATATGTTTGTCACCACAAGTTCAACTGGAAAAAACTACAGTTTTGTGAACAAATGTGTAAGAATTGTTTTTATAGTATTTTGTTTTCAAATAATAAATTAAAAGTAGACTCTGCATCCAACTAAGAGTCATTTAGTGATGAAGTTATAGTTTGCAGCTGTTGCTATTATGTAAAATCTTCAAAAAGTCAAAATGCGTATCAATTTTCAACATGATTACTCTCTTCCTGGTAGGCTGCTGTGCAACAAACTAAACCCTTTGAAAACCTATTCCCTTCCTCACCTGTGGTGGCGCTGCAGCAAGAACTATTGATAAACAACGCTAAGACACCGAGTGCAACTTCCATCTTTGTGAAATGTAAACAGAAATAGATTGGCGTCAGATTTTAGTGTTGTATGATTTTTCTTTTGCTTTTGGTAACAAAAGAAAGACATTTCTCCCATTAGTGCTAAACTAGCGCGTTTGTTTTAGTTGTATGTAGAGGTTTTCATGTTGTCTCCTTCAGCTGCGCCACCACAGGCGAGGAGGGGAACTGGTTGCTCAAAGGGTTTGGTTTGTCAAAAATAAAGTAGGTTCAGATTTCCTCCAAATACTACTAAAAATACATTCTTTCCATAATGTTAATCCACTGTATCAACTGGACACCATCACCAACACCACAGTAAAAGTGTGAGCACTTTTATTGATAAATTGGTTGCTTTAATCTAATTTTTGTGCACATCTGCGAGCAGTTCACGGACGTCAGAATAGGGGGCGCCACATCTTAATATTTTGGCCCGTATGAGCGGTTTGATGAGGTGAGGGGGCACGCCGCGCCTGAGTGCGTCCTTCACCACGGGGCTGTTCATCATCATGGCCTCCTCCAGCTGGTTGGTCTCCATGGGGATCTCCTGGTCCAGCGACGACGGGAGGCCATCTTGTTCGAACAGGTCTGCCACCAAATCTTTCAGGTCTGTGTAGTTTGACCCGATCGTTTGAAGCCTTTTATGGACTCTCCTGAGGACGAGGTGCCGAGGCAGGTCCATTCTCAGTGCTTCACGGACGATCATGGAGTTTTCTGGAAACGCCCTGGGCGACACGTTGGACAATATTACGTCTTGGTTTCAGTGAATTTCAGCTGCTTGAGATAAACTTGTTGGGGTTTGTGTGTTTCCTACCGCTGTGTGATTTCTAAAGAGTCACAGCTCTTTCCAAAATGGACATTGGAGGTTTGGCTTGCATCCTGCATGTGAAGAAACAAATATTCTCCAACAGCAAAATTCAAACAAATGGTTTGGAGCTGGTATGGTGTGGAGTTTCCTCACCATTAAACGGATGCACATCAACGCTTGTGTCAGCTGGGAGGATTTTGGTAAAGGGCTTTGAGAGTTTGGTTGCATTGACGTACACAAACTAAAAGAGAGAACCTGGTGGATTATGTTGAAATAAATCAGCACAGAATGTTTTTACCACTCAAAAATACACAATTATATCATCAGCATAAAGAGGTAAGTCATGAATTCCTCTAGTTTCTCAAGTATTTTTACCACTCGGCTTTCAGGTGTTCACACTGTAAAAAACAACAACACAAATCTTAAGTATTTTCGGTCTAGTTTCAATTGCAAATATCTTAGTACACTTGAAACAAACTTAAAAGAAACTTTTTAGCAAGATATAGGAGATTGTTTTGAGTCAATAATTCTTCAATATTGATAAAATTTACAACTCCTGGCAGATTATTTCACTTATAACTTCACATTTTCCCATGTCATATGTGGGAAGTGAAGTAACGTGGGAAAACATTAATATGCCTTAATGTTTTCATCAATATTAAGAAATTATTGACTTACAAAAAGTTCCTATATCTATTAAAATGTTAATTGTAAATTAGTTTAGTCTTATTTAAAATTAGACCAATAACACTTGTGTTTTTTGCAGTGTGTATTTTAACACCTGACAGTAGATTCGGTTTACTAACAGAATAAAACCGCTACATTTGTTACATTTTCAGCTGATGTGCAAAACAAGCCAAAGTAATTGAAAAATATGTTCCCCTCCTCGCCTGCTGGGGGCGCTGCACCAAAAACCACAGAAGAAAATTACACGAAAACCTGTGAAGAAGACACTGAGCGGAACTTTCCTCTTTATTAAATATAAACAAAAATGGAATAGCGACAGATTTTGATGGTTGTAGGATTCCATTTTTGAAAACAAGAAGGATTTTATTTTTTTCTTTGGTGAAAGACTGCAAGTCATTTCCGAGCGCTGTCTCGCGTTTGTTTTGGTTGCATTTACCCAGAATGCCCTGCGCTATAGTTCACTTCCGGTTAATGTCTTGATCCACAAAGCTTCAGTTTCAACACTAATTTGTCTTGATTAGAAAATTAAATTTGGTTGAATATATAAAATATATCACCCTGTGATGTCACTGGCAGGCCAGAAGGTTTCAAAACTGATTTGAGATATATTTTTGTTTTACATATATGCAATTTTTTATATATATTCTTTTTTTTTGTTTTGGAAGTGAAGTCATTTTCAACATTAAAGGGAAGTAAAACCACATTTAAATTTCTCTTCATCTTTTTTTGACAATAAAAAAATGGCTTCATTGTAGTTTCATATTTCTTATTTGTAACTAAGAATCAAACGACTGTTTTAAAACTTCATCTACATCCTGTGTTAATTTGTGAATAGTCCAGCCACTTTTATAAGTGAAGACATCTATAAGTCAAATGCAAACTGTTTTTACTGAGGATTTAAAGTTGTTTTCATCTGTTACTAATTAACCAAAAAGGGCCTCATTATGATTCTGTACATAATTTAAATTCCGTTTATTTCAAGCCTTTTTATCTCCTTCAGTCTACAAATATTTTGAAAGCAACTTTATAGTTATTTTTTTTATTTTAGTCAATCTGGATGGTGGAATAATAAAATACTCAACTAAGAAACAAGTTAAAGCAAGAACCCGAAACTGGTTTCAAAACTGAGCTGAGCAGGAAAATATGAGTGCAATTTTACAGCAAAAATCCCCCAAAAATAAACTGTTAAATTAAATTTAAATTTCATTTTCCTTTCCTTACAGGCAGACCTCAAGTAAGAAAACACTTTAAAAAAAAAGTTACGACTCTAAAACGACTGCCTTTACTTTTAAATCTAACTGCAGCAGAGAAAAAAAAGCATTTATTTACTTTAATGACTATTTCAAACCACAAACAGGTGAATAAGTCTTCATTTAGTCAAAAATAAAACTCGTGAATATTTCTGTCATTTTCCACATTAAGCTCAAACTTTTCTGTGTGAAAACTCTGTGATTGTTTTGCAGGTTAACGTTCAGAATCATTCAGATTGTTTCCAGTTTTCCTACCTGATTTTAGTAGATTTAACATGAAAACAGCAAAATCTCCCAACAAACTGAAGCCAAGAGCTGCAGAAGCTGCAGAAGCAGAACCAGAACCAGAACCAGAACCGCTGTCAGCACCGCTGTGACTTCATAAGAATGTCAGAATGTCCTGAAGAATCCGCCCAGAAAAAACACAAACTGTTTTTATTTAAATCCAAAGCTCTTAATATCTCACTGTTTCAAATGCAATTTTAACAACAAAGAAAGAGAAAAAACACAAGAACTGCACGATATTAGAAGAACAGAAAAAATACAGATAAATAAATAATTAAATTACAATTAAATTGGAGAATAAACATTTTATGGCCTAAAATGCAATAAGAGCATTCCTCTAGTGAATGTTTGATTAAATACCTTTAACATCAACATGCGATTAACTGATTAATAATTATACAGCTAAAGGTGATTAATAGGAGGTTTTGTAAAGAGAATTACAGAATATGAACCAGGTGATTCTAAAACGATTAATTGATTATCTCAATAATCAATTTAACTCAATTGATCTTACTAATTATTTCAGCCCTAATAAGTTTACAAATAAGTTGTAAAAGTGTTTTAAAAAAAACAGATTAACAATAACAACCATGAAAGTAATAATGTACTGTACAAAAACAACAGTGTGCAGTTATTGGAGTATAGAAACATGATCTTTTATTAAAAAATATGCATATATATTGAATTTTTAAAAATATAACACAACGTTTTGTTTTGTCAAGATACTTTAATGAGAAGAAAAACTAAAATGTTTCCAATGAAGGAACTGAATAAATTGTTTTATAATGCAGAGAAATCAGATCAGATTCACCGAAAATGTAAATTATTTCACAGTAATTTGTTTGTCTCCCGCAGGTTCATGTTGACAGGCGTCAATTGGGTTTTCTTTGTGTTTGATGTGTGTGTGTGTGTGTGTGTGTGTGTGTGTGTGTGTGTGTGTGTGTGTGTGTGTGTGTGTGCGGCTGCAGTCGTATCAGATTGTAGCTGCTGTTTGTCGCTGAGCAGCCGAGCATAAACGGCTCAGCTAATGAGGAAGCAGAGGCCAGGCGTCATGGATCAGAAGAAGGAGAAGAAGAAGAAGAAGAAGAAGAAGAAGAGGGGAGTCTCCAGTAAGAGGTCAGGTTGGTCTATATTTAGATCCAGAATAAAAACGTTTCACCGACTTAAATTCATGTTAGTTTGGAGGAAGAGGAGCAGCAGGAACCTTCAACCGACTCAAGGTGAGACTTTATCCATCTTTTATGTCAGAGAAAGTTTGTAACTTTCAATAACTTTGTGTTATTATTGTCTTTATTTCCTGTTTTATAAAATTTTTACCAGTTATTACATTTTCTCCGCCCAGCCAGCTGATCTTTAGCAGCAAAAGTCAAAGGTCAGCGGAGGTTGTAGCACAAATATTTAAAAACATTTTGTACAAAAGGTTTTCAATTTGCAAGGTGAACTGATGGTGCGATTAAAAACATGAAGCATGAAAGAAGCTGATTTATTATTTATATAATAATAAATACCTATAACTGCGGCTGGATGCATTATTGATCAGGACCGATAATGAAGCCGCTGAGTTTCACACGGCAAGGTTCTGGGATTTTACTGAGGATCAAAATGGGAGAAAATTAGATTAAAAACTTCTTTTATTTTCATAAACTGCAGGTAAAACAAGTAAAGTAAGGAAGATGTAGAAAACAATAACAAATAAGAGCAAGGGAATTTTTTTAATGTGATACAGGAAGGAAGAATAAGAATAAAATGAAGGGAAAAACAATACAGATATCTTTAATTATATTATTAATAAAATAACAAACACTGCTACTAATGGAGAGGAAAAAAACAGAGAAAAATAATAATAAAGTAATAATTCTAGTAATAATATAGGAGGAAATGGCAGAATGACTGTGATAATTAAACAACGTCAAAGACAATCTGGTGACGGACTGCAAACCATCATTAAATCAGGAAAAACAACTTTATAATTAAATTTTTATTCCAAAATTAAAATGTCCAAATTCCAACTTCAAATTTCAAAAAATTTTCCCAGAAGAAAAAATTCCAACTGGGAGAATATTTATTTGGCTTGTATTATGGGAAACAAGCTACACTAGTTGCTAGTAGAAGTATTTTATTTTATTTTATCATCTCTATTAAGGAATTATTGCCTTAAACCAAGCTCCCAATTTTGTATTATTTCAAAATATTTGCCCTGGAAACTACTCAAGTACTTAATAAGATTTGGTATTATTGCAGTGTAATGTATAAAAGCAACATTTTTTTTAGCTTTAGATCATGTTATGATGTTATTTCCTCATCAAAAACAAAACTGGATTCTTTCACACATGTTTGAGAAATCTTTTAATCTCCATGGCAACCTGTACAAAACGCCTGGGAGGACCTAGCTCCGCCTTTGAGGCGCAGCTCCATTTTTCTAAAGATTTAAAGAGAAATTGTGCTATAAAATGGCACTATGTGCCTGGAAAACACATCATACTGCCCCTTTAAGGGTCCGCTCTGTAGTTGGTGTGAAACTCTCTAAACTTCCTGTTCTGTCACTTCCTGTCCTCCAGATGTCGTGGCGCTCGTCTTTCCGATGCTCAAAGTTTCGCTACGTCTTCGGGAAGCCAGCAACCAAGGAGCACAGCTACGATGGAGTGCCAATCACAAGAAGCGTCCATGACAACCACTACTGCTCAGCCAATCCCTGCTTCATCGCCGTGGTGACGGAGTGCGCCGGGGGCGGGGCCTTCCTAGTCCTACCCATTCAATGTGTATGTAGGTCAAACTTGGGTTACTTCCAACCAACACAACGATCATTTTACTGCTACTTATTAAACTGAAAAGGCCTTGAAGACCTTCTGTCTGTCTACTGTCCAAAGGAAACTAAACAAACTAAACTTTTAGTTAGAAATGTTTAAATAGGTATTTTAATTTAGCAAAGTAAAATGTCTTGCAGTTGGGGAGAGTAGACCCTCACTGTCCGAGGGTTTGTGGTCACAGCGGCCGAGTCCTGGACGTCAAATGGAATCCGTTTAACGATTATTGCATTGCCTCATGCTCTGAAGACTGCACCGTAAGCAGCCATGTTTTACTTTCTTTGTTCACATTTAAAGGTTCTTTGTCCAAAGGTCTTCTTTGGTTCAGACTTTATTTTATGGTTAAGCCTAAAATCAAGGTCAGGTCAACGTTAGTAGAAATTACAACATTTAGGATAAAACCAGGATTATGCGTCTGCATGCAGGTGAAGATTTGGGATATTCCAGTTTGTGGGGTCCAACAGAACCTCACCAAGGCCAGGAAGACTCTGACGGGTCACAGCAGGAGGGTGGCTATCATTGAATGGCATCCAACTGCTGAGAATCTGCTGATTAGCTCGGGCTACGACTACAAGGTCAGACGCCTCTCTAGTCAGTGACATTTCTCTACGGATAAAAGTTTATGTTAGTTTACAAACTTCTTCTCCAGGTTCTCCTCTGGGATGTGTCCCATTCCGGTTCTGTTATCAGACACCCGGTCCGAGTGGTCCTGATGCCCGTCCACCATCGCTACCCGTCCGAGGCGCTGCTGCTTTCCGTCAGCTTCAACATCGACGGCAGCAGACTGGCGGTCACGTCTAAAGACAGGCGGATTCGGGTTCTGGAGCCGCGGACCGGGAAGATCCTACAGGTTGTTTTTGTAAAGAGTGTTTTGTTTTGGATTGTAAATCAACTGGTGGAACTGGTAGTCATGTTACTGTTTGGTTTTACAGGTTTCCAACAACAAGACACACAGGGCTAACAAGGTTTTATACATCACAGGGCTGAAGATGCTCCTGTCCACTGGAAGCTCATCCTGGAACCACAGACAGATCATCCTCTGGGACCCAGTAAGACTTTATTTTAAAACCAGCAGATAGGATTAGTTTAGGGTTCAGCTGGGGGCCGAAATTGTAACATTATTTACATTTTCAGCTGCTGGAGTTCACTTTAACGCTGCACTGAGGCAAACCAGCCAAACCTTTTGAAAAACCTTTTCCCCTCCTCGCCTTTGGGGGCGCTGCACCAAGAACCACTGAAGGAAACAATTTGAAAACCTCTGAAGAAGAACCTGAGCGCAACTTCCCTCTTTACAAAATGTAAACAAAAATGGAAAAACGTCAGATTTTAGCGATTGGATGATTTTTCTTGTCTTCTGTAAAAACAAAAAAAAAAAAAAAAAACAAAAAAAAAAACGAGTCATCTCCCCCGCTAGCGCTAGCCCAGCGTGTTTGTTTTGGTTGAATTTACCCAGAATGCCCTGCGCTGTAGTCCACTTCCTGTTTTTCATGCTTCATATGCATTCAAACCGAACCGAACCTCACTTCAACCGAACCGAGGCTGAGGTTTGTAGGCAAACCAGATTCACTTTTTGGCCGATCTTCCCAAATAAACTAGAATCCAGAAAAACATCTTCCAGAACAACAACACTTTGTTTTTATTATTACATAGAAACTGTGGAGTACTCATTACTTTTACAAATTTAGAGAATACTTTGAAAATCCAGAGAATACTTGCTTATGCTTATTTAGCAACACAAAACAGAGATTAGAACAAATTTAGAATCCAGTAACTCTGAACAGGAATGGAGTACTTTTACCTATCTAGCAATCTAGATCTAGAGGTTCTAGTTTATATACTCTAGTTTCTTTTGCGCTTTCCTTTGGTTTGTTGTTTTGTTTGTATTTTCTTTTAATTCATGTACAGTACTTTGAATTGCCTTGTTGCTGAAAACGTGCTTTCTAAATAAAATGACCTTAGATTAAAATGAATTAGACAGGATTGGTGTTGATGAACCCCCAGTCATGCTGTAACTAGAAAGTGAACCCGTTTGTAATTCTAATACGATGCAAGATTCAGTCCAAAAAAGTTTAAACAACTGTTTCCAGTTGTTTAAACCTAAAACATCTTTTTGACCTTTTCTATGTGCAGGATGATTTATCAGAGCCTCTGTATGAAGAAGATCTGGACGGGTCAGCAGGAGTTCTCTTCCCGTTCTACGACCCTGATACACAGATGCTCTACTTGGCCGGAAAGGTTTTAAAAATGCCAATTAAATCCAGAATAATTAATGTAACATGTTGGATCTGAACACTAAAATGTTTTCCAAGTTCAATAAAGTATTATTTACCAATCATTGGTTCAGTGTAATTCCTGTGATGTTTACAAGGTTTTGGGTCTAAATTGGTAAACTAGAAGTACTTCTGATTGGTTTCTGATAGTATTTACCTCTAAATACTTTAGTATTAAAAGCAGCAGCAATGAGGTTTCTGCATGAATGTTGTTGTTGTGTTTTAGGGGGACGGGAACATCAGATACTACGAGCTGAGCTCTGAGAAACCCTACATCAGCTTCCTGATGGAGTACAGATCGCTGCTGCCACAGAAAGGACTGGGTTGGATTATCACACTCAGAACAACAGTATTTAAATCACTTAAAGTGGAGAAAACAAGTTCGGTTTGAGAAATGCTGATGATAAAGACGCCTACATAGATTTTGAATATAGTGGAAGTAAAAATGGGGGACAGACATCCTTAAAATTAGTTACACAGGACACACAGTTTTGGCAACACAAACCAAAAACAATGTCATATTGTATTGTGAAACACTAAACAATGAGTTAATATTGTAGGACTCATGCTAACTAACTTTGGTTTATCGTTAGCTTTAAAGTCATTTCAAGGGCCACAAATGGCCCCCAGGCCACATGGACACTTTCTGAAAAGTAACTTTTGATAAAGTTAAAGGAGTGATAACTAACAATGTAAAGAGCTCAGATGAAATCTGTTGGGAAACATTTCATATTTGTGTTGTGGTTTCAGGTGTGATGCCGAAACGCGGCCTGGATGTGAGGGTGTGTGAGATTTTCCGTTTTTATCGGCTGATTGCTGTCAAAGACCTGGTAGAGCCTCTGTCGATGATCATACCACGGAAACAGGTACCGATCATCCCGTCGTGTCGTTATTGGTAACAGCAGCTGATGAGGTGAGGTTTTCTGTTCCAGTCTGAGGTTTTCCATGAGGATTTGTATCCAATGACGGCTGGAAACCAGGCAGCTCTAACGGCTCAGGAGTGGCTGCTGGGCATCAACAGGGGTATTTAACCCTCACAAACATTACCGATGGTTCCAGATGGTTAGGGTTAGGGTTATGTCAGAGGGTAGCAGGGCTCTCTTCTCCTCTTCAGGTCCGGTGCTGATGTCCTTGAGGCCAGAGGCTCATGTGGAAAACCCGTACGCTGAAATTCCTGCGAATAAAAACCAGTTGAGGCAGCTGAGCACCGTCAGGTTCCAGACAAACACATACCTGGACTTTATGGAAAAGGTACGCTGATACGCTAATTATGAGAATAATAAGAGGAGAATAAAGTCGTATGAGGACAAAGAGAATAATGAGAATAAAAATAATACAATAATAAAGTCATAATATTACGAGAATAAAGTTGTATGAGAATATTACCAGAAAAAGGTCATAGTATTATGAGAATAAAGTTATAGTATTTTAAAAATAAAATAAACATTATCAGGATAAAGTTGTACTATTATTAATTTATTCTCGTAGAAAAAAAATCTTTATTTTTATCTATATTTGGTTGCGTTTTTGACCTGAATTCAAAGTCAAGTTAAACAGAAGCTGTAAAACAAGATGGCCGCCGGGGGGCGCTCACATCACCCTGAACCACGGAAACCAAGGGAAAAAATAAACATTTCCAAAAAGTTTTACCTTTAAGAACTCAAATATCTGATTAATTGATAAAACAACAATTGAGATGACTTTAATTTCTGGTTGTGTAAACGTCTCCACTTGGTTTTGTTTAAATGTTTTATTGTTTTCAGGCTTTCCTGGAGGAGCAGCTGGCCTATCAGGACGCCAAATACCCCGGAGAGCTGAGCGATCTGTCGGGCTGGCAGCCGGATGAGACGGAGAGTCCGCTGTGGTCGTACCGCTGCACGCCTCACTGCCGCGAACCGGCCGAGAAACCGCCGCCGACAACCGAGAGCGAGGTCCGACAGAACCGCAGATTCATAATTAAAGACAACATTCCTTAAACTCTCAGAATAAACTCACTGACAGACTCAATGCTTCAGCTCCTGCAGGCATTTTACAAACAACAAGACGAGATCAGAGGCTTGAAGGAGGAGCTGCATCAGAAAGAGGTCGGTTCAAAAACAGAAAATGTTTTTATAGTCTATAAAGACGGATGGAAACAAAAGACTTTTCACTTTAACATGTGGAAGTTTGTCTGCATTTTGTTTGACAGGTTTAGAAAATAATCATTTTTCTTGGTCAAAAATATTTGAAGGCCAACTCATTGTATGAAAAAACTAAATAAAAAGAAAGAATAAAAAAATGAATAAATATAAAAACAACATTTGGTTAACATTTATACCATATGCTGAGTAAATCTTACAAAACATAACAAAGGCAAACACATTTCTTTGTTATGGTTCCCATGACGTTTTGTTTCAGTGTTTATTGGTCGGCATTAAATTTAGAGAAGTTATTTATGGACAGAAATAGCTACTTTTGATTAATACTATATTAAACAGTATCAATTTATTAATAATTGATCTTTGATGATCTGAGTAATGACAAGAAGCTTTTTTATAGGTCCAGCAGCGATCTATACAAAGTTTAGGCACTTAAATATTAATAATAATAAAAACTGTATGAAATGATTCTGACTGGTCGTTTCCATCCTGCAGGTGAGAATCGCTAAACTGGAGCTGGATATAAAGAACCGGAGCAACCTGAGGGCGACCTTCTGATCCAATCACATTTATTCACACTGACTTTAACAACATGGAAGCTGTTTCACTTTTGCTCCGGAAACAAAGAACTGTTTAATTTATATGTATAAAAATTGTGAAAATAAGATTAAAACTTGATAATTAAATGAAACAAATAGGCAGAAAACATCAGTATTAATGTATGTTTGTACTAAATGTTATAAACTGGTGACTCTTCTCTCTGGAAGTGTTTTCTAGTGCAACAAAGTCACATCTTGGTGACAAATCCTGAAAATTTCCAATATTTTCACAGCATGTGCAAAGTACAAAGTTATTTACAGTAAAAATTAGAAACAATCTTTGAGTAAAGCTGGACAACTGAAGTCCACCTGAGAGAAATTATTAAATCTGGAAAAAATTCTCTGAAAAAAAACAAGAAATGCATAAAACAGTCAGATATTGAACTACTTTATTTTTGTGTGTGATGATTCAAACAATGAAATGAAAACTATTCAGCGTTCAATAGTATAGATAATTTTGACTGACATAATAAAAGCAAATGATGTAAAACATAAAACAAAAGACAGAAGCAATTGATGTAGATCCTAAATAATTAGCAGTTTGCTGAAAATAATGAGAAACTGCTAAATGTTGTGGCGGTTAAACTTGATAAACCAGTTTAATCAAATCAAATGTATTCATAACAATTAAATATTTAAAAAGTCGCTTTTACAGATTTTATTTAGTTGGACTTTGAATTCAAGTCAATTACCAGAAGAAACAATTCAAACAAAGGCAGCTTTTAGAAAATTATTTTCTGTAATTTGAAATTTATATTTAAGGAAAGTTAGAGAAGAAAAAGATCTAACAAAATTTAACTTAATATGAAAAAAAGATTTTTACCGATTTACCCATGTCGTTCAGCCCCAGGCCGAACTAATATTGTCGAGAGAAATGAATTAATTTCGTCTTAAAAACGTTGATTTGTTGCCCCCTTGTGGACAAACGTGTCACAACTAGAAGTTACAGAAAATTTATTTTGTAACTTCTTATAATCAACATGCAACATATGAAGGTCATTTCACATAGAAAAATAATTTCCACCAAAGAAATCTTCAATTGAAAGATACTTTATTGATCCCAAAGGGAAATTAAATGTTGTAACTCATTAATTCAGATTCTTCAGTTGTATTTTTGTAGAAAAAATAAAGGAATTTCTGAGTTTAAAAACTCAAAAATCTCTAATTTTAAGATTTTCACATGACAAATTTTTTACTTTTGAAACTCAGTCATTTTATGATTTTTTTCTAGAATTTTCTTTAGATTAACTTAAAAAATTTAGAATTTTGGGGATAAATTTCTGTTTCTCTGCAATTTACAACTTTTTGTGTAGAAATTTACCAATAAAAGATTAACCATACAAATCTTTTTATTAGGAACATTTTCATGTAAATTCAGAATGAAAACATGAAGAGACACCAGGAGGAAAATGTTAAGATTTTATTTACAGAGTCCTTTTGTATGATTTCTCATTTTTAACTTACAGAAAGTAATAAAAATAAAACAAGCAAACGACCTCATGGCTTCGATGCGAGTGACGGATCTCTCTGGAAACGAACGCCGAGGCAGAGAGAGAGAGAGATGGAGAGAGAGAGAGACAGAGAGAGGGAGAGAGAGAGAGAGAGAGAGAGAGAGAGAGAGAGAGAGAGAGAGAGAGAGAGAGAGAGAGAGAGAGAGAGAGAGAGAGAGGGAGAGAGAGAGAGAGAGAGATGGAGAGAGAGAGATGGAGAGAGAGAGAGAGAGAGATGGAGAGAGAGAGATGGAGAGAGGGAGAGAGAGAGAGACGGCGCCCTGAGGCAGCCATACAAAAGTAAACAAAACTTTCTCTGAAAAAATAGATTTTTTAAAAAGCTCTGCTGGCAAAAAAAAAAAAAACACAAACAAAACAAGACAGTTTGCCCTGAGCGCAGCTGGCTGCGGGGAACCGGGACGACAGATCGGGTCAAAGGTCAAAGGGGGGAAAAAAAAAAACGAGAGCCAAACCTCAACATACAATAACCTGCATCCACCGACCTGAATTTAATCATTTCACATATTATTATTTTACATCATTACACAAACGGCTTCTGATGGAATCGACCAACGAAACGTTAATTCAACTGAGGCTTTATTTTATGACTGCAGACGTTTCCAAGAGGAAAATATTAGATTTCATGTTTTCTGTGAAGACATTACGATCTTTGTGTTGCTATTGGTAAAATATAGTCGGATATATTTGGAGAAAGAAATTAAACTGGTAAAAATTAAATCTGGTCATTTTCCACCTTGAGCTCCTGAAAAAGTGACGATTGTATAAATATGACAAAAAATTAAAAAAAAGGGAGGAAAACCCATATTTTAAAAGGAAAGAAAATGTTTATAAATGTCTCCTAACTTTTGAGTTTTTATATTTTATTCCTGAGTTTATAAGAAATCTACAAAAAAACGTAGGAAGAATCTGAGGAGTTGAGCGGATTGTTGATAAAAGATACACGTGAAGCGTAGAGGAGGAAGTTATTTTGGTTCTGAAGGATTAACGGAGGGGAAGCAGCCCAGTGGGAGTGGAAGCAGAGCTGGTGTTGGCTGATGGGAACAGTGGGAGGGTTCACTCATCATCTTCATCATCATCTTCATCTTCAGGCTCTCTCTTCCTCTTCTGTCCCTTTTCTGGAGACGAATTCTCATCTGAGGAGGAAACAAGTCACTCATTGAATTTCACTATTTACTAACTCAGGGCATCTGCAGGTTTCAGAAAGTCAAATTTAAGACTTTCAAGAACTTTTTAATGCCAGTTTGAATAAAAGTGAAGGCTGACATTTTTTCCCCCAAATGCATAGAAGCTAGCTAGCTAGCTAGCAGGGACGTACTGTATTAGCAGCTAGTGAACCTAATGAAGATGTTTGTGTGCAACTAAAAGTTTTGCCTGACAGAAAAGAACCACAAGGAAAACACATAACTACATATGAGATTAAATATTTTTCCACAACAGAATTTAACAGCAGTGACTAATGGATTATTAGAGAGGGTTGAATATTTCAACCTTTCCATGGTTACAAAGGTTATTTAAGGCGTTTTAAAAAGAAAATCAGGTTTTTATCTCAGACTGGAGGTTAAACCACTCAGCTACTCACCATCATCTTCCTCGTCATCCTCTTCATCATCATCCTCGTCATCTTCCTCGCTGTCCACCTCTCCGTTCACCGCCCCGTCCTGCCAGAAACCAGCATGTTAATGTGGTGACCAACGTGATGAAGATGAGGAGAAGAAGCAGGAAGCTAACCTCATCATCACCGCTGTCGTCGTCGTCCACTTCCGCCACCACATCTTCATCATCGTCCTCTTCCTCCTCCCAGAACTCCTCTGACTCTCCTATTAGAGCGCAGAAGATTCAGATTAACGTCAAACACGGTGAACCGTTCGTTGAGCTTTGGCGCCGCCGCCGCACAGACCTTCATCATCGACGGCGTCGGCCTCGCCGTCCGAGTCGGACGCCTCGCAGTCGTCGGCGTCGTATCCGTCCAGGTAGGTGAGCTGAGGCAGCAGCGTGAAGATGGAGTCCCGGTAGTCGCCCAGGTTGGTCACCTCGCAGTTGAACAGATCCAAACTCTTCAGCTGAGAAAGTTTCTTCTGCAGCAGCAAAAAAAAGTAAAGACTTAAATAAAGCTGGCTTGTGAAAAATGAAACGTTGTTTAAATGACAGTACAGCTTTACTGCAGTCTGTTTCCATGCTGCCATGGAGCCACTGTTGGAATCCACATGCAGAAAATCCAGAATATCTACCTTCACTCATTGATCTGGAGATGAATAGATGTTTAACATTCTTATTCTAATTTAACTGAGTTGTGTTTATTTGATGCAGTGAGTCGTTAGCACAGAGCTATCAGGAAGTGTCAACAACTGGGATGTTTACATCAGTTTTGTTCAACTGGAGGTGAGGTGGGCTGCAGTCCATGATCCATTCTTGCGTTATTCCAGACTCCTCGTTTTTTTGTGGAAAGGTAATGAATTATATTCCACCCTCTACATGTTCTGGGTAACGTTTGTCAGAATCTTATTTTAAGCCACTGAAAACTTGGGCCATTATTATCTGCTATTTTCCTCTAAATCTCTCTGACCTCAGCGTGTTTTCTATGATAGATACTGTCAATATTGTTGGAGTACTTGAAACGCTGATTGGTCAGTTCCTAACAAGAGCCCTGGAATGATTGGGGGAGGATTGCTGGGGGCGGAGCCGGCGTCCTGTCAATTCAGATATTTAAGATAAAAGACTAGATTGTGTTTTCATTTAGTTAATATTATGACTATATTCCTGTAATTAAACAATTAAAAATAATTGCAGCCTGACCCTAATGCAAGTCACAGAAGAGATTTGAAAGTACTTTGTGTCATTTGTAATATTTTTTCTTAGAAAAGAAAGTGAGATAACCAAAAAAAAGTCAGATTATATGTTTAAGTCGTTACGTCAGAATGCTTCAATGTTCCAGTTAGAAGGTCGACTGTAAGCTAACACAGCCAGCAGGCCTCATGTCTGTCGGTAACCAACCAAACTGGAGGGGTCAGCGACTCATTTCTGACCTACCAGTGGCTCCAGCGTGCTGATGTCTTTGAACTTGTTGCCGCTCAAGTTGAGGTGCGTCAGATTGACGAGCCGCTCTGCCAGAACCTCCAGACCGCCTGATATCCTGTTATCACTCAACTCCAACTACAGACACAGAGGGGGGTAAAATTGAGTGTTTAGTGGGATTTAAAGCTGAACTCTGCAGTAGTAAAAAGTCTAAATGTTCTCATCATCACAACAAACCTCATAGATCAACAGCTCATTTAAAACTGCAGCGTGCAACTTTTATAATGTTTATGAGAATCTGTGAAAAAACGGATCTCCTGCAGCTCCTCTCAACAAACCAATCAAAACCAGAAGGAGGGGCTTAGTGCTGTCAATCATCCTTGTGTACGCTCCATTAAATGTGCAGTTAGCAGAGAAACAACTAGCATCAGCACTCACAACATTCTCTGCTGGCTGCGGCGTAACAGAGAGCATAAGTGATTGACAGCACTAAGACCCGCCTCCTGGCTCTGATTGGTTGTTTCCAGTAAGCACTGGGTGAAGGTGTTGTTTTCCACAGATCATCTGTCTCATGTTACGGTACAGTGACAGTTTCAGCACTTATAAAAGTTACACTCTGCAGAAACATCAGTTTATTGTTGCCAGGGGATTCTGAGTAGAGTTCACCTTTTTGAGCTTGTCCAGTTTGGGGATGTCCGCTACGCTGGTCAGGCCGACGTTGATGAGGCTGAGCAGCTCCAGGTTGGAGAACTCCTCTGTGATTCCTTCAATCTTTCCCTCACTGGAGCGGCAGTTGTCCAGGACCAGCTCCTGCACCTGAACGCATCATCAGAACCAAACCATCACTTTTCCGTTACACGTTACAGTTACGCATCCAAATTTAAATTAATCAAATATTATTCAGCTTCTTCAAAACTTCACAAACTCTGTTGCAAATGCTTCAATGTCACAATACGGTTTGTAGTGGTGATGCAGCAAAGGATTGAGGAGTTTAACTGACTAACTTTTTTACATGGTGGGTTGGGAATAGTATATTTAACATCAATAAATATCAGCCATGACTGGGATATTAATATCAGAACTGGCCACAAATTTCAAATCAGTGCATTCGAAATGTGTCTGTTTTGAATCCTGGAATCACTAAATTAATAATCTGTTTAGTTGATGCCTAAATAATAAAGTAATTAAAGCTCCTAAAAACTACAGAAACACCAGCAGACCTGTTTAAGTGTCTCCCAGCCCACAACAAATTAGCAGCTAGAGTGTGCTTCTTTGTGCATTTCTTATCATGTAAGGAGTGATCTGATCACTCAGCAGGACTTTATTTTCAGGTGTGGAGGGTTTTTATTCACATGTAAAGCTCTGCAACTCAACAGGGATGCATTTTAATTCCAGGGTTTCAATTTGAAAAGGGGAACATCCATCTCTTTTCAACGACTGTCTGACGCCTTGGTAACTCCCTGATACATCAATCACCAACCCCTCCAAGTGGTGCACATTCTAGACAGGCAAGCTACTTGCTAATTAATAATTTACACACCTATCATTGATTCCTCTGTGGACCAAGCTACAGCTAACTAAACCTGCCAGAGTGAAAATGAGTCTGTAATGGTTGTAAAATATATTTCACTACAATCTAAATGTAAAACACCCCTCATCAATTAGATACCGGAACAGAGTAGTTTTATAAATAAAATGGATCAGTTAGCAGTTTTATAAATATAAAGGATTCCTGAGTAGTTTTATAATTGGAAAGGTTTCCAGATCAGTTTTAGAATTGGAAAGGTTTCCAGATCAGTTTTAGAATTGGAAAGGTTTCCAGATCAGTTTTAGAATTGGAAAGGTTTTTAGAATTGGAGCGGGTCCTGATCAGTTTCAGAATTGGAGCGGGTCCCGACCAGGTCTTTATTGGAACCCAGCCTCCTTTCTGTTTGTAAACTCCCAACGCACGAGCGGCGTCACGTGGGTCTCATATCTGCTAACCGTCGCCTTGCTCTTTTTAACCTCCATAAACGCTAAAAAAAATAAACAACAACAATATTGTTCTTCTAAGTTTAATGTTAGACCTGAGAATTTTAACTAACATGAATAACATGTCGGGCAGAGCGCAATGAATTACCATTAAGCTACTTTAGCTTCAAGCTAGAGTTAGCGCGCACTTAACGGCATGTTACAGCCATGGGATCCGACTACTTTCTGACACAGCGTTGGTACAGGCAGCTATTAAAGTAACAGAACGTAAAAATACACAAAAAGGGCACAAAGTTCAGTGTAGGCAAACTCAAAAATTAATATTTTAAGCGTAACCTTCTATTTTAATTGTATTTAATGTAAAAAGATTAACATTCAAAACTCATTTCCTGCCGAGTTGAAAATGTAATACGTCGTAATGTTCAAACGACACATATTTATTGGTTTATAAACATATTTAATAACTTCCATGAATTGAAATAAAAAATGAAAAGCTATTTTAATAATTTGCGGTAATCATCACTTTATATTAACGCAGTCAAATACAGCTGCGTAGTAATGTAGTTCCAGATATTAGCTAGGCCCAAGACACAAACACGGATGTACGAGGCTGAAGTTTGTATCCGATTCAGAGCTATAGTAAAGGGGTACTTCACTAGTTCAGGATTTTGAATTATCAACATCGTTTATAATTGTACAAATACTCTTAAAAACTTTTGTTGTTGTTTTAATTTTGTGAAATTTTAAAAATTACAAAATATAATTATACATTTCTCTAACTTATGTCTGTTTTTAAGAATGCATATGTTCCCAAATCACCAACTTTAAAATATTATATTCAAAAAAATAAATATTCAGTTTAGAATAATAAAGTCCGGGTATCTAAGGAATTTATATTTTGATCCATAGTTCAATAAAGATAGCTCAAATTATCTAAACAACCCTTTACTAAAGTTTCGAAACAGACGCTAACTTCAGCGTCACCAGCACAAGTTTATACTCGCAGTAGATACATGATAGAGTGAACAACAGCAAATAAATTTACCTCCAAAAATTCAGAATTTATCTGTTATTTTAGAACAACTTTGATTTCAAGACATAAATAAATTAGTTTGCAGTTTGGTGAAGCTGCAGATCCAGCTGCCATGTGCTTCACCACCTCTCCTCCTCCCCCTCCCGCTGCCGGTTGAGTTCACACCGCAGTCAAATAGTTAAAAACCCGGGACTCTCACCTCCGCTGGAGACCGGTGTCTCAACTCTAAAGAAACCCTCTTCTTCATGTCCATTTTCCTCTACTTCTGACTCTCTGCGATGCAAAAACACTCGTTTCTACACGATCCTCTCTTCAGCATCAACACGCGGAAACAGAGTGAAGTTAGCTACAGCTAGCACAAAGAACTTCCAACGAAGACTACAACAATAAAAGTCTGAGGCGGTCCAGTAGACGCGCTGACCATTAACTTTACTTATTTTACATTCTAGCTCATAATTGAAAAATATATTAGCTTATTTCATATATAGGCAAAATAAAAGCCTCGTATTTATGAAATAATCTACAAAATATGTTTAGCGTTTTACATTTATTTTGAAAAAGCAAACAGTTTCCGGAAGTGCGCTGTTTTTGTATCATAAAGCGATACAGTAACACAACGTTTACATAGCGTGTGTGAAAGTGGGTCAAGGCGTTGTTGCTTTCAAGTGCCAACAGAAATGTGGCTATTTTAAACGACGAACAGCAAAATGAACACATGTAACTCGAGTTAGATGACTAGTTGGTGGGATGTTTAAGAAAATTATAGCAGAAATATTGCTTCAAGGCGTAAGTTAAAAAATAAGTTTCATGATTTTTACATTCTTTTCGAAACAGATTCCGGGCTTCTCTTGAAGCACCTGAACATATCACGTATAAAAACCGAGGGAAACTGCCTTCTGGCGTCTCTAGTGGATGTTTGTATATTAAAATCAAACAAAAATTAATTTTACAGTGAAAATAATCACACCTTTTAAACTTTACAAAGACACTCATAAAGTTTGAGATTAATCTAATACATTTTTCAGTAAAAAAACCCCAAAACAAACAAAAAAAGACAGTTTCTGAGTTTGAAAATTGTCATTTTTTATTTTTTTGGGGTCTGTTCTAGAAAAACTCAGTGATATTTCAGCAGAAATGTATTTCTTCTTCTAATGATTTTTATGAAATCTAATGACCTCAACATGCCGTCATATTTTACCCATTCTGGACTCAATTAACTCGCTGTTTTATTCATTTGCATTATTCACTCTAAAAAGCAAAATCTACCCTGATGTGACATTTTTTAAGTTCATTTGCTTTTGCTAGTTGTTCTGGAAAACAAGCATTAAAAAACGCATAAATCTTTACGCTATAACAAATACTTTTTTCTCTTTTATTCAGATTTTGAATAAAGACTCTGTATCTAAAATAAACCATAGACACATTATACACAGCTTTTGATTGTGGTTTTAGTTCTTTATTGTCATATCACTGTAGATCATCTTCACAACAAGCAGTTACACATACAGTGGTCTTAGAGTATATCACTGTCCAATACGAGGAGAGCAACAGTTAGAATCACAGCTATGGTTTCTTTCTCCACCCCACCCACAGACCCTGAAAATAACCACCTCCTCCTCTCCGCTACACCACAAACCCAAGTGATTACAACCATCAAAGTAATGTCACAGGTGCCTGACGAATAAACAGGACTCTGGAATAAATAAATCAATAAATAACCAAATGAATATGTACAATACTTAAATAAATAGTAATGAGTTGTGTATATATATTTACATACACACAAGTAGCTCACCAGAGAATGGCAGGTTCCACAGGCATAGAGCTATTTTATTTTTTATATCTCATTTTTAATACAGCCACAAGGCGTACAGCTTCATTATGTAACACAGCCACAGATCAGACCAAGGCCAAATTATTATGCCTCAGAAATCATAGTGCAAACATTTTCAGAAAGCAGGGCAGGTTCACAGGTTGAGCAACGTCAGTTTAGATCCAATATGGCCGCCACATGCATGACATGTGGTGACAGATGGAACTGTCCAACTGCATTTATGACTGTTGAAAATTTGCTAAAACACACACATAAAACTGTATCTATTTTCAAAAGTCGTAGATAAATGCAGAGAGAAAAAAACCTGTTGCTGTTGGTTGGCATTGCTAGCATTCAAAGTGGTCACTGAAGACGATTAGACTCTAATCTGACTTTTACTGGAAACCAGTTAAACTGGGACAGATGTTATTCTCAGACTGAGCCCCAAAAGTACTGTAAGACATACCTTTATCAAATCCTAAGTCGTTTTCACAGCATCTGCAAGATTTTCCAATATTTTGCCAGTTTTGTGAGATTCCAAATGGCTTAAGGAAGATTCTGACATTTTTTGTTTCATAAGATCCCAAAAAAGGGTCGCAAGATTTCTCAAAAGTTCTCAGAGATTCCATACATGTTCAGAGATCCTGACTTGTTTTTTGTTTTTTTTGGAAGATCCCATAAAGGTTTGGCAGGTTCCTGAAAACAATGAGGGTTCAAGAGGCAGATAAGAGAAATACTCTGCATCAGAAATGTGTAACTTCCACCTCCATTAGCCATGGAAACAAATATACTTCATGATCATAACCCGCTCTCAAAATGATCAGAACATGTGTAAAAATATAAATACAATTATTGTAATTTGTTGGTAAAACCGTAATAGTTTCAGGATCTCTAATAATTCAGTAATTGTTTATAAGAAGATTTAACCATGTCTTTTTATAAACAAATCTCTCCGCCACATTGATAAAAAAAAAAAAAATATTACACATAGAATCAGTTTCGTATACGTTTTCATCCAGTTGAACACAAACAAATCGGCCCCTGAGCGTTGTACTAAGCATGCCAAACCCATAGGGGGCAGTGTAACGCTAATCTAAAACCTGTCAGCTGATCAGATTGTTTCAAAACAATCACAACTTCGTGTTAGGAATTAAACATGGCGCCAGGAGGTTCATTTGTGTGGACAGATTTATGGGTTGAACTATATTTAAATAATGTATTAGAATATAAAGTTATTAAAATAAGACTGTTGATTGGGAATCGTGTCAAACGAGGTTCATATTGTTGGTTTTTTGTTAAATACGGAGTTACCCCAAATCTCCACTTTGGTGGGAGTTTTTATAATCATTTTAGTGATATTAAACAGAGTTTTTGTGTGGATAAAAGGCAAAAACACATAAAAATGTATTTGTTTGACCAGATACTGACCTACATGTGGTCTAGGCCTGAGACAAGACAAATAAATCATAAGTTTGAGTTTCATTTAAATGTTTATCAATGTAGAAAAACTGCAACAACTCTTGGGCAGTGACTAGGCCACTACTAAAGACTAATTACATTAATCCTTCTCAACGTTTGCTTGATCTAATAAAACATTTGTGGGATTTCATCACTCCTCTTAATCTTGCAAATCTTTGCCTGATGTCACAAGAAAACATGGAGGGTTTTGCAAAGCCTTTCTGGGATCTTACACAACCAAGTCAGATGAAAACTTTGCTTTTTCTTCTTTGGCTCTTTCGGGGCTCACAGTTCCTTTCTGTGAAGTAAATGGAACGCTGCACTAATTTTCGTCATGATGATGCAATTGAACTACAGAAGAAAAATGTCTGCTTTGGCGCCGTCGAAGCAGAAAGAGGCTAACTCCATTCAATAAAATCTTTTGATGCCCCCACAGAAAAACTAACACACCAAAGCAGATGAAAAAGTCTCAATTTAAACTCAAACTGAAAAAGCATTGCATTTTAATATCAATGCTCAGCTTTTTTCCTTTCCTAAATAGTTTGAAGGTCGTCCCAGATGAGTGTTTTTGCTAGCTTCCAACCGATGAAAGGTTGAGATGAAACCAGGTTTGGTTTAAGTGCTACGTTTTATCCTTCAGTCCAGACACTACGCTGAAAACTAAGCAGAGGCAAGTAAAGTCGCCGAGGTCTGACACTCACTTAAGTGAATAGTGAACATGGAGAATAACACTGTACAACAAGTTCCTCATTGAGGTTAGAATACGTCGCCATAGAGGGCAAATCAGCAAGGACAAAAAACAGAAACAGATAAAAGTAGGGCCAAATCAAATTAAGACATTTAACAGAAAATATAAAAGTCATAAAGCACTTTGTAGTTTAAATAGGAATGCTTAGACCTAAGTGGGATAAAAGCTTGCCCACGGAGCAATTATATAGCACTTTCTAAAATAAGCTAATTGCTCACAATGAAAGCTGAGACAGACGTCTCACCAGTTGTATTTTTACTGATTTTGTGTTTGGACAGCCATCCTTGACAGCACACATTAAGCGCTTCGGTTGCATGCAGCTCACAAACTTTCCACAGACAGAATCTGAAAATCAGATTTTTAGACACCGAAGTTCACGCAGTGAAAAAAAAAACCAAACAAAAAAACAACATAAAATAAAAAAGAAAAACACTGAACATACATTGTGCTCCAAACCTCCATCTTCTAAAACCTGCAACAATTAAAGAGTAGCTAGGATGTGGCAGAGAAAGTTCATTACTCTTATTTTGGTGTCGCACATTGGACTGTTAGCTAGAGATTGCTAACTAGCATGCAAGCTAGCTAGCCAATAGATAGATAGACTGTTAGCTAGGGACCACTAGCCAGCATGCAAGCTTGCTAGCTAAAAGATAGACTTATCTACAGATTGCTAGCGAGCTAGCACGCAAGCTAGCAGATAGATAGATAGATAGATAGATAGATAGATAGATAGATAGATAGATAGATAGATAGATAGATAGATAGATAGATAGATAGATAGATAGATAGATAGATAGATAGATAGATAGATAGATAGAGTTCTTATTGAAATGTTCAATTTTATTGTTGCATCATAATTTATTGCCATGGTGTTTATTGTTTATTTGACAGTAGATTTCTGTGGTTAGCTTGACACTGCAGTTTCATAATATTAGCATTCATGTCTAAAATACTCTAGTTTTCGTTTTTACAGTTTCACTATTCTCCAGCCAAAATAGTGTATGACATGTTAAATCCTTTCATCACTGGCGTGATTCTCATGTCATTCGAACATAAAGCACTAATGAGTAGGTTAACCACAAAGCCGAAGAACAATGCAAATATTCTGAAGACAAAAATCAGTAGTCTGTGTTGTTATTATTAAAACAACTGGAAATTTAGAGAGAAGTAATACTTGCAATATTTTTCAACTGAATTTAGCTGGATAGTGTATGAAGGGTACTCACTTGTTTGTTTTAAAACTCAATACAAAAGTCAATACAAAAACCATGATATTTTACTGGTATTGAAATCCTTACTAATGGAAATAAGTCCATGTATTCTAAAATGTTACCACAGACGTTAGATTACCTATTTAAAATAATTTAACTAATAAGACGTGACAAAAGCGAGCAGTGCTTATAAATGAAGCATGACCCTCTGACAATCTAATCCAACTTCACTTAATGTTACATGAGGTATTCAGTATTTAGCCAGTGTATACTGATGAGCTCTCTGCTCAATACTGTGTCATTACAGCACTAATATATGATGCTAACGGCTGCGTGTGATTAGCCACCCTTTACACAGTTAGCATTAGCTTTGCTAGCACAGATTCCTGCTGATATTGCTTGTTAAATGCAATTATTACCAGGATAAAAGAGTTTCTATTTGAAATTAAAAAAGTCTTGATGTAAATTTGGAGCTGTTTAAAAATAGCACTATGGTACAAGAGGAAGCCACAAGTACAACATTTAGCACTCTGGTTGTATTTTTTGCTAGCAAAACTCCTAGAAATGTAAAAATGCCTTTTCAGTTTTGCAAAATCAAAACTTTGAAACAGTTACGCCTCATCAGTATGTAAATTTCAACTGGCTTCTGGAACACATGCTAATCTTAAACCTCTAGGTCTTAAAAACATGTAGCTAGCATTAAGTCACAAACCGAACATCTCAGATGCTTCACCAAAGCATTTAAGTGAACTAAAGACTTTTTATGAATGTATTATTTTTATTACTACCAGTATAGCTTGACTGCTTGATAAACTGCTGCATTATTGAAGATCTATATGCAACAGTTACCAACTTAATCTCTTCCATGAAGTTGTAACAAACACCTTTAAACCCAATTAGAAAGAACGCGACTGATGCAGAAACTAAAACAAGTAGCTGCAGTACCAGTCCTGTCCTGTCTAATTCTACGTCAACTAGAAGAAATATGGACAATATTTACCACCAACAATGAAACTGTGGTTTTATGAACAAACCCAAACTATATTTTTTATATTTTCTGTTGAAAATTCTAGAACCAGAACAAAATTCTCGGAGCACCATTGAGGTTCTAGGATTTTCCCATCCAGCTGTTTCCGACCGGTGACGACATTCTGGCACGTTTAATGTTTTAATGTTTATGTTGACAAGTCAAAAATAACCTTCTGATGTTCTGTACCATTGATGATAGAAAACCTAATCCTATATTTTTAAATGAATATTGTTAAAGAATAATTTATTGATCCCAAGGGGAAATTAAATATGATATAAAGTTAAAAACATAATAAGTTTGGTTTAACCCAAATAACATTAGGAAACAAAAGATTAGCAATGGTTGCTATAGTACAGGAAATGGTCAGTGTATAAAATTAGAAAGGAAAACAAGATTTAATTATGTTGTGATGAAATTGTGTTTTTTTTTTTTCCCCACCAGGGGGTCTTTTTGTGGGCTCTAGTGTCCCTTTTTTCATAGCAGGCTGACAGGAAGGGGGAAGGAGAGGGAGGAAGACATGCGGCAAATGTCGTCGGGTCCAGGAATCGAACCCGCGACGGCCGCGTCAATGACTGAAGGCCTCCAAACATGGGGCGCGCTAACCTCTACGCCACCAGAGCACACCCTGTGTTTTGGTTTTTTTAAAGTATTGTTTATATTTTAGGCCAGAATTGGTCATTGACAGTTTTTAGAGTTCACTCGTTCAAATAAATCTCATTAATGCAGAAATCAAAGTCGAACTCCTTCAAGCGCCATTTTTTATATGATAGAGATGATCAGAAATTGCCTTTTTGTATTCCTAAGAGCTATATTAATTATTTTAATTTTACGTTAAAATCTGACTGATGGCAAACTGGTTGTTGGTGAAATTACTGAAAATTGTAATTTCTGCAGGCGATGAGTCTTCTGTAAACTATTTTGTTTCCTACTTCAACAGTTATGTGTCGTTTTAGGGAGGCAGTGATCAACATCCGAACTGAATGCATGTTGGAACAAAGTCCTGAACTTTAAACGTTAAGATTTCAGTGAGTCAGTCTCGCGTGCAAAGGCAGGGAACTAGACAAATCTGCAAGCAGCTCCACACTTTAAAATCCACAGATGTGATTCTAAAAGGACAGAAAAACAAAACCTCTCTGTAGCTCAGTGCAAATCTTTCTACAAATGGTTACCAGTTTATTTTAGCCGCTGTAGAACACGGCAATCCAACATGGCTGCTGTCTTCTAAAACTCCGCTAAAGTTTCCAACCAAGACAGATAAACTCAAAGATTAAACCTCGTATTCTCCCTGGAACTGGATCTCATCTCCTAAATCGTTGATGTGGCTGGTCATGCATTCAACCACTGAACTGAAAATCTACGCCGACTCCGAGAAAGGCAGAGTTAGTGAAATGAACACAGCTGTTGCTCTGTAGGTTACGGAGCCATGCTAAAAGGCAGAGCTAGTAAGACGGAGAGAACAAAAATGAAAACTTCTAGAAAAGCAGAAGAAGTCAAAGCAAAGATGAGGAAAAGCTGTCGGGTTGGTAACCGATGAGCAGGAATTTGTGCTGGCTTCGTCATAACGGAGTCCGGACATTTTGAAACACACATTCAGACATGCACGTACATAATACACTGTGCCTTGTTTGCAAGTCTCCAAAGCCTCGTTGGTGTCCAATGCTGCCAGGCTATGCACCATGCTTTAACAGACCAACATCTCTCCATCTTCTCGTCTCTTTCAGTCCTCCGTCGCTGCGCCGCTTACTCTATAGTCTCCTCCTCATCGTCTCTTTTTGAAAGTCCTGTGTTGTCCAGCGTCTTTCTCGGTTCGGTCCGTTGTAGTGAAAGCAGAATTGCACAGAAGCACAGAAGAAGAAGAAGTAGAAGGAGGGCGTGGTTTGTCGTTTCTGCAAATACAGGCTGTTTCACGGGTGTCCGGATTGGTCGAGAGGGAAGAACCGGGCGGCCGGCTGGACACTAGTGGGGCAGCGGCACCAGGATATCCACGTAGTTGATGGGGAAGAATCCCGACTGGCCGTTGATCATGCCCTCGTACCAGTTCTCGTCGATCTGATTGGTCAGAGTGATGATGTCGCCCTCCTTGAAGCCCAACTCGCCCTCGTTCTCTGGCTCGAAGTCGTAGAGCGCTCGACAGCAGGGCTGGTCCATCGGCGCTGAGAGACGACGACAAAACACAAGCTGGTCACTGGACCAGTCAAAGTCTGCTCCACCAATCAGAAATACACAGAGAAGCACTTTATATTCATGTAATCCATAATATTTTATACCGGAGGTCAGCAAGGTAACAGAAATTACACTCAAGTAAGAGTAGAAAATATTTCATAATAAAATTAGTCAAGCAAACGTAAAAAAAACCAGTAGTAAAAATACTCCCAAAAGTTACTCAGGTAAATGTATCCAGTTACTCAACTCTCGTCATTATAGCACAAAATATGTGTTGGAGTTTTGGTTCGTACTCTTTACTGACGTTAAAATTATTGTCAAGGTTTGTAAAAAAATATAAAAAGATAAATTTAACTAATGTCTGAATGTAAATGACAGTGTATAATTAGTAAAGCACATCTCTGATCCCACTGATTCTTTTTCAATAGACATAATTATGAGGTGATTGGATGAGTCTGCCACCTGCTGGTAGAAACTGGCAACTGCATCATATTTTCTTAAAATTGAAAGCTAGAAAACAGCCAGTTGGCAGAAAATGTGCCACTTTTCTCAAGGTTACTTCAACTAAATCAATAAACATTTAAGTATTCTCAATGTTAAAAGGCAAAAAATGGCAGATTTTTCTTTCTGTGCTTCATTTCTAACTCTTTTACCAGTTTTCAGGTTAATTTCCATTGGATTTAAGCCTCAGTGTGACTTTATTTCTCCGGTTGGACGCATGTTGGATACCTGGTGATTTCCCCGGGGATTTGGCCGAGTGGATCCCCCCGTTGTGGCTCTCGCTGGGGGGCAGGAGCTCCAGAGTCATCTTGGGTTTGGGTGTGTACTCCTTCCTGGGTTTACTGGACACTTCTTTTATCCTGGAGACGGGAAAAGACAAACGTTTCAGTGAAAACACGAAGATCTACGTTCTCTGGCTGACGTCTGGTCGGATCCAGACCTGTCCTCCATCTTGCTGGAGAGCTGCTGGAGGATTTCTGAGGAGCGGCTGTGGTATTCCAACTGGGCCTGGACCAGCGCCGCCAGCTGGCTCACCTGCTCTATCTGGAGCACACACACACACACACACACACACACACACACACACACACACACACACACACACACACACACACACACACACACACACACACACACACACACACACACACACACATAAACACAGGTTGTTATGGTTCTGCTCTGCAGGCCTGAGAGTCTTTTGTTTTCCTACTTCTCTGATTCGTGGAACTGACAGAAGAAGAAGAAACTGTCTACAAATAAAAAATATTCAAATATCTGATTACGTTTCTGTTTTTAGGAGAATTTTTTTTTAATGAGAGTCACAATTTGTTATTTTGATTATAAATAACAGAAAATATGAAAACCTAATCCCTAAAGAATAAAAATAAATAAATAGAGGAAAATACATAAAAAGTGCTAAAGATTTTTTTTTTATAAATTAGCTACAAATTAAAATCTAAAAACAAAAGTGTGAGAGTAAAATAAACGAATAAAATACTAATATATTAAAAGAAATAAAGTAACTAAGAGAAAAAATAAAATAAATCATATAAAATTTAAACAAATCAGGCAAAAATCTCAGAATTAATGAAGTAATAAAAGATGAACCAGAAATTGTTTTAAATTTAAACTTTAAAATATGCATGAAAGGAAGATAAAAAACTAAAAAGTCATAAAATATTAAAATGATTGCAGATAATATAAACACAGTGAAAATAACAGGAATTTTTCCATGAAACTGTTTAAAGCTGTTTGATTTTATTATTTATTAATTAGTATTTTCTGTTAGCCTGGATTGAAGCGTCTCCTAGCAACAGCAGGACAGGCTTCGGCCATGTTTCTTACGTCGCTCTCCAGCAGGTTGAACATGCTCTGCTCGGCGATCTCTTTGCTCTCGTCGAACTTCTCCAGCGCCTGCTTGATCTCGTCGTCCTGGACTTTCCCCTGACGTTTCTTCTTGTAGTCGAAGTCCAGACGCCGGCCCTCCATTTTCTTCAGATGATGCTGCAGCGATCAGACACAAGACGTTAGCCGGAGCCGGTTCTGGTCGCCGTTCGGCCCGTTCGGCGTCTCCTCAGCGGTCGGCCCACCTGGATCTCCTTCAGGTCTTTGTCGTGGAGGTTCTGCAGCGGGTCGATGAAGTTCTGCTTGACCTCCATGTCCAGAGCGTCCTTCACCTCGCCGAGCTCCCTCATGGCCTCGCCGGCGTCGATCAGCGCCAGGCCTGGACGAACAGAACCGAACAGAACAGAACCGTCAAGTCACAAGGACTCATGAGTAGAGTTGGGTAGTAACTAGTTACATTTACTTAAGTAACTTTTTTACTGCACTGCACATTTTACTTCTACTTGGGTAATTTTAGTGTGAAGTATTTCTACTCTTAAAACAAACATGTTTTCATAAAAATTCACCCTGCAGATCCTGCTGATTTGTGACGTTTCATTCTGGAAACAGATTATTTTTCAGACACCAACAAACATTAATTCATTACAAAAAAACAGCTGGGTGATTTTTAAAAGCTTCGTCTCTTCTTTTGTCTCAGTAGAAATGAAAATGGAGGAATAAAAACGTACAAAATCTGCACTTGTAATCAACTAAACTGTTTTATTTATTAATGGTTTATCTGTATTGATATTTAGTACATTTCCCAGAAGTCTTGTGGTTTTTGGAGCAGAACTTTGTAAACTAAAGTTCTGCTCCAAAGAACCAGCCACAGTTTTCATCTCCTCTGAACAAGACGGACTAGTTCAGTTTAAATAAAAACACTTTATTACGGGTGAACACAGACGGTCCTGGAGGCCCGGCATCCTGCATCCTGCATGGTTCAGTTTTCTCCCTGGTGGCACCAACAACCTTTTCAGCATGTCAGTGATCATTTGATCCAGGTGCGTTAAACCAGGGAGAGACTAAAATGGATGCCGGTCCTCCAGGACCCACTTTGGGCCCCCTGCCTTAAACCCAGTTCAGTAGATGGGAAGAGCTTCCTGCTTACCAAAGCAGGACTCTTCTCCCAGATCCCGCCCAAACTTCAGCATGGCGTCTCCCAGGATGGACTCGGCCTGCGGGTAGCCGGGCCCCTTCTCCTGGCCGCGGATCTTCGACATGGTGTTGATCATACTCAGCTTGGCTCTGGATGCTGCCGGCAAACACAGGCTCTGACTGTCAGCCATGTTTTCATACAGTGTGTGTGTGTGTGTGTGTGTGTGTGTGTGTGAGAGGGAACCACACCTGGATTGGGCTGGAGGTACTCTGTGGTTTTGGTCATGATGTCCAGCACCGCTCTGCTGGTGATGTCCACCTTCTGCAGGAGAAGAAGAGGAACAAACTAGAACATTCAGAACCAATTAGTACAAAAATAAGTGATTTTTATAAGTAAAAACATAAAACAAACTTAATTTTGGTGTCGCCATGGTAATAAACCAGGGTGTCCAAGTTGTGGCCTGTGGGCCTTTTGTGATCCAGAGAATAATTTTTTCTGGCCGCCAGTAAAAAAAAAAAAAATTTGTACATTTTTAAGAGAAAGTTTACACCTTTTTAAAAACCAATTACTGACATTAATATAAAACTGAGGATCTAAATTTAACTGAACATTTTTAGTTTTCAGTAGATTTATTCAGCTGCTGATGGTGAAGTAATATGGCCAGGAAAAAACTTTTTTAATTTATTTATTTTTCTTCATTTTGAAAATAAAGTCTTAATATTACACAACAAAGTCAAAATAAAACAAGTAATATTAGCAGAATAAAGTTATATTGCCAGAATGAAGTTCTATCTTACTAGAATGCAGAAATTTTATGAGAAATCCTCCACTAAAAGTAATTAAAAAAGTAAAATAAGGATTATTGATACTTTGGTATCGGTTTTACAAATTAGGGTATTTAAAATATTTAATATTTTAGCACATTAGAATCAAATTAGGACTTTTAAACGATTGTATAAACAACTGAGTTCATTTAAAGAAAAAATCATGTCAGTTTTTAAGTTTATCAAAGCTTATTGATCATTAATCAGAATCAGATCAGGATTTTTATTGATTGATGATCGGACAGAAAACTGCAGACTGTGCATCACTAAGATTAAGTTTTATTTTGTTTAAACTATTAAAATAGGCAATTCAAGCATCACAAACGCCTTGATTCAGAACTTTATAGATACTTTTAAACAGTTTATTGATATGATAAATGACCTTTTCCATTTCCTTGAAGTCATCGTCCAGCTTGGTTCCTTCGGCTCCTCCAACTTTCTCGCTGACTTTCTGTGACGACGGACGGAGAAAAACAGGAAAGACAGAAAGAGAGCGAGTTATTATTCTCATCCAGCGAACATTTTACAGCCAACAACCTTCTGCAGGAGATCTGAGAGCTAATGGACGGAAAACAGAGGAGAGCTGCTGCTGCCGAGGAGGAAGATGGAAAAATGAGCTGATGAGTCTGATTATTTATGCAGGAAACATAAAAACAAAAAAACGTTTTGATCTGATAAACATCAGATCAAATACATCTGTAATTATTATAAGATTTGTAACTTTTGACATATAGATAATATCCTGAACTCCTCTCTCCTCTGTAGCGACTCCAAATGTAAAATCTTCCCTTTAATTACTTCAAGACGTCTTCTTTTATCGCCATTTGTTCATTTAAAGTCATAAAAAGAGCAATTAACCCTCCTTCACTTAAGGCCAAGTGACTCATTAGTCATTTTCTTGTTTTGTTTCTAAGAAAATTAATTTCAAGGCGAATCCTTCAGTCTTTAAATGCCTCAGTGAGCAGCAGCAGCGTCTCTGTTTTCATCATTTCTGCTGCTGGACAGATGAATATATTCCAGATTTGAAGGTTTTCTAAATAAAAATCTACATCAGAATCTCACCTGCAGTAGATAACCTTTCAGTCGATTAAGTGTCACTTAATCAAATTGTCAGAGTTGGAACCAGATAAAACGTGATTTATAGTCTTATAACATTTTTATAATTTGCACACACATAATTTTCTAACCTTCAAACTGTTGCCACATGTTTTAAAGTTGTTTACATAGAAAGCTGAAGGTTACAGTCTGCAGAAACATCCATGTTGATAAACAGCAAACAGGTCAGAATAACAACCTGATGGAAAATAAAGGCAGATCAGAAATGTTATGGAATCAACCGGTTAGCTTAGCCAGTTAGCAAAAAAGTTGACCTGAAGCTGTAAAATAAAATGGTGGACGCTGGTCAAACTGGTTCGTTTGTGTAGAAAGTTTAGTGTGTTTGGGGAGATGTGAACAAAAAGTGAACCTACAAACTTCGGTCTCAGTTCGGTTGAAGTGAACTTTGACGTGGGTCGAATATATACAAGCAGAATGGAGACCGCGCCAAAAGCACGAAGTGGACTACAGCGCAGGGCATTCTGGGTAAATACAACCAAAATAAATGTGTCTAGCTAGCGAGAGAAATGGCACTTGATTTTTTCCCTAAGACAAAAATAAATAAATAAATCTAACAGCTGATAAAATCTGACTTTGTGAAGAAGGAAGTTGAGCTCAGTGTTTCTGTATCATTTCCTTTGGTGGTTCTTGGTGCAGCGCCCCCACAGGCGAGGAGGGGAACAGGTTTTTCAAAAGGTTTGGTTTGTTTGGTTTCGATGCAGTGAGAAAAAAAATCACACCAGCTGAAAATGTAACAAATGTTGCAGTTCTGGTCCCAAAAAAAAAAAAAAAAACAAACAAAAAAAAAAACACACCAAACTATAAAGTGTGAAAACACAAATCTCTGCAAACCTCGAAGAACTAAAGCAATATTGTAAAGACAAGTTTGACAAAGTCAGAAAGTGCAGTTGACTATTTGGTCAACAAATCAAGCATATAAAAACAACATAATAAATATAAATAAAATAGTCCATTCAATTAGTTATCTAAGCTGACAGAATCCACTCTAAGTGTTGTGAAGCTGTTTAATTCACATCTAAAGGTTACATAATGGCACCAGTAAGGCAGCTGGTTCAGGCCTCTTGGGTCACTGTGGGAGCAGGAAGCTGCAGAGCGACATTATTCCCTGCCATCGCCTCAGGCTGCAGAGTGGGCCATCAGCCGCCCACGCTCCGTTCACACACACTAACACCCAAAACGTTGGTAAACAAACACATAAAGGCCTCGCATGGCACCAGCAGCACCATGATCCGGCCCATAAATTACTGTAATGAGGCTACTTAGCAGAACAAAATATTTATATATCGATGGAGGGATGGGAGAAAAGTGTAGCCAGCTGGAGTTTAGGAGTTATGAATCGGTAACCCGTCCATGCATCCTGGGATTCCTGCAGGAGGGAGATTATAGCGTCTGGTTTTACAGGAGCTTTTGGGGCATCAATCCAACAAAGTCTAATTGTTTACTGGAATTATTGGAATGTGAAGAGAATTTTATGTAGCAAAATTCAAAAATTCAAAAGCTGGGCGTGCTGTGGTGGCGTAGGGGACAGCGTGACCCACATTTGGAGGCCTTCACTCCTCGATGCGGCGGTCGCGGGTTCGATTCCCGGACCCGGCCAACGTTTGCAGCATGTCTTCCCCCCTTTTCTGTCAGCCTACTTTCAAATATGGGACACTAGAGCCCACAAAAGACCCCCTGGTGAGGAAAAAAAATATAAAAAATTCAAAAGCTGTACACAGATATTTCAACTAGTGTGAATGTGAGTGTCTGGGATCTGAAGCAGCTGCATCCATCAAACAAACTCTCTAGACAGACATGAACAGCCTGCACAGCTGTGAGTGCAGGTGTTAGCGACGATGTGTTCAAAGACGCTCCGACGGAGGAAATATGTCACAGAAAACCACGGAACGTTTTTAAGATGAGGAGCTTCTCAGAATAAAAAAAGAAGTCAAATTTAAAATTAAAACAACGTGAGACCAAGGCGGGAATGAAAAGTGTGAAGGACCGACAGATGGGGATGCAGTTACCATAGAGACAAGGATGTGAAAGCTTTCTATTATGTTTCCAGGAAGCAAACACAGACAAACCTATAAGAGTTTTTTTGCCTGCTAGGGAGGAAACCTCAGCCTGGTCTCAGTGAGGTGTGTGTGTGTGTGTGTGTGTGTGTGTGTGTGTGTGTGCGTGTGTGTGTGTGTGTGAAAGTCTTACATAAGTCAGCCTATCTCAGCAGTTTCATCTTTACCATCCTTTGTTGGAGGGAAACCTAAAGTGTGTTTGACCTGTTTTTCCTGCCAATATTATACAACAGATGGTTCAGTTGTTTGGACCCTGGATCATGAGGAGAAGATAAGAGCTGCAGAGAGTAGACAACAGACAACAATCACATCAATGTGAACAATTAGGCAGAAAATAGTCATCAAGAAGTCGAGCAAACCGCTAATTAGAGTCGAGCTAACGACCAATGAGAGGTGGTGGTTAATCATAGTCAAACCAGCTAACAGCAGTTCATCAATTGAGTCAAATTTACAGTGAACCAGAGTTGTGCTAATGTCTAACTGGATTCACTTCTTACTTATCAGAGTCAAGAATCAAGCTAGCAGTAACTCAAGCTAACAGCTGATCAGACTTGAAAAGTCACCAACAGTCACTTTAAATCAAAAATAGTGAATCCTAAGGAGATTTTCTTTCATCCAATACAAGAAATGCAAACATTTATTTTCTCTATCATTCATCTTTATGATCCATAATTTGTTTTATGACAGTTTTCTCAGTGGTTCAGTCTAGAGAAAGATACTGTAGAAGTTCTGAAGGAAATGGGAATGTTGTGTCTGTTGGGTATTTGTTAGGATTTTTCCCCAGAGGGCTAACAACTCTGCAGTAGGTTGTTTATTTTACAGACATGATAACTCTTACAGCTTGTTAGCCGCCTGTCCAAGACTAAGGCATGGTGGCCAAACAATGTGCAGCACAAAACCCCCAAAACCAACGTAGAAAGGTTAGCAGGAGTTACATCACAAAAGAAGGTTAAATCTCAGCTGTAATGTGATAAAATGGCAGAAAGTTGTAGGAGCATGAAAAGTTAAACGGACTCTTTAACAGGCCCATCCGTTCTGCTTCTCTCCTCCTCCTCAGTCTCTCTCTCCCAACATTCAGGACTCTCGCTGCCTCTGCTGTTTTTTCTCCTCCATCTTCCCTCTGTGGCTCTCTTGTCCTTTTATTTCTCGTCTTACATCCACACTCGCTTTCTGCTGAGTCACAACCCGCCGAGGCCTGCAGGAAAATCAGCTTAATTACAACGCTGCCGTGACAAATGTCAGAGGTCGTGGCACCCTGACAGCAGCTGGAGGCCGCTGCTCTCCAAGGAGAACTGGACTATCAGGAGACGGAGAGCTTGGCAGCCGGAGTCGGTTCATCTTATCGGTCACCAGACGCCATCTTAGACGGTGGATACCAGAGGACTGATGGACAGTTTGACCAACGACGGATTAGTGTTTGAACGTTGGTGCAGGATTCTTTTGGATCAGAGCCCAGAATCGTCCTAATGAGACGCATTTCTGCATTTTAACTTTGGATTTGTGGTCCAGAATGTTTAATGAGTCAAAACTGCAGCGTCAGCAGCAAACTTTAGATTTCCAAGCCTTTATTTTAAGGTCTTGTTCTTATATTTTCCCCTTTACTGCAGGATCATTTATCTTTATTGGGTGTTTATTAAACATTTTTAATAAAAATCACTCGGCCTTCACTTATTAACATCCTAAACTCCACGATTATCTCCAAAGTTTGACGTAAAAATTTTGCTAAATTGTCCATTTTATGTCCTGTTGCAACACTGAATCGGATTTATAAAATCTTTACAGAAGGGATGTCCAAAGTGTGGTCCGGGGGCTGTTGGCAGCACTTTGGAGCAAATCTCCAGGCACTTTCATATTTAGGGTCACATTTTCACAGACAAAATCTTCTTAAAAGTGACGGATTATGCTTCCTTGAACGGGTTAGGATAATTGTTCATCACCTGTTTTTGCACAAACTCATTCTTAGATGATGAGATTTCAGTCTATTTTGTTCTTGTCACTTTGAATCCAGATAAGCTGCTGCTGGATTATTTACATATTTTAATGTGAGATTTAAGAGGTTAAATAAAATAAATCTGCAGAATGTCTCAACCTGACTGTAATTTCCATTAGTTTGTAGAAAAGGTAACAACATTTTTACTTTTTGGCCATCAATGGTTCTATATTTTATTTTTTTGTGCCTCTTCTGAATTAAAAAAAAAGAAACCACTTATGTTGGCTGCTAAAGTGTTGTAGTTTTAGTTAAAGCTTCAATCGTTTCCATTCGTCTTTTCCTTCCCCCTGTAATGATTTTATTGTCCATGATGCCGATTCCTTCGCCTGCTCCGTTTGTTTCCGCGGCAGCCGGGTCGCTTGCATCATCTCTCGGTTAGATACTCGACCAGAAACCCGAACAGAAACGGCTTTAATTAGCCGAGGAAACGTGACGACCCGACCCAGAGGAGGAGAGGCGGTTCGGCCGTAAACCACTGAAATGTTTCAGTGTTTAGACAAAGACAACGCAGGGAGGCTTTAAGGTTCAGGTTTTATGATGTGGAACTGAAAACATCAATAAAAACCTCCAGGAACAGAAAGAGAAACAACATAAACATCGAGCTTTTCCTCTTCACTCATGGAACATTTTTAGGATTTCAGGGTTTTATGTAAATTATTACAGAAATGTGACACATTCTGTGCGACTATGAGCTGTGATGATTAATGGTTGCCATTTATTTTGTCTTGGGAATCCTCAGCAGGAGGTTGAGAGGCTGGAAGGGGATGGAGAAAAGAAACGTGACAGAGAGACGAGGCAAAAACTGAGATTTAGATGAGAGAAAGAAAAGATCAGATCTGGTTCATTCAGAGATTTACACTTTATTATTAAAACAGATTAAACCATTAAATCTGTTAAATGGGACGCTTAGCCAATCCTGATCATGTAATCCACCATTGTTATTGCTTTGAGGTCAAAGGTCAGGTCAGAAGCTGAAATAATACTTCAGTTTTTCCACAAAGTCGTTTAGATCATCGTCTACATGAACACATGAGGGGAAAGTTTTCACTCTGTAAAAATTAAAAAAATAAGGTTTGGCCTTAAAAAATGCTGTTTCCATGGGAACGGAGGGCAAAAATTGTTAAAAACTTTTTCATTTTAAAGAAAAACATTCCCGTGTGGAAAGTAGAGAGATTTATTGCAAAAAACAGAGATTAATTTCCAAAAAATAAAAATTATCAAAATAAATTGGTGCACTAACATAAAATATAAAAAAAACATGCAAAAGTTCTTCATCATTGTTTAAAATACAGATTTATGAACTAATGAAAGAGTAGGAACAATTACTAAAGTAGAAAAGTTCATATAAAAACTCATTAAATTAAAAATGCAAAAATTAGTCTATTGTGATTCTTTTCCTTTGTTTTAATTTCCCAACAAAAATCAATTTTTAATGAAATCTGCATGTCATTAAAGATTAAAACATTTAATCTTTTTTTTTATTTTTTTACTTTAATAATTGTCAGAATGTTTCTGAAGTGTTGAGGATTATTCAGTGTGTTTAATCTCCTGCAGTGTGTAAACACACCAGCTCTTCAGCTGGTTACTCGTCATCCGCCCCCAGTTTAAACTGGGTTCACAGTGGAGGCGTACGACAGGAATGGAAAACTAAATTCTCACCGAAAGCTTCAAGAAATATCCGGAGAGAGTTTCAGGTTTGGAGAGGAGAAGCAGAGAGGATTTTATCTCTGTAATCAGAACCAGAACCGATCAACCAGATTGATCTGAAGGCGGCTTTAATCCAGACGTGACAGGAAAAGATGTAAAAAATAAAGAGACTGAGGAGCTGGGAGCAGAAACGAGGAGGAACCCTAACAGCAGCAGAACAGGTTGGAGAGAGTTTCTCTGAGACCTGTTTGGGTTCCTGCAGGAATCCGGACCAGCTGCACTGCAGCAGCTCCAACTGCTGCAGCAACATTAACTAAACATGAGAGCAGAGGGGAAACCTGCAGCAGCTCCTCAAGATAACATCACAACTGCAGGATGTAGGAAAAAACTTTAAAACCTGCAGAAACACCCAGATTCACTGAAACTAAACAGATACCACAGCAACGTTTTCTACTGTTTTATTATTCCAAAACTTATTTGCAGCAAATCCTCTGAAATTTTTTGACTTTTGAAACTTCCCAGATTTTTGTCAGCTGATCATAGAAAATTTGCATTGAACTCAATAATGTGCATTAGTGCCAAAAAGGTGGGAATCTGATGACTTTTTTGTGAACAGAATAATGTGTGACTTTTCATTGAGCTAATATTTGAAAATGACTCAATAATGTTTGAGTTTCAGTGATTAAATACAAAAATACCTGCTGCTCTTATGTTATTTCTGAAATAAAATGTAGTTATTGTGTGGAATATAACTTCCTTCTGTTCAAAGTTGATTCAAATGTCTTCTAAATGTGAAGCTAGCAGCAACAAGTGGAGGAGGGGGAGCACCGTTTCCTCTCTTAGGCATTAAAACTAATATAAACAACAGGAATGATATGAGAATGACTTCTGTATTTTAAAAACGGTAATGCTTATGTGACACAGCAGCTGATTCCTGTTTGAAACATGAATTATCTGTGGCTAATAGAGACGATTAAAGCGAAAGGAGAAGAAGAAAAGATGCAACAGAGCAGGAACAAAAACACTCAAAGCCTCCGGATCCATTTCTGCCCTCATTAGTATTCACACCATGAAGTCGGACATAAAGCGGCGCTGGAGTCACGACTCGCTGGCGGTAAAACAGAAACACATCCGACACAAAAACAACCAAATCCTGCAGCTTACGGAGCAACCAGATGGTCCAGAACCAAGACTTTTGATTTTTACAGTTCACATTTTTATCATAAAGCAAACAACGGCTAAATAAAAATAAAAATAAAAGTATTGTTATTTTAAGAAACCAAACTGAACACAACGCCAGTGTCCCAGCTTGACCAGACAGTGGCGCTGTTTTGTGTCAGTTTCACTGCGTAACCTCACTTTATGATGGAAAGTTTGGTTTTATCAACTGAAGCTATTTAACGTTCAACAAATAAATGCACTGACAGAGGTTAGTTTGTTCAGAACGATCAAGTTTGAACAAAGATTTTCCTAAAACACGACAAAAACGCCTCACAGGTCCAACAAACATCAACGGATCAGTTCAGGCAGTCGGATGTGATCAGAGGCTCATCGGTGCCGTTAGCCAGTCGTTGAGATTTAATTAGTTCAATTTATCAGTTTCCTCCGTTTTCAGCACCAGAACTTTCCTGCTGCGTGTTTCTGGTCCGCAGAACCAAACGCTTATTTTGTAGGAAACTGCGTGGCACAGCATTCATAGAAAACATGAATCCTGTTTAATTTACAGCACACATTTAATCATATTTTCTTATTTATTGATATTGTTTGATATGCTCATGAAAAAAACTGGAGAAATCTGTAAAATTAACATTTCCAATAATATTGCCAGTTTTTATTTTTAATTGTCGTTATTTGAAATCCAGTTTTTCATGATAAATATGATAAATGTGGTTATGTTATAATGTGATGCTGTTCAAAAACGTTTTAAGCTCCTACAGCTAGCTGTGAAGCTAACAGCAGATCTGTTCATTTTATTAAAATATCACAACACAAACAATCAAATGTTCTCCAAGCGTCCTTCCTGATGTGACCTTTGACCTCCGCCTAGCAGGAGTTTATCAGAAACAGTCGTCATCGTCTGTCAGCTGATGATAAACTCAACGTCTTTCGTCGTCGGAGTCGCACAGAGACAAGGTCAAAGGTCACGGTTCAGCTGGAACAGAAGGCGGTTCTTCCTCTGCCTCCCCGTCACGTGCGAAGCCCTCAAGGATGATTAATTATTGAGCTACAGAACGAGCCAAAACCGTCCCAGTGTGTGTGTGTGTGTGTGTGTGTGTTGGCATCACGCCTCCTCTCTGCTGACACGCGTGTGGTTGCCATGACAACACGGTCCATGGAGCCGGCAGGAATAGAGGGAGAATTAAACACGTTTACATTGTTAACGTCCTAAATGTCCAACTATAAATGTCATATTTAATTCTCCTCTAATAAAAATGTCAGTTTGTTAAGAAGAAAAACATAAATAGACAGAATGTAGAGTCATTTTATAGACTTTGGATAAATTTACTTAAAATCTGAATAAAATTACTGGATTTAGTTTAATTATTGATTATAAAGTTAATCATTTTGAGTCTGAACGAGCGATATCGGCAAAAAGTTATATTTCTTTAAATACCTCAATAACGATTTCAGACAATATTCTGCATTTTACTTTTGGCCACATCTGTGTGTTTTTTCTACTTTCCTTTTTAAACAGTGGCCAGAATAAAAAAAGATATTAATATGTAAATATATATATAAAATAATCACACAATACACTCAGTGTGTCAAAGAAATCAAAGTGTAAATAAGTATTAAATGAGTGTTTTTGTTTATAGCATTTATGTTCCCACAGCCAAAACCGACACAAATAGATTTTCATTAATAAATTACTCTTAATTATTAATGAATTAATAATTCATTAATAAATTTTTATCCAATTTATTGATTAGATAAAAATAAATCAATGAACCACTTCAATCTTTTTTAACAATATTTGAAATACGTTAAAAGATGCATAATTCCTTTTTTCAGTAAGATGGTGATTCATTTTTGGATCAGCAGATTAATGATTGGATATAAAAATGAACTTAATGTGAAATTTTTGCAGAATTTGAATCAGGTTAAGTTCTGGGTTGAACATATTTACAGACAAAGAATTTTTTTTTAACTGAAAAGTTAAATGTCTATAATCTTTTGTACAGTTTTGACTTAATTAGGATTTTGCTGAAGGAATTTGTTCTTTCATAATCAGATGAATCATAATTAACTGTTTCTGCCTTTTCACATGTAGAGAAAACTGAGCAGAAATTGGAAGTAAAAATCTACATTTCTAACTTTGACCTCATTTCCTCGTGGCTCTTTGTGCTTCTTCTGCGTTTCTACACCTGGACATCGATCTGTTCTCGCTCTCGGGTTTCATTCAGGTCGCCGGTGTCTCGTTTCCCGCTCCGTCGCCGTCGCCAACGCCGCCGCTCTGCCCTCGGCTGCGTGAGGAAACGCCGTCATGCTGGGACGTGGCCTACATTCAGTTTTAGTTTTCAGATTCCTCTGCTGTGTTCGGATTCCAGCACAAACGAATCCATTGATGTGAAAAGGAAGGAAAACACCGAGCAGCTCAGTTCTGATTGGACAAGCATTAATATTAAAAAACTGAGAATTTAAATGGAAATGCCAAATCCATAAATGATCCTATTGCTGTTAAAATGATTAAAATGTTGATTATTACAGTTTTAATAACTTTATCTAAAACTGCGTCATAATCAGTGAAATCTACTCACTTCACAGTAAAAGTTTAAAAAAATGAATAAAAATAGTGTTTTATATGCAGCTAATGTTTACATAAACTGCATAAAAACTATTTCCATTTAATGTTTGATAAACAGTTTTTAAAAACTGTTTATTCTGGATTTCCTTCCACAAATTTATTGGAGTTCTGGCCCATACAGAACTGGTGGAACTGGGTCAGGTTCTGGGGTCAGAGGTCAGGGGTCAGGTTAAACTCTGTCTAAAGGAAACATTTTTCCAAAATGTTACTCAAAAGTAGCAATGCTTGGTAATACAGTTAGTTACTCCAGTAAAAGTATAAAGTAAAACAATAAAAATACTCCTAAAAGTTATTAAATAAATGTAATTAACTAATTCTGGTTATGCTCTTTATTTTAATTAGGGAATTAATAGGAAAAGTCTGGAAATTGACCAAAACTACAAAAAACAAAACAAAACAAAAAAAAATCAAAGTAGGAGTCCAACAAAAACTGCTGATGTTGCTGAACTGAGGTAGAAACACGTATCAAAAGAATTGGAAATATTGGTCCTTATCAATAATTATTGATTTTCTTTTTGCTTTAAATATCTGAAATACTGACCAGATGTTGATGTGATGTTTCCTGTTTCATCCAGTTTTCTCTTCACACCGTTTAATTTGAATTTTTAAGAAGTTATGAGTCAAAATGGCCGAACTTTAAACTGCTACTCAACAAGTTGTTGCTAGGCAACCAAAGAATGAGTTAGTTGCTAGGTAACTAAAAAAAGAGTTAGTTTGTTGATTCTAGCTGGCTAAAGTCTTCCCTCTGCCTTCATCTCCCAGAATGCTGTGCGGTTCTGGATCAGAGTTCAGTGAAAACTCTATCGATTGATATTGATCTTGTGTCTATTGCAATATTGTTATTGATTTATTGTCCAGCCATAAAAGAGCTAAGGTTTAGCTAACTTGCAGCTCCAGCTCTTGTTTACGTTTATAAATTAATGTTTTTTTAATTATAATTACCTTTTAAAGATGGAGGACGTAATGTGGCGTTGTGTTTTTAATCAGGATAATCATGAGCCAGCCGTACGCCGTTCTGCGCTCGGTGTGCGAAACATGAATAAAGCATGTTAGCGAATCAGATCACAGCGGCCGACATCCGCAGGGATCATCATCATCATCATCATCATCATCATCATCAGAGAGATGACCAATCAGCTTCCAGAGCCGCCAGCCGCTCTCCCATAATGCCTTGTGTCAACTCCCTGATCTATTTCAGGCGACATCTCACCTCACTTCAAATATCTGATTCAAGCTTTGATTTTCTTTTTCTTTCATCTCAGCATCAAATCAGATCCTTGAACTGATCAGTGGGATTTCCTCTGCTTCTGAACGCAATAAAAATGTTTATGATTCAAAGTTACAAGTTTTTCTTTAAAATCTAAGTAAATAAACAGAAAAATATTATGATTACCACCTTAAAAATGAATATTTAGACTAAAAGAAGTTCTTTAAAGAGGCTTTAATCTAATATTTGTACCATTCAGAGAGTTTTATCTGTCAGACCAACACAAAGTTTCTTTATGTTGGTTTATGTTTCTTTAGCTAGCCGTCTTTCCTCTGCCTACATCTCAGTTCAGTGAAACTATTAAATATTTTATGTTTTTAAATCGATCAGATGTTTATTGCAGTAGATACTGTTATTGATTTATTACCCAGCCCGTTTATTAATGTATATTAATGAATGTTTGATGTTTAAACTATTAAAATATTAGCTAAATATCTGCATTTTTAGAAGGCAGGTTGGCTGTGGTTCCTAACTCCTGTGGGTACCGGGGGTCTCCTGTAGGTCTGGACTTTGACTAGACCATTCCAACACATGGATATGCTTTATTGTAAACTATCCTGTAACTTTTAGATGAATCTCTGCTCCAACACAGAGAACGTTCCACATGTCTGCTGAACTTTTCAGATTTTTATTTGTAAAATAAAAATGAAACTATTTTACTTCACAGTAAAAATATAGACCAGTTTGTGTTGGTTTATCACATAAAACCCAGTTAAGACACGGTGTGGCTCCAGAGGGATGAATAATTTAGCAAACAGAATGAAAACTAAAGTCACGCAGAGCAGACTGAGCAGGACGGTCCGTGCTGTCCTCTGCTGCTGTGCTTTTTATTTTTATGTTTTTGCTTCCTGCTCTGCTGCAGTGACCCAGTTTTCACCCTCAGGGATCAATAAACATCATCTCCTCTCTTTATCGGCGCCGCCGCCTGACAAACGCCACAGAGATGCGCAGGAATCCGTCCTGATGACAGCCAGACGGGAAACAAGAAGATTCCTCCTGGAGTTTATCTGTTCGCAGACAGAAAACATTTAATGATGCTGCAGAAGCTCAGATCACCATAAAGGTGGAATTAATAAGATTTTTATTCATTTTTGACTATTTTTAATGTTTCCTGAAGCCACAGTTGAAGTTTTTATGATGCCCCAGATTTTAAACTGCAGAAATGTTTCAGACGTTTTTGTCTGAAAAACAGCAGAGACCTTAGAGAAGCAATTGCTGCTGATCATCAACCTGGGAAGGTTTATGAAGATATTTTCAATCTTTGTGAAGTTAAAGTGAATTGAAGGCGAAACCTACAGCTTTGATACTTTTCAAGAAGTAGTTTTTAGAAAATAACTACTTCATTCCTCAAATATTACAACTGCATTCTCATAATATTATGACTTTATTCTCCACCTGAATTTAAAGTCCAAATAAACAGAAGCTTCAAAGCCAAACAAGATGGCCGCCCTGGGCGCAGTGACATCACTTTGAACTTTGGAGACCCAAAAAGTTCATTGATGGAAAAAATATCCAGATTTTCAAAAAATAGGGCATTGCTTGCTAGCAAACATCAAATCAACAATCAGGAGTTTTTATCGGCATGTAAACATCCAGACGAGAAGCTGGACTTTCCTCTGACGGGTTTCCAGAACCAACAGCAGCAAAGAGAAGAAGAAGAAGAAACCGGAGGACTAACGAGACGGAGACGGAGAGGACGCTGAGCGGAGGAGACAGGATGTCCGTCCGCGCTCCGGCTCCGTCTCCTAAACAGAACCAACAGGCAGCTGACAGGCAGAGCTGCGGGTCAGAGGTTCTGCTCATCAACAACCGGGTCTGCCGCTTCGCCTGGTTCTGATCGCACAAATACACAAACAGACGAGCTTCAGTCAGAGGTAAAGGCTTGGTTTGAAAGACGGAGAGATGATGAAAGAATGAAAAGAAGAAAGAGAAGATGAAAACATGGAGCGATGAATGAATGAGGAGCTCTAGAAATCACAGAGGAAGAGAGAAAAACAGAGAAATGTAATATCAAAGCTCCGTGTTCAGATTAATAACGAGACCTGCTGTAAAAAAAACCTGAAGAAACAAGATGACAAGAAACGACGGAGCGCAACAGAAACAAACATAAAGTCTATTAAATTTCTGCAAACAAAGAGACGACAAGAAACATCTGGAAAACAGGAAGGATCAGAGAGAAAACCAGGATTTAAACAATGTCACAGAGACGGAGGAAGAAAATATTACACTAGAGGTTTGATTATTAAAAACTGAGAGAAATCCACGTTCCCATTCTGCTCCCACCATCAGTACAATACAAAACCAATCTATTGATCATTTTTCTGATAAACTGATCCATAATTGAATAGCAAAAGATGCTTAATAAGAGATTTATTTTTTACAGAATTTGAATCAGCCGAGTTCTGGCAGAACAGATTTACAAACATTTATTTTATCATAAATGTGGAATGTTTGTTTTTTGACCAGTTTTTGGCTTTTCTTTAGACTTTGGTAACTTTTAATATTTCTTCTGGTTAACCCTTAAAGCCCAGCAGGACAAAATTAAATATTTCAGGCAACGCAAAAATAAACTCTAGCAAATAATCAGGATCTCAAGGGTAAATATTGACAAAACTGTGAAAAAATAATTTTAAAAAACTGAAAGAAAACCAGAGTTTTCAGCTAATATCTAAAAATGTTTTTTCTCTGCTTTATTAAACAAAACACACCAGACCCGACCTTTGCCCTCATTCTAACCACTTTCATAAACGCTCTACCAAACTTTAATCAAACACAAACAGCATCCAGGGTCTGTAGCTAGCACAATGTGGTCACATGGTTTCTGAAGCTCTCATTTGATTGGCTGATTGGCCACCATGACGACTCCTTCCCAGGAAGTAGCAGCTTAACTAAATACAGTTAAAAAAAATAAATAAATGACGGATGGATTTAAGTTAAAGAAACACTTAAAATTGTAAACAATAACAGTAAAAGATGGTGATAGAGAATAGCATGAATTAATAGGTTAAAAGAAAAAAATTGCATCAAATGGATGAATAAAGGGTACAAATAGATTAATTAAGAGATTTCTTCATATAGAAAGGTGAGAAGGAATGATGGAGTGATAATAGATGGGAGTTTGGATGATCTGAAACGAAATAAAAATCGAGACATGCTAATTAAGACTGATGAAGAAAGTAAAGAAAAAAAGGAAGGAGGGAAGATGGAGGGATGACGGCAGAAGAATGTGGAGGAGGATGGAGGGAATTCCCTGTTGCTTGAAGCAACAGCCAATCAGCTCTGCAGACTTCAGCACATAAACTGTTACATAATGTTACAGAAGGGGGTTCACCCTCATTTTAAGGCTAAAAACGCACAAAATATCGCGAGAATTGTTCAAACGTCTCAATAAAACAACAACCGATTGAGAATTTAATTTGAAAAATCTAAAAAAAGAAATATTATAAACTGAACATATGAGCAAATATATCTACAGAAATATCGCCAAGAAACACATCTTGGCTGTTATTGGATAAAATAAACATAGAAACTATATTTATAAAGAATTGGAGCGTTTTATGAATAATGAAGGAAATGAGATTCAGTGTTTACCTCGCAGCTCTTCAGGTTTCAGTAAATAAACTGACTTTCATCAAATTCTGGCGCATTAATGTGTAATTATTGCTTAAAGAGAGACCCAAACATGAAAAAGTAACACATAAATGAACATGTTGTCTTCTTACCTGGGTGGCTTTATGGAACTGCTTTTTCAACCCCGCAACAGACATCCTCTCTTCGGCTTCACAGGCAGAAATAAACAGCGGAAATAAAGATTTCAGGCTATTTCCGGCGGACTGGAGGCTTTAATTCGCGCTAAGAGGAGAAAGTGTCGGTAAATCCTTCAGGTAGCGGCGGATACAGTCCGATTTTCCCGAGGAAACTGGAGGAAAGAGGAGCCAGCGAGGATGATGATGGTCAGACCAAACCCAGCTGGATCTATTTTCAGGCGGACACAGATCGTCTAATAACAAGATGAGTCACTCCAACTGAAAATATGGGGCAGTTTCTGAAACGAGCAAGAAAATGAAAAACCTCAGTCATTATGAGTGGGATAACTTTGAACAAATTATTTAAATCGGATATTTTATAAAGTTTACATACTGTTAATTTTTATATGTGAATTTTTATTACTCAATTAATTTAAGATTGTTTGAAATAAATTCTTTAAAATGGGACTTTTAAAATTAAATATAACTTTAGGTATATTTTTCAAAATTAAAAGAATTATCATCATCATTATCATCATCATTATCATTATTATTACATGATAAAATATATTTTAAAACAAGGTTTAATGTACTCTATAATGCAGTGGTTCCCAAAGATTTTCTTCTAGGGCCTTCCTATGGATTACAATGAAACCCCAAAGAAGTGTAGAGGAAATAAAATTAAATTCCAAAATAAAGTAGTAACACGCAGTGATTTGGATAAGTAATCTGATTACTAATAGTAACATGTTAGATTACTTGTTACTGGAAAAAAGTGACCTGACGTCAGTTACTGACATCACTGCTGGGCACACACATTGTTCATCCGGACATAAACATAAACACATTTCACACTTTAGGTTGCGACAAAACACACTACAAACCATCCTTACAGTGAAACACTTTTGTGTAACTGTTTATTTCATTCATCCATACTGCTTCCCCCCCCTGATATGGCACACTTTGGGAACCACAGCTATAATGTCATAAATTAAAAGAAAAAGTCAAAATTTTCTTCTTTTTTTTCGGTGGCTATTATTCTCTTCATTATGTGTAAATAAGTAACAATTTTTGCATTTGTGATGTAATTAACTAATTATAATTAGTATAATAGTTCTAATTTGGTTAATGTTTCTTTTCTTCTGTATTATCTCGGATAAATTCATCCTATTAGAATACCAAATAAAGTCTCTGACTACTTCTCTGACTTTGTTTAAGTGATTTTTTTTTTCATCACACACTTACAAGAATTACCAATATGTTTATTTTTGTTTCACTTTAAACCGACATTGAATCTGAGACTGATCTGTTTTTTATTTTATTTTATTTTATTTTTTAAACACAAAAACATTTTAAATTTCTTTAAAAAAAGAAAAGAAAAAAAAATCTACTTAAAGTTTTGTAAACACACAGAAGTACTCTCTTTTGAACATAGACGATCTTTGGCAGGGAGGGAGCTGAACCGTTCTCTGTCACGTGAACACGCCGCCCTGAAGCAGCATCCACGCGCCGCCCTACAGAGCACGAGACGTTTACCTTTGATGTGGGATCTTAGACTTATAACTGTGACGTCCGTATAATGATTAAAACAGCTGTTTATAGAAAACAAAAGGTTAAAATAAAGAGAGAAGAAGAAGAAGAAGAGGAGCTGAGTTTAGTGTTTCAGCACCATGGACAGCTCAACAGGGGGTCTCATGGTGCTTTTAATTACGGCTGGGAAATTAGAGCGTCGATAAGAGAAAAATTAATAAAAATGAAAAAACTCGCTGAGAAGAAATAATTAAATATAGCACAATAACACCAACAACTCCTTTAAAATGAATTAATTGTAGATATCGTCAACAATCTGCCATTGAGTCGATCATTTATTGATTTATTTGAGACACACACATATATATATATATATGAACAAAAGATATATATATATATATATATATATATATATATATATATATATATATATATATATATATATATATATATATATATATATATATATATATATATATATATATATATATATATATATATATATGTATATAGTGTGAGTGATAATATATATATAGGAAATATCAAACTTAACTTTCACGAATCTGAATTTAAAAAAGTGAGATTATAATTTTTATATTTTTCAAAATAACTTAATGCTTGATTGTTTTGCACTGAAGCTTATCAATAGATATAAATTATATAAACTAGAAATAAATCTAGGGAAGTCCCCTTAAGTTAAATGTTATATGTTTTAAGGTAGGTAGTTTTGTAAAGACAATCATAGTGGGTTTTGGTGTTTAAATATTTACCATAATTTTATTTGTTTCTATTTGTTGCTGTTTTAAATGTACAAGATATGTTTGTACTGACAATGAATAGAATATAAAATCTTTTATTGACCTTCAGAGGGGAAATTCAGGCAACACCTTGCTTTTGTTGTTTTGTTTATCATGGTTAAATTGTGGTTTTCACCATTACATTCGGAAAAATCTTTACAAATATATGTTTAGCAAATATATGTTTCATTGTTATTTATTTTAAATTTAAATTTATTATTATCAATACAGCTGTTTTATACGACAGAAAACATCGGTCCGGTTTTTAAAATTTTTTTTTAGTAGCATCTGAACTGGATACAAATGTTGTACTTCCTTTGTTCCACCACCAGAGGGCGGAACTTCCCATCATTTTGAGCGAGGAGTTCCCCAAACATTCCTAAAGGTAAAGATATATCACAGATTTCAAAATAAAAATAAAAACTGGAGACCACGGAAAGCATAGAAAATAGCGCCCTCTTCATTTCCGGAGTGCAATGGTCAAATTTCCAAATAAGGTATGAGACTGCCATGTGGTCCGTCCTTTCTGTTTGCTGCAGCGAGGTCCTTCTCCCTGCTTTTGCTGAATGAATGAAGTTACTCTCTGTTTTGTGTTGATGGTTGATCTCAAAATCAGTAAAGCCAAACAGAACCGGACCGGACCTTGGTTCTGGTCTGGGAATGCCTCAGGATTCCCCAGAGGAGCTGGGGTTATTGTTGGATGACGGTTGGATGATGCATATACGATGGATGGATGGATGATGGATACTCTTGTGTCACTCCATTAGCTAACCTTGCTTGGTGTTTCATGAGCAACAGTCAGACCTGAAGCAGCATCAGGCAGCCATGCTGCTGTCACCTGGACAGGTGACCTGGCCAGGTGAGATGACGGTGGACTGACCTGAACCTTGTCTTCCAGTCAAATGTAACCTGGACTTGCAGTCCGGCTCCACCCAGATGTCGTTGCTCCTCTGTATCAGGGGTGCCCAAAGTTGGCCCTCGAAGGCTGGCATCCTGCACGTTTTAGTTCTCTCCCTGGAGGTAGTAACAACCTTTTGGTTTGTCAATGTTCTTCTTAGACCTTCTAACAAGCCATCATTGGATCCAGGTGCATTAAACCAGGGAGAGAACTAAAGCATGCAGGATGCCGGCCCTCCAGGACCGACTTTGGGCACCCCTGCTCTACATCCTCGGCTCCTCCTGTTAGTTGGGGGAGCCTTGGAGGCCCAAACAACAGAACAAGTCTGTGTGCTTCCTTGTGGTGTTGTTACCATGGCAACAGTGTCTTCCGGGTTCACCTGCATGGCTCCTGCATGCTCAAACACACCTCTGGGTTATTTTCAGCTGCAGGCAAACCGGACTGATGAGCCAATCGCTCTGCAAAGACTCAGTTCAGTGACCTGGTTCAGAGACTTGGTTCAGTGACTCAGTTCAGTGAGTCAGTTCAGAGGTTTAACCCTTTAGCTGCTGTGGTTCTAGTGAACCCTGTGACTAAGAGCTTCCTGCTGGGCGGAGTCTCTGGACTGGGAGACCTCCAGTCCTCTGCCAACAGGAAGTCTTCTCATGTCTGGTTCTGATTTGGTTTTGATCGGGTCCAGCTGAAGTCCGGTTCTGCAGCTGGAGGTTCTGTCTGTTAATCCATAATTGGTTTATTATGGATCAGATGTTCTGAAGGTTCTGTTCGCTCTGTCTCTGAGTGCTGCTGGGTCAGTTCCAGATTAATCTTAAGCTAAATGGATCTTTAATGGAACGAACAGAAAAGGTTCTGGAGAAACTGCGGACCAGGCTGATCAGAGAACTGGACTTCCTGTCAACAATTAATGTTACAGATCAGAACCCGGCCAGCGCCTGCATGGAGACAGATGATTGGACATCTCAGAGGTTGGACCCTGGTGGTCCAGAGAGACTTGTCCAGAAGATAAACACAGCCTGGACAGAAGAGTTTCAGCAGAAACGACCGATACAGGACACGCCACACCTCAGCGCCCTTATATGGCTCTTCCTGGGAGAGAACAGGGCGGGTCCTGTAGGACAGGGGGCGTGGTCACACCAACAGGGGGCGCGGTCACGTGGCCATGGTTTATCTATGGAGCCTGGAGGCTGCCTCCTTCACTGCTGTTTCCCTCCGTCTCTGATCCTCCGTCTCTCGGTTCTCTACGCTCCAGTTTTGATTCTGAACCAACAGGATGGACAAACTGCAGGTGAGACACAGAGCGGTACCAGCAGCTCAGAACCCGTCCAGAACCAGAACATTCATCAGGCTCAGTGAAGAGAGCTGCAGGTCTGCAGCCTTTAGCTGCCTGTGAAGTCCAGACTCTGGTCCAGGACAGGAGGATAGGGTAGGTCTGGACCTTTGGTTGTTTCTGGTTCCGGTCCAGTTCTATTGATTTTAATCTTGTCTGGTGTTTATGGGTTTATACCGAGTCAGAGGGGCAGAGCTTCCCCAGGTATGCAGGTAACGGCCTCTGGTTGCTAGGCAACGGAAAATACTGCAGAGGCTCTAAAGGTTACAGATAAAAACACAGTGAGTCCGACTTCCAGGCTGGTTCTGGTTCTCATTGCTTCTGGTTCTGATCGGTTCTCATTGCTCCTGGTTCTGTTTCCAGGTTGGAGTGGTTCTGCTGATGATGTTGGACCCAAGTTCTGCTCAGTTACCGAGACTGACCTGTCAGCCATGTCCAGAAGGTAAAGCACAGATGAAGATGATGATGATGATGATGATGATAATGACTCACGGTTCTGGTTCTGGTTCTGACCCGTAGGTTACTATGTGACCAGGAACTGCACGGTCCGGGACGGAGTCGGATACGGAACCAAATGTTCTCCCTGCACCGACTGTTCAGGTGAGACAAGCCGCTGCTGACCCATTGGTTCTGTTCCTGATCCTGGTTCTGATCCTGCTCATGGTTCTGGTCCTGACTCGGTTCTGTCTCCTTGGGTCCTCCAGAGTCTCTCCAGCAGACCGTGGTTCCGTGTTCTGCCTACACCGACTCTGTCTGCATGAACAGAACCACACTGGTACCAGCACTGGCCCAGATGGCAGGTAAGATCTGCACCATCAGGAAGGGGCTGACTGATCACCTCTGACCTCCTGTGACCTCTGACCTCCTGGTTCTCATGTCCTCAGGTTCTTCTGCCTCCCTCTGGATCGGACTCGGTGCTGCGTAAGTATCGCTCATGTTAGTGGTTCTGAAACCAACCGGTTCTGGTCCATTAGCAGCTCAGACCCAGCAGCTATCGGATCATCTAGCTTCAGTCTCACTGGATCAGTGGATCAGAACTTTGCATTGACACTGACCCTGGTTCTGGTCCTAGTTCTGGTCATGGTCCAGGTTCTGGTTCTGGTCCTAGTTCTGGTTCTGGTCCTGCTGTGGATCAGGATGGTTTCCACCAATCAGGTGGTTGGTGGTTCAGTCCTGGTCTCTGATTGGCCAGCTTGTTGCAGTATGGTTCTGCTTCTGTTTGTCTGAAGATCTCTGATTGGCTGAATGCTGCATCGGTCTGGCTTCTAATTGGCTGGGTTAGTGGGGTTGCCATGGTGTGGGTTGCCATGTTGCTAAAGCTTCCTCTGCCTGCAGGTCTTCATTGTTGCTTGTGGTCGTTCTCCTCCTGGGTCTGGTCTTCACCTGGAGGACCTGCAGGACCGAGGGCTTTGAGAAGCTCCTCCCCCTGAACACCAGTTCACCTGTGCAGAAGGCCCCGCCCCTTCACCAGCCCGTTCCAGTCTGACCAACAACAAAGCTCTTTTCAGCTCAGACGCTGCTGCAGCTACCTGCTGTGGCCCCGCCCCCTCAGTGGCCAGGTGTGGCAGTAGATAGGGTCAGGTAGAGCTAGGACAGGGTTAGGTTAGGGTTAGCCAGGTATGTGTCAGGTTAGCCAATCAGAAGTCAGAAAAACTGTGACATCACTTCCTGCAGCATTCAGGTGTGATTTTAGGACAGCTCAAATGTGTTACTCTGCTGGTTCTGACTCGGTTGGGCCCGGTCCAGACCAAATGGGAAGTGGCCACTGAAACAGGAAGTGAATCCTCAGAGGACATTGTCACAAGATGACATCATCACAGCTAGCTAGCTAACTAGCCAACAGATAGACTGTTAGAGCTAGAAATAACTAGCTAGCACGCAAGCTGACTAGTCAATAGAGCTTTGGAGCTGACGTCACTGCGTGTGACGTTTACGTCGCTCGGCGCCGTCTTGTATGGCCACAGACCAAAAAAAATTTTTTCCGGTGTTTTCATTGTGTTACTGACCGCAGTGAAGTTGTTTTCAAGTTGGATATTGGATATCGGTGCTCTGCGGAGTAAGGGGAGTTTAGTTCAAGGTTGATCTGATTTATGAACGCTGATTCTGGCCAGCTGTCCTCTATCACTCCCTCCTCAAGCGCTCGGAGATTCACATAGGGACCGTCCATTTCTGAACCAAACAATCCTGTAAATAAATGTCTTACGACCAACTGATACAAAAAAAGTGGTAATTCATGTTATTACACGACACACACTATCCTATATTAAAATTTTAAGTGACAGACCAGAAAGTAAGATAAAGTTTATTAGTGATTTTCTTGTGTGTGGTTTGATCACCTAAAATATACTTTAATATATATATAAAAAGTGATTTAAACAACCCATAAATCAGATGACAGCTGATAAAATACACACATTCCTGCTGTGAACACAAGCCGTCACGAATATCATTTCCACATCTTGTTTCCTTCATTTCTTCCAGTTCAAATTGATCCTTTATGGGCCACTTAGGTACAGGAGTTTATGCAGCACAGTCATGTATTAATACGATATGCATTCCCAGTTCAGGTTCCTGTTTGGATGAGAAAGGTTGGATGATTATGATGAATCAAATGGCTTCGACTCACATTAAGGCTGCTTCCCGTTTTTATTTCTTTCATTTCACAAACATTTCTAAAATTAGACAAATGGTCTCCAGAGTTGACCTGGAGAAAATCATTCATGCTTTCATGTCATCTCCTCTGGAATACTGTAATGCCCTTTTCAACTGCCTGGATAAATCCTCAATTTCACCTTTGCAATCAATACAGAAAGCAGCAGCCAGATTTCTCACCAAATCCAATAAATTATGTCGTATCTCTCCTGTTCCATTTTCACTCCACTGGCTTCCAGGTGATTTTCAGATTTGTTTTAAAGTACTTCTGCTGACATACAGAACATTAGAAGACCAGGCTCCTGATTATCTTTGTCAGATTTAAACAAAATATTCTGCTGTTCATGGTCTTCGTTCTCAAACTATGAATGTTTTGGTTGTTCCACCAACACGGTTAAAAACTAACTGGGGCCTTTCAGTCGGTGGCGGTGGAACAGTTTACCCTTGCAGCTCCGCTTTTTTGACTCTGGAGGTTTTTAAAAAGCAACTAAAACATTTTATTTTCCCAGACTTTTATCTTTTGATTTTACTGTGGTTCTTATGTTGGTTTTATGTTTTCTATTGTTTTAAGGCTGATTTCTATTGTGATTTATGATTTTATGTCTGTGACAGGCACTTTATAAATAAACTTTACTTAATTACTCAAAGGAAGAACAAAAGTGGAAAATAAAGCAAAAATAGAAAAATCTAAGGAACACCAAAAATGACAAAATTCCAAAACCAAACTCAAACAACCCCAGATCCTGACAGCATCTTTGTTTTTGCTACAACAAAAGGACGACATGACAATTTGTTTGCATGCTTGTTATTATTATTGATATAAATGTTACTGACAGCACCGACTGTTGTCGCCGTAGCGATAGAAGAAATGAGGAGAGAAAGAAGTTCCCTCACATTCCAGATGTTACTGCTGTCTTATGTGGATCAGGCTTTTTCTCCAGTGTGGATTCGCTGATGACGCGTCAGATGTGAGGAACGTTTGAATCTCTTCTCACACTGACTGCAGCTGTAAGGCTTTTCACCAGTGTGGATTCGCTGATGGCTGTCTAAATGACCCTTCTGAATGAAAGTCTTTCCACACTGGTCACAGAGATAGGGCTTTTCACCAGAGTGGATTCGCTGATGGGTGTTAAAAGAACACTTCTGCGTGAAAGTCTTTCCACATTGGTCACAGAGATAGGGCTTTTCACCAGTGTGGATTCGCTGATGGCTGTCTAAATGACCCTTCTGAATGAAAGTCTTTCCACACTGGTCACAGAGATAGCGCTTTTCACCAGTGTGGATTCGCTGATGATGCTTCAGGCCTGAGGAGTCTGTGAATGTCTTCTCACACTGACTGCAGCTGTAAGGCTTTTCACCAGTGTGGATTCGCTGATGGCTGTCTAAATGACCCTTCTGAATGAAAGTCTTTCCACACTGGTCACAGAGATAGCACTTTTCACCAGTGTGGATTCGCTGATGATGCTTCAGGCCTGAGGAGTCTGTGAATGTCTTCTCACACTGACTGCAGCTGTAAGGCTTTTCACCAGTGTGGATTCGCTGATGGCGGTCAAAATTACCCTTCTGAATGAAAGTCTTTCCACACTGGTCACAGAGATAGGGCTTCTCTCCAGTGTGAATGCGTTGATGAATTTTCAGATTCGTCTTCCATCTGAAATGTTTCAGACACGTGTCACAACGGTGTTGTTTCTGCAGCCTCTGGCTGGGCTGAACCTGCTGTCCATCACTGGGACCAACTGAGGCTTCATCATCATGTTCTCCTGGGTTTGTGCAGGTTTGGTTCTATGAAGGGAAGTACAGTAATTATAACCAACAGTAAATATGATACACAAACACTTTAATAGTCAACAGCTTTATTGCTTTCCAAAGATTAAAAGCATCCTAACACATCTCCCAGTTTAGTTTAATCAAATACAAAAGTATAAATTTGTCTTTCTCTCAGGTGGACTAGAGGTCTGGAACCTGTGGCCCCACGAGTGGCTCTTTGGACATTTTATAATGGCTCCTAATTATTTAGTTAAAAATGCAGAAAAACCAACTGACGGTCTTTTAATCTAGGCATAATGACTAAAATACATTTTAATAAAATGGTAAATGACTGAACTTATGTCGATCTTTTCCAATCATTTTGACCACTCAAAGCTCTTTACACTGGAGTCACATCCACCCATTCAAACTCTCACACATTTATACATCAGTAGGGGGTAAGTGCAATTCAGAAAACCCAAATGAAAATAAATGTCATGTTTTTGAGGTTTGGCATGAAGCCAGAGTACCCAGAGAAATCCCATTCATGCACAGAGGGAACATTCAAAGTAAAAGCAGAAAGAATATTAAAAACACAAAAGTAGCACTTAGTTCCCACAAGTTTTAATAACTAACCTCTTCCAGTGATGCCTTCTCTTCCTGGCAAAGTTTCTCCATTTCAGTCCTACGGAAAACAAACATTCATAAAATGTAAAATTGAATTTAGGATATTTGTGCAGCAGTGGCAGCAGTTCCAGATGTAGTTGAAATCAGATATTTATTAGAGACAACCTGATTTCACACATTATGATTTTAAAACCGTCTTAACTTCCTGCTTTATGTCAGCCTGGATTAAATACGTTCCCTAATTTATCTGAAAAGTTTTCATTTCTGTTTTTCATTTAGAAAGTTTTCATAAACTAACCATGAATTTAAACAGATGCTTTGTAAACTTCTAGCACTTTTAACAGAAATAAATGAGATTCATGAAACAGAGGGATGATTTCTGCTTCACATGTTGCAGTTTTAGTAATGACATGATTCTACATTTTGTAAAGTGAATTATTAAACATCAGTATGAATTATTACAAATATATGAGATAATGAAATAAGCCTTTACTTACAATTTCTTTGAGCTGCCTCTTCAGATTATCTTTGTCATAATATTTACATTTGACAGATGCTCTTATGGTTTCCATGGTAACATTGTTCAAAGGATTACAGCTCCATAAACATTTAACTCTCTATGTATTTTTAAAACTGAACAGACTTTATTCTTCTGTGCACCAGAAAGTTTCACTTTAATGTTAAATCTATTTTATTTAAACAGATCTGGAAACTTGTTATGATGCATAAAGTACTGTTTCCATGGAGACAGGTTGTTTGGATATTTTAGATCTTAATGTAACCATAGTTGTAACAAATGACTATATTTGTTATGTTTTGTTTTGTAAACGCCACGTCTTTTAAAACAAGCTGCATTCGTATGTGTGTGCCTCTGTGTTTATACGAGGAAAACAGAATTATTTATTCCCAACAGTCCTGCTGTCGGAGTGGCAGGAATATCACAACAACAATCACTAAATGTGGTGCAAATAGATCCTGAGATAAAATATGGCGGCCCGGTTCTTCTGGCCGTCGTTGCCCCGTTGGCCCCGACCCGGATCGCCACGGTAACAACCCGCAGCCCTTGGGGTTGCAACCCCCTGGACAACTAAGCTAATGTGATACTAAGACTGAAATAATTAAACTAAATGTAAAAGTTTAAGCGATTTATTGTAAATCATGAGAAACAAAAGTCAGACATTCCTGAGAAAGTCAATGTCAGGATACACTGCAAAAACACAAAATATTACCAATTTTATTTTTGTAAAGATAAAGGTAATTTTATTTCTATAGCACATTTTCAGCAACAATTTTCATCAGTGACCTTTGACCCTGTTAGCCTCAGGCTAGAGGTTCTGTTCATGTTAATCAGTAACAGCAGTTGATTCCTGATGGGGTCAAAGGTCAACATCTAGCTGTAGACACAGTTAGTTGAACCTTTATTCCTTGTTAAATTTCAGCCAAACAGGAAAAGATTTTCTGGGTTTGATTCTACAGTAAAAGTAATCTGATTACTCTAGTTTGAAGTATTTGAGAGAAAGAAAAAGAGCAGGAAGTGAAACGTTTGTTATTATAGTCAGAAATATTTCCTTCATATTAGAAATACGATGATCAAAGCTGTGGGGTCAAAGTTCATAGACCAGCAGAAGCTGTAGAGCCTACATTTCCCATGATGCACCTGGTGATGGTCAGGGTTTACTGGGTTTACTGGGTTTACTGGGTTTACTGGTTCTGTTCTGGAACTCAGTTCTTGTCTTGAGAGACCATGAACCGCGTGGTATTTATTATGTGTTTCTGCTTTGGTTTTATTGTTTTATTGAATATTTTATTTATTTATTGTGATCAAACATGTGAATGAAGTGAAGAACCGATTCGCTGTGGAACTGAAGCCACGCCCACTCTGTCCTGGATCTGCTCTCTGATTGGCTCACCGCTTCATTTCTAAAACTGTAGTAATGACTTTTATTGTTGATAAAACTGAAACTACCTGAATGTCTCTGATCAATAAAAACATTAAAAGTTTGATTTTTTCCCTTGTTTTCTTTATCAAATCAAGTAAATTAAAGTTTCATCAATATAATCTGAAATGTTCAGACAGAAACTGAAACATTTTTACAGATTTGTCCTGGTTTTCTGTTTTAAACTACTGAAAATCTAAAATAATCTTACCAGACCAAGGTGTTGGAGTGGCCTAGTCAAAGTCTAGTGCTGAAGCCTGACCTGAGTCTGAATTAAATCAGTTCAGCAAAGAGGGTCAAAGGTCATCAAACTGACGCTAGCGAGTCTGTGGTCGGGTTTAGGGCGTGAAAACTTTCCCTGGTCGGGTCAGCTGGGAGGGAAAGTTCTGTCCTTTAGTAACAGAAACCATCATGTGTGTTATAAACTTTATTTATCAAAACTCAAACTGATGGGATGTGAAAACCTTTCCACAACCTGAACAGAAAATAACTGCATAAACATTCTCAGTCAGAAATAATAGAAACCAAAATAAATCTTAAATGTGTCGTGTTTTTAGGAAGAATGCGCTGAGTCAAACTGCATCATCGTTATTGGTTTATTCGGCATCACCAAAATCCAGCATGGGCTCCATTATAACAATCAGCATCACCTGGACTCCTTGAGCCTGACGCTCCTTTATGATGTCACCACAGGTGGCCATTTGTAGTCTTTAATCATGCATAACATTAACACCACATCTCCCCTCCCTAGAATCAATGGGTGGACTGCCATTGATTCAACAGACCTTAGAGGATTATTCTGCCTCTATAGCTGGAAGGTCTGTTTCTACCTACAGCTAGAAAAAAAGCTACAATAAATAGAAATACATATTTAAACTTTCAGCATACCATTTACATCAATCATTTTATTTCCCTTAGCTACAAATTCAGTCTATCTGGTTTCACAACCTGTCTCCCAAACCTGGTTCTGGGAGTAGATGAATGTTCAGGAAAGCTCTGCTGTGAAGATTCCTCAGAACTCGGTTGAACTTGTTCTGCACCAACATCACCTTCCGGTACTTCTAGCTCTGTCGAAGGCTCCATGGTAACCAAATGACGACGATTTCGCCTAATCAATCCATGGGGTCCCTCCACAATGTATGACCGTGGAGTAGAATGACTGGTAATCACTGCTCCACTTGTGCCTTGATCTTTAATCCACACGCCTTGTCCTGGAGTAAGTTTACTAAGAACTCTTGCTCTGTGGCGTGCATCATATCTCTCTGCATCCTTTAACTTTCTCTCCTTTTCTTTTTGAGCAATGATCTTACTTTTTAGAAGAACTGGCCTCAACAAAGATGGAAGTGTTGGCACAGTCGTGCGAAGCCTTCTTCCTATAAGGAGCTCTGCTGGACTGGACCCATTCCAAAGTGGTGTTGCTCTATAGGCGAGTAAAGCTAGATATGGATCAACTGCTTTTTTCAACAAGTTCTTTATCGTTTTAACTGCACGCTCAGCTTCCCCGTTACTTTGTGGTTATCTTGGGCTACTTGTAATATGGCTAAATCCATATAACTTGGCAAATGTAGCAAAAGCAGCACAGGAAAACTGAGGACCATTATCTGTGATCATTACTTCTGGAATGTTGTGACGTGCAAACACAGATTTCAGGAGAGGAATCACATCTGCTGATCTTGTGGGACTTAGTTGAGCAATTTCCACAAATCTTGATGCATAATCCACAACCAGAATATAATTTTTCCCTTGCAAAGTAAACAGATCGGCCCCAAGTTTTTGCCATGGTCTGTCTGGATACTGTGATGGCATCAATGGCTCCGTGGGATTTTCTTTCTCTCTGTTGCAGGTGTGGCATTTTAGAACCAGTCCTTTCAGCTGCTGGCTCAGTCCAGGCCACCACACTGACTGCTGTGCTCGTTCTCGGCATTTCACCACTCCCTGATGTCCCTCATGAAATTTCATGAGCACATCATTTCTCATAGTTGAAGGAATAACAAGTCTTTCTCCTTTTATCAAAAGACCATCATTCACCGTAAGAAATGCCTTTTCAGCCCAATACAGTCTGAGTGCTGGTTCACTGTTGTAATGTGTAGGCCATCCTTCCTCACACAGCTGCATCACACGTGCACATATACTGTCCCTTTTCAGCTCCTGCCTCAGCTCTTCAAGGTAGCCAGTGCTTGCAGGCAAGTTTTGGATCACATTATCTACATAAATATTTGAATCTTCAACCAACTTTGTTTCAGTTGTTGATAAGTTTTCTAACATGGGGGCACGTGACAGTGTGTCAGCTGTCCACAGATGTTTCCCTGGCACATATGAGATGGAATAGGAATATCTCATGAGACGTATTCTAAAACGCTGAATATGTGGTGGAAGATCATCTAACATCTGGGAACTCAAAAGACTCAGAAGTGGTTTATGATCTGTCTCCATTTGGAAACGTTTGCCAACGAGATAATTACTGAATCTTTCACAAGCCCAAGTAAGACTCAAAGCTTCTTTTTCCACTTGTGCATATCTCTGCTCAGTCTGTGTTAGAGATCGTGACACGTATGCAACAGGTCTCCACTCCTGACCCCATTTTTGGAGCAGCACACTCCCCAGACCATAAGCTGACGCATCTGCTGAAACTTTACATTCCCGGTTTGTATCGTACATGGCTAACACTGGCGGGGATGAAAGCAACTCTTTCAGTTCTTGAAATGCTCTAGCTTGATCAACTCCCCATATTCAACAGTTTTTCTTTGACAAGAGATCCCTCAAAGGCTTGTCTCGCTCTGCCAACTGTGGAATAAACTTCCCCAGCTGGGTAACCATTCCTAGGAAACTTCTTAGTTCACTCACATGTCTTGGTTCTTTCATTTTTCTCACAGCTTCTGTTTTATTTGGATCAGGACTAACTCCATTAACAGAAATAATATGGCCCAAAAATGTTACACTCTGCTTTGAAAGATCACATTTATCAATGTTCAATGTAATACCGGCTTCTTGAATCTTTCCAAGAACGGTATACAGACGAGCATCATGCTCCTCCTGTGTCCTCCCCCACACCAACACATCATCCATGTGGCAAACTACACCATCTAATCCCTCCGTAACCTCTGTTACCATTCTGTTCTGGAAATGCTCAGGGGCAGAAGCAATACCGAAGGGTAGCCGTTTAAAATAATAACGACCAAAAGGTGTAATAAAAGTTGTATATTTTGCAGTATCTTCCGTTAAAGGGATCTGCCAGAACCCCATATTAGCATCTAATTTACTGAAAATGTTAGCTCCTGCTAGCTTACCGAGTGTTTCATCTACAGAGGGAAGAATATACTTCTCTCTGCAAACAGACTCATTCAGCTTTGTGAGGTCAACACATATGCGTACAGCCCCTGTCTTTTTAGGAACAACCACCATTCCTGAACACCAATCAGTTGGCTCTTCAACTCTGCTAATCACCCCCAAACTTTCCATACGGGCCAGTTCTTGCTAGACTTTGTCTATCAAAGGAAGTGGAATCCTTCTGGGCGTCTTTAATGAAAATGGTTGAGCTCCTGGTTTCAGTTTGATGGCATAAGGCTGTCTCACCTCTCCCAAGCCACTGCATAGCTTTGGATAGCTAGTTTTTAATGTTTCAGCAGTTATCTCGTTTAATCTAGCTACAAGCTCCAGCTTCTGAATGGCTGGTCTACCCAAAAGTGCAGTTTGCAGGTGTCTCATAATGTACACACTTTCTTGTATCTCTTTTTCTCCTTTTTTCATTACCATCTCAGCCACCCCCACAATATCCATTGCATTTCTCCCTGGTCCCAGCAGCTGCCTGGTGGCTTTTTTCAGAAGGGGGGGGCTCTTGTCTCTGACACGGGAGGCAGACGACAGGAGCAGCTACGATTGGCTGAGACGAACCAATCAGATGGAGGCTACCTGGAAGCACAGGGAAGATTTTATTATAACATCAATACAATACATAATTCTAGGGTGATGTCACACTTCCAGGAACTTTCTCACCGACAGCCATCTTGGTAGGCAGTTGCTACGACAACACTAAATCAATCAATCAATCAATCAATCAATCAAATTTTATTTGTATAGCACATTTCAGCAGCAAGGCATTTCAAAGTTCTTTACATCAAATCAAATAGAAACACAATGCAACAGAAAATCAATAATCAAAACACAACATCAAGTCAGGTTTTGTCAATAAATTTGTAATTGATTACGTTTCAAATACAATCCTAAACAAGTTGGTTTTTAGTCAAGTTTACATCCATGAAAGGTTTACCTGTTACACTCCTACTGTGTTATATGGAACAAAATACCTGTCACTATTTTTATTCCCACTCGCTCACAATCACACAGTTTAAAATGATGTAAACAAGCTTAGAACCAGCTCCTGCCTCCTTCCTAACTTATAAACAATATAAGTACTTTACAGATATTAATCTATCGCAATATTTGAGCAATACTAAGATAAATATCGGGTGATATATATTGTAGCTTTAACCTGCTAGTTAAGATATGTTTTTATTACATGTACTGACTCCACCGGTCAGCAGGATGCTAAAATACAATGTTAACAGGAGAAACTTGTGTTGCTAGAACAGTAAGGTTTTCATGTTAAAGTTTGACTATTTCCTTTAGCTTTCTATTAAAAACACATCATCCTATCAGCTCCACTTAGGGAGGCTCAGGAGACGATTTTAGGAGGATTTGTTTTGTTTCTGGATTCCTGATTCAGTTTTTAACATTGTGAGACCAAATTGATCAGCAGGTTACCTTGAACAAGAGTCCATGAAAAGCAGAAAGTAGAAATCCACAATGAAAACATCAACATCCCAACGCCTGACTGGAGACCTGAGCCAAAGACAAACTGGGCAGTTTGTCCAAATAAGTCCAGATCAGTCTTTGTTTTAGTGAGGAAGGCGTGACATTCGTAGGGGAGAGAAAGATTTTGTGATGAAACAGTGAAGTTTTGTATTGTGAGGGATTTATCCCTCTTTAACAGATGGTGTTTTATTTTGTGCTCTTTGTCTTATTTTTTGTTTGGGCCCAGCTTGTTTTTTTTGTTAAATTGTTGGTTGTAATTTTGTGTGTATTTGTTTGGGGATATTGTTTAACACCAAGGTTTTTTCTTTCCTACCTGGTAAGGTAATTGTCTCCACCCCTTAATCAGTTCAGGCACTTTTTTAAAAGCCAGGTGTATGTAATTAGGGGAGGGTGGCTCCCTCCTATTGTCTGAAATGTTGGTGAGGCTGGGGATTGTAAAGAGATCTCCAGAGTTATATAAAGAAACAATTTAGAGCTCTATGACGGCTGGATGTTGTATTTTTTTCATCGCAAACCAACATGTATCCAGACAATAGAAACAGTTAAAACTGTATTCATGTCTCTGTGGTTCGATACAAACAGCCAGAGAGATTTGAGGTTTTTCAGCAGATGCTCCACAGCAGCTGGGAAAAAAAAATCAGTCATCATTTTATTAAATAGCTGTTTGCATTTGATGAGTTCTAAAAATTAAATAATATGGAGGATCTTTTCACACTGATCAGTCTCTCATGGATTATGATTATCACCTCTGATCTCCTGTGACCTCTGACCTCCTGCTTCTCATGTCCTCAGGTTCTTCTGCCTCCCTCTGGATCGGACTCGGTGCTGCGTAAGTATCGCTCATGTTAGCGGTTCTGAAACCAACCAGTTCTGGTCCATTAGCAGCTCAGACCCAGCAGCTAGCGGATCATCAAGCTTCAGTCTCACTGGATCAGTGGATCAGAACCAGAACTTGGCATTGACACTGACCCTGGTTCTGGTCCTAGTTCTGGTCCAGGTTCTGGTTCTGGTCCTAGTTCTGGTCCAGGTTCTGGTTCTGGTCCTAGTTCTGGTTCAGGTTCTGGTCCTTCTGTGGATCAGGATGGTTTCCACCAATCAGGTGGTTGGTGGTTCAGTCCTGGTCTCTGATTGGCCAGCTTGTTGCAGTATGGTTCTGCTTCTGTTTTCTGAAGATCTCTGATTGGCTGAATGCTGCATCGGTCTGGCTTCTAATTGGCTGGGTTAGTGGGGTTGCCATGGTGTGGGTTGCCATGTTCTAAAGCTTCCTCTGCCTGCAGGTCTTCATTGTTGCTTGTGGTCGTTCTCCTCCTGGGTCTGGTCTTCACCTGGAGGACCTGCAGGACCGAGGGCTTTGTGAAGCTCCTCCCCCTGAACACCAGTTCACCTGTGCAGAAGGACCCACCCCTTCACCAGCCCGTTCCAGTCTGACCAGCATGACAAACAACAAAGCTCCTTTCAGCTCAGACGCTGCTGCAGCTACCTGCTGTGGCCCCGCCCCCTCAGTGCCCAGGTGTGGCAGTAGATAGGGTCAGGTAGAGTTAGGACAGGGTTAGGTTAGGGTTAGCCAGGTATGTGTCAGGTTAGCCAACCAGAAGTCAGAAAAACTCTGACATCACTTCCTGTAGCGGACAGGTGTGATTTTAGGACAGCTCAAATGTGTTACTCTGCTGGTTCTGACTGGGTTGGGCCCGGTCCAGACCAAATGGGAAGTGGCCCCTGAAACAGGAAGTGAATCCTCAGAGGACATCGTCACAAGATGACATCATCACAGCTAGCAAGCTGGAATGGACTGGCTTCATAACCTCCTCCTTGTGTAGATCAGTTCTCCACAGCCTTGCTAATGACCTAATTATTCTATTCAGGTGGTGCTGCGGCGACACATCTAAAAGTTGCAGGAAACCCCTGGTGTAAGAAAATGGGTGGATAAATAATTTTAATATTAAATATGATTTCTTGAAATTGTTCTACTAGACTGTATAGATGAAGCACACTCATCTTTATTACATTTGACTCCTTTTTTATTTAACTAATTTTATATTTTTAAAAAATATAAAAAAATGTTCATAAAATGTATTACCTCAGATGATCATCACATTTGTTACCTGTAATGTTCAATTGCATAAAATTCTAGGACAGGATCTGTTTCATCACATATTCACTTCTAACCTGAAATGTGTTAAATACAACAAATATTTCCTTAAAGTGTGACCTATTTCATAATATTTACCTTTATTGTTTACTCTGAAATGTTTAATTACACATTAAATGTTCTTTCATTTGGTTTGTTACATTAAATGTTTACTGCAAAATGTCTGATTATATAATTGTTTACTTTAATCACAAAATATTTATTTAAAAACATAATCTTTCATTACGTGCATGTTTATTACCTGAAATATTTTAAATATCAACGTTTTACTAGAAATGTGATTCATTTAATCACCTGTTTACATGCAACTTGAATCAAACGTTTTTCATAAATGTTTACCACATTAAACTATGAAATGAGAGAAAACAGCCACTTCCAACTGAACACATTTATTTCAACACAAATGGTTCCTGTTCCTCTTCAAAGTGTGCAGCCTTGCTGAGCTCTTCTCCAGGGGTTTCCTCCTCTTCTACAGCCTTCGCTGCTGTGTTTTCATTATTTACCTCTTCTTGGGTAAATAATTGGACTGATGGAGTTACAGTCTCTGTAACTTGTTGATCCATGATGGTCTTGCTCTATCACCTCTGTAACTGACGTGCATGTCGGTCCGATGTTGTGGTGTTTACCTTACAGTGACCCAGATTCAGTCTGGATTGAATCCATTTCATACGTCAGTTTGCCTTGAAGAGGACATATCAGAACACACGTCAGTATTATTACTGTAAATTTGATAACACTAGTAAAATAGTTTACTTCACAATAATGGAATAACCTTGATGTCCGGTGACAAAACTCAGATTATACTGCATAAAAACAAGCCAGACCTGAACAAGGTTGATCCACTTAAATGCACTCAATGTAACTGAACATGAGTCACCCGGACAAAATCATAGCAAAACATTATGACCAACACCAACAAAGCGAATTTAGACACTCACCAGAATGGACATGTCTGGGGTAAACTCGTAGATATCTTGGGTTGTTGGAGAACGTAACATCAGGACGTCTCAACGCTGATACCCGGGACTTTCGTCTCCATTTTGTTAGCTCCGTTAGCTTAGCCTCGTCGTTTCCAGGCAGGAAAACAGAAAAACGAAAGCCCGTTTTCCATCTTTTTATCGTTTCGGTCGTGTGATCGGACATTACATCCAATAACGCAGCAAGTTCGAACCATTGCTAATTAATTTTAAGTAACTTAGATTCAAAAATTCAAAATATCTGTGAGACAGTCGTTTTCTCGGTTATATTTATGGCCATACAAGATGGCGCTCAGATCCCTACGCCTAGAGCAGTGACGTCACGTTCCAAAGCTCTATAGCAACCCTGAACAGGACATGAGCAGTGGAAAATTGATGGATTGATAAAAACTTAATTTAATTTTTTTACAAACTAAAATTATAACCCTGTGCAATTATCAATTTATATTTTTTACTCTAAATGCCCCCCAAAAAATTCACATGCAAATGTTTTTAAAAAAATGTAATTTTTTAAATTTTATTTAATATTTTCAGGCTAATTTTTGAAAGCAAATTTCTGCAGGTGAATTTTTTGCAGTGAATTTAAAGTATAAAAAAAAAAAAAAAAAACATTGACAAAATTGCACAAGATAAAAATTTAGTGTCATAAATTCAATTTGTAAAAAAAAATCTGATTCCAATCAGGTTATATTTCTTCCAAAATTTTGAAGGATATGTTTAAAATTTCACTAAGCACTAAATGCAGACCAGAAAGTAAGATAAAGTTTTTTAGTGATTTTCTTGTGTGTGGTTTGATCACCTAAAATATACTTTAATATATATATAAAAAGTGATTTAAACAACCCATAAATCAGATGACAGCTGATAAAATACACACATTCCTGCTGTGAACACAAGCCGTCACAAATATCATTTCCACATCTTGTTTCCTTCATTTCTTCCAGTTCAAATTGATCCTTTATGGGCCACTTAGGTACAGGAGTTTATGCAGCACAGTCATGTATTAATACGATATGCATTCCCAGTTCAGGTTCCTGTTTGGATGAGAAAGGTTGGATGATTATGATGAATCAAATGGCTTCGACTCACATTAAGGCTGCTTCCCGTTTTTATTTCTTTCATTTCACAAACATTTCTAAAATTAGACTAATGGTCTCCAGAGTTGACCTGGAGAAAATCATTCATGCTTTCATGTCATCTCCTCTGGAATACTGTAATGCCCTTTTCAACTGCCTGGATAAATCCTCAATTTCACCTTTGCAATCAATACAGAACGCAGCAGCCAGATTTCTCACCAAATCCAATAAATTCTGTCGTGTCTCTCCTGTTCCATTTTCACTCCACTGGCTTCCAGGTGATTTTCAGATTTGTTTTAAAGAACTTCTGCTGACATACAGAACATTAGAAGACCAGGCTCCTGATTACCTTTGTCAGATTTAACTAAATATTCTGCTGTTCATGGTCTTCGTTCTCAAACTATGAATGTTTTGTTGTTCCACCAACACGGTTAAAAACTAACGGGGGCCTTTCAGTCGGTGGCGGTGGAACAGTTTACCCTTGCAGCTCCGCTTTTTTGACTCTGGAGGTTTTTAAAAAGCAACTAAAACATTTTATTTTCCCAGACTTTTATCTTTTGATTTTACTGTGGTTCTTATATTGGTTTTATGTTTTCTGTTGTTTTAAGGCTGATTTCTATTGTGATTTATGATTTTAGGTCTGTGACAGGCACTTTATAAATAAACTTTACTTAATTACTCCAAGGAAGGACAAAAGTGGAAAATAAGGCAAAAATAGAAAAATCTAAGGAACACCAAAAATGACAAAATTCCAAAACCAAACTCAAACAACCCCAGATCCTGACAGCATCTTTGTTTTTGCTACAACAAAAAGACGACATGACAATTTGTTTGCATGCTTGTTATTATTATTGATATAAATGTTACTGACAGCACCGACTGTTGTCGCCGTAGTGATAGAAGAAATGAGGAGAGAAAGAAGTTCCCTCACATTCCAGATGTTACTGCTGTCTTATGTGGATCAGGCTTTTTCTCCAGTGTGGATTCGCTGATGACGCTTCAGACATGAGGAACGTTTGAATCTCTTCTCACACTGATTGCAGCTGTAAGGCTTTTCACCAGTGTGGATTTGCTGATGACGCTTCAGGCCTGAGGAATCTGTGAATCTCTTCTCACACTGATTGCAGCTGTAAGGCTTTTCACCAGTGTGGATTCGCTGATGGCTGTCAAAATTATCCTTCCGAATGAATGTCTTTCCACATTGGTCACAGAGATAGCGCCTTTCACCAGAGTGGATTCGCTGATGGGTGTTAAAATGACCCTTTTGAATGAAAGTCTTTCCACATTGGTCACAGAGATAGCGCCTTTCACCAGTGTGGATTCGCTGATGGCACTTCAGATGTGTGGAACATTTGAATCTCTTCTCACACTGATTGCAGCTGTAAGGCTTTTCACCAGTGTGGATTCGCTGATGGCGGTCTAAATGACCCTTCTGAATGAAAGTCTTTCCACACTGGTCACAGAGATAGGGCTTCTCTCCAGTGTGAATGCGTTGATGAATTTTCAGATTCGTCTTCCCTCTGAAATGTTTCAGACACGTGTCACAACGGTGTTGTTTCTGCAGCCTCTGGCTGGGCTGAACCTGCTGTCCATCACTGGGACCAACTGAGGCTTCATCATCATGTTCTCCTGGGTTTGTGCAGGTTTGGTTCTATGAAGGGAAGTACAGTAATTATAACCAACAGTAAATATGATACACAAACACTTTGATAGTCAACAGCTTTATTGCTTTGCAAAGATTAAAAGCATCCTAACACATCTCCCAGTTTAGTTTAATCAAATGCAAAAGTATAAATTAGCCTTTCTCTCAGGTAGACTAGAGGTCTGGTACCTGTGGCCCCACGAGTGGCTCTTTGGACATTCTATAATGGCTCCTAATAATTTAGTTAAAAATGCAGAAAAACCAACTGACGGTCTTTTAATCTAGGCATAATACATTTTAATAAAATGGTAAATGACTGAACTTATTTAGATCTTTTCCAATCATTTTGACCACTCAAAGCGCTTTACACTGGAGTCACATCCACCCATTCAAACTCTCACACATTTATACATCAGTAGGGGAAAATGCAATTCAGAAAACCCAAATGAAAATAAATGTCATGTTTTTGAGGTTTGGCATGAAGCCAGAGTACCCAGAGAAATCCCATTCAGGCACAGAGAGAACATTCAAAGTAAAAGCAGAAAGAATATTAAAAACACAAAAGTAGCACTTAGTTCCCACAAGTTTTAATAACTAACCTCTTCCAGTGATGCTTTCTCTTCCTGGCAAAGTTTCTCCATTTCATTCCTACGTAAAACAAATATTCATAACATGTAAAATTGAATTTAGGATATTTGTGCAGCAGTGGCAGCAGTTCCAGATGTAGTTGAAACCAGATATTTATTAGAGACAACCTGATTTCACACATTAAGATTTTAAAACAGTCTTAACTTCCTGCTTTATGTCAGCCTGGATTAAATACGTTGTCTGAAAAGTTTTCATTTCTGTTTTTCATTTAGAAAGTTTTCATAAACTAACTATGAATTTAAACAGATGCTTTGTAAACTTCCAGCACTTTTAACAGAAATAAATGAGAATCATGAAACAGAGGGATGATTTCTGCTTCACATGTTGAAGTTTTAGTAATGACATGATTCTACATTTTGTAAAGTGAATTATTAAACATCAGTATGAATTATTACAAATATATGTGATAAAGAAATAAGCCTTTACTTACAATTTCTTTGAGCTGCCTCTTCAGATTATCTTTGTCATAATATTTACATTTGACAGATGCTGTTATGGTTTCCATGGTAACATTGTTGAAAGGATTACAGCTCCATAAACATTTAACTCTCTATGTATTTTTAAAACAAAACAGACTTTATTCTTCTGTGCACCAGAAAGTTTCACTTTAATGTTAAATCTATTTTATTTAAACAGATCTGGAAACTTGTTATGATGCATGCAGTACTGTTTCCATGGAGACAGGTTGTTTGGATATTTTAGATCTTAATGTAACCATAGTTGTAACAAATGACTATATTTGTTACGTTTTGTTGTGTAAATGTCACTTCTTTTAAAACAAGCTGCATTCGTATGTGTGTGCCTCTGTGTTTATACGAGGAAAACAGAATTATATATTCCCAACAGTCCCCCTGTCGGGGTGGCAGAAATATCACAACAATCACTAAATGTGGTGCAAATAGATCCTGAGATAAAATATGGCGGCTCATTCCTTCGCCCCCCCCCGACCTGGATCGCCATGGTAACGGCCCGCAGCCCTCAGGGTTGTAACTAAGCTAATGTGATACTAAGACTGAAGTAATTAAACTAAATGTAAAAGTTTAATCAATTTATTGTAAATCATGAGAAACAAAAGTCAGACATTCCTGAGAAAGTTGATGTCAGGATACACTACAAAAACACAAAATATTACCAATTTTATTTTTGTAAAGATAAAGGTAATTTTATTTCTATAGCACATTTTTAGCAACAAGGCAACACAAAGTGCTTTACAGGAATTAAAAGGAAATAAAAAATAAAAAAACAGACCAAGGGAAAGAGCAAAAAGAAGAAGAATCTAATGTATCTAATGTAATAAATCTTTTCAAAATTTTTAAAGTAGATGCTCCTTTTCAAGGTTGCAAGTATAAGTAAGTATCCTCTGGTCTAATTCCTTTGTTTATTTTGTAGTTCAAATATTTTAGTAAACTTGAAATATGAAAACTAACATACAAGTAACTTTTTAGCAAGATATAGAGGATTGTTTTGAGTCAATTATTCCTTAATATGGAAATATTGGCAGATTATTTAACTTGTAAAAGCCATTTTTCCCATAAGTTAATTTATCAGCCAATAGAACTAGAATAGATAGATAGACTGTTAGCTAGGGACCACTAGCCAGCACGCTAGATAGATAGATAGATAGATAGATGGATGGATGGATGGATGGATAGATGGATGGATGGATGGATGGATGGATGGATGGATGGATGGATGGATGGATGGATGGATAGATGGATGGATGGATGGAGGGATGGATGGATGGATGGATGGATGGATGGATGGATGGATGGATGGATGGATGGATGGATGGATGGATGGTTCTTGTTCCTCAGCAGACTGAAGAACCTGGGTGAACCTCTCTCTCTCCAGGCTGGTGGTCTCTGTTGGAGGTCAAAGGTCAAACTGGTACTTTCTTTTTGACATGTTGAGTCTCTATTATCAGTGACCTTTGACCCTGTTAGCCTCAGGCTAGAGGTTCTGTTCATGTTAATCAGTAACAGCAGTTGATTCCTGATGGGGTCAAAGGTCAACATCTAGCTGTAGACACAGTTAGTTGAACCTTTATTCCTTGTTAAATTTCAGCCAAACAGGAAAAGATTTTCTGGGTTTGATTCTACAGTAAAAGTAATCTGATTACTCTAGTTTGAAGTATTTGAGAGAAAGAAAAAGAGCAGGAAGTGAAACGTTTGTTATTATAGTCAGAAATATTTCCTTCATATTAGAAATACGATGATCAAAGCTATGGGGTCAAAGTTCATAGAGCAGCAGAAGCTGTAGAGCCTACATTTCCCATGATGCACCTGGTGATGGTCAGGGTTTACTGGGTTATTGGGTTTACTGGGTTTACTGGTTCTGTTCTGGAACTCAGTTCTTGTCTTGAGAGACCATGAACCACGTGATATTTATTATGTGTTTCTGCTTTGGTTTTATTGTTTTATTGATTATTTCATTTATTTATTGTGATCAAACATGTGAATGAAGTGAAGAACCGATTCGCTGTGGAACTGAAGCCACGCCCACTCTGTCCTGGATCTGCTCTCTGATTGGCTCACCGCTTCATTTCTAAAACTGTAGTAATGACTTTTATTGTTGATAAAACTGAAACTACCTGAATGTTTCTGATCAATAAAGACATTAAAAGTTAATTTTTTTTCCCCTGTTTTCTTTATCAAATCAAGTAAATTAAAGTTTCATCAATATAATCTGAAATGTTCAGACAGAAACTGAAACATTTTTACAGATTTGTCCTGGTTTTCTGTTTTAAACTATTGAAAATCTAAAATAATCTTACCAGACCAAGGTGTTGGAGTGGCCTAGTCAAAGTCTAGTGCTGAAGCCTGACCTGAGTCTGAATTAAATCAGTTCAGCAAAGAGGGTCAAAGGTCATCAAACTGACGCTAGCGAGTCTGTGGTCGGGTTTAGGGCGTGAAAACTTTCCCTGGTCGGGACAGCTGGGAGGGAAAGTTCTGTCCTTTAGTAACAGAAACCATCATGTGTGTTATAAACTTTATTTATCATAACTCAAACTGATGGGATGTGAAAACTTTTCCACAACCTGAACAGAAAGTAACTGCATAAACATTCTCAGTCAGAAATAATAGAAACCAAAATAAATCTTAAATGTTGGACAGAGAGAAGCTCCACGACCAGAACCAGCTGGAGTTCCCCAAGGCTCCATCCCAGGACTCCCCAGCTAACAACAGGCAGCTAACAGCAGGTAGCTAACAGCATGTAGCTAACAGCAGGTAGCTAGCAGAATGTAGCTAACAGCATGTAGCTAGCAGCAGAACCAGAACCAAACATGGAAAAGCAGCATTCAGCTTCTATTCACGACAATCTAGTAAACTGTTTAACAGCTGAAACACTGAGTTCCTTTTGATCCAGAATAACCGGATCATCATAAAATCTGGTCTGGATTTCAACACGTCTCTGTTTTTCTCTCTGTCAGTGGTTTGAACTTTGACTCTTCCGGTTTCCATGTGAGGCTCTTTGAGTGGCTGATAAACGGCCTCACTGAGCGACAATTAGCCCAGAACAACGACATACAGTGTTAACCTGAATTAATCTGAGTTAATCTGAGTTAATCTGAGTTAACCTGAATTAATTTGAATTAATCTAAGTTAACCTGAATTAATCTGAGTTTATCTGAGTTAATCTGAGTTAACCTGAATTAATTTGAATTAATCTAAGTTAACCTGAATTAATCTGAGTTAATCTGAGTTAATTTGATTTAATCCGATTTATTGTCCCTCACTCCGGTTGTCCAGTCGATCTCCAGAGTCTCTGCAACAACAGCAACCTACAGCAGGGGGCGGGGCCAGGCACACTTTACCAGGTTACCATGGAGACAAACAGGAAGCAACACAAGCCATTGCCATGGTGACAGTGTTGTTTTTACTGTCTGATCTAATCAAAAACCTGAGGCCCGGTTCTGTTCTGACCCGATACCAGCTCTGGTTTCAGCTGGCAGCGCCTCACATGCTTCTCCGGTTCTGGTTCAGAGTCCAGAACCGGAACAGAACAGACTGAATGGACTTGAGGACGGCTGCCAGTACACTCTCCTGCAGGGGCACATGTCCACTGGTCTGGGTCTGGTTCTGGTTCTGATCAGGTTCTACAGTCTGCTGCCTGTCGTCTCCATCTAACCCTTTAATGAGTTACAACATTTAATTTCCGTTTGGGATCAATAAATTTCTCTGGAACTGATTCAATTTGATTGGACCTGATCAGAACCGATGGGCTGCAGACTGACTCTGTCCTCAGTCCGGTTCCTTGAAGAGAAACAAATGAATTAAAACCAGCTGCGATGCTTCAAGAAAGATAATAATAATTTATTGAATAAACAAAATTAATTATTTTATTTTTATTCATTAATTTTGATAATAAACAGAAATACTTGTAGAATAGTTTACCGCATCAGTAAAGAAAAAATATATAAAACTGTTTAAAACCTATTTAAAGGTGTTTGATTTTAAAATGTGATGTTAATCTGCCAAATGAGCCAGAATATTGAATATGAACGTTATGTTTACTGTTGTGCTTCTAACTATTTTTGTTAAACACCGCCATCTAGTGGCCGTTCTTGGTAGTTGTCAAAACGCAGTAGAAAAGCAGCACAGTTGCCGCCACATGGCTTTTCCTAGGGTGACCAAACGTCCGTATTTCCCGGGACATGTCCGTGTTTCACGTCCTGAGGAAATGTCCTGTTTTTTGCAGGACCCGGTCCAACGTGTCGTGGTCTCAACCCCCCTGCCCCCGGTCAAACGTACAGTTTCACAGAAAAATTGATGTCAGTAAATTCTGTAAGATGTCGTTTCTGAGTCTGTGGAGTTTCTGCATATATTCTCTTCAGCTGTTTGGATAGTTGGTATCATTTGGCTGGCAAATGTAGTTAAATCTGTAAAACAAGTTGAGTTAAATGCAGGCTGGATTATTGCAGAATGAGTTAAATCTGTTCTCCATCAGAACTGGGTCAGCTGAGGTTCTGTTGGGTCCAGTTTAACTCAGAACCAGGCTGTGGTTTTGATTTTTCTGACCTAGAATGTCTAAACCTGAACATTTATCATCAAGTTGAAAAAGTAAAACATTCAAACTAAAGAGGTCAGAAATATAAAGTCAGTTCTTGTTTTTTTTCAGTCTGAGGCGTGGCTCTGATGTCGGACGTATCTGAGGCGTCGCAGCTTCAGCCGCTGCTCAATTCAGTTATTTTATCAGATTTAACAAGGAATATGTTTTCAAACCCTGAACTTTCACACAGAGAAACACAAACAAGTTTTGGTTTCTAAACAAAACTTCATGTTTTAAAAAACAAAACCCAATGTTCAATTAAAAAAACTCATTTATTCCCTTTAATAACTTTAGTTGTTCTTTTCATTAATGTCTTTATTCACAGTAATAAAAAACAAAACCCTCTACATTCAGTCAACATTTGATCAGAAATCAGCAAAACAAACATTTAAATCTTAGGCTGCGTTCACATTGCAGCCTGAAGTGACCCGATTCTCACTTTTTGTGTAGTGTGAAAGTGTCCCGCAGTAGAGGGCGCAATAGCGTCAGCGTTCTCAGTGTTCCACCAATGGCCATAAGAAGAAGAAGTGCTCAGCGTTTACTGAAGTAAACATGGATGTTAACAGCAGAGCACAGCTTTACATATTTGAAGTTGTTGTCTGACTGGAGCAGCAGATTAACAACTTAATCCTGATTACGGTCCGTCATGGTGGCTGTTATACTTCCTGTTTGCGCGTATCGGGACGCAGAATAGTGACGTTTGTCGAATATCGGTGACCTTCAGGTCAGGTGAACATGACCTTGACATTAGGTCACATCTGAAACGGAAACGTAACGGATAAGTGACCTGAGTCACATTCAAAAAGAATCCGACTTGTGCTGTTTAGATTGTTTTAAAAAGATCGGATGCAGGTCGCATTATGTCAAAAAACAAAACAAAAAACAATCGTCTTTGGGTCACTTCAGTCTGCAGTGTGAACGCAGCCTTAGTTCTGGAAAAACGTTAACAAACAAACCTGATCACAGTGATACTTGGTAAACATTTCACTCACTGAATTTTGAACAATTGCAACAATCAAACGTCAAACTTTGTTCCTGATCCGGATCCAAGCAGCCAAAGTTCTGGATTCTGGATTCAGGTTCTGGTCTGGGAACAGAACCGGTTCCTCTGCAGAACCGAGGAGTCTGTTGATCTGAAGGTTTGGGCGATGAAAAGCCTTCAACAGAACGAAGAGCAACAATAAGAACAAACCACAGAGTGAAGAGTTCAGCTTTAAATCTGAATGAAATGTTTCCATTTAGAGTCAAACTGCTTAAATATTTGCAGAAGAAACAGAAAAAAAACTGATTCCCAGAAAAAATTTAATTGAAAACTGGACTAAAACAACTAAAAACAATAATAAAATGAATTAGTTCACTGTCTCTTGAAGTAAATAATAACAGAAACCTGAAATGTACAACATATTGACTAAACATTATTATTAGTTCGTCTCCAGGCAGAAAACTCCAGAAAGCAGATTAATAACTTAATCCTAGTTAAGGATTAACTAACTAGGATTAAGTTATTAATCTGAGGTCAGCAGGTCAGCAGTCCTGACCTGCTGACCTCTGGAGGAAGGAAGTTCCTGCCGTCAGCATCAACACATGGCCGACTTGTGACAGAGTGACCAACCTGCTGATCAGCAGGCTGTTGGTTGTGTAAGACAGGAAGTACTGAGGCCTTAACTTGTGAAATAATAAAATGAGTTAATATTAAAATAAAATGTTTTGTTCTCAACTCAGAAAGCAAAGAGTGATTGACAGCGCTAAGACCCGCCTCCTGGCAATGACTGTTTCTAGTTAGCACTGAGAGAAAGCAGAGGAGATTTTTTCTTTTTTTTACAGATTACATGTCTCATAACAAATAGTGACGATTTAAAAAAATACGTAAACAATATATTCCGGCTGGATACGGAATATATTTTGGAGAATATATTATTTTCATGGAGAAAATAATATATTCTCAGAAGAAATTTGACTCACTTCCTATATTTGTCTGGATTTTCTTATGACGCAAATGGAAACCGGACCAAGACAAATGATGAAGAATGAAAAAACAAAAAGGCAAAGATGGAATCTGGTCCGTTGACCTGAAACAGAAACAGGAAAAGTCCAAATTAGTTAACGGAAAACATTCATGTTGACAAGTGATTCTGAAACGTTCTGGTTCCTGCAGACTCACCGATCGTCACGGTTTCCTCCTGTGGCGTCGGAGTGATGAGGTTTCTGTGAGGAACCGTCTCTATCGCCGTGGAAACAAAGTTTGGATCTGAAACAGCAACAATAACAGGACTGATTAGGAAAACTGCAACAGATCCGGATCAGAACCTGCAGCTTGGACCCGTTCCTCACCAACAACAAGCAGAAGTTCTGTGTCTATCCCGAGGCGTGGGATGAAACATCGGAACCTGCCGTGGTCCTGCAGGCTGACGTTCCTGATGGTCAGAGACACGTCTCCTCGCCTCAGGCCGTCCTGGGACAGAGACGTCCTCTGGATGTACGTGTCCATCATCATGTCTCGGTCCGTCTTCCTGAAGCGGTACACGAACACGTACTCCACACGCTTCTGAGGGCCGGACGGCTTCAGGTCCGGTCGGGACCACTCCACCGTCTTCCCCACGACGTCCCACTCAGGATCCACCTGACACGGGAGGACGACGTCATCTCCAGGAGCAGCTACGATTGGCTGAGATGAACCAATCAGATGGAGGCTACCTGGAAGCACAGGGAAGATTTTATTATAACATCAATACAATACATAATTCTAGGGTGATGTCACACTTCCAGGAACTTTGTCACCGACAGCCATCTTGGTAGGCAGTTGCTACGACAACACTAAATCAATCAATCAATCAATCAAATTTTATTTGTATAGCACATTTCAGCATCAAGGCATTTCAAAGATCTTTACATCAAATCAAATAGAAACACAATGCAACAGAAAATCAATAATCAAAACACATTAAGTCAGATTCCATCAATAAATTTGTAATTGATCACGTTTCAAATACAATCCTAAACAAGTTGGTTTTTAGTCAAGTTTACATCCATAAAAGGTTTACCTGTTACACTCCTACTGTGTTATATGGAACAAAATACCTGTCACTATTTTTATTCCCACTCGCTCACAATCACACAGTTTAAAATGATGTAAACAAGCTTAGAACCAGCTCCTGCCTCCTTCCTAACTTATAAACAATATAAGTACTTTACAGATATTAATCTATCGCAATATTTGAGTAATACTAAGATAAATATCGGTGATATATATTGTAGTACTTACCTGCTAGTTAAGACACGTTTTTATTACATGTACTGACTCCACCGGTCAGCAGGATGCTAAAATACAATGTTAACAGGAGAAACTTGTGTTGCTAGAACAGTAAGGTTTTCATGTTAAAGTTTGACTATTTCCTTTAGCTTTCCATTAAAAACACATCATCCTATCAGCTCCACTTAGGGAGGCTCAGGAGACGATTTTAGGAGGATTTGTTTTGTTTCTGGATTCCTGATTCAGTTTTTAACATTGTGAGACCAAATTGATCAACAGGTTACCTTGAACAAGAGTCCAGGAAAAGCAGAAAGTAGAAATCCACAATGAAAACATCAACATCCCAACGCCTGACTGGAGACCTGAGCCAAAGACAAACTGGGCAGTTTGTCCAAATAAGTCCAGATCAGTCTTTGTTTTAGTGAAGGTCATGAGAGGACGGCGTGACATTCGTAGGGGAGAGTCAGTCTTTTGTGATGAAACAGTGAAGTATTGTATCCAGACATTAGAAACAGTTACAACTGTATTTATGTCTCTGTGGTTTGATACAAACTGACAGAGAGATTTGAGGTTTTTCAGCAGATGCTCCACAGCAGCTGGGAAAACAAAATCAGTCAACTTATCTGGCCAAATATTTGTAAGCTGATACTTTTGCTATTTTTTACCTTCTAAAGTCCAAAAGCTAATTTATGATCTAGACTTGAGGTGTGCAAACATCATTCAAGAGATTTAAAAACATGTTTTTGTGGTCTAATAACACATCATCAGTGACAGTAAAGACAACAACAACAACAACAACAACACAAAATTACTCTGAGGTTTTCATTGTGTCTGTGGTTTCCTGACGGGTATTCCCCGATACTTTGTTTATTGTTGTTCTGTAAAGTACCTAAAGGCATCATCCTAGTAAAAGTAAAACTGCTGCAATCAAAATAAAATGTCGGATTTTGAACAATGAAACAAGTATTAGTGTTTAACATGAGTACTTAAATGTGAGATAGGATTTTATTATAATAATTTAAATCATTATGATAAAGGTCCATAGGAATGCGATTAAGAGTTACACCAGTCAGTGAAACATGTCATCAGCCTTCTAATGATTCACTGCTGATTCACTGTTGAGTAAAACTGTAAAATCCAATTAATGCGAAAAACACAAGAGTTATGAAACTATAAAAACACATAATCATAAATTAAACTCCACTTAAAAACAAATTTAAAGTTTTTTCTAAACTCAGTCCTCTGAACTTAACGTTTGTTTATCACCGCAGAAACATTTATTATTATAAAATTATATAATAATAAATGTTTATAATAATATTATTATTATTAATAATAATAATAATATTATTATTATTATTATTATTATTATTATTATTATTATTATTATTATTATTATTATTATTATTATTATTGTTGTTATTATTATTATTATTATTATTATTATTATTGAAACTCACCGTGAACCAGAGTGCAGTAAAAATCCACGATGAAAACATGAGCGACCAGGAACATGTTCAGACGAGACTGGACGGCTTCCGTGAGTTTACAGCAACTCACACCTACCCGGAAATTACGTCACCGCGGCCCAATGGCAACTCACAATACGGCGAAAAGTTCTGTAGAACTGTATAGTGCCATGTTTTTAAAATGTCCAAAGTAACAATAAAAATTTTCGAAAAAAAAAAATTTGTGAGTGGCAACTGTAATCAAAATACTGAAAACATGAACCTCAACATTTAAAGCAAGAAATGTTAAAACACATTTTTAAGTTCTATTGGTTTTGTTTTAAGGCTATATTTTTTTAAAACTAAAGAGGTCGAAGGTTGAAGCTGTGGATCTATAAGTTAAATATTTTTAATACAGTTTCAATCAGATTGATTCTCTGGATGGATTTTCTCAGTCATTCTGTGAGCAGATGGACAAGATGTAATGAAACACAATTTATTACACAAAAACCTTTTTATTAACAGAAAAAATACCCAGGTAGGTTGTAAATATAGCAAGTGTCAATAAAACAATTTAATGAATATTTTTCTATATTTTGTATGACAATAAAACATTCATGTGAAGTTAAATTCAGGAGAGGCAGAAGAAATATAACATAATATAAAATATAACAATATGAAACCAGTTAAAGTAGGAGGAGTTTGTCCTCTCTTTGTTTTTCACATCAACAAAACTAGGTAATAAAATGTATAGCTGACTAGCGCCCCCGTGTGGAGCGCTAGTTAAAATCTCTTATTAACAGCCTCTTTAATAGCATTTGTTTGATCATATGCTAAAACTAAAGTTGTTTTTAAGATTGTAGCCGTTATTTTATGTTGTAAACCTTTTAACATTATGCTTTGTGTGAATAGCTGTTACAATGAAACTATGATTTTATTGCAATGAAACCTTCATGTTCATCTGTAAAGTCTCATCCTTCATCAGGCGGGTTACGCTACAGTTTTTAATTCACAGAAGGTTAAAAAGAGAGACGATGGAGTTGATGCTAATGCTAACCTGCTTCTCCTGTTGTAAAAAAAAACCCTCATTGTTGCCATACTTTCTGACACATTAACACATTTATGCATCATCTGTCGGACTTCAGCCATGTTGGAGGATTTTAGATTTGACTTTCAGAGCCAGAAATCAGATTTGAACAGTTTAATCTGTAATAACTAGCAGTCAGTAATCTACTCCACTGTAATCTCTATATTTTATTTCTACGTTCTTGAATCTTGTAGATGTTTACATTAAAATGTAAAGAATAGCAATTCACCCATCCAGTGTTCAGAGATATAAATCAGTCATTTTTCCCTCTGATCGTTTATTGACAGGTTTATGCTAAAATTAATGGACTTTTCACCATAACAGCAAAGTGAAAACTCTACCATAAAAATGCTTTATGCCAAATAATATGACATATATGGAGTTCTAAAGTAGATATTAAAATAAATCAGAGCATTTTGTCTGCATTTACAAACAAAACAGCTGGAAAAAATGAGAAAAGCAGTAAATCAATATCATGTTTAAGATGCTTTAACAATCCACACTTTGCAGTTTGTTACATATTCAGACTAAAAGCAGGACAGTAAGAAGTGCAGGGAGATTCAGGAGGTACAATAAAAACACACTGAAAGCAGAGCAGAGAAAAAACACTAATGATCCAGATATAACAGTTATTAATGGTTCATTTAGAAATAATCAGAAACTCCAGCAGATTCTGGTGAAATCAGAAACAGAAGAGATAAATGTCATAATAATGCAGCTAAATGTGGAAAAAAAAAGAAATTAGAGATTCTCATCACACATCAAACATTAATAAAACCAACAAATATGAAAAGTAGCTCCACTAAAACAGCTGATCTCTCAGCAACAATAATGGAAACTAAAGGAACTGGGACTAAAATACACATTTTAACCAACTGGACCTCAGATCACTGCTGATTATTCTGGGTTAATGAACTCAGCAGAGGAGTCACCAGGACAGGACAGTGAGAAGTAAAGACCAACTCCAGCATGTAGAGGCCCAGTGAATCTGGTCTGGACTCTGTGGAGGAGAGTCATGGTACCAGAGACGCTGTAGAAACACAGAATACCTGCTCTGTGGTCCAGATACACTCCCAGTCTGGAGGAAACTGGACCTGGTGCTGCAGTGTTGTTGTGATAAAATGTGTAACTGTCTGTGTAACCATATAAAGACCAAGATCTGTCATTGAACCCAAAGGCTTCTTTTCTGTTGATGTTCTTGTATGAAACGGCTACATAAACTCCACTCCCAGTCTGCTCCACCTCCCAGTAACAACGACCAGTCAGACTCTCTCTGCTCAGGACTTGATAACAATCAATGAATCTGTCTGGATGATCTGGATAATCTTGTTGCTGGTTCGTTAATGTTACTTTTCTGTTCTGCTCAGATAATAACAGATATTTGTTTGCTGTGTTTGGATCCAGAGTGATTTCTTGTGAATATTTTAAGAATTCATCTCTTGTTTTTGGTTCTGACAGAAGAACATCAACTTCACTAATTGCCTGTTCGATGTTTCTCCATGTGTCTCTCAGGATTTTCTGTAGTTTGTCTCTGAGCTCTGACACAGCTGCTGTCACGTCCTCAAAGTGTCTCAGAGGACGGATGTTGATGCTGGATGAGTGTGTAGACTCACTGAGTGCTGGCAGTGAGGGGTAGTTGAGGAGAAACTGGGTGTGATCCTCTGTGTGTGAGAGCTGCTCCAGCTCAGCGTCTTTCCTCTTCAGCTCAGTGATCTCCTGCTCCAGCTTCTCCTGAACATCTTTGACTCGACTCACTTCAGTTTCCTGCTGGGATCTGATCTGCTGCTTCACCTCAAAGCTTCTTTTCCAGAGAAAACGGATCAGCTCAGTGAAGATCTTCTCACTGTCCTCCACTGCTTCATCAGCAGAGACATTGATGGCCTCCACCTCCTGTTGAAGCAGCTTCACATCTTTCTCTTCGTCCTGGATTCTCTGATGGATTTGTTGTCGACTCTCCTGGAGCTTCTTCTGCTTCTCAGCTCTTTCTGTTGCAGCTGGGACTGTTTCATAACCATCCATCAACATCTTCATCACCTCATCATGACGAGAGCAGATGTTCTCCATGAGAGTTTTGGAGGGATTCACCAGTTTGTGTTTTTTAAAAGCAGGAGATTCATAATGAGGCTGAAGATGTTTCTCACAGTAAGAAATTAAACAAACCAGACAGGACTTGACAGCTTTCATCTTCCTCCCACTGCAGACATCACAGCCCATATCTTCAGGTCCAGCATAGCAGTGATCAGCTGGAGCAGCTTGGAGTCCAGTCTTCTTCAGATCCTCCACTAAAGCAGCTAACATGATGTTTTTCTCCAGATCAGGTCTTGGTATGAACTCTTTCCTGCACTGAGGGCAGCTGTGGTTTCTCCTCTGATCTTCTCCATCCCAGTGGTTTTTAATGCAGTTTTTACAGTAACTGTGTCCACAAGGAATAGTCACCGGATCCTTCAGTAGATCCAAACAAATTGAACAAGAAAAGTTACTTCTGTTTAGTAGAACTATTCTCTGCTCCATTTCAGCTCTCAGTAATAGTGACTCTGAATTTCTCTTCAGTAGATCAGTAACGACTGCGTAGTTTCCTCTTCTGTAGAACAACAGCAGCTCTGAGCTCTGATCTAAACATTGTGTGTTGCTGCAGTGAATGAGGCCTGGAAGCTGAAAACTTCCAGGTCTGAACAGAGATGTGTTGGCAGGATGCAGCCTAGGAGGAGTTATCAAACCTCGGGAAACACTGTGAGGAATGTCTTCCACTGTGCCGGCTTGTTTTCTCAAGTTTCTCTGTGGAGAACAGAAATCAGAAAACAGATTACTTAGAAAATGCTTAAAGTGGAGAAGAGATTTCAGTTTTCACCTGTTTATGGCTATTTTGAAAATGTTGAATGCTGCTGAAGTAATGTTACTCCTTATAAAAAATAAGGGTTGGACTTGATGAATTAAGACTGATGAATATGAGACTTACCCCATAAAATGTTACATAATTAAATATTTCATGCTCGCCTGATTGACAGCAGATGTCAGTTTTCTAGCTGTATTTTCTTCCAGCTTGGTGAACTTAAGACCCTTGGGTTGACTCTCCTTTTCCTTTTGTCAGGTTCATCTACATTATACAGAAAAAGAAGAAGAAAGACAATTAATTGTAGATTTTACACTCAGAGCGGAGAACGGGGTAAACAAGACTTCATCCCAGTCTTCCAAACCCACACTCTGAAAAACGCTCTTCTGCATTACAGTTTTTTTTCTCAGAGTGATCCTTTGTTACAAGATTAGCAGCTGTTAACTAGGGGAGAGGCAAACAGAAAACCCAGCTGCCAACACTGTTACAAATCTTTTCTAATACAATAAAGTTTCTAGTCTTGATGCAGCTGTGGCCTCAGGCGCCGCTCCCATCTCTAAGGGTCGTAAAGCATGACCCTTGACCTTGCTAAGATATTACCAAAGCCAAAGATTTGAGAACAACAAACATGAAGCTACCGAGTTGCTTGTCAACAGATCAAGAAACTGACAGACTCCATGAATGAAAGGCTTATAACTGTTATTGAAAAGAAGGGTGGCAATATTGGTAACTGATTTATTTTTTAAATGTTTGTCAGTTTTGAATTGTATGCTTATTATTCTTTAACGGATGACAATGAACAAGAAAGATGGGAAAATGTTCCGTTTTAATTCAGTTGCATAATAATTCTGCACACTAATAGTTGCCCGATTGGCAGGAGAAAGTCCGAACTGGAGCTCCTCTTTCTTCTAAAAAGGTTTTAAAAGCCCTTTATTTCTATTAGATCTGCTCTGACTGGGGTAATAAAAACCTGATCCATCTGCATTAAGTTCAGTTTCAGCATTAAGTTAGATTTAATTTTATTATTAAATATTCTGTGACACTGAATCGAGCTGCACTGACCCCTGCTAAATCCGACTCATCTGTTGTATGAACTCTGCGTTGTGTAATGGGCAAAAAATAACCACACTGGCACAGCAAACTCAATAAATGTCACTAAAGTGGGAATTAAATACCCACACAGTGCTGCCCTAAACATAAAGCAGTTGGGGAACAATATATAACAACTTGTGAGTTTGACAAACATACTTTTTAGGACATTTTGAATGTTTTAATACACAAACAGATGACAGTTATGTGCGCTCACCTCTCCTCAGCGCGAACTGAGGGCAGCGAGCTCGAGCACACAGGATATGACGCGGAAACAGAAAACAAGAAAATAAAAGCTTCTCCGCCAAAATAAAATATAAATCAAAAACTAAGAAAAACAAATAGACATAGATGAGGATGGATTTGAGGTGAAATATCAACAGTTTTACACACTTGCTACAGAAGCATATCATCTTATAGGCCTTTAGAGGTGACTTTCGTTCCTATCCAGTTTTTCAACAGCAGTAAAACAGTTTTAGTGCACAGTATGCAATTAATGGAAATATTAAGAGGTTTCCTTAGTCCAAAGTTATTTATGTAAGTTATTCCTCACTAAAACATTCCATAGATCAGAATGAAGAGCCAGCTAAGATTCCAGAATTTACCCAAAAAGCCAGCTCTTTGAAATTAGCTCTATTAATTAACGATGATGATAAACCACCTCAGCAGAGCTGCAGCTGATTGTTGATCATGCAGAGGAGCCCCAACCAAACACTGAGTACATGAGCTGATAAACACATGATTGTATTAAAATCCTTTATTATTGATCCCAAACACTAAACATTGAAAGAGATTTTTTTTCTGTAACCTATAATCATCAAATTTATCAGATTTTCTTTTTTAAAAATAAACTCAGTTTTGGTTGAATGAATCTATTTAATAATACACATATATTTGAATTTAAATAATGAACAAAATTAAGTTTCTGACTGTAATCTGTTGTAGTACATTCGCATAAGTCAGCTTCGTGTTCTGTTGAAATTCTGGCGGGATCTTGGTAGCAAACCTGGACCCAGGTGGACAGCAGGTATTTGGCGCCATCTGGTGGCCAACTTTCAGGTTTCTCCGCAGTATTATCTCAGCCTTGTCTTCCAAGTATGAGTCCTCACACAGATATAAAACCCGGTAGATTCAGTGTCTGTTGGGTCTTTTTAGGACCATCTTGGACTCCAGCCGTCAGGAGACAGAAAACAAATCTCAGCCTGAAGCAACAAAAACTCTGATAACTCAGTTTGTTCTCATCTGAAAACCACGACTGATCCTGCTATTTGGAAATGTTTAAAAACTTCCTCTGAAGAATAACTTTTCTTACTGACATATGATAATAAAATGTAATAAAACACGAATGTTGTGTTCTGTGTTTTTCTGTGTATTTATTTCTAGTTTTCCTGTGTGTCTGAGTCTCTGTGTTGTCCTGTCTCCCCGTGATTAGTTCCCAGGTGTGTCTCGTTTCCTGATTACCTCATGTGTATTTAATGTCACCTGTGTCTCCGTGTGTTTGTCGGATCCTCGTCACGTCTCGTCCTCTGCTACTCCGTCGTCCTGCTCCCTGAGATCTGGTTTTTTGTCATTAAATTCATTATCTTACAATCAATCCGGTCCAGCTGCGTTTCTGCCTCACCTCCACCACCGCTAAACATGACAGAAGGATCCGACCACAAACGAGGTGAGGTAGCTACCTTTTTGGCTCAGTTGGACCGGGAGGTTTTTCGGGGGACTAGACTGGTCTTGGCACCCCCCGGATACGGTCCCCTCCGTTACCTCCGCCAGGGAGGCAGGCGACCTGAGCCGCCGGTGGACCCGGCCCCTGGTCGCTTCCCGAAGTCTGCCCGGAAGAAGCGGCGTGAGCCGCCGGTGGATCCGGCCCCTCGTCGCCTTCTGGGAACACCACCTCCGCTGTCAGCCCGGCAACAGCGACGTGAGCCGCCGGTGGACCCGGCCCCTCGTCGCCTTCCGGGAACACCGCCTCCTCTTCCTGCCCCGAGAAAGCGACTTGAGCCGCCGGTGGACCCGGCCCCTGGTCGCTTCACGGAGCCATTACTTCCCCCCGCCCGGCCCGGGCGGCTCGCCCCGCCCCGCAGCGGCCCGGCGGCTCGCTCGCACTTCCCCGCAGCGGCCCCGGCGGCTCGCCGCACTTCCCGCAGCCGGCCCGAGGCGGCTCGCGCTTCCCCGCCAGCCGGCCCGGCGGCTGCCGCCCTTCCCCGCAGCCGGCCCCGAGGCGGCTCGCCGCACTTCACCCGCAGCCGGCCCCGAGGCGGCTCGCCGCACTTCACCCGCAGCCCGGCCCAGCGGCCAGCGGACTTCCTCCGCCCGGCCCGGCGGCCAGCGGACTTCCTCCGCAGCCGGCCCCGAGGCTGCTCAACGGACTTCCTCCGCTCCTGCCCTCAGTAAGTCCCCAGTTTCCTAGTGCCAGTCCCCAGTTTCCTAGTGCCAGTCCCCAGCTTCCTAGTGCCAGTCCCCAGCTTCCTAGTGCCAGTCCCCAGCTTCCTAGTGCCAGTCCCCAGCTTCCTAGTGCCAGTCCCCAGCTTCCTAGTGCCAGTCCCCAGCTCCTTCCCAGTGCCAGTCCCGAGCTCCTTCCCAGTGCCAGTCCCGAGCTCCTTCCCAGTGCCAGTCCCGAGCTCCTTCCCAGTGCCAGTCCCGAGCTCCTTCCCAGTGCCAGTCCCGAGCTCCTTCCCAGTGCCAGTCCCGAGCTCCTTCCCAGTGCCAGTCCCGAGACTCCTAGTGCTTCCCCCGAGACTCCTAGTGCTTCCCCCGAGACTCCTAGTGCTTCCCCCGAGACTCCTAGTGCTTCCCCCGAGACTCCTAGTGCTTCCCCCGAGACTCCTAGTGCTTCCCCCGAGACTCCTAGTGCTTCCCCCGAGACTCCTAGTGCTTCCCCCGAGACTCCTAGTGCTTCCCCCGAGACTCCTAGTGCTTCCCCCGAGACTCCTAGTGCTTCCCGAGACTCCTAGTGCTTCCCCGAGACTCCTAGTGCTTCCCGAGACTCCTAGTGCTTCCCCGAGACTCCTAGTGCTTCCCGAGACTCCTAGTGCTTCCCGAGACTCCTAGTGCTTCCGCCGAGACTCCTCGTGCTTCCCCCGAGACTCCTAGTGCTTCCCCAGAGACTCCTAGTGCTTCCCCCGAGACTCCTAGTGCTTCCCCCGAGACTCCTAGTGCTTCCCCCGAGACTCCTAGTGCTTCCCCCGAGACTCCTAGTGCTTCCCCCGAGACTCCTAGTGCTCCTCGTCGCCGCCCCCGTGCGGCCCCAGAGACTCCTTGTGCTCCTCGTCGCCGCCCCCGTGCGGCCCCAGAGACTCCTTGTGCTCCTCGTCGCCTGCACGGCCCCAGAGACTCCTTGTGCTCCTCGCCGCCGCCCGTGCGGCCCCAGAGACTCCTTGTGCTCCTGCCGCCGCGTGCGCCCCAGAGACTCCTTGTGCTCCTCGCGCGACGGCCGCCCGGCCGCCTCGTGGTTCCCGCCTCCTGCGCGCGCGGGACGGCCGCCGGACAGCCTCCGTGGTTCCCGCCTCCTGCGCCGCGGACGGCCGCCGGACAGCCTCCGTGGTTCCCGCCTCCTGCGCCGCGGACGGCCGCCGGACAGCCTCCGTGGTTCCCGCCTCCTGCGCCGCGGACGGCCGCCGGACAGCCTCCGTGGTTCCCGCCTCCTGCGCCGCGGACGGCCGCCGGACATCCTCCGTGGTTCCCGCCTACTGCGCGAGCCTCCGTGGTTCCCGCCTCCTGCGCGCGGGCGGCGCGGACAGCCTCCGTGGTTCCCGCCTCCTGCGCGCGGGCGGCCGCGGACAGCCTCCGTGGTTCCCGCCTCCTGCGCCGCGGACGGCCTCCGGACAGCCTCCGTGGTTCCCGCCTCCTGCGCCGCGGACGGCCGCCGGACAGCCTCCGTGGTTCCCGCCTCCTGCGCCGAGGTCGGCCCCCTGACCTCCTCCGTGGTTCCCGCCTTCCTGTGTTTCCGCCCACCCAGTTGGGTTTGTTTTGTTTTTGTTTTTTGGACTTTGGACCCTAGTGTCTCCGCCTATTTGATAGGTTGTTTTTCGTTTTTTCCATAGACTCTGGCCCCCCGTCCAACTCCCCTCCACCCACCCTTGTTGTGTTTCAGTTTTTGGGCGTCTGGGAGCCGCCCGTTAAGGGGGGGGTACTGTTGTGTTCTGTGTTTTTCTGTGTATTTATTTCTAGTTTTCCTGTGTGTCTGAGTCTCTGTGTTGTCCTGTCTCCCCGTGATTAGTTCCCAGGTGTGTCTCGTTTCCTGATTACCTCATGTGTATTTAATGTCACCTGTGTCTCCGTGTGTTTGTCGGATCCTCGTCACGTCTACGTCTCGTTACTCCGTCGTCCTGCTCCCTGAGATCTGGTTTTTTGTCATTAAATTCATTATCTTACAATCAATCCGGTCCAGCTGCGTTTCTGCCTCACCTCCACCACCGCTAAACATGACAACGAAATTACAGACTCCTCATTATATATTCAAACAGTGAATCAACCTGATAAATGTACAAAAACAAACACAGAACCACAATCTGAGTCACAAAACGACTTTATTGACACACTTTGATCTTTTTCCAATAAAATAATGACTCATTGATAATGCTAATAATTACAGTTTACATTTGAACAACAACAACAAAATATGGTCTGACAAAGCAGTAAATATAAATGTCAATCAATCAGTTCAGTCAGTTGATTTAGCAAATTTCATCATTAACTTATGAACATTCTCTTAAAACACTTTCTATACACTATGTTCAATAAACATGGTTATTATTTTAGGTGAAGCTTGGTCAACTCCATGGCTGAACAGAAACAGGAGGGGGCAGCACCTAAACAAACTCCAACATCAACAAGATGACACATTTCTCAGCAGTGAGGAAAAGACAACAATGATGGAGACAAAAGGAACTGAAACCAACTGGACCTCAGGTCACTAATGACTGTTCAGGTTTAATCAGCTTAGCAGAGGATCCATTATAAACACAGATCCCAGCATGTAGAGGCTGAGTGAATCTGGTCTGGACTCTATGGAGGAGAGTCATGGTTTCACAGACGCTGTAGAAACACAGAATACCTGCTCTGTGGTCCAGATACACTCCCACTCTGGAGGAAACTGGACCTGGTACTGGAGTTTTCCAGAGATGCCCATCACAGCAGCTGTTCATGCAGGGCCGACCCAAGGTAATATGGAGCCTTAGACAGAACCCCCCACCCCCAGAACCCATCCTACTAAGAACCTCAGCATCACTAACATGTTTAAATATCAATAAGGTGAATCTGTGAGAGGGAGAGCAGGTTTATTGGCCGAGTTTAAAATCAATTACTGATTATTGGTTATTTGCTGTGATGTATTTGTGAACAAACCCAATTCAAACACAAAGATTACATCATATTGTAGCCATAGTAACAACAATCAAACTATCAAGATGATTCTTTAAACTTTTACAAAGTAAACATCCTAATTAAATCCTAAATGTACTTTTCCATTTACATTTTGCATTAAACAAAATGTAATAACAATGTTATTCTCTATAAATAATGCTACAGGTTTAGATCTATGGTCTGTGTTACAATTAAACCATTTCTAGGGACCCCTGAGTGTCTGGAGGCCCCTGAATGGCCCCTACCAGCAGCTACTGAGTTTTCTTTATCTTGATATTCCAATCTTATAATTCTAGGTCTTAGAGGTTTAACATCAAACTATTTTAAATAGAGTTAACCCCTTTGAGCTTTTGGGATCTATAAATCAGTCTGCAGCCAAGTTGTTCTAGAGCAGTGGTCTCCAACCTTTTTAGTACAGCGGACCGGCTCAACCCTTTGTAAATTTCCTGTGCGTTCTAGGGGGGGTGGGGGATGGGGGGGGGGGGGGGGGGAGGTGCGTGTGCTGGTGCAAGACGCAACCCACAGCATCCGGTTTAGGATTTTCAAAATAAAAGCTCCTCCAGACTCAATACATAGAACAGACATATTTAATTATTTCTTGCGCGGCCCGGTACCAATTGGTCCACGGACCGGTACCGGTCTGCGGCCCGGTGGTTGGGGACCACTGTTCTAGAGGTTAAATAGATATTATTAGGGCTTAATTAGCAAAATGGCAGCAATTTTGCTTATTTCATAACTTTAAAACAGAAACTTTCTCTCCTCTGGTTTGTTTAACAGCTACAGTCTCAGATCAACTCAGACCTCCAGGACTGTCAGCAGCAGAAACAGAAACTTTATACTGTTGGGGAAAATATACAACATTTGCTTTACATTGTTTCATTGGCTGTCTGCTTGACCTCATATTCATCTTTGTCTCAGAGACATTATGTCCTGATGTCTGTTCTAATGACCAAGAGTTGCTCAACGTTCCTCCTACATCTGTTGTCTGCACAACCTTTTCTTTGAGAAGTTAAAGCTGTTCCACAATCTATTTCCAAATAAGGTATTGATCATCTCTGCTCTCCTGTTAGTTCCCTTTCCGAGAGTCAGAACTAAACATGGTGAAGCAGCTTTTAATTTTTATGCTCAAACTTCCTGCTCACTGCAAGACTACTCCTACCTTGAGTTTATTTAAAACAAGATTAAAAACCTTCTTATTTGACATTGCCTATTCTTAAATGTTTGTTTTTAACTATATTCAAAACTGTAATGTTTATTTTGTTCATTTTTAATCTGCTTGATCATTAGCAAAAATAAATTCGTCTAATTCTTTATAGGCTCCAACATCAGTGATGTTTAATTATAGTTACACCTTTTACACCATTTCAAGTTCAATGTCAAAATCACATTTATAACTTCTTTGGCTTCTTTGATTTAGTATTCATTTATAATTTTATGATAACCATAACTTATTAGTTACTCTTAATGTGAGTTATTACAAGAAAAGAAACCATGTATAATCCATGATTCTAATTATTTGATACAAAGTTACAGTTACTTGTTTTACTTGTAAGAGAACCCACCAATTGTTAGGATTCAAGTTGGTGTGAGTGCTCCCCTGACAGACGATCTTCGTGGGATAGTTTCCGGCAGGCTGGCGCACCTGCAGCGGATTCCCGCAATCGGCTGCAGGATTCTTAAGAAGCGGTGGAGCAGCTATTCATCGCTCGATGGTCCCACTTGTTGGTCAGAGTCAACCCCAAGTTCTTGTCATGTCCATGAGTGATCAAGTTAATCTTGTTTCTGTCATTTCACAGATCTCGATCAGTTGTCTGGATCAAGCCAGGAACCACGCCCATCACAGCGCGCAGCAGCGACTGCTCTTTGTCACCAGGACTCTACCGCCTGCCGATCGTGCCCCTGTCACTCTCTCAGAACCTCTGTGCCTCTTGGATCCTTTCCCCTTCCTCAGCAACCCTGCATCAGACGAACTGTAAGCGACACTCTCCATTTCCCTGTCAAGATTCTCTCCACCCGGTTCTCACTAACCTCTCCCCTCTCCAAGCAGAACCTGACCCGCCCAACCGCTGCCGATTCGAGAGTCAATCTGGATTGAGTTTCATTCAGCATTTATTGTAAATGAATAATTTGAATCAAGACTTTCCGGCCTTTGTGGTAGAACCTGCATATGGGTGAAAAACCTCAAATCCAACATGACACCAATGTAAGTATAAATGCAAGTATTCTTACAATAAACCAATATTAATATAAGTATTTTACTTTGAATCTTATCCAATTACTCAAAATGTCAAAATGTTCTTTATACCTTTCATGCTTTGAAATAAGGAACAGTTTAAACTATTTTAATAAATCTGCAGGCTGGGAACTTACTTCCTTTTTTTTTCAGGAAACCTGCTCTTCCTGTTTTATGACTCGCTCTGTCTGACTATGATTTCTTATAATTGGATAGAAAAAAAACAAATAATTAAAGCAAAGTTTGCAGGAGACATAAACAACACACACAACCAGATTGATTTTATGGAAGTTTAAGTCTACTGCTGGGTCTAGATGTCACTTGTGTGATTAATTTTAAAGATAACTTTAATTATTTTTTATTGTTGAACTTAAATCTTCAGCATGGGGAAGTAGGAGGATCTCAGTTTTCTTGACACCGTGCTAAGATCTGACTTAGCAGGTTGCTGGTTGTGTAAGACAGGAAGTACTGAGGCCTTTACTGGCAAAATAATAAAATGAGTTAATATTAAAATAAAATGTTTTGTTCTCAACTCAGAAAGCAAGGAGGGTGATTGACAGCACTAAGACCCGCCTCCTGGCAATGACTGGTTGTTTCTAGTTAGCACTGAGCGAAAGCAGCAAAAGAGACCCGTCAGAAAACCACAGACACACTGAAAACCTCAGTCATTTTGTGTTGTCATTTTTTACAGATTACATGTCTCATAACCCAAAGTGAAAAAAATATGTAAGAAATATATTTTTATAAAAGTTACATACTGCAGCTTTAATAGGAGAAAGGTTGAGTGGTTAAAAAAAAGAGAGAATTTGTTTACACTGGATATTTAAAGTCTCCTGTGATGAACTGACGTGTCCACTGTTCACATTCCTTTCACTATAAGTGATTATAGACTTCTCCATCTTGTGGTTTTCTTTAAATTAAATTAATACATCAGGTAAGTTTACCTGAAGACGGAAAATTTAAAGATTTCATGGAGAAAATAATATATTCTCAGAAGAAATTTGACTCACTTCCTATATTTGTCTGGATTTTCTTATGACGCAAATGGAAACCGGACCAAGACAAATGATGAAGAATGAAAAAACAAAAAGGCAAAGATGGAATCTGGTCCGTTGACCTGAAACAGAAACAGGAAAAGTCCAAATTAGTTAACTGAAAACATTCATGTTGACAAGTGATTCTGAAACGTTCTGGTTCCTGCAGACTCACCGATCGTCACGGTTTCCTCCTGTGGCGTCGGAGTGATGAGGTTTCTGTGAGGAACCGTCTCTATCGTCATGGAAACAAAGTTTGGATCTGAAACAGCAACAATAACAGGACTGATTAGGAAAACTGCAACAGATCCGGATCAGAACCTGCAGCTTGGACCTGCTCTCACCAACAACAAGCAGAAGTTCTGTGTCTATCCCGAGGCGTGGATGAAACATCGGAACCTGCCGTGGTCCTGCAGGCTGGATCGCCTTGATGGTCAGAGACACGCTCTCGCCTCAGGCCGCCCTGGGACAGAGACGCCCTACGTGTCCATCATCATGTCTCGGTCCGTCTTCCTGAAGCGGTACACGAACACGTACTCCACACGCTTCTGAGGGCCGGACGGCTTCAGGTCCGGTCGGGACCACACCACCGTCTTCCCCACGACGTCCCACTCAGGATCCACCTGACACGGGAGGACGACGTCATCTCCAGGAGCAGCTACGATTGGCTGAGACGAACCAATCAGATGGAGGCTACCTGGAAGCACAGGGAGGATTTTATTATAACATCAATACAATACATAATTCTAGGGTGATGTCACACTTCCAGGAACTTTGTCACCGACAGCCATCTTGGTAGGCAGTTGCTACGACAACACTAAATCAATCAATCAATCAATCAAATTTTATTTGTATAGCACATTTCAGCATCAAGGCATTTCAAAGATCTTTACATCAAATCAAATAGAAACATAATGCAACAGAAAATCAATAATCAAAACACGTTAAGTCAAGTTCCATCAATAAATTTGTAATTGATTACGTTTCAAATACAATCCTAAACAGGTTGGTTTTTACTCAAGTTTACATCCATGAAAGGTTTACCTGTTACACTCCTACTGTGTTACACAAATATTCTAGCCTCAGGAGACAATTTAGAGCATCTTCTCTCAACAGTCACTTCAGAGATTAGTAAGTTAAAGATATGGTTTGACCATAACAAATTATCCCTAAATTTGGACAAGACGAAATTCATGGTCTTTGGGAACTGTTATAAAAATACTGAAATCCAAGTTCAAATAGAGGATGTAACTCTAGAAAGGGTTTTTGCTAATAAGTTCCTCGGTTTAATAATAGATGACAAAATCAGTTGGAAACCTCATATTCAACATTTACAGAGTAAACTCAGTAGAAGTATATCCATATTGGCTAGAGCTAGACATGTATTGAATGCTAAATCACTTCATATTCTATATAACTCTCTGATTTTACCATATCTATCATATTGCTGTGAAGTGTGGGGAGTTAATTACAAGAGCTCTTTACATCCGGTAACCGTCCTACAGAAACGAGCCATTAGAATCATCCATAATGTCGGTTATTATGAGCATACAAACCCGCTCTTCATAATATCCAGAATTCTCAAATTTGACGAGCTTGTAGAATTTAAAATGGCTCAATTTATGTTCAAGGTATCTAAAAAGTTGTTACCTGAGCACATACAGAGCACGTTTTCTGAAAGAGAAGGGGGGTATAACTTAAGGGGTCACTCAAACTTCAAGATCCGCAATTTTAGAACAACAAGAAAAAGCTTCTGTATTTCAATTAAAGGTGTAAAGTTATGGAATAAGTTACATGAAGATTTAAAACAAAGCAATAGTTTAACACAATTCAAAAGAAAGTACAAAGAGGTAATTTTCAATAGATACACACATGGGGACAGAAAGCAATAAGGTGTGTATTGAAGATAACAACTTGGTGTAAGGGTTTAGAAAGATAAACCAGCATAAAATGGGAAAATGTATAGGTAAATATTAGTAACTGTTACTTCTGACTGCCACTTTGATTTTGATTTTTTTTTAATGACAGTAGGACTCTAAAGTCTCAAGTGTTTAGGGGTAGGAGTTTATAAGTTCTCACTTCTTCCTACCCCATTTTGAGCATGATATGTTAACTGAAACTAAAAATCTGTATTTTCTCTTCTTTCTTATGCACTTCTTGCTACTGTGCACTATTTTATTTTTATATTTGTATCATGTTCGAATAAATTTCATTTCATTCATTTCATTATATGGAACAAAATACCTGTCACTATTTTTATTCCCACTTGCAGTCACACAGTTTAAAATGATGTAAACAAGCTTAGAACCAGCTCCTGCCTCCTTCCTAACTTATAAACAATAGAAGTACTTTACAGATATTAATCTATCACAATATTTGAGCAATACTAAGATAAATATCGGTGATATATATTGTAGCTTTAACCTGCTAGTTAAGATATGTTTTTATTACATGTACTGACTCCGCCGGTCAGCAGGATGCTAAAATACAATGTTAACAGGAGAAACTTGTGTTGCTAGAACAGTAAGGTTTTCATGTTAAAGTTTGACTATTTCCTTTTGCTTTCCATTAAAACACATCATCCTATCAGCTCCACTTAGGGAGGCTCAGGAGACGATTTTAGGAGGATTTGTTTTGTTTCTGGATTCCTGATTCAGTTTTTAATATTGTGAGACCAAATTGATTAGCAGGTTACCTTGAACAAGAGTCCAGGAAAAGCAGAAAGTAGAAATCCACAATGAAAACATCAACATCCCAACGCCTGACTGGAGACATGAGCCAAAGACAAACTGGGCAGTTTGTCCAAATAAGTGCAGATCAGTCTTTGTTTTAGTGAAGGTCATGAGAGGAAGGCGTGACATTCGTATGGGAGAGTCATGTAGGAAGATTTTGTGATGAAACAGTGAAGTTTTGTATCCAGACAATAGAAACAGTTACAACTGTATTTATGTCTCTGTGGTTCGATACAAACTGACAGAGAGATTTGAGGTTTTTCAGCAGATGCTGAACATAAATTCGGTTGTACCGCCTTTACGTTCCAGATATAACTGTAAAATGCCATGTTTTTAAAATGTTCTAAGTAACATTTTTTGAAAGAAAAAAAAATATCTCAAATTGCAAAATGACTAGACGTTTTAGCGATTTAAGATATCTCTAATTACATTCTGACTAGTTGAAATGACGTCAGATTTACCATTGAGTTGTATGGAGTATGGCAAGCCGTTTTAACATAAATTCGGTTTCGTCCGACTATCCGTAATTACATTCTAGATATCTAAAATTGCATCATTTGTTGTTGACAAACAAACTGTTGTTTGCCAACAACAAATGATGATAACTCTCCAGAGGCTGAGTACCAACAGACAACATTTGGAGGAAGAGCAGGTCATTCATTTCAAGAACAATATACGCATTTTAGTTTTATAACTTATTTCTGATGTTGACTTTAACAATCTCTGTGCTGTACACTTCTAGATTGGCGATCTCTGTGGTCCCAGCAAGACGAAGAGTATGAAGAGTCTTTTTTAGCAAACCAAGAAAATGTGAGTTAACATTTTAGTTATCATCACTTGTTGTTGTTGTTGTTACTCACATTTTTTTTTTTTATACTAGGAAAGGAGAAGACAGTTTTACAAGGCCTGGGAGGAAAGACACATAAAAGTAAGAACTATAACATTGTTAGGATGATAATGGTTTATAGATTACCTAAAGGCTTTAGTTCTCATGTTTTAGGCAATTGAAGAATGCCAGCAACGACTGGCGGTATATAAAGAACCGTCAAGTGACCGATTTATCACCACTGTCCAAGAAGAAGAAATCATAGTTTGAGTCAAAAACAGTTAAACTACTAGAAAAGTGTCTTTCCTGGGATGTCGTTTAGTTAAGCTGCCATAGAAATTGTCTGTCTTTTACCAGTGAATGTGCATTGGGTAATTTGTTGCATAATTGCATACTTTTACATACTATTTACAATGATCATGCTTAGTCATGGTTCGTCTTCAAAATGTTTATTGATTAATATTTACTAATAAGAAATGTAATATTATCATTGAGAAGGAACAAAGACAGACATTTGACACATTTTCTTCCATGTCTTTAAGAGTACAAACTGGATACTTTATTACAAAGGTCATAATTTCAACATTTTGTCTTTCAGAAGGAGAATGCAGTCCCATTACCCTTGGAATGATACTGGAGTTTGCTTCCGGAGCATCCATGGTACCTCCACTGGGCTTTCCCCATCGTCCACAAATTGAATTCCTCCATGAGGCTAACAGATTCTTCCCAGAAGCAAATACTTGCCTGATAGTACTCTGCCTTCCTGTACACCCAGACTATGAGTCTTTCACAAAGTACATGACAGACGGGGTGCTGCAGGGACCTACCTTTGGTGTTGCATAATCAGCTAATAATTGTAGTAAGCATTTCTTTTAAAAAAGAGTTGGAATGTTTTGAAAAGTTAAGTGTTTTAAAGCAAGTTATAGTAAAGGTAATGTAATGGCCGAACTTGGAAAATATTTGAATGTAAATACAATATTTGCTTCTCTTTTTTTGCAAAGAATAGATGTCTTTTTAACCACTTTTTGCTTTCACAATTTAAAGGTGGATGTTTGAGCCACACTGCAAAAACAAAAGGTCTACTCTGGTAATGAACACTGCTCATTTGGATTAACAACAAAATCCAATTCTAAAGAAGCTCAAAGGGTCCAAAAGATGCATTTGACCTGGGGGTTGGGAGATACTAGTTATTTGTACATGAACATTTTCAAAAGTAGTTTTTATTTTTCTGTCCCTCTCCAGAATGTGTAATTAATTTGTCATGCTTTTAAACACCTTAACATTTATAATTAAATCTGAAAGGTTACCTACTCATGTCAATTCTGAGTTTTATTTGTAGTAATTGTAGCTTTAGAACAATGCATTTGATCAAGTGTTCTGTGACATGTACTTGAATCAATAAAGCATTTGCAGTTTCTACACAACAGCCCTGGTATTTCTCCTTCAGATCTGAAATATGATTGACTGCAAGATTAAATGACTGAGGTTGGTGCTGACTGAGCCTGGTCCGAGGTGGTTCTACAACTACACTAGGAACCTCTTCAGCATCAGCGGTTGGTAGTGGCCAAAGGCCATGCTGTTGCAGAGTCTCTGGTGCCCTGGGATTTTCACCAAACACGTTGTTAGTTGCTGTGCTGTTTGCCAACATCTGTTCAGTGCAGATTTGTGTTGGTGTTTTATTGTTTTCTGTACGCAAGGATTGATGGTTCCATGACTTTCTGAATTGTTCCAGTCGGCTTTGAATCTCAGGAAGAAAAACCATGTGAAGAGAAAGTTTGTTTGCTGGGATCCAAGACATAATGTTTGCTTTATACATCTGTTTTTATCTGTTTGTCTATATCTGGAGGAGAAGCAGCATTTAGCATCTATGCACCAAAAATCTGGAACAAACTTCCAAAAAACTGTAAAACAGCTGAAACACTGACTTCCTTTAAATCTCAACTAAAAACCCACTTGTTTAGAGTTGTATTCAAAACGTAATCAATTGCAAATTTATTGACGGAATCTGACTATGTTGTGTTTTTATTATTGATTCTATGTTGCATTGTGTTTTTGTGTTTGATTTGATGTAAAGCACTTTGAAATGCCTTGATGCTGAAATGTGCTATACAAATAAAGTTTGATTGATTGATTGATCTGTCTATCCTTTGCAGGTGTCCCTGTGTCTTCTAAAGGTGACACTATGCATTTCACACAATGTATAAATTTATTTTGATATACATAATTTCCTGTTGCAAATGCATGAACATAAAGCTTTAAACTTTTATAGACGCTGGAAAGCAATTTAAAGTGTGAATCAGACATGAACCGGGGTTCGCTTTTATTTTCAGAGGAGCTAAAGGATGGGTGTAGTGCCGTGTAGTATGTCAAAATCAAGAGCTGGCTGGCTTTACTATAATTTCCAAAAAGGCAGATAGCTTTATCACAGTATAAAAACTACATGTGGTTATTACTTGAACTTGCCCGGGCTGCAGAATATTAATATTAATACAATAAAATCGCGCTCTCCGCATATCCCATTCTGAAGAGCTTTTTCTATATTGTGGCATTTTCTTACAATTTTGTACAAAACTGTCAGCACCATTGAATTTGTTCAGGCAAAATACAGCCAAAGAGGGGCTTAAACAATTCAGATATCTAAAATTGTAATTCTGACTAGTCATAATTACTTTCGAGATATCTTACATTATAATTACGGATGTGTGACCCTTCCAATGACGAATCCGGTGACGTCATTTGAGATATCTTGAAAGGAATTTTGACTAGTCAAAATGTAATTGAAGATATCTTGAATTATTATTCTTCCTAGTCAGAATGTAAATAGAGATATCTTAAATTGCCATTCCGGATAGTCAAAATGTAGTTTTGTCTAGTCAAAATGCTATTTTAGATATCTAGAATGTAATTACGAATAGTCAGACGAAACCGAATTTATGCTAAAACGTCTTGCCATAATTCAGCCGCTTTTCCCCGAACGCGGAAGCTGAGGTGCAGAGCCCACTAAAGCATTTCTTATTTGGTAAGTTTTCTGTTAGTTTCGGTTCTAATGTTTTAATTCAGAGGCAAAAACCAACAATAATTGCAGATTCAAATCCGCTTTAAATTGACCTAATTTATCTAATTTACCTTTCAACTTATCTTTATACTAGCTAATTAATTTAGATAATTAAAAAAATGATAAATATAAAGGTAAATGTAAAATTTTCAAATCTTAATTTTTAGATCTAAATGATTTACTTCTACATATTTTTATTATTAAAAATAATAAGTTTAATTTGCATATTTTCCTAGAACGTTTTTTTCAGAGTACTTCACAGTTAAAAAACAAACAAACAAACAAACAAACAAACAAACAAACAAACAAACAAAAAACACCTGTTGAATCTTTTTCCTGTCTGACAATAAAGCTGACCTCACTGTAACCAAATCTACATACTGGTGTAAATAAAGTTCATTTATTAATTTACATATAAAGGACAGAATTCACACTGAAAACATGAACAATAATGTGTCAGCAAGAAATGTTAAAACCTTTTTTTTTTTCTTTTTTTTTTAGCGTTAAGCTCTGATCTTTTAAACTAAAAAGGTCAAACGTTGAAGCTGTGGATCTATAAGACAAATATTTTCAGCACATTTTCAGTCAGAGTAAAAACCTTTACATTAACAGAAAAATATCCAGGTAAGTTGTAAGTATAACAAGAGTCAAACAACAACTTAATTAATATTTTTCTACATTTTGTATGACAATAAAAGATTCCTGTCAAGAGAGAAATATAAGCATGAATCATTTACAGAGAATGCAATACATACTAACAATATGAAACCATTTAGAGTGGGAGGAATTTTTACTCTCTATTTTTCATATGTAATAAAAATGCATAATTAACTAGCACCCCTATGGTTCTAAAAATAATCAAGAAACTGTGAAACAGAAGCCAAGTCAAATTTATTTGTACAGCAAGAGTCAGCAACAAGGTGCCTCAAAATACTTTACATCATAAAAAAACAACAGAAATACAAAGTCCTGAAACACACAGAAGATTTATTTAGAATGTTTCCAAAGCAACTCTAAACATGTGGGTTTTAAGTCTGTACAGGAAGTCAGTGTTTCTGCTGTTTACAGTTTTCTGGAAGTTTGTTCCAGATTTGTGGTGCATAGATGCTAAATGCTGCTTCTCCATGTTTGGTTCTGGTTCTGGGGATGCAGAGCAGAACCAGAACCAGAAGACCTGAGAGTTCTGGAAGGTTGATACAACAACAGATCTTTAATGTATTGTGGTGCTAAGCTGTTCAGTGATTTATAAACTAACAACAATATATTAAGGTCTATTCTTTGAGCTACAGGAAGCCAATGGAGGGTGATGTGCTCTAACTTCCTGCTTTTAGTCAGAACTCCAACAGCAGCATTCTGGATCAGCTGCAGCTGGTGGATGGATTTTTTAGGCAGACCAAAGAAAACGCTGTTGCAGTAATCAATGAGACTGAATATAAACACATGGATGAGTTTCTCTAATGCTGAGACATATGAATCAATATATTTTGATGACGTTAAAATGTGTTCAGTTTTACAAGAAAATCAATATATTAGAGACTTCTCCTCAGTCTAACAATGTCCTGACTGATGATGTTGAGGAAAAGTGGCATTTCCATCAACAACAACATTTGGTCTGAGAAGCAACCAGTGTAAATAGGTTAGGTGAATAAAAATCCTCCTTAGCAGTGATTGCCTCCGTAGCTAAACAGAAACAGGAAGGGGCAGCACCCAAACAAACTACAACATCAACAAAACAACAAACAAAATGATAAATTTCTCAGCAGTGAGGAAATTACAACAATGATGGAGATAAAAGAAACTTAAACTAAAATACACATTTAAACCAACTGGACCTCAGATCACTAACAACTATTTCAGGTCAATGAACTCAGTAGTGTCTCCATGAGAGTAAGGCTCAACTCCAGCATGTAGCGGCTGAGTGAATCTGGTCTGGACTCTGTGGAGGAGAGTCATGGTTTCACAGACGCTGTAGAAACACAGAATACCTGCTCTGTGGTCCAGATAAACTCCTATTCTGGAGGAAACTGGACCTGATACTGGAGTTTGAACTTTGTTGTGATAAAGTTGATTTCTTTTCTTCTCTGTAGTACAGTATAATGACCAAGATTTGTCATTGGAACCAAATGCTTCTGCTCTGCTGATGTCCTTGTATGAAACTGCTACAACAACTCCTCCTCCTCTCCACTCCACCTCCCAGTAACAACGTTCAGTCAGACTCTCTCTGCTCAGGACCTGAAATCTATTAGTGAATCTGTCTGGATGATCAGGATAAGACTGTTGTTGGTTTTGAAGTGTTGCTTTTCTATTTCCCTCAGATAATAACAGCTTCTTGTGTGCTGTGTTTGAATCTAGAGTGATTTTTTGGAAATATTTTAAGAATTCAGCTCTGGTCTTTGGTTCATTTGTGAGGTGGAGATTGAGAAAGAAGGGCATGCCCAAGGTATAGCCTGACTTTCGTGCGATGGGAGGTAAGAAGTGTTCAGCTGTGGACTTTGGTTCTGACAGAAGAACATCAACTTCACTAATTGCCAGTTCGATGTTTCTCCATGTTTCTTTCAGAACATCCTGTAGTTTCTCTCTGAGCTCTGACACAGCTGCTGTCACGTCCTCAAAGTGTCTCAGAGGACGGATGTTGATGCTGGATGAGTGTGTAGACTCACTGAGTGCTGGCAGTGAGGGGTAGTTGAGGAGAAACTGGTTGTGATCCTCTGTGTGTGAGAGCTGCTCCAGCTCAGCGTCTTTCCTCTTCAGCTCAGTGATCTCCTGCTCCAGCTTCTCCTGAACATCTTTGACTCGACTCACTTCAGTTTCCTGCTGGGATCTGATCTGTTGCTTCACATCAGAGCTTCTTTCCTGGAGGAGATGGATCAGTTCAGTGAAGATCTTCTCACTGTCCTCCACTGCTTCATCAGCAGAGACATTGATGGCCTCCACCTCCTGTTGAAGCAGCTTCACATCTTTCTCTTGGTCCTGGATTCTCTGATGGATTTGTTGTCGACTCTCCTGGAGCTTCTTCTGCTTCTCAGCTCTTTCTGCTGCAGCTGGGACTGTTTCGTGGTCTTTATGTCCATCCATTAAGCAGAGATAACAGATACACTGCTGATCAGTACGACAGAAGATCTTCATCACCTCATCATGATGAAAGCAGATGTTTTGGTGGAGGTTCTTGGAGGGATTCACCAACTTGTGTTTTTTAAAAGCAGGAGATTCATAATGAGGCTGAAGATGATTCTCACAGTAAGAAATTAAACAAACCAGACAGGACTTGACAGCTTTCATCTTCCTCCCAGTGCAGACATCACAGACCACATCTTCAGGTCCAGCATAGCAGTGATCAGCTGGAGCAGCTTGGAGTCCAGTCTTCTCCAGATCCTCCACTAATGAAGCCAAAATGATGTTCTTTCCAAGGACAGGTTTCGGTATGAACTCTTTCCTGCACTGAGGGCAGCTGTGGATTCTCCTCTCATCTTCTCCATCCCAGTGGTCTTTAATACAGTTCATACAGTAGCTGTGTCCACAGGGAATAGTCACCGGATCCTTCAGTAGATCCAAACAGATGGAGCAGGACACCTTATCTCGGTTTAGTTGAACTACTCTTTGCTCCATTTCAGCTCTCAGTAATAATAACTCTGTGAGTTTCTCCTATGTAGAACTGGGGCAGGTCTGAGCTCTGATTTACAAAACATGTGTTACTGCAGTGAGCAGGCCTGGAAGTTGATAGCCTCAGCGGTAAACTTCCAGATCTAAATGGGAGGGAACAAAGACGTGTTGACAGGAGATTTTTATAGAGCTCTGTTTCCAGGGAGAGCTTCGAGGTTTGTCTTAGACTAAGTTGGCATTTTTAAGCCCTCTCTGTTTTCTCTGGTTTATATGGAGAATCACAGAGATTTGCTACAGAAATCAGACAGTGGTTTGATTGAAGAGATTGAACCTTTTAGCTTATTTTGGTTGCTTTACAAATTTTGATTGCTGCTGAAATACTGCTTGACATTATTCACACTTATGTATATAAGATTTAGCCAATAAAATGTCAGCTAGCTAACTATTCCATGCTTACCTCATTGGTAACAATTGTTGGTTCTCTAGTTGTGTTTTCGTCCAGCTTGGTGAGCTTTAGACTCTTGAGTTGACTGTCCTCCTCCTTTGTATCTACCCAGTGTAAAGTTGCATGAGCTCCTCTTCGAGGTCTCAACCAGAAGTAGGCGTGGCTTCCAGTTCAGAGTCCCTCCCTGCTGATCAAGTCCTTACCCAGCACAGACTTTGGAGTTTGCTTCATGAAGTGTATTGCATTGAACAAAATAGACGTTGACTCTTAATAATACTAAGATCAAAAAGTCAACATGGAAATATTTTTGAATAAACAGAGTTGGTTAAAAACAAATAAAACAGATTTTTGGTAACCTAAAAATAAAGTAAAATATGCTACAGTTTGCACTCAGACACTTCATCTTATTCCTCATCTTCACATCTCTCATAATTCTTCTTGGTTTTGTTTTCATCAGTACAATCATTGTCTTTCACAGAAATTTCAGGAGGAAATGAAAAGTTATTATTGTACTGAGTGAGAACCTTAAATAATATTCTTCGTCTGCCACATGTGTTTGTTGCTTTCAAAGAGAAAACTGACTGCTTTAACCTCAGAAACAGACATAAAAAACATCAAGTTCTCGATCTCCTAGAAGATCTGCATAGAAAAGAGTCCAGGTTGCAGCTCCAGAACGTTTTCAAACCGTCTCTCTGGAAGATTGGCAGGAGAATGTCTGGACTGGAGCTCCTCTTTCATCTAAAAAAGTTTTTCAAGTCCTTTGTTTCTAGAAGATCTGCTCTATTTGAATTTAAACAATAAACAGAATTAACTTCCTTAATGTAGTCTTTTGTAAAACACTTGTATTGAGTTAGCGTTACATTCTGATGCTGAATAGTTGGGTCCAGACAGAATTTGGTAGGGATCTTTATAACAACCCTGGACCCATTTGGACAGCAGGTGTTTAGTTTTAACCCGTTTCATAGGTATGCAGAAAAATGTGAACTTTTAGTATGAAGTAGATAAAAGTCTTTCTAAATTGTAAATAGTTTGTAGAAAGAGTAATGCCTATTATGTGCCAATCTGTTCAAATGTAGTTTGGGGTTATTCTAGCTGGGGAAATCATTTTTTATTTTTGTTTAATCCATCTTTTAAAACAAAACTTCAACTGCGTTCATGATTTCTCCTTCTGAGGAACAGTGTGGTGTTTGGCGCCATCTGGTGGCCAACTTTCAGGTTTCTCCGCAGTATTATTTCAGCCTTGTCTTCCAAGTATATGAGTCCTCACACAGATATAAAACCCGGTAGATTCAGTGTCTGTTGGGTCTTTTTAGGACCATCTTGGACTCCAGCCGTCAGGAGACAGAAAACAAATCTCAGCCTGAAGCAACAAAAACTCTGATAACTCTCTTTGTTCTCATCTGAAAACCACGACTGATCCTGCTATTTGGAAATGTTTAAAAATTTCCTCTGAAGAATAACTTTTCTTACTGACATGTGATAATAAAATGTAATAAAACACGAAATTACAGACTCCTCATTATATATTCAAACAGTGAATCAACCTGATAAATGTACAAAAACAAACACAGAACCACAATCTGAGTCACAAAACGCCTTTATTGACACAGTTTGATCTTTGTCCAATAAAATAATGACTCATTGATAATGCTAATAATTACAGTTTACATTTGAACAACAACAACAAAATATGGTCTGACAAAGCAGTAAATATAAATGTCAATCAATCAGTTCAGTCAATCGATTGAGCAAATTTCATCATTAACTTATGAACATTCTCTTAAAACACTTTCTATACACTATGTTCAATAAACATGGATATTATTTTAGGTGAAACTTGGTCAACTCCATGGCTGAACAGAAACAGGAGGGGGCAGCACCTAAACAAACTCCAACATCAACAAAACAACAAAATGACACAAAATGATAAATAAGTTGGTTAAAATACAGATTTTAACCAACTGGATCACTAACAACTATTTCAGGTTAATGAACTCAGTAGTGTCTCCATGAGAGTAAGGCTCAACTCCAGCATATAGAGGCTCAGTGAATCTGGTCCAGACTCTGTGGAGGAGAGTCATGGTTTCAGAGACGCTGTAGAAACACAGAATACCTGCTCTGTGGTCCAGATACACTCCTATTCTGGAGGAAACTGGACCTGGTATTGGAATTTTAACTCTGTTGTGATAAAGTCGATTTCTTTTCTTCTCTGTAGTACAATATAATGACCAAGATTTGTCATTGGAACCAAATGCTTCTGCTCTGCTGATGTCCTTGTATGAAACTGCAACAACAACTCCTCCTCCTCTCCACTCCACCTCCCAGTAACAACGTTCAGTCAGACTCTCTCTGCTCAGGACCTGAAAACTGTTAGTGAATCTGTCTGGATGATCAGGATAAGACTGTTGTTGGTTTTTTAGTGTTGCTTTTCTATTTCCCTCAGATAATAACAGCTTCTTGTGAGCTGTGTTTGAATCTAGAGTGATTTCTTGGAAATATTTTAAGAATCCGTCTCTGGTCTTTGGTTCTGGTTCTGACAGTGGAACATCCACTTTAGTAATTGCCAGTTCAATGTTTGTCCATGTTTCTCTCAGGATGTCCTGCATTATGTCTCTGAGCTCTGACACAGCTGCTGTCACGTCCTCAAAGTGTCTCAGAGGACGGATGTTGATGCTGGATGAGTGTGTAGACTCACTGAGTGCTGGCAGTGAGGGGTAGTTGAGGAGAAACTGGTTGTGATCCTCTGTGTGTGAGAGCTGCTCCAGCTCAGCGTCTTTCCTCTTCAGCTCAGTGATCTCCTGCTCCAGCTTCTCCTGAACATCTTTGACTCGACTCACTTCAGTTTCCTGCTGGGATCTGATCTGCTGCTTCACATCAGAGCTTCTTTCCTGGAGGAGACGGATCAGCTCAGTGAAGAGCTTCTCACTGTCCTCCACTGCTTCATCAGCAGAGACATTGATGGCCTCCACCTCCTGTTGAAGCAGCTTCACATCTTTCTCTTGGTCCTGGATTCTCTGATGGATTTGTTGTCGACTCTCCTGGAGCTCCTTCTGCTTTTCAGCCATTTCTGCCTCAGCTGGGACTGTTTCATGGTCTTTATGTTCATTCATCAAGCAGAGATAACAGATACACTGCTGATCAGTACGACAGAAGATCTTCATCACCTCATCATGATGAAAGCAGATGTTTTGGTGGAGGTTCTTGGAGGGATTCACCAACTTGTGTTTTTTAAAAGCAGGAGATTCATAATGAGGCTGAAGATGATTCTCACAGTAAGAAATTAAACAAACCAGACAGGACTTGACAGCTTTCATCTTCCTCCCAGTGCAGACATCACAGGCCATATCTTCAGGTCCAGCATAGCAGTGATCAGCTGGAGCAGCTTGGAGTCCAGTCTTCTTCAGACCCTCCACTAAAGAAGTCAAAACGATGTTCTTTTCAAGGACAGGTTTCTGTTTGAACTCTTTCCTGCACTGAGGGCAGCTGTAGATTTTCCTTTGATCTTTTCCATCCCAGTGTTGTTTAATACAGTTCATACAGTAGCTGTGTCCACAGGGAATAGTCACCGGATCCTCCAGTAGATCCAAACAGATGGAGCAGGACACCTTATCTCGGTTTAGTCGAACTACTCTTTGCTCCATTTCAGCTCTCAGTAATAATAACTCTGTGAGTTTCTCCTATGTAGAACTGGGTCAGGTCTGAGCTCTGATTTACAAAACATGTGTTACTGCAGTGAGCAGGCCTGGAAGTTGATAGCCTCAGCGGTAAACTTCCAGATCTAAATGGGAGGGAACAAAGACGTGTTGACAGGAGATTTTTATAGAGCTCTGTTTCCAGGGAGAGCTTCGAGGTTTGTCTTAGACTAAGTTGGCATTTTTAAGCCCTCTCTGTTTTCTCTGGTTTATATGGAGAATCACAGAGATTTGCTACAGAAATCAGACAGTGGTTTGATTGAAGAGATTGAACCTTTTAGCTTATTTTGGTTGCTTTACAAATTTTGATTGCTGCTGAAATACTGCTTGACATTATTCACACTTATGAATATAAGATTTAGCCAATAAAATGTCAGCTAGCTAACTATTCCATGCTTACCTCATTGGTAACAATTGTTGGTTCTCTAGTTGTGTTTTCGTCCAGCTTGGTGAGCTTTAGACTCTTGAGTTGACTGTCCTCCTCCTTTGTATCTACCCAGTGTAAAGTTGCATGAGCTCCTCTTCGAGGTCTCAACCAGAAGTAGGCGTGGCTTCCAGTTCAGAGTCCCTCCCTGCTGATCAAGTCCTTACCCAGCACAGACTTCGGAGTTTGCTTCATGAAGTGTATTGCATTGAACAAAATAGACGTTGACTCTTAATAATACTAAGATCAAAAAGTCAACATGGAAATATTTTTGAATAAACAGAGTTGGATAAAAACAAATAAAACAGATTTTTGGTAACCTAAAAATAAAGTAAAATAGGCTACAGTTTGCACTCAGACACTTCATCTTATTCCTCATCTTCACATCTCTCATAATTCTTCTTGGTTTGGTTTTCATCAGTACAATCATTGTCTTTCACAGAAATTTCAGGAGGAAATGAAAAGTTGTTATTGTACTGAGTGAGAACCTTAAATAAGATTCTTCATCTGCCACATGTGTTTGTTGCTTTCAAAGAGAAAACTGACTGCTTTAACCTCAGAAACAGACATAAAAAACATCAAGTTCTCGATCTCCTAGAAGATCTGCATAGAAAAGAGTCCAGGTTGCAGCTCCAGAACGTTTTCAAACCGTCTCTCTGGAAGATTGGAAGGAGAAAGACTGGACTGGAGCTCCTCTTTCATCTAAAAAAGTTTTTCAAGTCCTTTGTTTCTAGAAGATCTGCTCTATTTGAATTTAAACAACAAACAGAATTAACTTTCTTAATGTAGTCTTTTGTAAAACACTTGTATTGAGTTAGCGTTACATTCTGATGCTGAATAGTTGGGTCCAGACAGAATTTGGTAGGGATCTTTATAACAACCCTGGACCCATTTGGACAGCAGGTGTTTAGTTTTAACCCGTTTCATAGGTATGCAGAAAAATGTGAACTTTTAGTATGAAGTAGATAAAAGTCTTTCTAAATTGTAAATAGTTTGTAGAAAGAGTAATGCCTATTATGTGCCAATCTGTTCAAATGTAGTTTGGGGTTATCCTAGCTGGGGAAATCATTTTTTATTTTTGTTTAATCCATATTTTAAAAACAAAACTTTAACTGCGTTCATGAATTCTCCTTCTGAGGAACAGTGTGGTATTTGGCGCCATCTGGTGGCCAACTTTCAGGTTTCTCCGCAGTATTATTTCAGCCTTGTCTTCCAAGTATATGAGTCCTCACACAGATATAAAACCCGGTAGATTCAGTGTCTGTTGGGTCTTTTTAGGACCATCTTGGACTCCAGCCGTCAGGAGACAGAAAACAAATCTCAGCCTGAAGCAACAAAAACTCTGATAACTCTCTTTGTTCTCATCTGAAAACCACGACTGATCCTGCTATTTGGAAATGTTTAAAAACTTCCTCTGAAGAATAACTGACATATGATAATAAAATGTAATAAAACACGAAATTACAGACTCCTCATTATATATTCAAACAGTGAATCAACCTGATCAATGTACAAAAACAAACACAGAACCACAATCTGAGTCACAAAACGACTTTATTGACACACTTTGATCTTTGTCCAATAAAATAATGACTCATTGATAATGCTAATAATTACAGTTTACATTTGAACAACAACAACAAAATATGATCTGACAAAGCAGTAAATATAAATGTCAATCAATCAGTTCAGTCAGTCGATTGAGCAAATTTTATCATTAACTTATGAACATTCTCTTAAAACACTTTCTATACACTATGTTCAATAAACATGGATATTATTTTAGGTGAAGCTTGGTCAACTCCATGGCTGAACAGAAACAGGAGGGGGCAGCACCTAAACAAACTCCAACATTAACAAGATGACACATTTCTCAGCAGTGAGGAAAAGACAACAATGATGGAGACAAAAGAAACTGAAACCAACTGGACCTCAGGTCACTAATGACTGTTCAGGTTTAATCAGCTTAGCAGAGGATCCATTATAAACACAGATCCCAGCATGTAGAGGCCGAGTGAATCTGGTCTGGACTCTGTGGAGGAGAGTCATGGTTTCACAGACGCTGTAGAAACACAGAATACCTGCTCTGTGGTCCAGATACACTCCCACTCTGGAGGAAACTGGACCTGGTACTGGAGTTTCAATGTCATCAATAAAAAATGTGCTACCATCTTTGGTGCAATATAAAGACCAAGACTTGTCATTGAATCCAAACCCTTCTGATCTTCTGATGTTCTTGTATGAAACTGCTACTCCAGCTCCTCTCCCAGTCCACTCAACCTCCCAGTAACAACGTCCAGTCAGACTCTCTCTGCTCAGGACCTGCTTATAATCAGTGAATCTGTCTGGATGATCTGGATAAAACTGTTGCTGCATCATTCTTATTACTTTTCGGTTCCCCTCAGATAGAAACAGATTCCTATTTGCTGTGTTTGGATCCAGAGTGATCTCTTTTGAATGATGTAAGAATCCATCTCTGGTCTTTGGTTCTGGTTCTGTCAGTAAAACATCCACCTCAGTGATCTTCAGTTCAATGTTTGTCCATGTTTCTCTCAAGACGTCCTGCATTATGTCTCTGAGCTCTGACACAGCTGCTGTCACGTCCTCAAAGTGTCTCAGAGGACGGATGTTGATGCTGGATGAGTGTGTAGACTCACTGAGTGCTGGCAGTGAGGGGTAGTTGAGGAGAAACTGGTTGTGATCCTCTGTGTGTGAGAGCTGCTCCAGCTCAGCGTCTTTCCTCTTCAGCTCAGTGATCTCCTGCTCCAGCTTCTCCTGAACATCTTTGACTCGACTCACTTCAGTTTCCTGTTGGGATCTGATCTGCTGCTTCACATCAGATCTTCTTTCCTGGAGGAGACGGATCAGCTCAGTGAAGATCTTCTCACTGTCCTCCACTGCTTTATCAGCAGAGACATTGATGGCCTCCACCTCCTGTTGAAGCAGCTTCACATCTTTCTCTTGGTCCTGGATTCTCTGATGGATTTGTTGTCGACTCTCCTGGAGCTTCTTCTGCTTCTCAGCTCTTTCTGCTGCAACTGAAACTGTTTCATGACCTTTATGTTCCTCTATGCCACAGAAGATTTTCATCCTGTCTTCTTGACGAGTGCAGTGGTCAGCTTGGAGTCCAGTCTTCTTCAGATCCTCCACTAAAGCAGCAAACATGAAGTTCTTCTCCAGGTTAGGTCTTGGTATGAAGGTTTTCCTGCACTGAGGGCAGCTGTAGATTTTCCTCTGATCTTCTGCATCCCAGTGGTTTTTAATACAGTTCATACAGTAACTGTGTCCACAGGGAATAGTCACCGGATCCGTCAGTAAATCCAAACAGATGGAACAGGAGAAGTTACTTCGGTCTAACTGAAGTCCTCTGTGCTCCATTTCAGCTCTCAGTAACAACGACTGGATCAGTTTCAATTCATCTACTGAGGAGGGAACAGAGACGTGTTTACAGGAAACAGCGTAGGAGAAAACGCCACTCCTCCGTTCCCAGGAAGGGCTGTAAGGTTTTTCTTAGACGTGCCTCAGCCTGCTTGTTTTTCCAGGGTGTGGAGGATTAATGCAGAAATCAGATAACGACTCTGTTACAGAACCAAAAAAAAAGAGAAGAGCTTCAACTTTTTAGCTGTTTTTGGTTATTTTAGACGCTTGATTTCATTCACAGACAAAAAATAACAGAATTAAAATAGATTGTTGCAACATCCCAATCTAGCTTATATATGTCCATTGGTATGTCAAAATAGTGATAAAGAATCAGTTTCACAAGGTCATTGATTTCTAATTCATAAAATTATTAAATTAACATTATTCTCTCAAAATAATACTCGGTCTTCCTGTATGCTTTGTGTTTTTGAACTGGTTGTTTGGAACCAGATGTTCATGATCTCATTCTTCTGGTCACTAATTAAAACATCTACATGTGTTTGATCACAGATGGAGGTAAAACTGATCATTTAACATTTAATTTCTTCACTAAGACAGACCAGTACTCTGCTAATAGCGTTCAATCCACCTATTGATCTCCTGCTCTGTTTTTACATTATCTGTGAACAAGAACCCAAACTTAACTGGACCTCTTTCCTGTTGTGCTGCTGAAGTGTAGAGTTATCTATTAATATTTGACATAATTACTTTAGTACTTTAACTAAAATAGTATCATAGACGCGGCCCTGCTAGCTTATGAAGAAACTAGTTCAGTCTCAGTTATTACTGAACTGCCTGATGAGGCCGAAGTTTTAAAATAACAGATGAAAAGCCAAAGTTCAGCACTGGTGTTATCTGAACAGCAAGATGCTACCAGAGTTTATTAACAATACGAATTGAACTAAAACACACAAATCACTTAAAATCATCACCCTAAGCTACTATTAAAGTCCAGGCAATATATTGAACAGAGCTGCAGAGAACGAAACAGGCGTTCAGTTAGTGACTTTAATGCTGCAGTCGTTAGCTTCTGCAGCTAACAGCTCTCAGTTTGTTGGCAGCGCCTGTTTCCTGTTAAAACAGCTGCAGCCACAATCTCCTTTTCTTCCCAGATCATCAACATATTTCTGGCATGATTAAAACTGAGGCAGCTGCTGGTCATCTGCTGCCCAGTGTTGCGGCGGTCAGCGCTCCCTAACCATTACTAGTATATTCCCGACTCTGAACTTTATGAAAAACAGATTCAAACCTCTGAACTTTTCCCCTAAACCTAAACAAGAGGTTCCACCATGTTATGATCAGGTGTTTGTCCCAATAAACAATAGATCTTCAGAATGTTAGTAATGATGCCAGAAAAGGCCTGAATATTTACCGACGTTCTGAAAACCTCTATCAGTTTGAACATGCCAGTCGTCCCATTGATAAAATCAATTTACAGATGAAACACTCCATTCTGTCTCTTCTGGAAAAGCAAACCCGTCTCAAGATACGTTTCACTGATTGTAGCTCAGCCTTTGACACAAGTATCTGCCAGGTGGCTGATAAACATGGAGAGCCAGACACACAAACCTTCCTGGTGAACAATAGTCCCCTGATGACAACAGATCCAATAGAGCTTCTGCAGCTGCTGATGTTCACTGGCGGCTGAATCATGATGCCCGGAAAACCTCACAAAGGAGATGACATCATGAGGAAAGAGCTTTGTGTGGAAGAACTGAAAGGCATCCAGACATCAGACAAGAAGTTACAGAGGATTACTAACTGAATAAGAAAACAAGGCCCAGTTTGTCATAACACTTCGCACAATTAGCACAACACCTCAGCCAAAGCTCTGAAAACACATCATCTCATTTGGTTTGAGTCAAGTCAAGACAATTTTATTTATATTGTACTTTTTAACAAGGCATTTCCAAGAGCTTTACATCATAATATCATCATAGAGTCAATATGAACCAAGCAATAATCTCAATGTTCCTGTGAAGGTTTGTTAGGGTTAGGATAAGGATACGGGCTGGCCACTAGATGGCAGCAAAAGTTTCTGTTTCTGACATTTAAACAGAATTTGCTTCAAACAAAGCAGCACAAAATCAATATCAAAACAAATCAGTGAATTTGGTTTTGAGCTGCATTCATGAACAAAACTTACAAATGAGGAAAACAATAAATCAGTATCACGTTTATCACGTTATTATGACTCAACAGTTTATGGTTTCTGTAAGAAGTCCAGGGAGATTCTGACTGTATAAAAACAAACAGAGAAAGTAAAACTATGATGCAAATATTTAATCATTAGTCAATTTGTTTTGAAAGTGATCTAGAAGTTCAGGGGCATTCTGGACACACATAATGTGAAACTAACATTATAAATGTGATAACATTCATTATCTCAACACTATTAATATATTTGGATGTTAAAATGTATTCAGTTTTAAGATAAAATCAGTTGTTAAGATGATAACTTAGAGTGAAACTTGTTTAAAGATTACAGTATAAATTCTGACAGCTCATTTAATCCTAATAAAACTTTAGCCAGACAATGACTCATTTATTATAATTACTTGGTCTAGACATTTTACCCCAACAGGCTGTTTTGGGAATTTACAGCCAATTTCTTTGTTATTTCTGGTCTTAACTTGTCACAACGGCGCTGATGGGATTTTGATTTTGTATTTTTGATTCCGTAAAAACTACTAAGATTTTCCACTTTGATTGGATTTCCCCTGTGGGTTTTAATTCAGAACCAGGAAGTAAAAGAAGAGACAGTTTAATTTCCTGGAGCTGAAACCCATCAGGGTTTTGATGAACATGAGAGGCCTGTTGTTATCTCAGGTGATTCCCGGCAGGTAAGTGATCTACTGGGATCTGTTTCTACCCGTCGCCTGAAGGTTTGATCTTTCCTGAGACAAAGGAGGTGGGGGTAGGGGTCATAGTTCACCTGGATTTTAAAGCCACAGGAAGTTTACAGAAAACATTTTGATTTATTGGATTTCAAAGGAAAAAGAAGCTAAAGTGATTCAGGTCGACATTGAAAAGTATTCACATTCCTTAAATCCTTTCACTTTTTGTCTCGTTATATACAAACCAACAGAAAAAGTTTTTCTTTGTCCATTTCAGTTTGGATGGCCTAGTTAAAGTCCAGACCTTTAACTCCAAGTAGGACCTTCAGAAAGCTGCAGATCATGAAATCTTTCATGGACAACAACATTTGGATCACAGCAAAGAAACATGTTTATGTTCTGATCAGAGGTCAGAGGTCACCTCTATTTAAAATCAGATCATTGAACAGAGGTGCAAATTCAGAGCAACAGAAGAAAACAAATAAATTTAAAGAAATCTGAAACACGGTACTTCAGAGTTCACTTTATTGCAAAAACTATTCAGCAGTAGAAAAAATAAATATTCAAGTCGGAAACATTTCTGGCTTTATGTTTAATTTATAAACTTGATAAGTTTTTTTTTATCAGCCAATACTGAGAATCATTTAGTACCAATTCAGTTTTAAGAGTCTAAATAGTAAAATAAGTTACAGTTTTTAAAAAAATCCATATAATCCCGGCAGATTAAAATCTCCAGAGTTTAACAACATTTCTCTAAAAACGCCTCTTCTCCAGGAAGTGACAGGAAAATAAATTACATCCATCATGTAACACAGCAGGTCATCCACAAGGAAAACAACTCAGACTTTATCTTTTCACATTGAGGTATTTGTTTTACTGTTTAATATAGACATTAAAACAAAAAAGTGCAAATATTGTGTTGCAGCATTAATGAAAAATGGTTTCACATCACTTTTTTTTCCCATACAGACATTTAAATTATTTTCTAATATTTCACAGCTTGATCTGGTCTGCAGATCTCCTGTAACAAATGTTTGAGGTTCATATTTAAAAGAAATGACATGTTCTTAGACAGCAGCGCCCAAAATAAATGGATTAAATAAACATCAAACTGAAAGATGATACCAGATCATACAATAAGTTAAAACAAACCTAGAAAATTCCAATTCAAAATACTTTATCAATCCCAAAGGAAAATTAAATGTTGTAGCTTATTAATTCTTCATAGTTACTGTAGATGGTGATGGAAAGAAAGAGCTTCTGTAGCAGTCTGTACTGCACTGAATCTGAGGAAGCCTCTGACAGTTTTATGAAGAGGATGGTCAGGATTGTTCATAGTTTCATCATGATCTCCAGCCTCTCTTCCATCTCTGATTCCCCCAACAACTGCAGACTCATCTGAGTATTTCTGTACATGTTGGACTGGAAGTCTGGAGTGTACAGAGTGAAAAGGAATGGTGAGAGCACAGATTCCTGTGGTGCTCCTGTGCTGCTGACCACCTGGTTAGACACTCAGTCCTGTGGTCTGTTGGTCAGGTAGATCCAGGTGATTGTTGAGGCTCCACTTGAGTCTCTGGAGTTTCTCACAGAGCAGCTCAGACTGAATTGTGTTAAACGGACTGGAGAAATCAGAGAACATGATCCTCACAGTGCTGCTGCTTTGTGCAGATGACAGAGGGTTTGTTGAAGCAGGTTTATCACGGTGTCTTCACCTCCGTCTCCATGGCGATAAACAAACTGCAGGGGGTCTTGACATGAGTCAGTCTGCTTACTCAGGTGGGCCAGCAGGAGTCTCTCCAGGACCTCCATGCAGGTCTGTAGTGGTTGATGACTGATGGGTGAGTTTTCTTTGGACCTGGAACCAGGCAGGATGTCTTCTAGAACAGTGGAACCTTCTCTTGGGTCAGGCTAAGGTTGAAGAGGAGCTGCAGGATCCCAGAGCTGCTCTGCACAGGAACAGTTCAGCCAACAGCAGACGAGCTGTTGGCTGAACTGTTCCTTGTCGGAACTGAACCTTGTCGGATCAACCCAGAACATTTTCTCATGTTTATCTGAAAGTTTGTGGGAATCCTGCAGAATCTGAAAGCTGCTTTATGAAGAACCTTCAGGAGAACAAAAGAAAAAGTCCAGAGTCAAACAAAGAGCGTTTTATCAGAACATCACCTGCTGCCTCACCATGACATCATATGACATCATATGACATCATGGTGTGACATCATCATGTGACCACTGATGAGTCAGGCTCACCTGGTTTTATCGATACGCCTCAGACTGATCAACTCAACCTCCACAGTTTCTATGATGCTGCAGTTGATCAGGAATCACAGTGAGAGACTGGACGGAGTTCTGCTCCACATCAACGCAGGCCTGCCCTTGAGCAAGGCATCCAAACTGCAAGGCAGAGGCTCTCAGCAGGTTCTGTTGAAATCTGTAACAGGTTTATTATTTTTTATTAATCTGATGATGATTATGAGAAAGAAGCGCTGAAGTATTTTAATTATTTCTGACTTACTTTGAGTTTTTGGAGCATTTTGTTAAGCTGAAGATGAAAAGTAAACTCAGAGAAATGATGAAGAGAATAATGGGAAAAACAAGAACCAGCCTGGAGCGACGACCTGAAATAAAACAAGAAAATGTCAGAAAACCTCAAATCAAAGTAAAACTTGGTTTATTTTCAGAACCTGAAGCATCAGTTTGGACCTGCAGACTCACCGATCGTCACGGTTTCCTCCTGTGGCGTCGGAGTGATGAGGTTTCTGTGAGGAACCGTCTCTGTCGTCGTGGAAACAAAGTTTGGATCTGAAACAGCAACAATAACAGGACTGATTAGGAAAACTGCAACAGATCCGGATCAGAACCTGCAGCTTGGACCCGTCCCTCACCAACAACAAGCAGAAGTTCTGTGTCTATCCCGAGGCGTGGGATGAAACATCGGAACCTGCCGTGGTCCTGCAGGCTGACGTTCCTGATGGTCAGAGACACGTCTCCTCGCCTCAGGCCGTCCTGGGACAGAGACGTCCTCTGGATGTACGTGTCCATCATCATGTCTCGGTCCGTCTTCCGGAAGCGGTACACGAACACGTACTCCACACGCTTCTGAGGGCCGGACGGCTTCAGGTCCGGTCGGGACCACTCCACCGTCTTCCCCACGACGTCCCACTCAGGATCCACCTGACACGGGAGGACGACGTCATCTCCAGGAGCAGCTACGATTGGCTGAGACGAACCAATCAGATGGAGGCTACCTGGAAGCACAGGGAAGATTTTATTAGGTTTCATAAAAATGATCATGAAACTAAAGTAAAACCCTGAATCTTCTCAGTGTTTGGGTGACAAATTTCTGAGTAGTTTCCGCAAGAGTGGAAAACCCCAGAGATGGAAACAGAATCCACCTGTGGAGGGTTGGATTTCCACCAGGTTTCCTCCGGGAAGTTTGTAATATAAGCAGCTTTAGGGAAATCTGCCAGAATCTCACATTTATCATTTTACCCAAACGAAAGCAAACAAGTGGAAAAAAGAAGCTAAAATATTACTGGGTGATTTCTGATCGCCACCAGTGATGTCACCAATCGTTAAGGTCTAGTTGCTCTCACCTGAATCAACAACTGATTATTTTAATTATTTTATCATTTAAATCATTAAAATGATATTGAATCTGGTATGAAAAAAAATTATAATTTTTATTTAAGACATGATGTCACGCCCACTTTTCATTATGACTAAGCTCTAATTCATTATTGCTGATTAAGGTCACATTTCGGTCATGAGTTAATGAGTCATTATTGTGGCGGACAAATGCTGAGTCATCAAATATCAAGAGTAAACATTAAATAATGGAAAACATCACTGACAAATAAAAGTCACAACAATTATTATCAGACAACCGGCGGATACGTTTAAATATCAATGAATAGCGGTTTTTAAAAAATAATTTTAATCTCTTTAACTAAGTTTATGAATTTAGATTCAGATTTGAAGACTATTTTAGTCAACCAATGTGAAAAATGGTCGATGTAGTAGTTTAGACGAACTCTGTACATGAGTTTTATATCTAATAATATAAGTATAAACAGTAGAAATGAGATCAAAGGAAAACAAAGACACAAATAAGTAACTTAAAAATAAAACAGAGACGGCCAGACCGTCTAAAAACAGCAGTCATTCATCGTTCGCTGTTCAGTAACAGTTTGAATGAAAACGTTTCCTGGTTGCTTAGTAACAGTTTAACGTAAGTTGAGGAGAAAAGCAGCAGCGTTTACCTTTAACAGGCGTCCAGACCAAAACCATGAAGAAGATAAAAGTACAAAATCCTGAACGGCTGAAGAAAATCTCACAGAGACCAGCTGCTGCGGACATTACGACAGAAACGTTCTCACCGCCTCTACAGAACCGAGGATTCCCTGAACTGTGAAAGGACCAACTGTGGGCTACGTTCTTAACGTCAGGGGGTGGAGCTACGGCTTACGTCTTACGCAATGTCTTACGGCTTACGTATTTGTTTACGTATAAACAGCGTAGGGAGGATACCATGGAGACCACAACTAAATGTTTATGGCTCCAATTAAAAACAAATAATCCAGATTAAATTAATCTGTGTGTTGGTTTTCTGTGTTTATTTAATATTTCCCATTTTTATGATCACATCCTTCAACTAGGTCCTCTGCTCAAAGATTTATTATTTTCCTGTGAATAATTAGCAATAGCAGGAATCCTGATTAATTCATTTTATTCATATAAACATTTGAAACCTTATAACAAATTGATTCATTTCAATTCATATCTGTTTACAAAACAGTTAAAATTAAAAGTAAAAAATGAAAGCCGGTTCATATTTATTAAGACATTTTATCAATCAATTTCAATGTGGCTTTAAACAATAACAACTGATTTGTGGAGGCAAGATAAATACTGATTTACCTGAACGGAGCTGAGATAAAAAGAAATAAACATTTAATTTAAAGGAGTAAAGTTCAACTTTCCCATTTAAATGAGCAGACTGTTGTTTTTATCCTGCCTCTTCTTAACTCTGCTATAATATGGAGGCCTGGAAGTTTTTAGTTTTGAAACATTCAACAATTCCTTCATTGATAAAGATATTATTTTCTCTGTTATGGGTCAGAACGTAGATAAAAACAGTATATTTCATCCAGCTTCTTCTATTTCTTGGAAAGTTTCACCTTCACAAAGTAAGACGGACAGATACAACCATGAACCCTTTAGTCTAATGCATCTGGACTGGGCAGCAAGGAAAGGAAATATCATCACTAATACAAATATGAAGGCTGAACGCCATTTGCTGCCCAACCTGCCAATCATAATTAGCAGCAACCAATCACAGCCTCGGTATTCTGGGACTTCCTGGTGTCTTAGACAGACTTTATTGTCATTTTGTATGCACAGGGTGTATACATAACGAAATTTCGTTGCATACGGCTCAGGACAATGTTTTGAGGTTCCAATGAGGTTACTCCAGAATTACATGATGTTGCATGTTTACATAACAAATATGGAAAGAAGATAATGTCAGGTTTATGCAGATGTAAATTTTCTTTATCTTAGGTTATAGTATTGTTCATTTTAGATTTAGTTTCCTATCTATTATCAGTTGAACTGTTTCTACATTTTTGGAAGATGTATTTATTTTTCTGTTCGTGTCTTTCTTTCCTCTTTTGATTTTATATTTTTGTTTTATATTTTTTTCCTCTATTCCCTTCAGAGATTCTTTATATATGTGTTTTTAAACTTTAATAGAAATTTTGGGGGAAAACAAGAAAAAAAAAAAACCCAAAAGCAAAGGAACAAAAACAAAACATATTACTGAGGTATCATTATTTTTTTTTTTTTCATAATGGAAACTGTAACCAAAACTTGAGATAATATTAGGGAGTAAAAAAAAAAGAAAAAGTCACAACTCTCTGTTTTGGTTGGTTTTCAGCCAATCAAAACCAGTGACATCAAGAGGCGTTCACTGTTGCTGCTGTGAGAAACTTACTTCCTTCTCTGTGGTCTCAGTTGGTGTGTTGAAGCGTGAAGGTAAGAACTGATCAATTGTTTCTAGGATATTGACAGACAGATTCAGGAGGAAAGTTTTATCAACTTAAAGTTTGAGCATTTTAGTCAACAACAGACCTGAGCTGTTTTTATTTGTTTATTATGACTTTAAGAATCTAAAGTTTTACTCTGCTTCTAGTGAAGGTGATTTAAATGTCCACATTGTGATTTAAATGTCACTTAAAGTGAAAAATCAAATCATATCAGACAGAATTCATGGTGAATGTTGATGTTTTAGTGACCAATTCAGCCACAAACCTGGAAACAGAGAGACAGAGTGAAGTGATACTGAGAGATAAGAGTAAATATTTATCTGACGTTTCCGGGGAAACCAAGCCACTCCCTGTTAGTCATGGGTATCCCTGGGTGTCTCCCAGTCAGTGACGTCACAGGATTCCCTGCAGAAGTGAAAGTCTCCACGTGTTTTCACCACATGACTTGTCTTAATAAACCACCTGCACACACATGAAAAATAACAATTTCTCTCCAATATATGAGAATTTATTAACAAAATACCTCAATACTTCAGTCAACTTTAACCAGGCAAACAAAAACTAAGCTATTAAAGTAGGGAAGAGAATAATAAAAACTAATAAACCATGAAAAAATAATAAAAAAGAAAGCAAGTTTTGTTTTGAGAATTGGTCCTGAGGCCATGCTAGTTTTGAAACTAGCAGAACGAGTGGTTGGTGTTTAAAAACCCAGTTCAGAACGCAGCAGAGAAAATCAAACACTATTTTAATAAAATAATGTTTCAGAAATAATTTACTGAACAAGAAACACTGAACTACCATTTTGGACAAGTGGTTAATAATGTTGTGTTAGCCGTCAGTAGCTGATTGAATGGAGTGATGAACTACCAAGACGGCGGCATTGCGATAAGTTTAAAGTCTGTTCAGATATATTTTTGGGCTGATTATTTGATAAAAATGCAGGAAAACCAGAAATAAAACAAACAAGCTCACATCATCACTTTTCAACCACTTATTGAAAACGAGGTTAGTCACAACTTTAAAGTAAAACCCTAAACAAATCTAGCCGAATTAGATTCAGCGGCCTTATTCACTCACACAGTTCAGCACATTATTATTAACAAAATTTAAGTGAACAAATAATAGTTCACATGAGAAGGAAAACTGGTTGAGTCTGATACTGAGCGGAAACATGGCTGCCGCTGTCGGCCTGCTATCTGGGGGAAGCATCTGGTTGGACTGGGGCGCGTGTCAGACACAATGCTGTGGTTTCAACGCTGTGCTCCTCAAGTTCGCAGGAGGAAAACCACTTCATGATTAGTCAGCCCCTCACCTCTTTCAGAGCCTTTAACTTAGGGTGACCATATTTCCATTTGGGAAAACCAGGACACCTTGGACCGGGTGGGGGGGATCTCTGTTCCCATGCATAAAGATGTCTGTGGCATGCACTCACTTAACATAGGCCTACGTAATCCTACAATAACATGATATTTACAGTTGGTTTATTAAAAATGCTTTTCAGTAAAAGTCAACAGCAATAACTCCAATAACAAATGATAATTTTATTCAAAATGTAAACATCCCTCACTTAAAAATAAAAGTTAACAATAACTCTCAACTCCCAATAACACATGATACTCAGCCTCAGTAAAGAACGAAATAATGACTGTTCTGTAAACCAATTGGAAAAACTTAATTAACAAATGAGCTAATTAGCAAAAAATACCTCTTGTGTAGCAAAAATAACTCAAAATGTACCAAAAACGAACCCGGTCTGAAAGCGGGGAAACTTTTTTGTAAATCGTCGGTAAACATACATTTGCGCTTTGGCATGTTGTTGGCGTACTAACAGCCACGCTATATATCTTCTGATTAAGAACAGGGCTGCCCGCACTGACGCGGCTCAGGGATTACGTCACACGCAGCGCAGTGCGCAGTGCCCTAGTGCCTGTAAATTTAATGGTCCAATGAAGTTAATTTAAAAAACAGGACATTTCCTCACTTTCTAAAAAAAACCCCGGGACACCCGGGACAGGACGTGAAATACGGACATGTCCCGGGAAATACGGACGTTTGGTCACCCTACTTTAACTCAGATTTTATCAGGCAGCTAGCTTCAGGCCGTTAGCCTTTTGGACGGAGCACAGCCACCGGATCCACAAACAGCAGAGCAAACGTTACCATGGAGCCAAAGTTTCTCCAAAGATTCTCTCTTTTACTCACCGAGGTCAAGATGTTCATGTGCCGCTGCTCCTTAACGCAGCCTGTGGAGAGCTGAGGGAAAAGACGAACTGGGTTTCGTAGAGTTATGATGTCACAGTGATTCCAGCTGCAACAACATCAATAAAACAGATTAATACCGTTAACAGATTATTAAAATTAACAGATTATTGTCATTTTATTCAGTCCTTGTTTCATCCAATGGCTCAGTTAAACGTGAGCTAGCATGAAAATAACTTTGTACTTTATGCTTGTTGCTAACTGGTTAGCATTGGAGGATAAACCGAAACACCAGAAAGTTTATTTACACCTTTTAGTTTTTTCTATTTTTAATCTTAATTTAAACAACCTAATTCAAACAATTAGGTTAAACATTAAATTCTAAATTAATTTAGAATTACCTGGTTAAAAGCCACCAGCCGCTCTGCACTGAAGCAGGAAGTCATGAAAGGAGCCACAGCCAAACATTGAGCACATTCTGATGGAGATCATTTTCTGTATGAAACATTTTATTGATCCTAAGGTTTATTATAATTTATGAAAACAAACTGAATTTTGGCTTTTGCTGTAATCATCAGTAGAAATAATTAGTTGAAAATGAAGCAGTTAGTGTTGATTTAGTCTGTATAATACATGAATTTCTATTTGTATTTAACTAAAGCAGTAAATTAACTTCCATATTACATCATAATTTATTGTGGTACCTTGAACAGAGTCAGCTTGACGTTCTGCTGTTAAATAGTCGGGTCTAATCAGCAGATAGTTGTGCATCAACCCTCGGTCCGCCCTCGCTCTTTAAAGGCTTTTGAACTTAAATGTTTGGGTCAGCGCTGCCTGTAGAGGAAGCTTCTGTTCACCTCAGGCTGAAATCACATTTATCTGTAAATTGCATCAGAGGTCACAGTGACCTCCACTTTCCGCCACTTCCTGCTGACTGGTGGACCAAAATGTTTGACCTTTTCTGAGCTTCTCAGGGTTTCTCTCTTCTTTTTTCACAGCTCTTGCACAAACAAAATGTTCACAGATTTGAACCCGGAGATGATCGCATCAGCAGGAAGCTGTGGTGTCTTTGACACAACATCAGGGGTGTGATGTAGAAACCCCCCATGGTGAGATGCCTCAGTGCAGCGGCTCAGGATGGAGATAACAGCTCTCTGCGCTGTTATTGGTGAGTAAAAATCATATTTAATGTAATTTAAAGTCTCTTATTTGTGATTCACCTTCTGGTTCATTGATTCTAAAACTCACTTTTTAGATTTTGATTTTAGTTCTTGTCTCATGTTAAGATCTGAATTATTTTCTTTCACTGAAATAAAATGAAAACTAAAATGGGAAACATCTTCAGCTAAATGAGCTCTTTATTCATGGGAATCATGAAGATCAGAGAGTTTCCTGCTTTGGTGTTTCCTCTGTGATCGTTGGTGTTGTATCGCGGCAAATCGATTATGTCAGCCGCATCAACTCGGCTTCAGTGGTTGAGTCTGTCATGACTGTGAATCAGTGTTTTATTTCAAAATAATTATTTCATCATTTAAAAAGTCGGCAGAGAAAATAAAGTTGTTTTTTTCTTTCTGAATTGATCAGAAACATTTTGAAAACATTTCCTCTCTGAAGGTTTTTCTCCTCTTTGCAGCTTGTCTGAGGCTTTTTCCCAGCAGATTCCAGTTCTTCCAGTATGAGTCTGTTACTCTGAGCTGTGAAGGAAACTCATCTGAGTGGAGAGTCAGGAGAAATACATCAAAACAAATAAGTGAACTCTGTCCCGAGTATTTAACTCAAGCTAATGAATCTGAATGCTACTTATCTGAGCTGTATGAAACCGACTCTGGACTTTACTGGTGTGAATCTGCAGCAGGCGAACGCAGCGATTCAGTCAACATCAGCGTAACAGGTGGGTTAAAAGCGAGCAGAAGCTGATCTGATCTAATTCTTCGCCGTAACTGATTCAGGTTGACCTGTTTGTGATCTGGCAGAGAGGAAGGTCCTCCAGACACCAAACAGGATGTAGATAAATTCACACAAAAAGCTTCAGGTTGAGGTTTGGTTCCTCAAACGTCTCTCAGTCTCAGATTACGGCCAAATTTATGTCATGATAAAACATCAGCAGAGTTTGGATCTGATTTGATGCTTTCAGACGAGTTCAGTTGATTCTCATGTAATCAGAGAAACACTGAGAGCTGAAATATATAAAAAAATCTTATATCTTGTCATATAAAAACTTGACTGTGACCATATAATTGTGCAAATTGGAAAAAATAAAATTAGTTTAATAAAGATACGACACTTTAGAAAAACACAAGTTTTCTATTAAAAGGTTTTGCACCAAGTTGAGCTTGTTTTACAGACGTATCAAAATTTGTGTAATTTTTAAAGCTGCAATGAGAAAACTTTCGTGATCAGCAACCGGATGTTCCTATTGGTGGGAAAGATGAAAAAGAAAACAGGAAGTGGTACGACAACAATGTTGGCGTGACATTTTAGTGATTTATTGTGTGAACAAACTTAGTCAAGTGTGATTTTATTAGCATTTTTTATTAAATGGAATCATCATAATTGCAAAATTAAGTATTTTTCTTTCTTTTTTTAACATTACTTGCATATCGACAACGTTTTTCATACATTTGCAATAGAAACGCTGCTGAACTGCAGATCTCCTTCAGTGACAGACGGCTGCATCCAAGGTGCACAAAGCAGCGTTACCAAAGATCCTTCCTCCCAAACTGAAAACGTGTTTACTGTACATGCTGTTATTTGCACAGTTTTATTGTTACTAAATGTAACAATAATGTTTTTAATGCATTTCATAAAAATAAAAAAGATATATATTCTACTCACTTGCACATTCCTTTGAATCTGCAGAAGATGCTGTTTTTCATAATGTTGTTCTTAGTGTTATGTTTATCTTTGGGTGAATCTGCAGTTTTCTATTCTAGAGTTTTTTAATGATACAGCTCATCATGGTTGCATCATGTGTTATGTTTATGAGTTTCTTCCTGTATGCAGGAGATAAAAATCCTCATGACATTTTTTTCTGACTCGTTTAAAATTCGTTTTCTTCCACATTTTGTTTCTCAGATGGACCACTGATCCTGGACAGTCCTGAACATCCAGTTAGTGAAGGAGAAAACTTGACTCTTCACTGCAAATTCAGGCCACCTTTTTCCTCCAATCTCACTCGTTTCTATAGAAACGGGGTTCTGGTCGGGGACAGCTCGGCGGGAACCTTCACCATCCGAAGCGTTTCTAAATCTGATGAAGGCTTTTATAAATGTAACGCCTCCGGAGTGGGAGAATCAGCAGAAAGCTGGGTGGCTGTAAGAGGTGAGAAATGTTTCTTTAAATGACTTCTGCAGTTTTATGGAATGACAATAGTGCCAAAAAACGATCTCTGTTTTATTATTATGTGCTAAATTACAATCTCTACTGAATGTACATTTTTCATTTCTTATTCTTTTTCTAAAATGTGTTGATTAATTCTAATGAATAAAATACTTTAATATAATTTTTAGTAAATTTGATTAGACTGGTGTGAATTCAGTTGATATGAATTTGGAGCAAATTAAATTCTACAACTTTTTAAAGATCCTTGAGATGACTTATAATTTGGGACTTTGCATTTAAAAACTGAGTTACCAGATTATTAATCTCCAGCGGCCTCATTAAATATGATTTAACAGAAAGAAATAACATTTCTTTCATCGATAAATGTGAAAAGGATGTGATCTCTTCTGGCGTTCAGAGCTGTGGGTTTTATCTGCCGCCCTCATTTGTGTCGAGTTGCTGGTATTGTTTGTATGTAGGCCAGCTAACCTGCTATCTTTGTATTTTAAAGGGCGCAGGCCTCAAACGCCTACTGCTCCACTCACACTCATACTACTTCCTGTTGTGGCTGGCGTTTTGTTGTTGATTGCGCTGATGCTGCTCTGCCGCTGGAGAAACCACAAAGGTCAGTGTGTTTTCAAGTAAACACTCAGAAATTACACATCCTGCTGCTTCTGTGTGTTCAGGTGTCAGAAGGAGGGAGAGGAACAAACGGAGGAGTTTACGTGAAATGAGCAGCTCTGTGACCTACAGCTGAAAACAGACAGAATAACTCAGACTATTTAGCTTCAGAGGATCATTTAACTTAAAGTTAATGATTCTTAGAGGTCCGACCAGAATCCTGGTCAAAATTAAGACATTTTCTAAATCTAAACCTGGCAGAGATGTGAGTTATTCTAGGTTTTTCTGGTTTTGAGTGTTCAAACTGAGGTTTGTATTGTTGACAAAAATCCTCCATTTTGAATCTCAACTCTCTGATTTTTATTTTGGTTCTTGAACGCGTCGTTGCTAATTTGTAGTACTGTAGAAAGCTGCAGGTTGGAGGTTTTAAAACTTAATATTCGCCATGTGTTGATTCACTAAATCAAAAACTGCCATAAAAATTTCATTCTCAAAGTCTGAAGTCATTTGTTTCCACATTTTCTTCATGTTTATGGAACTAAATGTAGCTATAAAATGTCTAAATCTGAAAAATAATCTTAAACACTTAAAGACAATCACAATCGTCACATTTTAAATTATTCTTTTCATTTCATTGTTGTTTAGTTTTTGTTTTAGTCACTTTTAGTTCCCACCATGAGGCATTTACTGAGCATAAAACTGAAAGGGGAAAACAGAGCCTCTTGTTAAACAGACATTTAAATTAAACCACATGAGATTATTTATCGTCTGCACTGACTCAGCCGTAAACTTTCTGAAATAATTTATTTTAGGGTCATGTTATTTTCTCACTGAGGAAGTGAAAACATGAGGAATGAGGTCTCATCCTGTGTTGAATTTAATTACAGATGTGCTGAACAGAGAGCATAAAGTGATGTTAATGTTCCAGCCTGTTTGATTCAGATCCGTCCTCAGTGTTTGTTTTAGTTCAGGCTTTTCTTCTTACTGTTTTCTTTTTTTCCAGTCCGTGTCGTGAGAACAGCAGCTCCACCTCACATCTATTTATGACACAATAAATAAATATCTTTCATTACGGGGGTGAAAGAATGAAGGGAGTTAAATGTCAAACATGAATTGTGATAATCTTTGACGCAGGAGGAGGTTTTACTGCGTGGCTTTCAATATTTGCATTAATATCTTTGCTGATAACATCAAAGGTTATTATGAACTATGTTCCTCCACCTCACAGCTATGAATGACATGTAAAACTAAACATATCTCTTGCTTTGCTTTGTTTTCATGCCCTATTATGAAGAATCTTTCTTGATTCTGTTAGTCGTCACTGTCTGGTGCATTTCTATGAAAGGAATTTTATCTCAAGGCTAAAAGTGAACTCTGACTTCACACCTACAAGCAATTTAGAGACTAATTAAGGCCTTGAACGTCATGATGTCACCAGTGATGTCACCAGTGATGTCACCAGTGATGTCACCACAGGTCGACCCGCTTCATTTTTAACCCTCAGTGTGAGTCACATCATCTTAAATACTTTAGTCTACATGTTTAGTCGCAGCTGAAAATGTTTTTTTTATTTCAAAAACACAAAATCTTATCCAGTATTTTTGTCCGTTTCTGGTCCAAATATCTTAAAACACCTGAAATAAGACAAAACTAACATACGAGTAAATTTTCACCGAGATATTATAGCTTTTTGTTAAGCCAATAATTTATTAATATTAATTTTAAAAAAGTACAAGTTCTAGTTCCAATGGAAAAAGTTTTCACTTAAAATATGGAAAAAATGTCTTGTTATAAAATAAATCTGCCAGTGGAACTAGAACTTTATAAAAATCAATATTTAGGAATTATTGATCTAAAACGATTAAATTTAGTGAGGTATATCAGGAGTTATGGTGAACGAATGAATAAATGAGAACATAAAAAAACAATAAATAACAAAGAAGGTTTAATAATGCATGTTTTCAGTCAGTCGGGGACAAATGAACCCTGATCTGCTTCAATCACTTCCACTGCAAAAACACAAAATCTCACAAAATCTATTTCTTTGTCTTGTTTTTGGTGCAAATATCTTGTCAATCATTTTTAAATTTTGGTGAAACAAAAGTACCAGTCCACTGGTAGATTATTTTAAATTAAAACACGGGGAAATGTCTTGTTATCAAAAAGATCTGTCAATGGAACTAAAACATTTTAAAAAATCAATATGAAGGAATTATTGACTTATAATAAGTGTTGCATTCGACAAGCTAGCCAGGAGTTTTGCTGTGTGTCTGAATAAATACAATAATTTGTAAGTTTTAAATCAATATGAAGGAATTATTGATTTACAAAAAGCTCAGATATCAGATATTGCAGTAGAATCTAGTATTATAAACACTTTATAATTAGTATTTTTGTGTTTTTGCAGTGTAAGCACTTTGTCAGCTGAGACTGACTCAAACTGTGACTCACTAAAATCCTGTGAAGTTTCTCTGTGAAAAGGTTGAGTGACATCATACAGGCTTTAGATCTACTGTCAGAAAAATATCAGCTACAAAGTATTTTAATAAAATATGAGAAATTTATCTACCAAAGCAAAACCCAGGTATTAAACTGCTTGAAAGCTGAAAAGTGTAGAAAATAAAGTTTAAACATAGAAATAACAACTTAGTTTAAGAGACAAATGTTACTGACAAGACAATGAAATCATGTAACTGCAACAGATTCTGGTTCAGAGACTTTATCAGTTTTTATTAGTTTGAATCTATTAAGTTTTAATTTTATTTCCATACATGATTCTAGGTGCCACAAGAAAACATTCATGAACTTTAACCTATAATCTGATGACAGCTTCTAGGTCAAATGTTGAACTTTGACCCCCATCCAGCTGTCACCATGATTGGTTGGTCTGTGCAGGTGGAGTGAACCGTTCTGTGTCCTACACCGACGTCATCATCTCAGCGGACAGGAAACCTCAGAGAATCACTGGTGAGAGTCGTCAGTCGCTCTGGGTTCATCTGAGTTTTACCAACAGATCCGTTCTCTGGAAAACCACTGAAATAAACAAACGGTCCCTGAACGCATCACAGCGTAAGAGCTGGTCGCGTCTGACGTGGTTTGGAAACTGTTTGGGCCAAAGTTCAGTTTCCTTCGTCATATCGTTCCAGACAGACAGCATGCCTTTGTTGACAGTCATAAAACAGGAAGTACTGAAACCAGAGGCGTGTCCATCACCATGGTAACAGTTCCTACAACAAGCAGCATGACATACAATAACAAATAAAGCAGGTCAAATAATAATAAAGCAGGTCAAATAATAATCATTACAAATGATTATTTTCCTTTTCTTAATAGGATTTGAAATAAACCTTTAGAGAAATTGGTGTGTTAGAAATGATTAACCTGAGTGAGAGTCTGGATTTAGTGATCATGTGATTTAGACGGACTGTTGTTTATTGACCCAGCGGATGTTACTGTTTACATCCAGAAAGTTTGTGCATGTGCTCAATGCTGGAGGGCAAAAAGACGATTCTTTTCCTCGCCATCTGCAGCCGAACGACTCCGTTAGCTGAAGGAAACCTGGAGATGTAAATATTATTATTAATTTAGTGTAGTGCGCCACACCAACGGGAAAACTAATGCAGAAAAACCGTTAAAGAATAGCTCCAAACCGCTACACGCAGACTGGTTGTCATAGCAACTGACAACAACAACACTTTATGTTTCAGGATTTAACGCCAAAAAACACTCAAACATTTCCCACACAAAGAACAGAACATTCAGTCCGTTACCGTTTTATGTTTTTAGGCCTTTGCGATTATTAATGAGTGACCGCTGTGGTAGATTAGCCACTGCTGCTATTAGCTAAGCTAACACTACGCTGGCTGATTTGTTAATTTAAACACCTGAACCCCTGATGATCTGTCAGAGAGATGGTGTTTAGGTCTGTGTGTTGACAGTTGGTGTTTAGGTCTGTGTGTTGACAGATGGTGTTTAGGTCACACAATATTTTGTAACTGAATCAAAACACGTTGAATTCCACAACACATCCACATCTTACAGTTGTCATAGTCAAGCTAGCATAACTGACCTTCTTCCCTCTCCCTCACTATTTTATACTTGATTAGATCTTTTTTCTGACCTTGTTTCTAGTTGTGGTCGTGTTGACAGTTAGTAGCATAGCACTGTGTCCCTTTTTCTTTTACATATAGTTGTACATTTAAGATTTAGCGCATTATAATGACAACTTCATGGCTAAAATCAATGCTAGTCATTGTCAGCCAGCAGCTTTTTGCCCTCCAGCAGGAAGATGGCTGTTGGGTCTTGCACGCATGATGCCAGGCTGGACGGGGTCCATATGTTTATTCATATTTACTGGAAAATAATTAATGCTGATTAAGCACTTAATGCTTCTTGCTACAAGGAGGATCGTCAGTTTTCTCCTGCTGGAGAGTGAAGTGTCTTTGACTAGTCCTCTCTGGTGACCAACTCCAGTTGTTAAAACCTGGTCCAGGTTGTTCATGTTCCCCTGTTTCAACACTCATGAGAATCTTTGAATATCACAGCAATATTTGGAAAGACTGACCAAACTGGACTTCCTCAGGAGATTCAAAATTAGAATATATTATTAATAAAACTGCACATCTGCCCCGACTACAGAGCAAAAAACCCCTGAAAGCCCAAAGTCTCAGGACTTTATCTGCTGTCTTTAGCATCATTTCTGTAAATGAGACTCATTTACCATGAAGACAGTTTCTATTCTGGTGTAAATCTTCTCTTTGCTTTTCCCCAGATATAGGTTCTGTCCCGACCTTCTATTCAGGAGTGAATCCACAGAGTTGCTGATGAGAACCAGTTTTATGGGGGCTCTCTCCTGTGTGTCCAGAAACACAAAGCATTCATTATATTGGGGTGTGTATATTTTTGTAAACTTTTTAAACTCATCAAATGATGCTAAGAAGTTCAGTCTAAAGTCCTGGTGGATTTTCTGGTATTTCTCTCTCCGTTTTGGCCAGTTTGTGATTTTATGCATTATATTAAAGCCTAACTGTCCTCTCAGTTGTTCAGCATCTTTTTGTTATCACTTTGTATTGCACAGGTACTGGTGCTATGAAAATGTTTAACTTTTTTTATTGAATTGGTTTGCTTTAAGTTTGAATCTATTATGATTTTTGAGTCTTAATTTCACCATAAATGTTCATTGTTGTTTTTATGAGAGTCCTGCATCTTATTGGTTAGGTTGTGTTTGGTTGATTTTTACTTCAAAACCTTTTTGAACCAACATGTTTCCTTTATATCCATTCTGACACATGATGGTGGAATGAAATCTTCCTTTGAACTCAAAGACAGTTTCAGAGAAACAAAGTTCACCAGGTGGAGTTTGTTATCTCAGTTTCTGTGTTTTATTGCTAAATGTGATTATAGCATGCTTTGCTGGTTTTCCTGATCAGATCAGTTTTGTCGAACAAACTCCTCAGTATTGTTGGAGTTGTGGCCCCAGTTGTGCGTGGTGGAGCTGTAGAGCTGGGGGCCGGATACACACCCCTGGGGAACGCCGGTGTTAACGACATCACCTCTGAAATACTGTGTAAGAATAAATTCTGTGTCACTTTTTTTTTCCGCTTTCTGGTAACATTTTTAACACTCACTATATATAACTGGCACCTCTCCAAAGCCTTAAAACTAATGGTTGCTATGGAAACACGGTGAGCCCTGATTGCTCTCTCTTTAACAGAGTAATCCTTTCTTACCAGCCTGCATGTTGAAATATGTAAATGTTTTTCTGTTCCTGTAGATTAGATAAGTTTAGATGTTTTTCTTTTACCTTTTGCCTTGATGCCAGAGTTGATATGGCTGTTGCCCAGGGCGACACTAGAACGGGTGGGAGGTGGTGTAATAACATACTGACATACTGTCCTTTGTGATTTGAAAACCATGCTGGTGGCTAGAAATATGGAAACTATTTCACATTCTTAGTGCAGGATTGATATTTTGAATTAGCCCCAGAATTTAAAATATTTCCTGCAGTTTGATTGGTTAGCAGGCAGAACGACAGGATTACCCAGGAGGGCATCGATGTAAGAGCCACCAGTGCTTAAGGCCATTTTAGTGGTTTGTTGTCTTTCCCATTTTGCACAGTGGCTAAGTGAAGTGAGTTTTTGCATTCATGAATTAAAACCTCTGCTGATCTAATCAACTTGATTTTTTCTGATTTATGCTCTTTCTTTAATGCCGGTGGCGACATGGAGGACATTATGTTGAAAACAAGATTTTCTACCCAATTTTAGGTCAGAGATTAGAAGTATGATATTGATTTATTTTATTTAAAGACTTTTTGCACATCTCTACCTGGGATGCTAGTAACTTGGAGGGTTTGAATATATTTTTATCTTCACCATTAAGCAAAACGGAAACGTCTCCCTGAGCCTTTTTATCTGCTGTCACACATCAAGGCCTAAAATATTCATATAGAGACTGAAAGGACTTTATCAGATCTGACTGAGTTTCTGTTCAGATGTTTCAATTTATCAAGAAAAACAAACATTTCTCAGAAGTTTCAGGTTTGAAACTTAAGCGAGTGACAGATTGAAGATGAGGGATTTTGTTAAACCGTATCCCTTACAAAAAAATACCATGAAAATCACATGTGGATCACATGTTACTTTCACATGTGATTTTACCACGAAACGTTCCAAAATCACACGTATTCATGTGCTTTCACATGTGATTCACATCCTTCACATGTAAAGTTTGTGTGAACCACATGTGATCACATGTGAAAGTCACATGTGATTTTCATGGGATTTTTTTGTAAGGGATATTTACTGGTGGAGAGTTTCTGTCATCAGACACGATGAAGCTGAGAGCTTCAGTAGAAAACAAGCAGCTGCAGAACCTCAACCAGAACGGATTTGTCTTCTCTGGTGAAACTTTGTGCCACTTAATTTAAATACAGAAACTTCTGACTGCTTCTGACACAGTTTCACCCGCAGTATGCAGAGAAACAGGAAAAAAAGAGCTGAAGTAGTTTCATCAGAACTATTCTGAAGAGTCTCAGAATAGTTTCTAAAATTTACCGTAACTCTGATGCACCATCTGTTATCGGAAAAAAAAAAATACCAAAAGAGAAGTTTTAACTCATTATTTTCAGTAAATTTAAGAAATGATCTGCAGTGGTCATTTACCAAACTATTACTATTAATGTAATAGCTGCTAACAGCATTATTACGTCTCAGAAGGAAAACGTCAAACCAATTATTAAATATATTTGCATTTTATTTTTTCTTTAGGAGTTTGGAAGATACTCTTTGGATTCTGATTGCTTCCAAATTTCATTTGGATTTTGAAGCAACACGACACCAAACACTAAACAAATTACCTTGTAGTTCTGATAGGATCACAAAATACATTTGTTTTATAATCAAACAGGCTGGAAATGACTGACGGATGGTTGTTTTATAAACTTTGTGTCGTGGTTTTGTTACATACAAGATGGCTGTCAGGAGACGGAAGGAAAAGTTTAACTGGGATGTTGATGCAGGAAATGAAAATAGTTTTCCTCCAAAAGGACAGGAAAGTAAAAACCCCAGAGCTGGACAGAAATAAAATACCAGTTAATAAAACTAAACTCAGATGAATTTCCTTGGTTTCTGTCTAAAAGCTCCAATATTGGAATGAATTTCCTGGAATCTTCACTGGTGGAAAGTTTGACATCTGCCCTGAAATGTTCCTCTGTTTTGTAAAAGGAGGAAGTTGTTGCGTATCGAAGCTATTTAAAGAAACTGAAATCTGAATATGGAAATCGGAACAGGAAATAGTAGTTTTAGCTTTTTCCCCCAGTTTCGTTTACTTTGAATTTCAGTCTTTTTATGTTATTTGCCTGCAGCTTATTTTAGCTTTATTTTTTTGCATAAATATTAATGATCTCACCCCATTTCTTTTCTAATTTTGCTAAATAAGGCCAGTTTCCCATTGAAGAAGTGATTTGCTGTTTGTTATTCTAAACTTATAAAATAAAAACATAATTGGATAGTTTAATGTCACAATAAAACAAATGTAATTTGTTTTATTGTGTTAAATGTAGATTTATTTCAATGCATAGAGGAAGATGATGAACCCAAAGAGCAGATTTAGATCCACAGTGAAGCTTCTTGTTCATTGTTAACTTCTTCCTGTAACAGAAACTTTTATCTGATTCCCTCAGAGATAATATATTCACTGATTTGCAGTTTCAAAACAAAGATCTTCACCGTCTCCTAATCAAAGCGGCTTTGATTCGACTAAATGATGATAGAGGGTTATTTTTAACATTAAATCTCCCTGCTGCCATAAACCATCAGCGGCTTGTTTTTATTTGATCACTCAGGTTTTTATCACCTGCAGATCTACAAGTTTTATTTGTGTAGTTTATGCAGCTGAAGCTGAACTTCCTCATCTGAGGGCAGGAAGAAAAAACAAACCTTCATAAAAGACAATATTCAATTTCTGAATGAGTTATTTGTGATCAGATTGTTCTCTCATTTAAACCATGATTGTCTGACATTTTACAAACATTTCACTCATTATTTATCAGCCTGACCTTAAACTGGGGTGAAGTTGGACTTTATCTGAACTGAACCTGCTGCTGACGGGACCAAGAAACCCAAAGGCTCAGTGAAACTTTTCAGGAGTTTTTACCACCTGAGGAAACCAATACTTTATTAACAAACTGTTTTTATCCACCGTTAAACAGAGTGTCTGAGATTAAATGGGTTTTTTCTTTGCTCTTTTTTTACTACAGTATATAATTTGTAAGAAGAAAAGCGAAGGATGAAATAAATGACAGATAAATCCAGCAAACTGAAAAACCTGACAGCTGAGTGGGACAGAGGTTGAGATGTTAAAGGTTAAGATTAACACAAACCAACTGAACTCAACATTTCAGCTGCATTGAATAAAATATCTGAAACAAAATCAGCTCAAAAGCCAAAACTTCACGTGTTGCTGACTGTGTTTAAAACGTCACGTTTCTGGATTCACTCATCAGTTTTTCCTTCAGCTGATTTTCCGTCAGTCGCTCTACAAACTGGTTCCTCCGGTAGTTTCTATTTTCAGCTGATCTGTTAAGTTATAAATGATTTCATGTGACCTGGTTTCACCTGCTGAACTGTTTATATAAACACTTAATTATGAGGAAGAAAAAGACAGGAACACTTTGATATCATTACAATAAGAAACTATATAAATATTTGGGGTAATAACATGTAAATCCTGCTGATTTATGATATCATAAAATGATTGTTGTTTTTCATTGGTTATTTCTATATTTCTCTGTTTTGAGTTAAAAAGATCATTATTGATGTTTAAAAGTAACAATAATGAACCAAAGCAACAAATGAAAAAGTTTAGTTTATTCCTGTGGTTCTTCATGCATCCTGATTGTTTGGACTCGTTTCCTTGGATCAGTGTTTCTTTCTTTTAGTTTGAGTTTTCTCATCTTTCTTTCTCCCTCAGCTGCATCTACTTACCTCTGATTATCCCTCTGGTTCCTGTTACATTTCATTTCCATTTATTCTGTATTTCACCTCCTTGTCCTTCACCATTAATTCTTGTGAGCTTCCTTTAATTCATTTTTATTAAACTATTTTTTTAATTGGTCCCTCCATGATACTTAATGAAATGTTTTTCTCTTAATTGTTTCCTGAACCAGAAAAGCTCTAAAACTAGAACTATAAATAGAAATAACCTGTAATCTAAGTTTAGCATGACTTGCTAAAAATAACTGCTGGTGTTTCCTTGATGGTTTCAGTGTAGTAAACAATCCCAGGTTTTACTACAGCTTCAAAGAGAAGCTACATTCTTTCATGGTTAATAATCAAACACGTGGATCAGATTTACTGTCACTGACTCTTCATTTACAACTCAAAGGAATTAATAAACAATGAAAGAGTTTGAAGTTTCCTCTCTGGTGACACCGCGCTCCTCCCCTTCCTGGGAATAATCAGACAACAGTAGTAAAGCATAAATAATTATGTAATAACATAATAATAATAATAATAATAATAATAATAATAATAATAATAATAATAATAATAATAATAATAATAATAATAATAATAATAATAATCTGCTTGAACAAGTTTTTTGCACATAAACAAGGATTATGACTTCAGTTACACTGTTTTCAGTTTTAAATATCCATAATATTTAATGGGAGATTAAAAAAGCGATGTTTAATTATATTTTCTTATAAATATGTACAGTTGGTAAAGTTCAGTTGTTTCTTATATTAATGACAGACTGATGTTTTAAAGTCTTTATTTTAGGTAATTATGATGATTTCAAAGGTAATAAGAGTTTAGACACAAAATTAAAAGAAAGCAGACTTTAGTGTTATCAAGAATATTTTTAGATGTTTTGTTCCAGGAATGAATGAATGAATGAATGAATGAATGAATGAATAGAGGGACTGGTGCCTCTCCAGTGGTAAATGTTTTGTTAATTAAAAAGAAATAAAACGTTATAAAACTCCCCAGAAAAAATGTCTCCTTGTGATCAATTATTGAAATCAGTTGATCAAGTTTTGTAACATTTTCTAAAACGTTTACAAAAATGTTACAAAACATGAATTTTATTATTTATTTTGAGTTTTTGGTGTTCCATCAGATTTTAAATGAGATGAAAAGTAAAACAGGTTCTTTCCATCAAGCATCAAATTTTTACTCTTCATGAATTTTCCTGCTAATTTTTCTGCTTTTCAAGAATCTTATTTTGGTGATTTTTGCATTAATTACAGTATCAGACTGTCAATAATCAATCAAAGCCGACTGAAAGAAAAATCATCTGATTTCCATCTCTGGAAGATTAATATACTTAAATATAAATGTCTCCAAAATTCAAAGATTTACAAATGAAATATAAAGGTTACATTTGTGGAGATGGAAAACTTCTAATTATTGAAGACGAAAATGTTTCAATCCGTTTCCTGCTGTGAAATCATCCAACCTGGCTGAAGACTGACGATGAGAACAGTGTTGATGTGTCAGAAAGTTCATCATCAATACAGATTACAATCGATGAGTCAAAGCTTTGAATCCTGAGTCAGAGATGAACAGGGACATCTAGTGGCCACGTCCCGCTACTGCAGCGGAAAACTAAATAAACGCGTCAGGTGTGCAGAAAAGAGACATTTCCTTCTGATCAAACATCTGCTCTTCATCAGCTACAGGATTATTTTAAACTGATGATGAGGTGATGAAGATGTTGATGGATGGTTATGAAACAGTCCAAGCTGCAGCAGAAAGAGCTGAGAAGCAGAGAGAAACTACAGGATGTTCTGGAAGAAACATGGACAAACATCTCACTGAGAGATATTGAGATGCATGTTTTACTGTCTGAACTTGAACCAGAACCAAAGATCAGAGCTGAATTCTTACAGTACTTCCAAGTAATCACTCTAGATCCAAACACAGCAAACAGGAAGTTGCTTTTATCTGGTGATAAGAAGAAAGTAACATTAACAAAAGAACAACAGTCTTATCCTGATCATCCTGACAGATTCACTGCTTATTTTAATCAGGCCCTGAGTAGAGAGAGTCTCACTGGACGTTGTTACTGGGAGGTGGAGCGGAGTGGGGAGTGGGGTTTATATGGCAGTTTCATACAAGAATATCAGCAGAACAGGAGAATCAGATGAATGTAGGTTTGGATTCAATGACAAATCTTGGTCATTAAACTGTAACTCAGAAAGTTACACATTTTATCACAACAACGTTCAAACTCCAGTACCAGGTCCAGTTTCCTCCAGAATAGGAGTGTATCTGGACCACAGAGCAGGTATTCTGTGTTTCTACAGCGTCTCTGAAACCATGATTCTCCTCCACAGAGTCCAGACCAGATTCACTGAGCCTCTTCATGCTGGGATTAGACTTTATTTCTCATGGTTACTTCCTGTTGGATCCTCTGCTGAGTTCATTAATCTGAAATAATCAGCAATATTCTGAAGTTCAGTCAGTTAATATGTGTATTTTAGTTCAGTTGTTTTAGTCTCCATCATTGCTGCTTAGAGTTTATTGTTGTAATTTCTTCACTGCTCAGACAACAGCTGTCTTATTGCAGCCATTTTGTCATGTTGTTTGTTTTGTTTATGTTGGAGTTTGTTTCCTGTTTCTATTCACTATCATTGCTCAAGATGAATTTAGTTCACCTGAACTAATATTATTTAGACCAAACATTGTTTAAATCCATGTACAGATGAACTGATGGGAAATGTTATTATCATCATAAATCAGGATTTCAGTAATTTTATTGGACAAAGATCTGATTCTGATTCAAACTGTGTGAATAAAGTAATTAAGTAACTCAAATTTTAACTTTGTATGTTTTCATTTTTTGGAGTCTAAGTGTTGTAACCAAAACAAAGATAATTGAGTCTATATGTTATAAAAATGTCATGAAAAACCTCTCCGTGCTTCAACATTGCAGCTCCAGAGGGTTTATAAAGGTCACCTTTGTGCTTCAGCTCAGGTTGTTTACAGAGTAAACCTGAACCATTTCTGGGAGTGGGAAGGACACTAACAGCTGATTAACATACCAGGTTTCAATCACTATTCACACGCTTTGGTTTTTTTGTTTTTCAGCCAATATGTTGCAAGTTTGAAGTAAACACAGGGTTCATAAACATTACCAAAGGTATAACACAAAGATACTTCCAAGATGACAACATCCACCATAAAGATACTTGTGGAAAGAAAACAACGGCAGGACTTATACAACCAGAGGTATTCACGTCTGCAGGAATGATTTTCTATTGACTGGGGTGAGTTGCAGAACTTTTATTGTTTTTAAAACACTATTAAAATACACAGAAAGTCACTGGCAGGCAGATCTAAGTGAGGCTCATCTGGGGCTGCAGCTGCTGCTGTGATAATTGTGACGGTGATGAAGCATTAAGCAGCGCTGCACCCCACACTGCCTAACTGCATCTAGAAGATGTAACACTTAAAACAATTATTGACATTATTTTATTTTTGAATTAGATCTATTTTTATATTTATAACATAAATATACATGCTCTATTTACTATAACATGTGTAATAAATGTAGCATGTTATAGAGTAATGTTTTCTCCCTCCTCCACAGGATCACAGTGTTGGTTAAAATGAACATTAATCACCATGATAAGGAAATATTTGCTTTGTGACAAACACAGATTTAATGTTTAATAGGTATTGAAAATGTAAGAAGCCATTTAAATCTGCAGACTGACTGTTAAATGAAGATTTGTGGGAAGGTGAGTAAAATAAGTGAATCAGTGGATTCAGACTGAAATCAGCTACTAATAATTATGAACAGATGAATTCTGCTTGTTAGAACAATGGAGTTTGGACTAAGAATGACATCTGAGTTAACTATTGTATTAAAGTGTGAGCAAAATATGTCAACAACAACAAGAAAGAGTTGATACGTTTAGAAGATCAGCTCTCTGCTGATCCCACTTCCTCTAGATCAAATTCACCAAACTGTTTAAATCAATTATTATGATTATAACTAAAGTGATTCCTAAGTTGTCAAATCAAACACATTAGATGGGATAAGTTGTGGTTAATGACTTGTGATTTTCCATTAAAGTATTTTGAAGAGAATATAAACTGTTTGGTGTCAGGTCACCTGATCTGACCTGATTTGATGATCATGAGAATAATATGTAAAAAAGTGTTGATTATGTTTCATCATGTGACAGAGAAAACAATGAGCCAGAAAATAGAAAAGGGAAATAGTCTGTGAGGTTTTTGGGAAGCAAGGACATTTAAAGTTCTAGTTTATTTGTATTTCAGCTACAAGGCAGAAATGCTCTGCATCATAAAAACATCAACAGTAACCAATTTAGAAAATAACCAAACATTAAATTCCATCAATACACCTAGTATGAATCAAAGGCAGCTCTAAACAGGTGGGTTGATTTAAAGGAACCCAGTGTTGCAACTGGTTTGTAATTTGCAGTTTTGTGGTGCAGAAGCTTCTCCATGTTTGGTTCTGGTTCTGGGGATGCAGAACAAACTGGAACTTAGCAGATTATCAATAATATCATGATTTAAAACCAACTCAACCCAACATGTCTGACAGCAGAAAACAGAGATGAGTTGAATTGTCAGAAGGAGTTTATGTCACGTGATCCACGAGTCACAGCTTTGAATCCTGTGATTCAGATGAACAGGGACATCTAGTGTCCACCTGTGGGTACTGCAGAGGAAAATTTAATACTTTTCACATCAAACCCTGTGGAGTTAGCATCCGCCACTGGCCAAGATCGAAGTATGAAGTGGCGTGTAAATTGGAGCAACACACCCAGTTTGAACTTCTGTCCAGGGGAGAACTGACCGTCTGGTTTACAGACTCATTTACTGTCCATATCTGGTGACCCCAGGCTGTCAAAATTTAACAAAAAGACAAAAACTATATTACATATAATTTTTATCGGCCGCAATACACCATTTAGACCAGGGGTGTCAAAGTCAAATGGACGGAGGGCCAAATTAAAAATTTAGCTACAAGCCGAGGGCCGGACTGATCGAATGTTCATTGAGACTTTTTTAAATGACGCATTTGGTCTAGTAAATTTACTGCGGACCAGGGGGGGGTGCGCGCGTTGTGAGGATCGAACGGGGGGGGGGTGTGCGCGCGTTGTGAGGATCGAACGGGGGGGGGGGGGGGGTGCGCGCGTTGTGAGGATCGAACGGGGGGTGCCGGCTTGCTGCGGGCCGGTTCTAATAATAAATCAAGATCATCCCAGGGGCCGTAGAAAATCTTCTCGCGGGCCGGATGTGGCCCGCGGGCCTTGACTCTGACATATGTGATTTAGACCAACTACGACACTACGACAACAAAAACTAAAAAGCGTACATGCCCATGCAGAAAAATATGTCAAGCTAACTGATATGTTTACCATACAAACGTTAACGACTTCTTTTACTTTTATTTATTCATTCAAATAAATGTTGGTTTTATTTGACTGGATTCTGTGCTTTAACCTGAAGCTTTAACTTGAAGAAATAATTAACAATTTCTCATGACTCTCAGAATAAAATCTTGGCCATCTTCATGAATCTAAACTTCAAATGTCCTCAGTTTCCTTTACTTTATGATATGATTTTAATTTTCTTTCAGTAACATCCTAAATGTTGCTTTGGCCTCTTGAAATATATTTAAAGTAATTTCTGTCCTTCTCAAAACAGAGTATACATAGATTTTTTTTTACAGTAGTAATGAACAAAATATCCAGTTCAATTAGCTGTTAATCCGATCAGACTTTAAGTTGATAAAACTCCTGAATCTGTGTTTATCAGTCCAGAATCACATTTCATGGACGTCTTCAGATACGATCAGATCTCATCTTAGCTTCAAGCTGTATCATGTTTGGCTCAAGTTTCAGAGATCTCTACATGTTCACTGTGAGTTTATGAGTTTCTCATCTTTGTTTGGCGACATCCATCCAGAATTTGATCATCACATTGATGTGGATACAGTGGATACAGATCTTATTGCTCCTCCTAGACAAACCGGACCAGACAAAAGCAGACGTTGGTTATCTTTAGGAGAACGGCCTGGAAAACCAGTCACACTGCATGGAGCCCTCTGTGTTTGCCAGCAGCTGAGCCTGATGGTATCCTGTGACCTTGTACTGATTTCCCTAATGCTGTTTTAGTTAACGACTCGCTGCCTCTCCCTCACATGGAAGACTGTATTGACAGTGTTGGTTCAGCTGCATTTATCATCATCAGGCCAATTCAGAGCCCCAGCATGGAGCAGACAGACTGAGGCAGGCACAGATCTTCAGGGCAGATTGTCGGAGACCTCTCTTTTTATGCTGACAGCCAGTCATCAACACATGACTAACGAATCCTTGCCTTAACCTTGAGTGTTGGGTTCCTCAGGCCTCAGCTTTTGGCAGAGTCTCAATTTTGATTCACAGTCATTGATGGAAATTCTTGAAGTGATTTCCTCATACTTGAAGCAGCCCTCTGTTTTCCTGCAGCACCTGGATCCTCTTCACCTTGTTTCAAGGTCTCTTTGTGCATCCAGTTGTAAGCGAGTTGACTGATAGGAAGGAAACCCCAAAGTTCCTCTTCTCTGCAGTCAACTTTCTGAGCTCCTCCTGACTCCCATAGCCTCGTTGATCACAGCCCTGCAAAAGGAAATCATAAGTAGGCTGCAACTTTGATTAGCTGTAATTAACTTGCTTTAGATGAAGTTCTCTGCTCTGCTTGGGGGAGTCTTGTCCTGAGATTGCTTAAAGGTCACTCTCCCATCTCAGTTCCTTCTTTGGACCAACCATCTGCTTTCTGATCAGCACTCTCCTTTCCTTGGTTCCTCCTTTGTCTGGGTTTGTACATATCATGCTCAGGTCGGTCACCCTTGTTCTTTCAGTTCATCTATTTCCTGACATTTCCTTTACCATCTACTTGTGACACATCACACCTCTACAAGTTGCAACCTCCATGAAACTCTAATCAACTTTGACTGCAGTTGCATGCTATTTCTGATTGCAAATATTTTAAACATGATTGTTGCTCATTATAAATATATTGAACAGAATTAAACAGGGATCCCTGATCACTTTCTTCAGCATATTGTCATGGTTTGGACCAGTCTGTCCAGTGGAGACTAAAGTGGACACAGTGGTTGCACATCGTTTTCTCCCGTTACCACTTTGTGTAGCCCTGAAGTACCTTTTTGTGGACCAGTGAGTGTGAAGAGACTTTCAATGCAGCTAAATCTGTTGTCTGTGTTGCTGTAGTGCTGCTCCTGATGTCAGTCGGCCTTCCAGAGTGGATGTCTGTGATGAAGGTGCTGGTGCAGTGCTATTCCAAGATGGCAAGGATTTAGATTAAATATTAGCAGATGAACTATTCCACCCTTGAAAAAGAAACTCTCATACCTATCAAGTTTTGGATTTGAGAATTTGGGAAATGTCGCCGTCTGATGCTACTGTTATAAAAACAATAGTTTCTCAGAGACTTGACAGGTATGAACTCTTGTGATGCTCTTTGCCAGGGGTGCCCAAAGTTGGTCCTTGAGGGCCAGCATCCTGCATGTTTTAATTCTCTCCCCGGTGGCACCAACAACCTCTTCAGCATGCTGGTGTTTTTGTTAGGCCTTCTAAAGAGCCATCATTTGATGCAGGTGCGTTAAACCAGGGAGAGAACTAAAACATGCAGGATGCCGGCCCTCCAGGACCGACTTTGAGCACCCCTGCTCTTTGCCTTGCAGCATTTTGAGGTGTATTTTGGCTCTGCATCAACTCCAGTGACTGTGCTTACTGACCACAACCCTATTGTCTTCTTGTCTCAGATGTGTAACCATAACCACAGGCTGATGCACGCTGATGACAAAAAGCACGACTGCAGGTGAGCACACATTTTTTATTTAGCAGACATGTGCTATTATTGGCTAAATCTTTTATTTGTAAGTCTAAAATCTTTAAATTATAACCTTATTTTTATGTCTCTGAATGAAATCAGTGTATCAGCAGCAGCCTGAATTCCCAAAACAACGACAAAGCTAAAAAAGTTCAACCTCCAATTTGTGTTTAACGTGGTACAGTCAAACCATTGTCTGCTTTCAGTTTCAACCATCTGTAACTCTACACCGAAACTTGGCAAAACAAGCAGGCTTAGACACGCCAGGACAATGGCCTCAAACCTTTTCCTGCATAACTCCTCCTACGTTGGATCCTGTAAACACATCTCTGTTCCCTCCTCATCAGATCTAGAGGTTTATTGCTGAGTGTAACACCTGCAAAGCCTCATTCGCTGCAGAAACAAATGGTGTGTAGATCAGAGCTCAGAGCTGTTGCTGCTCTGCAGAAGATAAACAAACACAGTCATCGTCACTGAGAGCTGAAATGGCAGGGAGTGATCAACCAGACCAAGATAAGTTGTTTTGTTTCATCTGTTCCAATCTACTGAAGGATCCGGTGACTATTCCCTGTGGACACAGCTACTGCACCAACTGTATTAAAGACCACTGGGATGGAGAAGATCAGAGTGGAACTCACACCTGCCCCGAGTGCAGAGATATGTTTGGACAGAGACCTGGGTTGAGGAAAAACACCATGATAGAAGAGTTGATTACATATCTGAAGAAGATGGGAGCTGCTCCAGCTGACCACTGTTATGCTGGACCTGAAGATGTGTCCTGCGATGTCTGCACCAGAAGGAAGATAAAAGCTGTCAAGTCCTGTTTAACCTGTTTAGCTTCTTATTGTGAGGAACATCTCCAACCTCACCATGATGCTCCACCATTAAAAAAGCACAAGCTGGTGAATCCCTCCAAGAATCTGCAGGAGAGCAAATGCTCTCGTCATGATAGGGTGTTGGAAATTTTCTGTCGTCCTGATCAGAAGTGTATCTGTTATCTCTGCACTATGGATGAACATAAAAACCATGAAACAGTCCCAGCTGCAGCAGAAAGAGCTGAGAAGCAGAAGAAGCTCCAGGAGAGTCGACAACAAATCCATCAGAGAATCCAGGACCAAGAGAAAGATGTGAAGCTGCTTCAACAGGAGGTGGAGGCCATCAATGTCTCTGCTGATAAAGCAGTGGAGGACAGTGAGAAGATCTTCACTGAGCTGATCCGTCTCCTCCAGGAAAGAAGCTCTGATGTGAAGCAGCAGATCAGATCCCAGCAGGAAACTGAAGTGAGTCGAGTCAAAGATGTTCAGGAGAAGCTGGAGCAGGAGATCACTGAGCTGAAGAGGAAAGACGCTGAGCTGGAGCAGCTCTCACACACAGAGGATCACAACCAGTTTCTCCTCAACTACCCCTCACTGCCAGCACTCAGTGAGTCTAAAGGCTCATCCAGCATCAAGATCCGTCCTCTGAGACACTTTGAGGACGTGACAGCAGCTGTGTCAGAGCTTAGAGACAAACTACAGGATGTTCTGAAAGAAACATGGACAAACATCGAACAGGCAATTAGTGAAGTTGATGTTCTACTGTCAGAACCAGAACCAAAGACCAGAGACGGATTCTTAAAATATTCACAGGAAATCACTCTGGATCCAAACACAGCTCACAAGAAGCTGTTACTATCTGAGGGAAACAGAAAAGTAACATCAACTGACCAACAGCAGTCTTATCCTGATCACCCAGACAGATTCAGTGTTTATAATCAGGTCCTGAGCAGAGAGAGTCTGACTGAACGTTGTTACTGGGAGGTGGCGATGAGAGGAGGAGCTGGAGTTGGAGTAGCAGTTTCATACCAGAACATAAACAAGGCAGAACCGTTTGGATTCAATGACAAATCTTGGTCATTAAATTGTACCACAGACGGTTACACATTTCATCACAACAGAGTTAAAACTGCAGTATCAGGTCCAGTTTCCTCCAGAGTGGGAGTGTATCTGGACCACAGAGCAGGTATTCTGTCTTTCTACAGCATCTTTGGTACCATGACTCTGATCCACAGAGTCCAGACCAGATTCTCTCAGCCTCTGTATGCTGGGATTCGGCCGCTCTTTAGTAAGGACTCTGTGGAGTTCATTAAACTGAAATAGTCAGCAGTGATCTGAGGTCCAGTTGGTTAAAATCTGTATTTTAGTTTCGGTTGTTTTAACCTCCATCTTTGCTGCTGAGAGATATTTGTTGTAATTTCTTCACTGCTCACAATCAGCTGTATTTATGAAACTACTTTATCATCTTGTTTGTTTTGTTGATGTTGGAGTTTGTGTGGGTGCTGCCCCTTCCTGTTTCTGTTCAGCCATAGAAACTATCACTGCTCAGGAGGATTTTTATTCACCCAATCTGATTTCCTTTAGATTTATTGCTTTGTCAGATCAAAAGTTGTTGTTTGTTCAGATAAATGTACAGATGAGAAGATCAGATTATAAATCTATATAAATTAATAAAGTCGTCATGTGATTCAGTCGTATTTGTTCTTAGACAATGATCTTATATTGTAGTTTTGTTTCTTTCTATTTTATTATCATATCCCAGTACTAGAAGTTATTTTAATGAAACATTTCCTCATATCAGAGTTTAACACAGAAACAATTGTAGCTGCTTTAGGTTTGTTTTTTATTTCCTGAACTTCCTGCAGTCCTAGAAAGACAAAACAAACACTGAGAGACTTTTTTTTAAAACTTTTTTTAGATTTTTAATTGGCATTATGTTAAACCAACTGAAATGTTGAGTTTACTCAACTGAATTTATATGTATTTACTGAAACGATTATGTTGAAAGTAAACCTGTAATACTCTTGATTTATTTAACTAGGATTAGTAGAAATAAGTTGGTTAAGTAAATTAAATTTAGAGTCTAAATGTGGAATTAAAACATCCCAATAAGTAACATTCCTCTCAGGTTTAGGATTTATAAATAAGGGAAGTTATTTTTTAAATCTGTTCCAGAAGAAACTTTTTAAAGTCTGATAAGTTTTTCTCTGTTGACACTGAAACCCTGTTTACTTTTCCATGCATGTAATTCCTATAAATTAAAACACAAAAGGAAATTTAAGCAAAAAAAGAGAAATGTTTTTACATATTTACTGACCTTGTCTATATGATATAATCTATTTGAGTGTAATTACAGACAGAATTACTGCTAAACGCAAATATAATAGCACATCTTGCAAGTCAATGCTCTGCTCTCCTATGCATTGCTACTGCAGCCCCAATAACTTAATTGCATCATTAGTTTTGTAAATTGTATCTGAATATTTGATTTATTTCTACCCAAAGATTAAATGCTTTGAATTATGTTTGTGTTTGTATTAAATATGTTTTTTTAGGGAATTTTATGTCAAATGTTTCTGTTCTTCATGTCACATCAGGTGATTTGAGTAAAACCATTTGAATTATTTTGGCCAGCGCTCAGCGTGCCCTGAGGAGATGAAATATGAGGAAAGGTAAAGTAGGTCAGTCTGCTTGCTGCAAAAACAAACAGTACGAATTTATAAACATACCTGAAGACAGACTGAAGACGATTCAAGTGTTATTGCAGCTGGTGAGGTTTACTCTCACATTTATAATGTTACTAAACTTTTATGTTTTTAAGACACAAAGAAAACTAAAAGTTTTCCATAATCAACGCTTCCAGAAACATAAATAAGACTTTTCCACCTTGCATGAGTCAGTTGTTTGTTCTGAGTGAAGTGAAAGTATTTGCAGATCAGCAAGTTATTTTTTACCTGTCAAAGTGCCAACAGGTTGGACCGGATTGACTTCCTGTTTAAACCTGCAGGAGAGAGAGAGAGAGAGAGAGAGAGAGAGAGAGAGAGACAAAAAGGGTTTTGTTGTTATTTCTAGATATTATTACTGACAAACGTATTAAACTTTGTATTTGTGTCAGTGTTTCCTGAGAGTTTATGAACAAAATATTCAGTCGTTCAACTGAATATTTGAACAATTTCAATAATTGAAGACAGAAACAACAAAATTTTCTGGGACAAAGTTTACAGTATAACCAGTCAAAGCTGTAAACCAGAGTCTAGTCCCATCCATCCATTCATCCATCCATCCATCCATTCATCCATCCATCCATCATCCATCCATCCATCCATCCATCATCCATCCATCATCCATCCATCCATCATCCATCCATCCATCCATCCATCCATCCATCCATCCATCCATCATCCATCCATCCATCCATCCATCCATCCATCCATCCAACCATCCATCCATCCATCCATCCATCCATCCATCCATCCATCCATCCATCCATCATCCATCCATCCATCCATCCATCCATCCATCATCCATCTATCCATTATCCATCCATCCATCCATCCATCCATCCATCCATCCATCCATCATCCATCCATCCATCATATGTATCTATAGATTCATATATATATACACATACATCTATATAGGAGAGTAGAGCCGCTGCTCCTTCACATCGAGAGGGGCCAATTGAGGAGCATCTGGTCAGGTGCCTCCCTGGTGAGGAGTTCATGTCCCACCGGGAGGAGGCCCCGGGGAAGACCCAGGACACGCTTGAGGGACGATGGGATTCCTGCAGGAGCTGGAAGAAGTGGCTGGGGAGAGGGATATATATATATGTTTATATATATATATGTTTATATATATTTATATATATGTATATATATGCATATATATGCATATATATACATATATATATATGTATATGTATACATATGTATATGTGTATATATATATATATATATATATATATATATATATACATATTTATATATATATATATATATATATATATATAGATATTTATATGTATATATATAAATATATACACATATATATATATATATATATATATATATATATATATATATATATATATATATACATATATATAGATATACATATATATCTATATATATATATACTAATATTGGTATATTAATATTATTATTTATCATTGTTATAAACAAGTTAAAATTTTCTTCCTTTGCCAATTCATTATCAAATTTGCACAAAATCTTTTTGGACTGATGGAGGAAGCCTGAGAAAGTTCCTGAAACAAACAAAGGAGATGATTGTTGATTTCAGGAGGAACAGGATTAGATCAAAGTTTGTTTCCATCATGGGAGTAAAAGTGAAGGTGGTTGAGGAATATAAACACCTCAATGTTCATCTGGACCACAGACTGGACTGGAGACGCAACAGGGAAGCGTCTATGAGAAGGAACAGAGCAGACTGGAGTCCTGGAGGAAGCTAAGGTCCTTCAAGATGCTGCAGACCTTCTATAATCTGTTGTTGAGAGCGCCATCTGGTGGGGCAGCAGCATCAGCACCAGGGACCTAAAAATGCTCAACAGCCTGGTAAAGAAGATTGGTTCTGTTCTGGTTCTGTTCTGGGAAACCTCTGGAGATGGTCATGCAGAGAAGGATTCTTCATAGGATCAAGAAAATTAGGGACAATCTTGATCATCCTCTTCATCCGATTGTCTTGGATTGTCTTGTTCTCAATGGCTCTTTGAAGAATCCTGATGAACATTCAATTTTCTTTGGGATCAATAAAATAATTTTAAACTGAATCAGGAAATTTAATGACAACTGGTGAATACCTTCCCCCAGTTGTCATTAAATTTAAAGCAAAGCATCCAATTCTTGGCATGGTACTGCCAACACATAAGTCAATCCACAGACAGAAATTAGAAAAAAATATAAGAATGAAAAATCACTAATCCAAAAAATAACCAGCAGCAGGCAAAATAAGCACAACATTAACAATAATATCTCCCACTTAGATATATTCTTACATATATTTTCACAAATAGATATATAGTTTTGGTTATTAAACAGATTTTCTCTCTCTTTTAAAATAATCTCCACAGACTCAGAAACGGTTTCTGCCTTGATTTCAGCGACATCTTCTGATGATTCTGCTCTCCCTCTGCTTTGGAGAGGGAGAGCAGGGTAAGACGTTACACTTGCTGTTTTCTTCTCATAAATGTAAACAAATCCCGTTTCAGAAATTACTTTCTTGCAGTCGCCACCTGGAGTTATAACAAGGTCATCATCAGCCATGAATATCTGTTGTCCCCGGATCAGGAAGGTGTAGAAGTGTGTCAGCTTCGAATTACTGCAGATGATGGAAGAAAGATGGTATGTCTGATTTCCACCTTTTCCGGGGACGTCAAGCGTTGCACTTGGAGCCAGTATTGGATTCCAAGCCCTGGCCGACAGTTGCCGGAACAGGACAATCGCTTCATTATTGCCTAGAAAGTTTTTTCTGTTGAATACCCTTTTGCAAACTGAACAGCGAGTTTCCCCACAAAAATCCAACCAACAGTTAAACAGAGAAGTGAAGCTCTCTGCACGTAGTGAAGGCAGAGCAACGAGGGGGCTGCTCTTCAAGAGTCCAATAAGATCTCTCTTACACTTCATGCAGGTCTTTTCTCCTGTCATTAGCATTTTCATGTTTCTATCACTTGAATTTAGCCAGGTTAAAATAACTTCCAATAAGTACGAAATGTGATAGTCTTTACCCAAGTCAGACCACAGTTCATTTTCTCTCAGTTCCATCTGAACTCGGGCCATTTCCAGTGGGGTAAAATATTTTCCTGGATTGTGAACGGCTGTAGAGATGAGACTGGCACATAATGGTGTGGCTGATGATGCCTCAGAAAACTTCTTTGGATTTTGAAAAATGCACTTTCTGGTAAAATTCAAATTCAATATACCTTGAAAACTGGCGTTAATCCAACCATTTTTGCAAGGGTTGGAAAACTTACAAATATTGTCAATGTTGCCTTCTTTGTTTTTGCTGACTTGGTTATTTAAAACATCTGTTTCTGAGAGAAGCTGCTCATCTGCTAAGCAAACATCCCCGGCCGGGGAAGTTGGTTCTATTGAGTGATTGGTGAAATCGTTTCCTACATCAGCTTTCTCTTCATTGGTGCTGTCTTCAATTTTCTTGTTCTTCAAAGCAAGACAGTTTTCAGACTCAACTGTCTCAGTTTCAATGGAAACATCTGCAGCCGCAGAAGTTTGATCCTTGGGAAGATTAAAAAAATCATTTCCTGCTACAGTTGTCTGAAGGGCACTCTCATCATTGGTACTTTCTTCAAATGATGTCTTCATCAAAACAGAAGAAGAGCTTTCCGACTCAACTGTCTCTGTATCAAAGCAATCCTCCCCAGCCGGGGAGGTTTGCTTCTCTGTTGGACAAGAGTTGATGACAGATGCATCACATCCAGATAAAGTGCCCTCATCCTGAGAGCAACTTTTCTCTACCTCCCCAGCCGGGGAGGTTTGCTTCTCTGTTGGACAAGGAAGGAAGACAGATGCATCACATCCAGATAAAGTGCCCTCATCCTGAGAGCTACTTTTCTCTACCTCACCAGCCGGGGAGGTTTGCTTCTCTGTTGGAGAAGGAAGGAAGAGAAATGCATCAAAATCATCGTATTCAGGAAAAGTGCTTCCGTCTTGAGTGCTACTTTTCTCTACCTCCCCAGCCGGGGAGGTTTGCTTCTCAGTTGGAGAAGGATTGTAGAGAAATGCATCAAAATCATCGTATACAGGAAAAGTGCTTCCGTCTTGAGTGGTACTTTTCTCTACCTCCCCAGCCGGGGAGGTTTGCTTCTCAGTTGGAGAAGGATTGTAGAGAAATGCATCAAAATCATCGTATTCAGGAAAAGTGCTTCCGTCTTGAGTGCTACTTTTCTCTACCTCCCCAGCCGGGGAGGTTTGCTTCTGAGTTGGAGAAGGATTGTAGAGAAATCCATCAAAATCATCGTATTCAGGAAAAGTGCTTCCGTCTTGAGTGCTACTTTTCTCTACCTCCCCAGCCGGGGAGGTTTGCTTCTGAGTTGGAGAAGGATTGTAGAGAAATCCATCAAAATCATCGTATTCAGGAAAAGTGCTCTCATCTTGAGCACTACTTTGTTCTAAACTGCTTCCAGGAACTAGTTGGTCAAACACTCTCTTCATACTGGTAGTTACTAAATATCCAAGGCCAAAACCGAGGGGAAAACACACGTTGACCAAAATCTCTGCCATCCTGAAAATCCTTGCGAGAAACAATGTTGAGGTTCGAAGAGCTGCTTGGATCTGAACTGAGGTCTTGGAACACAAGCATTCATAACCTCAGATGTTCTTTGATCTAGAACCGCATGTCATAGATGAGGTCATAACTACAATGAGGTCACTGGGGGAATGTCTTGTTTCTTCTTGTTGCTATGGAAACGGTCAGATCATTTCTGCTTGAGCCAAACTATTGCCCCTCTGCAACGGCGTCACTTAATGGTTCGAGGAGCCATGATGAGAAGTGAGGGACGGGAGTATTGAACTGAGCAACTGAAGTTGTTTTACAAAGTTGTTAGGAGTCAGCGTGTTTTTTTAATTTAAAATAAATGTATTAATAAACTTTCATTGATAATCAGTACTGCAAGCTTCTCATCTGGCCTCTCTCTCTCTCTGCATATATATATATATATATATATATATATATATATATATATATATATATATATATATATATATATATATATATATATATGGTTTATTATTGTCATATATAGTCTTACAGTTCGATCTCCTCCCTGTTCATTGAGTCTTCATTCCAATAAATGAGCCCCTCAACTGTGAAATCACCCATAAAGTAAATTTCCAGGCCTTATCTGTGAATTCACTGCTGTGTGAGAAGCAGTGGGCCGAGAACACAACCTTTAGGTTTCCCAGTTATCCGTATTGGGCTGACTTTGGTCTCTCAATCTAGAAATTTAAAATTCAGATTAAAGTTTTCTGTTATTTCTTTATAATAGCTGTTGAAAAATGTTAATGTTAAACATTGAGCATGACAATCTTTTTAAATGTCCCTTTTCACAATACACACATTGAGTGCAGTCTTATTGTGATAACAAAAAAGTTGCAATATATTTTTTCCCAGCCCTACTCAAAAGAAATCTGGTTAGAAAAGTTAAAGTTCGCAGAAGTACTTTAAAATCTGTATATATATTCACCCAGCACGTGGCAATACTAAATTTAGATGTTTAGCTTAAACTGGATTTAGTTTATTTTTCGCTTTTTTGGCCTAAAATATATTGTGGAAAGATTGAGGTGGCAATTATAATTATTAATAAGTTAAATATTTAATCAAGAAAACTTTTGGGAAAAAAGAAGCCATTATTTTAGGAATATACGTGAACGTTGACGATCCCATTGCGACCCGTGTGCGCAGAAGACGAACGTTAATGACGTCACAGGGGGGCACTGTTTACGGAAGTAATAATGGATGCCGCCACGTATGGATCGATCTTAAAGTTGTTGAGCAACGATAGCCGACAGTATCGTCTCAGAAATCACAAGACGAAGGAAGCTAACAAAAAGAAAGCTAAGCGAATAGAAATTGCGTTTTGTGGAGCATTGACTGCAACTTCAGTAGAGAAGTCAGTTTTAATGTGTAATTGGAACCAAGACAGTGTCTTCTTTCATTATTTCTTTATTTACAGCTATAAATATACATCTAATCTTGGACAGAGCAACCCTGATTTTCATCATGCAGACACAGTTTAGTTTTCTTTCTATATATATATATATATATATATATATATATATATATAAATAAATAAATATATATATATATATATATATATATATATATATATATATATATATATATATATATATATATATATATATATATATATATATATATATATATAATTAAGCTCTACTTTTACTTATTAAATAAACTCATTAGACAAGGAATTACATCTTTTCCAGTGTAGGTCAGAAGCAATGGATCATCGAGATCATAACACAGTGACACCTAGTGGTGAATTTTATAACGTTTCTTTTCCATTTAATCCTTAGCTGATTGTGATGGATATTTTAGAGGAATTCCAAGGCGTTCCTTGGCCAGCCAAGAGACATAGTCCCTCCAGAATTTCCTGGGTCTTCCCCGGGGCCTCCTCCCGGTGGGACGTGCCCAGAACACCACAGAAGGGAGGCGTCCAGGAGGCATCCTGACCAGATGCTCCTCAACTGGCCCCTCTCGACGTGAAGGAGCAGCGGCTCTACTCTGAGTCCCTCCCGGATGACTGAGCTTCTCTCTCTAAGGGAGAGCCCAGCCACCCTACGGAGGAACCCATTTCGGCCGCTTGTATCCGCGATCTCGTTCTTTTGGTCACGACCCAAAGCTCATGACCATAGATGAGGGTGGGAACGTAGATCGACCGGTAAATCGAGAGCTTCGCTTTGTGACTCAGCTCTCTCTTCACCACGACGGACCGGTACAGCGCCCGCTTGATGGCAGACGCTGCACCAATCCACCTGTTGATCTCCCGCTCCCTTCTTCCCCCATTCGTGAACAAGATCCCGAGATACTTGAACTCCTCCACTTGGGGCAGGACACCCCCCCTGACCCGGAGAAGGCACTCTACCCTTTTCCGACTCAAGACCAAGGCCTCGGATTTGGAGGCACTGATTGCCATCCCAGCCGCTTCGCTCGGCTCCGAACCGCTCCAGCGAGAGCTGCAAATCACGTCCCGATGAAGCCAAAAGGACCACATATTCCGCAAAAAGCAGAGATGCAATCCTAAGGCCACCAAAATGGATCCCTCAACACCCTGGCTGCGCCTAGAAGTTCTGCAAAAAGATTTATATATATATATATATATATATATATATATATATATATATATATATATATATATATATATATATATATATATATGAATAGATAGATAGATAGATAGATAGATAGATAGATAGATAGATAGATAGATAGATAGATAGATAGATAGATAGATAGATAGATAGATAGATAGATAGATAGATAGATAGACAGAAATATATATATATATATATATATATATATATATATATATATATATATATATATATATATTTATAGATATATGTATATGTGGTGCACCTAAAAATCCCACCACAATCTTTAGTTTTTTTTTAAATAAATTTTTAAATAAGTTTCAGATAGAATTTATTCTATGTTCTAAAAGAAATGTAACAAATTGCATTTTTGTTTACAGTTTTAATGCTTTCCTGGGGTGGGGACTGGAGTGGTAGCGGTGAAGCGGAACCTTCGTTTGGGGGCGGGGCGTTGCTTCCAGGTTGGTTTTGGGATGGACTTCCGCTCTGCCCCAAAAGTAATCTGGAAGCTAAAGACAGCGCTATACTTCACTGCTGACTCCTCTGTTTTTCCCTCTAGGTCAGTATATAGTGAAGAAAGCCTACCGGGACGACTTTGTGGGATGTTTGTGTGTTGCCTGACGTGATGTGTCTCTGATCCGTGGTTTCTGTGTACTGTTGTGTTGGTGTTTTTGGGCGAGGGTGGTGTTGCTGTTGTGCCCTCTCGCTCTGGGGACCGTTATGTTTTGGCTTCTTCATTTGGGACCGTTGAAATATAACGTCTTTTTTTTTTTAGGACCGTTATATTTTAACGTCTCTATATTTTAGAAGTTTGATTTAGTTAAAAAAAAAAAAAGGAATATAGTAGAATTACTCTCCGGTTTTGCGGCGGTTGATTCCTTCTCTTTGATGTATATGCCTCGTTTCTCGTCGACATTCAGGTTGATTTTTTTTTTGCATTTCATGAAGCTGGACCAGTTGTAATGTGGAGTGATTTGCTTTTGTATAATATAAAGGTTTTGTGTGTTCACAAATAAAATAGAAAAAGCAATCTGGAAGCTAAAGACAGCGCTACGCTTCACTGCTGACTCCTCTCGGTTTTTCCCTCTAGATTGCATCAATACTATTACAGTAGTTCTGATACTCAGGACCTGTAATATATATATATAGATATGGATATATAGATATACTAATATTGGTATATTAATAATATTATTATTTATCATTGTTATAAACAAGTTAAAATTTTCTTCCTTTCCCAATTCATTATCAAATTTGCACAAAATCTTTTGGACTGATGGAGGAAGCCTGAGAAAGTTCCTGAAACAAACAAAGGAGATGATTGTTGATTTCAGTAGGAACAGGATTAGATCAAAGCCTGTTTCCATCATGGGAGTAGAAGTGAAGGTGGTTGAGGAATATAACCACCTCAATGTTCATCTGGACCACAGACTGGACTGGAGACGCAACAGGGAAGCGTCTATGAGAAGGAACAGAGCAGACTGGAGTCCTGGAGGAAGCTAAGGTCCTTCAAGATGCTGCAGACCTTCTATAATCAGACTGAACAGCGAGTTTCCCCACAAAAATTCAACCAACAGTTAAACAGAGAAGTGAAGCTCTTTGCACGTAGTGAAGGCAGAGCAACGAGGGGGCTGCTCTTCAAGAGTCCAATAAGATCTCTCTTAAACTTCATGCAGGTCTTTTCTCCTGTCATTAGCATTTCCATGTTTCTGTCACTTGAATTTAGCCAGGTTAAATAACTTCCAATAAGTACGAAATGTGATAGTCTTTACCCAAGTCAGACCACAGTTCATTTTCTCTCAGTTCCATCTGAACTCGGGCCATTTCCAGTGGGGTAAAATATTTTCCCGGATTGTGAACGGCTGTAGAGATGAGACTGGCACATAATGGTGTGGCTGATGATGCCTCTGAAAACTTCTTGGGATTTTGAAAAATGCACTTTCTGGTAAAATTCAAATTCAATATGCCTTGAAAACTGGCGTTAATCCAACCATTTTTGCAAAGGTTGGAAAACTTACAAATATTGTCAATGTTGCCTTCTTGGTTTTTGTTGACTTGGTTATTTAAAACATCTGTTTCTGAGAGAAGCTGCTCATCTACAAAGCAAACATCCCCGGCCGGGGAAGTTGGTTCTATTGAATGATTGGTGAAATCGTTTCCTACATCAGCTTTCTCTTCATTGGTGCTGTCTTCAATTTTCTTGTTCTTCAAAGCAAGACAGTTTTCAGACTCAACTGTCTCAGTTTCAACGCAAACTTCTGCAGCCGCAGAAGTTTGATCCTTGAGAAGATTAAAGAAATCATTTCCTGCTACAGTTGTCTGAAGGGCACTCTCATCATTGGTACTTTCTTCAAATGCCGTCTTCATCAAAACAGAAGTAGAGCTTTCCGACTCAACTGTCTCTGTATCAAAGCAATCCTCCCCAGCCGAGGAGGTTTGCTTCTCTGTTGGACAAGAGTTGAAGACAGATGCATCATATCCAGATAAAGTGCCCTCATCCTGAGAGCTACTTTTCTCTACCTCCCCAGCCGGGGAGGTTTGCTTCTGAGTTGGAGATGGAAGGAAGAGAAATGCATCAAAAGCATCGTATTGAGGAAAATTGCTTTTGTCTTGAGTGCTACTTTTCTCTACCTCCCCAGCCGGGGAGGTTTGCTTCTCAGTTGGAGAAGGATTGTAGAGAAATGCATCAAAAGCATCGTATTGAGGAAAAGTGCTCTCATCTTGAGCACTACGTTGTTCTAAACCGCTTCCAGGAAGTAGTTTGTTAAACACTCTCTTCATACTGGTGGTTACTAAATATCCAAGGCCAAAACCGAGGGGAAAACACACGTTGACCAAAATCTCTGCCATCCTGAAAATCCTTGCGAGAAACAATGTTGAGGTTCGAAGAGCTGCTTGGATATGAACTGAGGTCTTGGAACACAAGCATTCATAACCTCAGATGTTCTTTGATCTAGAACCGCATGTCATAGATGAGCGTATTCCTGGAGCACCAGCAGCTTCATGAGCCAAATCTCTGTCCAGTTTGTTTTCAAAGGTTTGATTTCATGTTTCAATCAGCTTATTTTATATCACTAAGAGCAACACTGTTGTAAATAAATTTAATATTTAATAATTGTCTGTTCAAAGATGATCAATAACTATAGATTATTAAAGGACATCGGGCTTTTAAATTCCAGATACAGAAATGTAAGACGAGAAGAAGATCATCTATTATCAATGACCAATATGTCAATTTACTAAATTCAGTTTTTAAACCAACTGCCCACTTGTTCATCGAGACAAATCATTTTTAATGTGTCCATCCATCCATCCATCCATCCATCCATCCATCCATCTTCTTCCGCTTATCCTGGTCGGGTTGCGGGGGTAGCAGCTTCAGGGACGTGCCCGGAACTCCTCACCAGTGAGGCGTCCAGGAGGCATCCTGACCAGATGCCCGAGCCACCTCCACTGGACCCTCTCGATATGAAGGAGCAGCGGCTCTACTCTGAGTCCCTCCCGGATGACTGAGCTTGACAGCAGCTGTGTCAGAGGTCAGAGACAAAACACAGGAAGTCGTGAGAGAAATACAGACAACAACTTGTATAAGAATCATTGAAGTTGATGATTTACTATCAAAATCAGAACCAAAGACCAGAGATGGATTCTGAAAACTTTCATAAATTATCACTCTGGATCAAAACACCTTAAACAGATTTCTAATTTTATCTGAGGAGAACAGAAAGGTAACATTTGTGAACCATAGACAGTCTTATTCTGATCATCCAGACAGATTTGATGGTTTTTGTTATCAGGTTCTGAGCAGAGAGAGACTGACTGGATGTTGTTACTGGGAGGTGGAGTGGAGAGGAGGAGGAGCTGTAGCCGTTTCATACCAGAACATCAGCAGAACAGAAAGATTTGGATCAAGTGACAAATCCTGGTCATTATATTATGACAGAAACATTTACACATTTTATCACAACGATATTAAAACTCCAGTAGCACGTCCAGTTTCCTCCAGACTAGGAGTGTATCTGGATCATATAGAAGGTATTCTGTGTTTCTACAGCGTCTCTAAAACTATGACTCTGATCCACAGAGTCCAGACCAGATTCACTGAGCCTCTACATGTTGGGATCAGACTTTACTTCTCATTTTCCTGTCCTGACGGATCCTCTGCTGAGTTCATCAACCCAGAATAATCAGCAGTGATTTGAGGCCCAGATTTTAGTTTCAGTTTCTGTTGTTTCCATTATTGTTCTGGAGAGATTATTGCTGTCATGTCTTCACTGTCCAGAGATCAGCTGTCTTTATGGAGCTACTTTATTATCTTGTTTGTTATTTAGTTGGAGTTTGTTTGGGTGCTGCCCCTTCCTGTTTCTGATCAGCAATGGAGGCAATCACTGCTCAGGAGGATTTTTATTCAACTAAACTAGTTACATTTATTGCTGTGTCAGACTAAACGTGACAAAGCAATAAATGTTGTAAACTGTGATTATCATCATTAATCATAAAATAAGGACATCAGTCATTTATTGGACGAAGATCAGATTCTGGATCAAACTGTCAATAGTCGTCTTGTGACTCAGATTGTAAAATCAATTTAATTTTAGACAAATATCTAAATATTGTTTGAATATAAAATGACTGTCTTATCTTGTATTTTGTTTGTGTTTTAACATTTCCAAGTTTAAGAAACTGCTGTGGTTTTCAGATGAGAATAAAGAGAGTAATCAGAGTTTTTGTTGCCTCAGGTTCAGATTTGTTTTCTCTCTGCAGACGGCAGGAGACCTGTGGTCCTAAAAAGACACAACAAACACTGACTTTCCTAGTTCTGTAATAAGTCTCTTCCTCTTTTATTTGGTAAGACAAGACTGATAAAAGTGTGGTGAAACTTGAAAGATTGGCCACCAGATGGCGCCAAATACGTCGGTATTTCTCTGCAGAAGAAAATGCTGAACGTCTGCAGTTAAAGATTTTCTTTTAGAAAAACAAAAAGATTAAAAATCCAAATAAAATTTAATCCATAATTATCAAAACCATGTAATGAACAAAGATTGACACAATACCTGGTTCACAATTTGATTTAAGACACAGGGATTTTTGAATCATAAACACATTTATTTATTTATTTATTTATTTATTTATTTATTTATTTATTTATTTTTTCACAAAAAATATATATTTTTTCCAATAATTTTCATTTCTAATGGCCACAATGAACCAACTGGTTAAATCAAGGCACCAAATATCCAAATACACAAGAGTTTAATTTAAAATCAATTATAAACTCTATTAAAAATGGCATCAATCAAGTTCAACAGCTTTCAACAAAAACACACTCCAGTCTGATTATTTTTATATTGATCTATTGTTAGAAGTAAAACATCATCTAAACTGGTTTCATCATGGATGTTAAATAAATGTGGTTTGACAATTAAACCTTCAGAAAATCCACATTTGAACTTTGATTGTATTGATTTAGAATTAGGACAATGTTTTGAGGTTCCAACGAGGTTACTCCAGAATAAATAAGATACAATATAAAATATAAATATTAAATATAAAGTGCAGGAATGACAGTAAAATAGAAGTTATTTAGCTATGTACATGAAGTGAGACCAGTTTTCAAGTGCAGTCCAGTTTTCAAGTGCAGTCGAGTTAAGAGTTTAGCAGTCTGATGGCAAGTGGGAAAAAGCTGTTCCAGAACCTGGTGGACCTGAAGCTGTTCCAGAACCTGGTGGACCTGAAGCTGTTCCAGAACCTGGTGGACCTGAAGCTGTTCCAGAACCTGGTGGACCTGAAGCTGTTCCAGAACCTGGTGGACCTGCACCGGATGCTGCGGAACCTCTTTCCAGAGGGCAGCAGGGAGAACAGTCTATGGTGGGGGTGTGAAGGGTCACTGACAATGTTTCGGCCTCGGGACACGCAGCATTGGAATGAAACGTCCTGAATGGAGGGAAGGGGAGCCCCGATGAGCCTCTCTGCTGTCCGCACCACTCTCCTCACGTTCTTCCAGTCGAAGGTGCTGCAGCCTCCACACCACACAGAGAGGCAGCTGCTCCACCTCCTCTCTGTAGTCCAGATCGTTGTCATCTCTGATGAGGCCCACCACCGTTGTGTCGTCCGCGAACTTCACGATGTGATTGGTGGCGAACCTGGGGGCGCAGTCATGCGTCATCAGAGTGAACAGCAGAGGGCTCAGGACGCAGCCCTGAGGGGAGCCTGTGCTGAGGGTGATGACATTGGAGGTGTGTTGTCCGATCCGGACTGACTGAGGTCTGTCGGTGAGGAAGTCTAGCAGCCAGTTTCGCAAGAGGGTGATGAAGCCCAGGTGTCCCAGTTTTCCTGCCAGATGTTGTGGGATGATTGTGTTGAACGCTGAGCTGAAGTCCAGGAACAACATCCGCACATGAGTGTTCTTCTCCTCCAGGTGAGCCAGGCTCAGGTGTAGGGCGGAGGAGACGGCGTCCTCAGTGGAGCGGTTTGGGCGGTAGGCAAACTGGAACGGGTCGAATGTGGAGGGGAGTCTGGAGACGATGTGTTCTTTTACCAGCCTTTCAAAGCACTTCATCATGATGGGAGTCAGTGCCACAGGCCGATAATCGTTGAAAGAGGTGACTTGAGGTTTCTTTGGCACCGGAGTGATGGAGGCATTCTGATGTCCTACATTCAACATCCCTCACATTAGAAGAAATCTAAAATATCTACATTTCTACCACTTATAAACTAGAATTAGTTGTTCAGAATCTGATACCTTTGTTGACAAATGCTGGATATTTGTATGTAAATCCTATAATAGAGCCTAAATGAAATACAAAAGGTTATGTTCATATTCATGAACCATATCTACATGATATAATCCCTCTGAGTACCAATTCAGGCAGAAATTAGATTTCACTGGGCAGAAAAGGGTAAACGAGACGAACCTTTGTTGTAACCTTGGTCATAAAACTGTTATTGATGTAAACATAATTAGTCTTCAAGAACTAAACGACAGAGAAATTCATTCAAAACCATTTGATGAGACATGAACCAGGCAGAAGGAGCTGCAGCAGTAACATGTTTTTATATGGTTGTTTTAGAGAAGAGCAATGGTCACATTGTTTTGGGTGCAGTCAGAGAAACTGGAGCTGTTTAACTCTTAATTTCTCACAATTGGACAACAATGTGTCAGTTGTTCTCATAACTGTTTTTATTGACTATTGATCTGTTTGAGTAATACCAGTTGATCAAGACTTTTCTAGCATTTTACACCAAAAACAATAATAAAAGAATGTGTAATTATTAACACGGATATTTCCGGTTTGTACTGGGAGTGGAAAACCTTTTTCAGGACGTCCCTAATATTCAGCGTATGTTAAAATGGACGGACTGCTCACTGTGATTCAAGATCAAGTTTTAATCTGTCCTCTTTCTGCTGACAGTTGTTGATGAGAAAGATGTCAAACTGCTGAATGTCTGAAGACCTCAGGATGAGCTGCATCTGTGGAGACCTGAACTCAGAAAGAAAGAACAAAACAAAACAACAAAAACAGCCAACACTGAACTTTCTTCACTGCCATCTGGTTTCAGTATTTGTTATTTCCACCTGCTGGAGTCAAACAAGATCCAGATGAATTATGACTTGGATGGAGACCAAAAACTACGGAGTGACAACAGGATCTTTCTGATGCATCTGTGAAATGTTTACACATTTTACTGTCATTTATTTAATGCTAAAGTTTAATTTTTATTATGGTATTTTTTTAGACTTTTTTAACATTATTTATATTTGTATGTTTATTTTACATTCAGAGGAGTTGAGGAAATTCAGTGGAGCCGACTATTAAAAAAAAAATCTATCTTTGTATTTAATATTAATGTGAGGAAAATATTTAGATATTCCACTAATCTGTTGAATTATTCTGTAACAGATTTATGAAGGTTCAAACATCAGTGTTACTGAAACACTGATGTTTGAAAATATTAGTGTTATTTTTAAAAAAATAATTATTTGTCAAAAATATTACTTTTTTTTTAAATAATCTGAAGAATGCTATTTAGAAACACCAGTTATTGTAAAAGTAACATGTTGCACATATATATATATATATATATATATATTTATTTATAAATATATAAATATATATATATATATATATATATATATATATATATATATATACTAGTCTTTTTGACATTAAATAATGTCAAAATTTTGGTGAATTGTTCTATTTATTTAACTCAACATTCAGATTTCAACGTCAAAATGGTGCTGGACTTCAGGAGATCCAAGTCTGCCCTGCTGCCAGTCACCATCGAGGGGGTCAAGGTGGAGGTGGTGAACACATACAAGTAACTGGAAGTACATCTGGACAATAAACTGGACTGGTCAGCCAGCACTGATGCACTCTACAACAAGGGGCAGAGCAGACTGTACTTCCTGAGGAGGTTGAGGTCCTTCAATGTCTGCAGCAAGCTCCTCTGGATGGTCTACCAGTCTGTTGTTGCCAGCGTCCTCTTCTATGCTGTGGCACTATTGTACAATGCTTCACTGAAGGGCAGGGGGACGTGGACTTCTCTGCATAGTCCATCGACACAGCAGACTTCACCTCCACACTCCTTATAGTGTCATACAGACTGATGGACTGACTGACTCTATGGGCTACATTATGAGTCAACATGCACTCCTCCATTCTGGCAACTGTCTTAAATTTAAATTTAGCACTTAGGATTTTAGTGTTTTTTAGTATTTTTAGCTCTTAGTAATGTTGATCCGGTACTTGTGTTAATTTAGTATTCTAGTGTTTTTGTAATATATTGTGTGAACTGTAGTGTACGTTGTGTGTAATGTCTTAAGCTGCTGGGACCTTGAATTTCCCCCAGGGCACGGGTGTCAAACTCCAGTCCTGGAGGGCCACTGCCTTGTAACTTCTAGATGTGCCTCTACTGCAACACACCTGAATAAAATAATGAGGTCATTAAGGCTTTGGAGAACTGCTCTACAAAAGGAGGAGGTAATTAAGCCGTTTCATTCCAGTGTTTTGTACCTGAGGCACATCTAAAACCTGCAGGACAGAGACTGGAGGACTGGAGTTTGACACCCCTGCCCTAGGGGATTAATAAAGTATTCATCATCATCATCATCATCAAAAAAATTTATTGATCCCAACCTAAATATTGTTGTAACTCATGACTACCTATAACTTTTACTTTTATATAACTCATATATGTGGCTTCATGTTTTGTTTTTCCTGACTGGCTGCTAATAACAGGACAAACAGGTTGGCTTTGACAAAATGGCCGCTCTGCTTCCTGCTCCATCTTAAATTTGAATTTAATCACATATTGACCTTTGCTTGAATAATACAAAATACAACAATGATTTAAAGGGTTTTTATTAACAAGAGTCAAAGTTTAACATCAGTTCACATTAAACATAAAAAACATTTATTGATGCTCTAAACAAAAACAAAGAATGAAACACACAAAAAATAATTTGTCTAATTTCTTTGGTTTAGTGGAGCATGTTTACTAGTAATGTGACATTTCAGTTTAATCACCAACTCACAGTTTGTTTCGAACCTCTATTCAATCTCATTATTATTTAAACTAATTCTTCATATTTTAAATAATATGAAGAAAGTGAAAATCTCCCTAAAAATCCCAATAATTGTCTTGACCAGCATCCACTGTCTTTGTCTTTATTATTTATTTGTTTATTATTTATTTGTTTATTATTTATTTGTTTGTCTCCCCAAATCATGACTTCACCAGAAATACACCAGATATTTAAATATCAGATATTTAACTCAAACATAACAAACAATCTCAACCTACTAACCTATCATAAAATGATCCATCAAGTTTATTTATATAGTTGGAATAAACTTCATCATCAAAGCATTTCAAGCTGCTTTTCCTCATAAAAACACAAAAGTACAAAAACAGTCAACAATGGAAACGTTACATTTTAACATTTAATCATTTTATTTGTAATGTTTCCAAAGCAGCTCTTAACAGAGATAAAGTGTTTCAGCTGTTTTATAGCTGCTCATCAAGACAGTTTATTTAGTTCATCTCAGGATTTAAAGACAGTTTTATTGTTTGCTGGTAAAACCTACAAACATAAACAATATTCAAATGTAAACATACTCAGTATATGACCTGCATTAATCTCTGAAAGTTTCTCCCTGAGTTGAGAATCTGCTAAAACTAGAGATGGAGTTTAGAGTTTATCCACAAACAGGTTTCTACATATTAATAAATCTAATAATTTTCTTCTGTGCATCTTTAATGTTGATCTGATGATCTGCAGGTTTGTGACTTTAATATATAAAAACTGTTGACTTGTTTTATCTTGTTTATCTGCAATCAGGTTGCAGCTCAGAAACTTCACTTGTTCCAAAATGTTACTTTAAAAATTGTCATAAATGCAGTAATAAGGTCAATAATTTGGTTGTGAGGTTCAATCCTTCTCATTGAAGAGTTAACAAGGAGCAGCTTTGATCATCTCTAAACTTAAATGTTTTTGGTGAATTTAAAAGTTTTATCATTTAATAATGCAGTGGTGGATCTGAAGAGGTTTTTATTCATCCATTTGTGTTTTCATGCATCGTTTACTGTAATGTTCTGCTTTCTGGTTACTGAGGAAAAGTTTTATGATCTGCAGATGATTCAAAATGTGGCTGATAACATTTTTACCAAAACCTGGAAATATGTTCACATTTCTGCTTCTGTAATATTTTCACTGGTTGCTTTAAGTTCAAACAAACTTTGATGTTTTGCTGTTTATTTACAAGATTTAAAGTTTCCTGATCTTCTGTAGTTTTATGTCTCATGTTCTCCCATCTCCAGACAATGACCTTTGATAAACTCTGACCTTTGATAAACTCTGACCTTTTACAAACTCTGACCTTTTAAAAACTCTAAAACCAGAAGAAACCGTCTGGAGAATGTTTTCTCCTTTTGTGCCTCATCATCATGAGGAACAGTTTGATTTTAAGACATCAGACAAGAATGTTCTTTGAATGATTCTAAGGTTAAATTAAAGTTATTTATATTCACCCTGTTTTATTTTATTGAGTTTCTTTGTGTTTTAACTGTTTGATCTGATTTGTTTTAAACTCTTTATTGTTTAGAACTTTGAATAATGTTGTAATAATGTTGATTATAATAATCATAATAACTATAAAGTTTGACTTTTTACATATTTAATGTGACAACAGCAGTTTAATATTGTTTAGGATAAATGAACAACTTCCAACTAGAAGATAAACAGATCTGTAGATCTGAACACAATCATGTTTCACATTTTCTATTAAATTTGGCATCAACATCCCAATAAAGACTCGTGATTTATCAGAGTAATACTCTGATTTAACCACTAGATGTCTCCCTCCAGTTTTACTTTGAGTTGCAAAGTAAAACTTCACCAGACAAAATAAAAATATCAGATTCTGATAGAAATAATATATAATATTTACAAAAGTCAACAAAAGAACAAAACATGCCTCTTACTATAAAAATGGCTTTTTAATAATAACTTGGTTCGAACAAAAACCTTTTAATTCAGGCCCCAAAACCTTCACTTTGTAGAAAGTATTTTGTTTGTTTTTGTTTTTAAGTTGTTTAAAAAAAATCCTGCATTGAAAAGTTTTTACAGTTTCTATTATAATTATGCAGCTATTGAAAATGAATTGTCCTTTTATTCATTTATTCATTCACTGTGTAAAACAGACGAACAACTTCAATCTCTCCAGAAAGATTTGAGTTGGTAACCCTGGAGAGCCGCCATATTGGATTTAGATGTTGGTTAATTGAAAAACCTGATTTTTAAAATAAGAGCCATTTGATTTCTGAGATGTTAGTATAAAGTATAAATATCACCGTTTTATTCACAGTCTTTAACTTTGCAGCAGACATTTATTCCTACATTAAACATCAATATGAAGCCAGGCTCAGTTCAAGATGATTAATTTAAAAAAGGCTCATCGGTTTGAAAGTATAAATGTCAAATGGATTTTTCTCAATGTGTGCAGATCACTGGACCAAAGTTAGACAAAGATAAGAGACTCTGGAAACCTGAAGAGTTTGATTCACTTCACCATAAATCATCGTTTCTCAACCTTTGACCTTTGGACTCGTTGTCTTTCATATATCTGATCAAATGAACAGATGATTAATTTACCAGGACCAGATTAAAGAAGAACAGCTCTAAACCTCCAGAAATAAGAGACATTTCTTTATGTTCTGATCTTATATATATATAGATATCTATATCTATATATAGATCTATATATATATATATTTCTATATCTTGTGTTTGTATGGTTTGTGTTTCCATGGTGACTCATCACCAATCAAGTGGCAAAGTTAATTATAAACAATCTTTACTCTGACCAGATCATAAAACATTCATCAACAAAACTTCTCTACCTTCTTCAATCTGAGAGTCTGAAATGAAAAAGTTACTGCAGCTGATTTACAAGATAAAGTTAATATTCAATCTGTTGGGTCAATTTTCAAAGTAATCGATCAATTTATAATTATCTATGTTAATAAATAACCCCTGAGAACATATTTTAATAACAATCTGACATAATGTAACTACAAGGATGTTTATAAAAATATAATATCAAAATATTCTTTTTTGCACATTTTTTAAGGTTTCTGTTTTAAGGAGGGAATAATAAATATACATCACTACTGGGGGCTGGATGTTGTAGAAAAGGTGAACTAATGAATTTACTGCTGATTCATAAATTAAAAAAACTAGACAACAAGTTATAATAAAATCCATAAATATTTGGTTATTTATGTAACAAGAGCATTAAAATTAAGATTCACTGAGAAAAATTAAATTAAAAACCTTTTTTAGGATCAAACTGGGGATCAAATCTGTCAACTTTTATATCTATTAAAAATACTTTTCAAGAAAAATCCGTTTTCAAAAGTTGAATAAGAAACTCTAAACTACAGAAACATTTATGGACTTAAAATGTTCTTTTTTAATTAACATGATTCTTCATCCTTTTTAATCTAAAAATAAAATAATTAAATCTTTGATCTAATATGAAGGACTTGCTTTTGGTTTTAATTCACACAGTTTTTTGTTATTATTCACAGTTCTACCAGTTTTTATACCAACAAGTTGAAGAGATTTCAGATCAGGATGGATGATTCACACACTTTGATTTGGTTCTTCCTGGTTCTGTAAAGGTTCAGCTTCGTCTCCTTGGTTACTGTTTCCTCTGTGATCTATGAAACACAAAACAAAATGTTGTCAATAACATCTTCTTCTTCTTCTGATTGGTTGAAATCCCAAAGTTACATTATTATTAAGATGGCTTGAATAAAAACAGAAATCTGTCATTTTTAGAAAATTAAGAAAGAAGAAAATTATCATCAATTAGCAAAAAATAAATAAAATATATAAAATAAAGCAGTAAAGTTTTGACTTTCTCTGAAATTATTTGTCTTTCATTTGTTTCCAGATGTTTGTTGACAAAAATAAGAGAATCCAGAAACTAAAACATATTAAAATAAAAATGTAAACATTCATATTAAATTGAATATGTAATTTATATCCAGATGATTCTTGTCAGATTAAATGAATCTTTTGAATTTAACTTTCACAAAATAGAAGAAACGTCTTTCATTAAGATCTAGTTTCTATATTTAATTGGTCAGATGTAATTTTTATCTTAAACATGTTTTAATTAACTATAAACTTCTCTGTTGAAGAAACAAAGAGAAAATCTGAGTTATGAGTTTACAACTTTTAATAGTTTTATTTCTATTGTTGTTTTTGTTTTCTTGATTCTTGGCTGTTTTTCTTTAGTTTTTTCCAGATCTTCTGGTCTAAACCTTCATTTCACTGTTCAGGTCAGTGGGGAAGCTGGTGAACTGGGATTAAACCAGTAAGGTCACCAGTTCATTGCTGCTACATCAAATGATCTGGTCAGTCAGATTCAGTCACCAACAAGAAGTTCAGTTTCCTGGTTTGATGTTCAGCTGTGATGTTCAGTGACTACAGTCCTTAGTTTAGTTTATCAATGAGCAGGAAAATAAAAAAGTCAATAATTAATAAAAGTTATTACTCTGGAATTGTTCTGTTTCCATCTCTCCATCATTTCTCACTTCTTCATTTCGAGAGTTGTTGCTCCAGCGTTGAGAATCTGTAACCAACAGAAAGTAAACAGTGAATATTTATCTTAACACAAAATATAAATAAGTGACAATATTTAATTCTTCTTAACAGTTTTTGTCTGTTAAAATGTTTCATCAACCTGGGCAGCAGAAAGGCTACAATAAACAACAAAGACCTAAAAGAGAATAAAGTTACTCATAATGGTTTCTAGTTTTATTATTTTATTTTCAGACAAACACCAACAGATATTAATAAATATGTGAAAACTGCAGAACTTTTCTTCATGTTCATCAAAACAGATCCATGTTTCTGTTTTATTTCTCTTCAGCTTCACATCAGATTTAGGAAAATATTAAAAACTATATTTTCTATCAATTTAAATATGCATTTATGGAGATTATTAGTTATTAATTCACCAAAATCCTGCAAGATTAACAAAGACAAAGACTGACTTATTTTGTTTACCTCTGGGGCGACGAACAACACAGATTGTGATGAAGATGAGGATGAGTAATACAAAACCACCAACAACAACAACAACAACCCAACCAACATTAACTCCACCATCAGGTCCTGTGACAAAAAAGAAAAACAGGTTTTTAAAATTCCACTTTTGAATATTTTGAATTCAATTTTGCATATTTTTGTTTATTAATGAGATCAAAGTTGTGAACCAACAGTCACCTCATCATTCAGGGGTCAACATTTACTGCACCACACGCACACACACACACACACACCTACACACACACACACACCTACACACACACACACACACACACGCACACCCACCTACACACACGCACACACACACACACACAGATGAACCCAGAACCTTTTTATTTTTACTGTCTGACTCTAAATTGTATGAAACCTAACTATTTTTTTTAGTTTAGTTAGAAGGAACAAAAGCTAAACTTTGTTAAATGCCAGTTTATTACTTTTCTTAAATTCAGAAGTTTTCTTATCAATGTGTCTAGATGATGTCATAGTTGTGAATAATCTTAAAGATTGATTCACATCTTCTTATTTCAAAGTTGGTCCAGTTTTGGATGTGAGATAAAAGTTGAAGAAAAAACTTCCTGAAAGGCAGGAAGATTAAAAACTGGATTTCCACTAGTTTGGTTCTTTATTTGGTTCCTTTGTTCCAGATTTCTGAAGATGGGATGTTGATTTATTCAAATAATATTAATCAAGTTTTCACACCATAGAAATGCTTTAATATGTTCAGGAAGGAAAACAGGTTTAGTCATTTTATTTGTTATTTACTTCAACAATTGTACAAAGAAATGTGATTAACCTGATAAATAAATGATCCATTTAGAGATCAAATCAACCAATCTATTGAGAAACAAAACATTTTACCTTTCTACTAATTTATCCACATTTAATTAAAATACTAATTTAATCAAGACAGTTATTGACTTTTATTGTCTGAGTAGGTAAAGATAGAAACATATTATTATCAGTTCCTGTGACAAAAAGGAAAAACTGTCTTTACATATTCCTATTTTGGAAATAATTCTCTTTTGCCCAGAATTGTTTTATTTGTAGAAGTTCAATTATTGTTCAAATCAACCAGTTTTTACAGAAACAGAAACTTTTAAGCTTTCTACTCATTCATCCACATTTATATGACAATAAACTGAAAAAGCAAATTTAGTCAAGACACTTTTACTATTGTTATTATCTCCTTTTCCACCTAAAAAAGAAAAATATAAAATAAAATATGTAAAACATAAATGAACTGAAGTTATTTAAAGTATTTCCAGTCATGCTGACCTCTCAAAGCTCTCAACACTGCAGACACTTTCACCCATTCACTCTCACTAACACACATTCATACACCTGTATGCAGATCAATAAGTATTGAGGAGTTATCTGCCTTGCCCAGCTGCACATCAACATGACAATAGGAAAAGCTGGAAGACGAATATTCAACCCAATGAGCCTCAATGGCTTCAGGTAACAAAGAAAATCTAAAACTAAGTCAGAGTCCCAGTAACCACTGGTTATCTAGTTAAACATATTTACCTTCAGGACCAATCACGATGTCTGGGGCTCCATTTTCACCTGTTGAGGAATTACATTAAGTGTTAATGTAATATTAATATATTTATCTAAACATCAATATATTTATCTAGTTTGTCTTAAATTATCTTAATTTTATATAACTCACCAACGTATAGAGTAACGTTCCCCTTCCTGACTTGACTTTGCAGTTTGGGAACAAAGCAAGTATAATTCCCTCCATCCTCTTTGCTTACGTTGGTCAGTTTGAGGGAAATGTTGCCTTTTTTAAACTCATCATGGAACATAGAGGTTCGGTTCTGGTACTTTGGATCTGAAGTTTCATCCTTTTCAGCTTGGCTGTGATGAACAAGTATTTCTTTACCCTGGAATCTCCATTCGATTGTAAGATTGTTCACATCAAATGGAGGCTCCAGATGACATGGCAGAGTAACGTCGTCTCCCACCTTTGCATGTATCGGCTCATGACCGACCACCTCCCCTTGAATTGGAAGAATAAACAAAGATTAAAAATAATCAACACTAATATTCCTGTTTGTTGTTCAGTTAACATTCATACTTATTCTCTTGTAGGATCTTTACAATTGTAAAAAAACATGTAGCTATCCCATTAATAAAGGTTTTTCAAAATAAATGTGCTTTTATTTGCTTACAAATGTATATCTACTCATTTTTTATTTACCTCAGTAAAATTACTCATGTTTAAAAAATAACAAAAACTGATATCCTACTGGAGAAAAAGTTAGGACACCCTACCCATCAACAGTCTTAACCTTTAGTTGATATGATGTTACTATATCGGAAAACTCACCAAACTTTGTGGATCCATCAAGCCTTTGGGAAATTTACATATTGTAAGATTGTCACAAAAATCACAACAGAAATAGTATATATACATATACATATACATATATATATATATACATATATATATATATATATATATATATATATATATATATATATATATATATATATATATATATATATATATATATATATATATATATATATATATATATATATATATATATATATACATGGTGCTTTTGGAACATCACAAGCCAAACTTGTTATGAACGGATCCCGTTTGGTTACAGCTGAATTCAACAAAACCACCTGCTTCTCCTCCGCCCGATGCGCGGCAGGAAGCTCTGCTGACTCAGCAGATTGAACCATTTAAGATATTTTCTAGTCAACGTCAACATGATAAAAGTCGAGTCGATGTCGATTTGACTAGTCGTTGTGACGTCATAGCAACGCAAGACGCCAAGCTTTGGAATAACGTACAGGCTTTATTACCCGTTTTCACGGAAAAATATGGCATTTCCACAGAACAGCAACAAGTGAAACAACAAAACATCGGGATAGTTTATGATAAATAATAAGTTGCTGGGAAACCAACATTCAAAAGGAAACGCACATCTTTTAGATGACATTACCACAGATCTTTATTTAATCAGCAACATAACATCATAATGTATTAGTTAGATCGTCGTGACAAAGACACTCGCGAGCCGCTAAGTGACATCCTTAGCGGGAAGGGGGCGACTTTTAGACGGCTCGTGTTTTGTAGTTGACTGCAGCTGCAACTCCATCTCCTTTTAAAAACACTGTAAAACCACAAATATGCATTCATCTACATATCATTTAAACTAATGTATTAACTTATTTTTCTTGTGTCTTGTGACGTATACTGTGCTGTCAGATCAGCACAGGCTGTCACCACCGGCAATCACATGACTGCGACTAGTCGACATGAAATGTAAAAACTCGCGAGACGTCCTAGAGTCGACTAGTCGACTAATTGGTTCAACCCCTACTATACATATATATGTATATATGTATATATGTATATACATATGCTATGTACATCACAGATGTACATAGCATTTTGAATTTTTGATAAAACAACCAAACATAGAAAAAAAAGGGTTGTTGAAAATTTACCATTTTCCATTTGACAATGGACTGACAGCAGCTTTTTTTTTTTTAGCTTTTCAAAGCTTTTTTTAAGTCCATCATCTTTATCAAAAGTGAATAAATAAGATCATATGGGGACAATGCAAAGAAAGTGCAGTCTATGCTCCCCCCATAGGTTTAACGTTGCTGTTGAGGGGTTTCTGCTGACAGAGCTGGAGGATTGTGTTGGTAGCTGTACTGTAGCTGTTAAACAGACTACAGGAGAAAAGGTCTCTGGGTTTATTTACTGCTGTTTTACTAAATAAACCCTAAGAATTTCTGACTGTTGAATCTCCACAACAACTTGACAGCAGACGACTTTAAAGACCAAAATAGTTCAGAAGGGGTAACTCTACATAATTTTTTTGATGTTAACACCTAGAAATCTAGAATTTAATTATTGAGAATGATATTCCTGTTAAATTTTATTTTATTAATCAATCAATCAAATTTTATTTGTTTAGCACATTTCAGCATCAAGGCATTTCAAAGTGCTCTACATCAAATCAAACGCAGAAATACAACGCAACATAGATTCAACAATCAAAACACAACATCAAGTCAGATTCCGTCAATAAATTTGCAATTGATTACGTTTCAAATACAACTCTAAACAAGTGGGTTTTTAGTCAAGTCTATTCTTTGAGCTACAGGAAGCCAGTGGAGGGACTTTAAAACTGGTGTTATGTGCTCTATCTTCCTGGTTTTAGTTAGAACTCCAGCAGCAGCATTCTGGATCAGCTGCAACTGTTTGATTGATTTGTTGGACAGACCTGTGAAGACGCCGTTACAATAATCAATACGACTGAAGATAAACGCATGGATGAGTTTCTCTAGATCTGGCTGAGACATTAGTCCTTTAATCCTGGAAATGTTCTTCAGGTGATAGAAGGCCGACTTTGTGACTGTCTTTATGTGGCTCTGAATGTTCAGGTCAGAGTCCATCACTATCCCCAGGTTTCGGCCTGATCACTGGTTTTTAGTTGTAATAACTGAAGCTGTGCACTGACTCTAGATCTATAACTCTAGATCTATAACTCTAGATCTATAACTCTAGATCTATAACTCTAGATCTATGACTCTAGATCGTTCCTCTTTAGGTCCCAAAATAATAATTTCAGTTTTGTTTTTGTTCAGCAGGAGGAAATTTTGTCACATCCACACATTTATCTGTTCTAAGCATCTGTTCAGTGATTGGATGGGGTCAAAGGTCACCTGGTGACATCGTAATGTAGAGCTGTGTGTCATCTGCATAGTTATGGTAGCTAATATTATTTCCTCTTATAACCTGAGCCAGTGGGAGCATATAGATATTGAATAAGAGGGTCCTAGGATTGAACCTTTATGCTTTCTGCAGAGATAAATAAAAAATATACATTAAATTAAACAGTAAATTTAGGATTTAATTAGAAATTTACTTTGTACAAGTGCAAAGAATCATCATTATAGTTTTGGCCACAATATGATGTAATCTTTGTGTTTCAGCTGGTTTGTTCATAAATACATTACCATAAATAATAACTAATAATCAGTGATTGATTATTGGTCTATTAACTTGAGCCCCACTTGACTTCACTAAATCTATATTTAAACCGTTTTAGTGATGCTGAGGTTTTTAGTAGGAGTATCTCTGATTTATTTAATTGTGGCTTCTTTGGCTTTATGCTGAGGTCCAAATTGTTGGTACAGTTTTCAGCAAATGTTTGTGATGTTTTGTGACCTCCAAATGCTATGGTACCGTTTCTTTATATCAGGATATCTGGTTCTGACCCACAGTAATTGGACCGACTCAGGCTGCTTGTAGTGAACCGGACATGTAAGTATTTTACCTTGAATCTTATCCAATTCCTCAAAATGTTTAGATTTCATTCTTTAAAACTTTCATGCTTTGAAATTAAGAACAATCTCAACTATTTTAATAAATCTGCAGGCTGGAAACTTACTTCCTCTTTTTTTCCATGAAACCTCCTCTTCCTGTCTCATGACTCTCTCTGTCTGACTGATTTCTTATGATTAGATAGAAAAAAGAAAAAAAATTAAAGCAAAGTTTGCAGTAGACAAAAACAACAAACACAACCAGATTGTTTTTTATTAAAGTTTGAGTCTACTGTTGGGTCTATACATCACTTGTGTGATTAATATTAAATACAACTTTAATTATTTTTACTGTTAAACTAAAATCTCCAGCATAGGGAAGTGGGATGATCTCGGGTTTTCTTGTATAAATACATGAGAGAGAGTATACAGTATAATATTTCAAATATTTTTATACTGTAAAACTATTTTAATTTCTGTGGTCCTAATCCTCACCGGGGAGCGGATAATCTCGGAAAATATGGACGGAGAGAGTATAAAAGTACCTGGACGTAAAACAATACGTACCTGCTTATTCTAACAAATTCAGGAAATGATAAAGCCGTTATAAGGTTTCACCGCTACACTCTAACTTACACCGCGTATCAAGTTGTACACGACTGGGGGAAGAGTTTTCCTTTACAGAAAAATATCTTGACTTACCCTGATTCACTGCAGGTACCTGACTGATCATCAAGAAAACCAAAACCTTTAAAAATCTCTTCATTTCCACCAGATAGAGCAGATTTCCGATTCTCTTTTAAGGTTTTTAACGAGTATTTGATGAGTGTTTGAAATGGTCGCGACGTTGTTGAGTTAAACCTAATGACACTTTCTCTTTCATTTGTGTGTTGTGTGTGTGTGTGTGTGTGTGTGTGTGTGTGTGTGTGTGTGTGTGTGTGTGTGTGTGTGTGTGTGTGTGTGCGTGTGTGTGTGGGTGTATGCGTGTGTGTGTAAGTGTGTGTGCGTGTTGTGGGGGCGCACAGTTGCACAATCCGGAAACGATAAAGCTGCTAGACATGAGCGAGACAGCAGCCATGTACTCTGCGTTAGTTTACTGTTTAATCGTCAGAACGTCCATTGAGCTCATCATCATGTAATAAACACGATCATCATGCTGAGACAGAGGATTCAGTGACGTCCAAGGAACTGGATAAAATGCATCATTTAGATAAACATTTATATTCATAATTCTGGTTGAGCTAAAAGAAAAGTGCCGGTCTGGGATGAAGACAAAGGTTTTGCTGTATGTTGTGTCACAAAGTCTAGAGACTAAACTCAGGGACCAAAGATGCTGCGGAAGCAAAGAAGATGAAATGACATCGAAAATAAATTAAAATATATCTCTTTCAAGATTATTTTTATTATTTATTTTTATTTTTCCAATGTGCTTTAAAAAATAAATCCATTTTTAGGACAAAACAATTGAATTAAACTTGATGACCAATGATCTGTTTAAAATGTTATAAAGCTCTAAATATTGATTTAATTTATTAGGACACTAGTTCATTAAATTAAAAACACTGTTAATTATTAATTTTTGTCAAATTAATTTTTGGGTCAAATTAACCAGGATAATCTGGTTAGCAAACATAATCATCAAAACATGATTTTGATGATTATGTTTTTATTAACCTAATTTTAGCTTCATTTCACTGAGAAGTAGCCCAAATAACAAGATCAGCAATTCCACCATGTGTGTGCTAATTGGTGGTTGCTAATCTGAAGGAGCTGATTGGGGGAGTGAAGGGGAGGGCGGCTCTGTGAGGCAGAAGGCGGAACTAGAACCCACCAGGCGTTTCCACAGCTGAATGGTTGCCATGGATATTAAGGGATTTTTCAAACATGGTTGACAAAACCAAGGCAACAATTCAGGTAAGTTTTGGATGAGAGAAAAACATTATAACATGATGCAAAGCTAAAAAAATTAAATAAAAAAATAAAACTACCCCTTTGATAAACAACATATTTACTTGGATAAACTTTTTTTGAGAGGGCTGCACAGTGGCGCAGTTGGTAGCACTGTTGCCTTACAGCAAGAAGGTCCTGGGTTTGATTCCCAGCCCATGGTCTTTCTGCGGGGTTCATAACAGGCGTTATGTCATATTTATGACAATGGAGTTTGCATGTTCTCCCTGTGCATGGTGGGTTCTCTCTGGGTTCTCCAGCTTCCTCCCACAGTCCAAAAACATGACTGTCAGGTTAATTGGTTTCTAAATTCTCCCTAGGTGTGAGTGTGTGTGTGAATGGTTGTTTGTCTTGTGTGTCTCTGTGTTGCCCTGCGACAGACTGGCGACCTGTCCAGGGTGACCCGCCTCTCGCCCGAAACGTTAGCTGGAGAGGAACCAGCAACCCTCCTGACAAAGGGTGATTAGAAAATGGATGGATGGAACTTCATTTGATTTGACTAGAGCCCACAAGAGACCCCTGGAGGGGAGAAAAAAGGTTAGATCACCTGCTTTCTTTTTTCTGTGGCATCTTGCATCCTGTTAAGATTTTCCCAGCTGTTGCAGCCAGTGAGAATCTTTGTTCTTTCCTTTATGACTTTAAACCAGCATTTCTCCAACTGTTTCCTCCTGAGGACTTACCCTTTACCCCTTTTATCAAACACTAGTGGACCACCGGGGCTGCACAGTGGCGCAGTTGGTAGAGCTGTTGCCTTGCAGCAAGAAGGTTCTGGGTTCGATTCCCGGCCCGGGGTCTTTCTGCATGGAGTTTGCATGTTCTCCCTGTGCATGGTGGGTTCTCTCCGGGTTCTCCGGCTTCCTCCCACAGTCCAAAAACATGACTGTCAGGTTAATTGGTCTCTCTAAATTCTCCCTAGGTGTGAGTGTGTATGTGAGTGTGTTGTTTGTCTTGTGTGTCTCTGTGTTGCCCTGCGACAGACTGGTGACCTGTCCAGGGTGAACCCGCCTCTCACCCGGAACGTTAGCAGGAGAGGAACCAGCAACCCTCCTGACCCCATTAGGGATGAAGATGAACAGAAAATGGATGGATGGATGGACGGATGGACGGACGGACGGATGATAATCCTCTCTCTGATGGCTCCCCATGTCAAGCAGACGCAGTTATTAGAGTTACAAAATGCAAGGCTGGAATATTTAGTGAGATAAATCCCACAATCCTTCCAGACTGGACGGGTTGTGAAACAATCAAATTAAAACTTTCTTCCCTTGTTTTGATTCCACAACCTTAAACTTTAGCTGAACATCTTCCTCCTTCTCTCAGTTCTCACTTACTGAAAATAAAAAGCACAACTGACAGAACGGTAAACAAATGTCTGCTGAAGGTCATTTAATAAATGTCACACTAACTGTTATTGTTGTTTCAGTCTAACTTTGGGTTGTCTGGTAGCTTTGGGTCTTAAGAACAGAAGAAGTGACTTAAACCCACACTGTGAACATGAAGGTTTAGTAAAAAGCATTTTGTTAAATCTATGCACTTGATTTTATAGAGCTTATTGAGAAATAGTGTTATGATCGGCCAAAAAGACACATTGGTGCTTCTAGTGCAACGTTTCTGCTAACTCACCACTGCAGGAAGCTGCAACTTGAGATAAATGAATTTGTGTTCTTGCTTGAGGCCCAAATGTTCCTTTATGCTGAAATGTGGAGCAGTCAGATGAGAGGGCCGATGTTGAAACCAGAGAGTAAATGTGTGGCTCCTTAATTGTGCATTATCAATCAATAATGCACTATATCGGGGGTCTCAAACTCCAGTCCTCGAGGGCCGCAGTCCTGCAACTTTTAGATGTGCCTCTGCTGCACCTGAATAGAATAATTAAGGCTCTGGAGAACTGATCTACACAAGGTGGAGGTAATTAAGCCATTTCATTCCAGTGTTTTGTACCTGTGCCACATCTAAAACCTGCAGGACTGCGGCCCTCCAGGACTGGAGTTTGAGACCCCTGATTTGGAGAAACTTTGGGGGATTGTTGGTTTGTCATTCTGGCTAAAAGCAGAATGTTGTTGAGATCTTCATTGTCTTTTGTTGCCTGTTAATCCTCCTTTTAGTGATCTCCATCTCATCATTCACATCTGAAGTGCAGCTCATGCTGGTACTAGTTGCTACACTTATGTCTGATTACATCTTTGTCAAAGGCCATCTTCACTGAGCTTCAAATATAAAAAATAAAATGAGCTTCTAGCACCACCGAACCACCACAGTCCTAGATATAATTGATCATATCATCTTAATTTAATGGGCATATAGTTTGAAACATGTTCCAGAGGAAATACTGAGGCTTTGCCTTCATATAATCTCTTCAAGCTCATGTTTGAGTATTTCCTGCTCTGCAGGTCAAATCCTGACCTCTTGATGTCTCAGACGGGATTTTCTCCATCAGTAAAGCTCTGAGTCCTTTAAGGAATGCCTGGATTTCTACTGTGATTAAATTACAAACAGGTGGTCAGCAGTGATGTCAGTAACGCGTTAATTTGTAACGCGTTACTGACGTCGGACCATTTTTTTCAGTAACGAGTAATATAACGTGTTGCTACTTCAAATCCAGTAGTCAGACTACAGTTACTTATCAAAATCATTTTTGCGTTATTATCTTCTTTTGTTATTCAATCGTGTTTCCTCTACTCTTCTTGTCGAGTGACCGACGTCTCTATGCAACAGAAATGTAAACAATGGAGGGAGATGCGCATTTTGTTGGTGGAAAAACTGGAACTATTTTGAGTTTCTGTCGCCAAGTCCGATTATTACAAACGGCTTTGGGCTTCATTTTTTTAAAGTCGCTTGCAGATTTAATGAGTGGCGGGTTGCGCCTTTTTGGGCTCGATTTTGAACGTGAAGTTGCTCATTTGGGTTTGGAAATAATCAGAGACTCATAATAAATCCCAGAATTTGTTCGTCATTAAGGTAGTTTTATTCAGTCTCTCCCTGTTCATCATTTCCCGGATGATCCGTCCCGCTGTGTCTTTGTTAATGTCAAGTTAATTTATTACCTCTGAATGACGTCGAGCTTCACGTTGCGCTCCAGAAAACTGCAAACATCGAGACCAACATGAACAGCGCAATAAACGTGAAAACAGTCACGAATGAACGTGTCCGTAGTTGGCAATAATTATAATGGCAACTTAATTCTAATTATTAATACTAAGATAAGTGTCACAAATCTGTGCAGCCATCTGAGCTGTGAGCTGCAGGAGGAGCTCTGTGCGCAGTGACACCAAACGCAGGGCCGTAACGCAGAACGTGGAGGCTGGGGGGGGGGGCGCTTTAAAATCCTTCTGAGTTTTCCAGACAACAGTGGACCACACAAACTACTCACGTTTTTTATTTTTCTACAATCTCCTCTTCAGTTCAACCTTATCAGTGGAGACACATTGTTGATGTTACCATTATAAAATAGCTTACAAAAAAGTATTGGCAAAGATCAATGTGATTTTCACAGGAGGCAGAGCGTTGTTGTTAACAGCTGCTGAAAGTAACTAAAAAGTTACTTTTAGTGTAACTTAGTAACTTTCCAAATCAAGTAGTCAGTAATCTAACTAAGTTACTTTTTCAAGGAGTAATCAGTAGTCTGATTAAAGTTACTTTTTCAAAGTAACTATGCCAACACTGCCTGCGAGTTTGATATGATTGGCACTTTTCAGTGTTGTGTGCGGAGCTGAACTAACTTACCAATCACAGTGCTTCAAATGGAGCTCATTGACCCGCAGTGCCACTCTGAATTCAAAGCCAAGTTCAGGGAGGTGAGTGGAAAAGCAGACAAGCTTGGGCAATTTTTGAGAGAATTGCCACCCAGCTTCCCTGAGCTTTCCCAAATGTTCAAGCGGACCATGTGTCTTTTTGGGAGCACATACTTGTGCGAAAAGCTCTTCTCTACCTTGAACTTCAATAAGTCCAAGTACAGGTCCAGACTTACTGACGAGCATCTTCAAGCTCTACTTAGGGTCTCGACTGCCTCCTCCCTTAAGCCAAATGTGGCTCGGCTATGCGAGAGGAAACGCTGCCAGACCTCTAGCAGTAAGAAGTAGGCAGAAGAAACAGTTTATAAACTGTTATATTCATAACAGTTTATAAACTGTTATATTCATAACAGTTTATAAACTGTTATATTCATAACAGTTTATAAACTGTTATATTCATAACAGTTTATAAACTGTTATATTCATAACAGTTTATAAACTGTTATATTCATAACAGTTTATAAACTGTTATATTCATAACAGTTTATAAACTGTTATATTCATAACAGTTTATAAACTGTTATATTCATAACAGTTTATAAACTGTTATATTCATAACAGTTTATAAACTGTTATATTCATAACAGTTTATAAACTGTTATATTCATAACAGTTTATAAACTGTTTTATTCATAACAGTTTATATTCAATGTTCCATTCATGTTCAGAAAGTTAAAGGTTAAAGAACTGTTAATACAGCCATTTGAATCTGAATTATAATAATTACATTTATCTAGTCTTCTATAGCTGCTGTGTTATTATTAGATTTTATTTATTTATTACTGATTAATTTTTTTTCTTATGAATTGTTAATTTATTTATTTTTTCATCTTATTTTGTGTTTAAAAAATAAAAATAAAGACATTTGATAACATTGGAATGTTTTTGTGAGAGCTTTTCTTGTGGAAAACCCGATGCGGCCCAGCCTCACCCAGACTCTACCTCCTTTGGCCCCCGGGGAAATTGAGTTTGAGACCCCTGGTTTAAAACATTCATCAGCATGATCTGTTTTAACCAATAGCTCTCCCATTGAATGGTCATTTGCTGTTTGAATTAGTTCCACTCCTTTTGATTGTTTAGATGAAATCCCCTGTTGTTTACATTGATACAATTCACAGTCAGCGATCAGGTGTCCAGGCTTAGAACAGAAAAAACACTTCCTCTCGGCTTTCAAGCTCGATGAAGATGGAGGAGACCAAGAAGCTGATACACTGTCAACATGAGAAGGTTGGTTATGGAAGGATAGATCACGCTTCCCGAAAGTTGACTTGTGTGTCAAAGAAAACCCATCAGCCAAAACAGCAGCCTGCTGTAAGGTGCTGGTTTTTTGTTCATTCAGGTAAATGGCAACCTTTTCAGTTACACAGTTTTTAAACTCCTCAAGCAGGATTAATTCTCGGAGGGAAACTTTATCTTTAATTTTACATGCTGCACACCATCGATCAAAGAACAACGCTTTTCCCGTGCAAAATCAACATGGGTTTGACTCACGTTCTTTCTCAGAGTTCGAAAACGCTGCCTATAAGCCTCTGGCACCAACTCATATGCCCGCAATACCGTAGTTTTAAGTGTCTCATACGATAAGCCTTCCTCCATGGAAAGTGAAGCACAGGCTTCCTGAGCTTTACCAGTTAGTTTACACTGCACCAGTATTGCCCACACCTCTCGGGGCCAGTTTAATGCCAAGGCAATCCTTTCAAAAGCGCCAAAATGACTATCAACCTCAGAATCACAGAAAACAGGTACCAGGGGAATGCTTTTGGTGATATCAAAGGCAGGAGATGCGACTACTTGAAACTTAAAGGGAGTAACTGGACCAACCTTCAGCTCCAGCTCCCTCATCTTAATAGCTGTCTCTGCTTCAAGCTTCTTTAATTCCAGTTCTCTACGAAGCTGAAATTCCCGTTCACGATCCTCTTTTTCCAGCTGAAGGCGAGCAAGACGAACCCTCAACCGAGCCTCCATCCTTGAACCGGCGGATGATTCTTCTGAAAAAGTTTCATATTGTGGCAATGTCACAGGTTTTTCTTCCAGTATATTAACTTTAGGAGTCACATCAGTAAAGCTAGTATTGTGACTAGGCACCTTTTCTTTTAGAACCACATGGTCGTCATCACCAGAATCCTCAACTTTCAAGCTAGAATCCTCCGATGCTTCTAGACCAGTTCAAATGCCACTACTTGTTAAACTCTTAAGTATGGTGGTATAAAGTTCTTTCTTCACCATTGCACTAGAAAATGGAATGCTATAATGCAGAGCTAGCTTATGAATATCTTGTTTTCTACAACAACCTAATTGACTAATGGAAGGGTCATCTACAAAACTAGCCAAGTCAAAAGATGCCATTTCTCAAAATACACTACTTAGAAACCTCTCCAAAAAAAACAAAGGTTATAAAGTGTGATGGGACAGCCAAAAATGAACAAAAGAAAAGAGATCACACAGACCAATCCGCTCATAGGACCGTCAGATCTGGCAACTCTCTCTCTACCCTACCACACCAATAACCAGCTTACCTGACAAAATAAAAGAAACAAAGCCACGGAAAATGGGACAACTGAACCCACCACAAAACAACAACCAACAAAAAAACCCCAAAAACCCTTCACAAGTTCAGCTAAAAAAAAAAAAAGATCCCGGACGAGCCCCCAAATTGTTACATCCCCAGGGCAGTCTAGGGGTCTTGGGAGGGGAGCTGTAACAATAGATAAACCAGGAAAAAAATGAAGAGACAAAAACAGGAAGGTAAGGTTAAAGGTTTATTGTGTAAGTGGAAGACATCTCAAAGGTGAAGAAATGAGACCCTAACAGGAAAGTAGTGATGTTACGTGATGAGCCGAGGCTTCGAGGCGTGTGTCGAGTAATGGAGGGGGCGTTTCCGTAAAGCGCGTATCGAGGCTTGCTTCATTTAGGGGAGGAGCCGAAAACGATGACGTCCGAAGCCTCGCTGCCCGGCTGTACCACGTGACTGCTTCGGGAAGTGGCTCAGATTTTGGCGCGGGGTTTATAAACCCCACAGGCTCCATTCAAAATGTGGGTTGTTGTAGTCGAGTTGCGGTCAGTTGAGAGAGTGGATAGAGTTTTGATAGTTTGGATTGTGGTTATTTAGTTTGAGACAGGTAGGGAGAATAAATAAATAAACACTACAACTTCCCCCAGCCAATAGGGCAGTTTCACTAGGAAGTCATAGGAAAGCACGTCGTCCACAACTCCTCGTCCTCTGAGAGAGAGAGAGACAGAAACAGACAGAGAGACACAGATACAGAAAGAGGGAGAGAAAAAAGACACAGGCAAAGAGAGAGAGAAAGATATATAGATCTAGAGATAGAGAGAAACAGAAAAATAAAAAATAGATATTTACAGAGAGAAAGAGATAGATACATACAGACAGAAAAAGAGAGAGAAAGAGAGAGAGAAAGATATATAGAGATAGAGAGAAAAAAAATATATATATATATACAGAGAGAGAGGGAGACACAGAGAAAGGAAAAGAGAAAATCCTATCCTGTCCCACAGCTATCCTATTTTTAATTTTAATTTTAATTCTAATATTAAGGATACGTGAGTTTTCACCACTTGATTTAACTTGAGTTACCTTGAACTCCAATACCATCATCACACAAATCATAAGCAGATTTGCTCTGGAATGAGCAAGGTATTGATCTAAATAAATTTAATTGAATATTTAATGTTTTTAGACTTTATTATTTCAGGACTTATAATTGGGTTATTTATTTAATTTGAGCTTTTTACTAATAATCTCACTATTATAAATAGGATTGGTTAGTTAGTTTTAAAGTTCTTAATTTTTATATTAGGATTTTTAAGATAGCTGTGGGACAGGAAAGGATTTTTTTGTATATATATTTCTCTCTATCTCTATACATCTCTTTCTCTCTCTCTTTGTCTCTTTTTTTCTTCACCTTTTGTGAAGTCATTCCCAAGAGCCATAATAGACAAAAATTTAATTCATCACACGTGTTAAGATACAGCTGGCTGTGATTATACACCTGGCCAGTAGGTGGTTTCGTGTGCACATGAAGCCTCAAGAAATGAACCCTTTCTCGAACCAGTTGGCTCAAGTGGTTCAATGCCTCATGAGGCTTCATCTCACCATCACTACAGGAAAGAAAAGGGATAATAACAACAAAACCAGGGTTTCTAGCAGAAAAAGCCTCCAACACAGGCACCACAAAGCTGCAGCACATATGCTGCCCAATTGGCCATGAGGCCCTGAACCTCAGTTTCCTAGCTAGCCTTATACTCTGCTAATCAAGAGGCAGAGTGAAACCAGCTGGGCCTGCTTAACCCGCCGGAGCTCAGCAGCAACCTAATTGGGGGGGAACTCCCACATGCAGCCACCACTGCATGTAACACCTCACCAAATGACAGCGTGTGTGTTTCTCTGTGACTCACTGTCTCAGCTGTATCCTGCCTGCTGAAGATACAATCTGACATGTGACAGTACATGGATGATCAATAAAGGATGGATGGAATTCAACAAAATATTCTAAATAAGGGGACATGGACATTAACACAGATAAAGCAAACAGAGAAGCAGTAATTTACAGGTGGAAAATGTGCTAACTGTAGTAACGTCTGTTGTTGTGACTTAGGGAGATTCTAAGTTTGACAGTTTCATCACACATTTATATAAAGTAGCAATAAAATATGCCTGCTGAAGAGTTCAAAAAGCAGAACTGACTTCACAGGATGTGAACAGTCACAATGTATCTCATGTCTCAGTGGTTTCAGGCACAGACAAAAAAGGTATCTAACTTTCTGACATGCAGCTCAGCTCATTTCCTGTTTCTTAAGAAGTTCAAGTTCATGTTTATGTGGTTTTTAATACAGCTCATAAAGATCAGAATAGAGTGAAATTTTTACTAAGTCTGTAAACATTTGTATTGTATAAGAAAACACAACATATTTAACATGGTCACATCCACTAAAGAACAACAAGAGTTTTCTTTGATAATGATTGATATAATTTTTACTGTTATATTCTATGTACCCTCTGACTTCCTGAACAAGCAGAGGTGAGGAAGAAAATACTTTCTGATTTAGCGGAAGAGAAGATCATAACACGATGGCGTTCTCTTCACTCTGCCTCATGCTCTGTAAGTAGAATCACTTTAATATTTATTTATTACATTTAGCCTCCAACTGTCTGGTAGCATTTCTTAATAACATGTTTATCTGTTTAATTTATAGAATAATTCAGTCTGTAACCATGTTCCTCTTAAATATCCACTTTACAATCTCAATAGCCAAATTATATCTATGTGATCCATTTGAACTATTTTATGTTGACTAATGTATATGTATTATTTTACTTTCTACCTATTTTTGTCAATTTTCTTTTGTTTGAGGATTCGGCAGGATGTAGGAACTATTGTTTCATAAATAAAATACATTTCATTTATACAAAATGAAACAAACAAAAAAGACAACAACTGCACTTTTATCTGCAAAACAATTTCATCCCCTGAGTTGTGGAGAAGTTATTTGGTTCAGAGATGCACAATTTGATTTAGGACAGATTGTGGTTATTGACCAAAGCTGGAAACAAAGTCAACAGACCTGATCCTCTGTTAACTCAGAGGGTCAGGTCTGTTCCAACTTTTAATGCACATATGCATTAAAAGTTGCATTAAATGTGTGGTTATTTACAGACTACTGCAAAATTGACACTTTGAATCGATTTTTAATGCTTTTAATGACTGTTAATGACCAAAACATAAACATTTATAAAGACTCCTTCATGTTCCTAACAGGCGTTATGTCATATTTATGACAATGTCATGTTAGTCTTGTACACATCTCTTCAAATAAAGTGTTACCGAAATAACATTTATTGTAATCTATGAGCTTGAAGTATCTAACTTCAAACCCATAGATTACTACCATAATCTTTCCATCTGTAAAGATAGAAACAAAACAGGCACATAATGTATTTATAGAAGTTTTAAAAACTTTTCTTTTTCAGTTTTGTGTGATTACATTTTCACTATAGTCCTGTTTTTGGCAGCCTTTTTAGTTTTAGTCAAAATATTTTTTGTATACAGTCCAGAATTTAAAAAAAGGATTATGTCAAGTTTTAGTTTTAAAAAGTATTGGTCTTTACAAATGAGTTTTAATAATTGATGGTAACAGAAAAATTGATTATTCAAAAAAAGGCATTTATTTCTGGGAGCTTACTTAAGTGCAATCAACATACACATGTCCAAAATATAAGTAATGGATGAAAAACATTTATGCTCAACTTTAACTGTTCTGCAAAGGTAATTAAGATGCATATTATTTATAAAACCAGAGACAAAACCCCGGTCTATTTTTAGCTTGTAAAAACCTTCTGAACCAAAGCAACAACATACGTCTCTTATTTTTATACTCTGATCAAAGTACAGAGAAACTCCTGAGGTGTTGAAATATTAAATGAATAATGCACTGAATACTGTAAATACTGTAAACACTACAAACTGGGTCTTTATAGCAAATTAGATAAAATAACAAAAATATTTAACAACATGGTTTGTGGGAGGGGATAACCCAGACATGGGAAAACTGCGGCCCGTTAGGCTTTTTAATCCGGCCCGCCAAACTTGTCCAAATTATAGTAAAAACCCATGGATGTGTAAAATCCTGTTTCATTTCCCTTTCCCCTGCCACACCCTCGTTTCCCCGATAGACGGCGCTCTAGTCTAGATACACTTTGCATCTGCCATTTCCCCCCTTCGGTAAAATTGAGCGGACCAAAGAAAAGAAAAGTGGACACTGAGTGCCGATTGTTTATAAAGGAGTGGACAACAAAATATTTTTTTACTGATGTCCGATCAACAGCTGTATGTCTGATATGCCAAGAAACGGTTGCAGTTTTTAAAGAGTACAATATCAGCCGTCACTTTGCCACAAAGCATGCTAACTCCGCTAGCAAGCAGTCAACACAGGAACGGTGTTAAGCCGAGAAACGCATGCCTGCCGAGAATTGCATCCCCTGTCGCGGGAGCGCGCATCGCTCTAAACTCTCGCATTTTAATGAGGAAACTGACAGAAATATGACCGAAGACGAAACTTTTAAAGATATTCGTAACAATATCACGTTTCTTAACCATATAAGCCTTAAAACGGTGGGTTTTATATCGCAGATTAATTGAAATAAATACGGTTTTTACACATTTATTGAGACAAATGAGTCGAACGTTTTTCAGTCAGTGTCTGGAGAAAATGCTCTCCGCATTTGGTTTGAAATTTCCCGATTTTTCTTTTAACATCATAATAGCTTAAAGTATTACAAAACAGAAGCCCATTATGTAGAATATTTATATCATGCTTAACCGTCTAGTCTATTAATGCGGGATGCATTTTAATTACTGAGCCTGCCAATATTTGTATCCCCTGTCTATTATTGATATGAAACGTATAGCAGTAGCACAGAAAATAAGTGTCATTACGTAGAAAAGGTGAAATCCCTCTTAACTCTTCATTTCTTCAAGTTAGCAGAGGGTTGCATTTTTTGGCATAGCAAATTATTAGCTTGCCAATATATATAGGGCTTATATATTTTCCACAAATATAATTCTACTGATACAAAACGTATACCAGCAGTTCATAAAAACAAATGTGATTATATAGAAAAAATAATTTCACTCTTAACTCTATTTCTCCATGTAAGCAGGGGATGCATGTACAGCAAAGCCTATTATTAGCCTGCTAAAATATGCATGGCCTCTCCATGTTCTTCAAATATTATCCTATTGACATAAAACTCATACCAGTGATTCATAGAACATCTCTGATTATGTAGAAAAGGTGAAATCCCTCTCTAATTTTTTATTTCTCCATGTTACCAGGGGATGCATTTTTTGGTAATATGGATGTTGAGCCTGCCAAAATTTGCATGCCCTATCTATTTCCTCAAATATGATCTTATTGCTATGAAATTCATACCAGTAGTTCATAGAACTACTCTGATTATGTAGAAAAAGTTATTTCACTCTAAACTCTTTATTTCTTCAAATTAGCAGGGGATGCATTTTTTGGCAATATGGATGTTGAGCCTGCCAAAATATGCATGCCCTATCTATTTTCCTCAAATATTATCTTATTGATTTAAAACTTATATCAGCAGTTCATAGAACAAGTGTGATTTTGTAGAAAAAGTTATGTCACTCTTAACTCTTTATTTCTCCATAATGTAGCTGCAGGAAATGCTGAGTTACCACCAATGATTTGAGAATAAATGTGACAAGTAGTCTAACTTTGCCCAGCAGTGAGTCAAACTGGCATGTTCATGGATTATATTCACCACGACTTGTAGCACGTGGGCTCCACAGTGGTTCTGTTGCCTTGCAGCAAGAAGGTCCTGGGTTCGATTCCCGGCCCGGGGTCTTTCTGCATGGAGTTTGCATGTTCTCCCTGTGCATGGTGGGTTCTCTCCGGGTTCTCCGGCTTCCTCCCACAGTCCAAAAACATGACTGTCAGGTTAACTGGTCTCTCTAAATTCTCCTTAGGTGTGAGTGTGTGTGTGAATGGTTGTGTGTCCTGTGTGTCTCTGTGTTGCCCTGTGACAGACTGGTGACCTGTCCAGGGTGAACCCGCCTCTCGCCAGGAACGCAGCAACCCTCCTGACACCATTAGGGAAAAAGGGTGTAAGAAGATGGATGGATGGATGGATGGATGGACGGACTTGTGGCACATGGAGTCCTATCAATGGCTATGAATCCAGATAGAAAGAACAAAGACACAGAAAAAAGGAGTCTTTATTAATCTTACAATTGCTAAAAGTGATTATAACCTAACATAAATAAATGTGACTGACATACTGAAAGTGTTTATTTAAAGCAAATAATTTGCCTTTGATCTTGAATAACTACTTCAGAGTCTTAATGTATCTGTTCCTGTTCTGTGTTTGTTTTGAGTCTCTGTGTCGTCCTGTCGCCCCTTGATTGTTCCCAGGTGTTTCTTGTCTTCTTGATTACCGTCTGTGTATTTAACCCCACCTGTGTTCCTCGTCGTGTCTGTTCAGTTACCAGTTGTCACGTTTTTGAGAGCTTTTGCATCCACTCTATGTGCTGTCTGGAGTTCGTGTTTTTTTTTTGGATTCTCTGGATTACTTGTTATCATTAACTCATCACCATTCATCTTACCTGGGTCTCAGCGTTTGCCTCCACCACCCACACCAGCAAATCTTGACACTTTGGTTTCATTCATCTCAATCTATCTTCAGAAATATTGAATTCATTCACTCCATTAGTTTTGAACACTGCAATCATGAGGATTCCACTATTAGCTATGAATATCAGTTGTTTGAGTTGTGGTTTACCAAATAATGTTATTGTTGTTAACAAAAGCAACATTACTTCACTATAAAGCCAGTTATTGTCAATCACGTGAATCCAAACTCTTTACTCTTTACATTCCCTCTGCAGCTACACTGACCGTCACTCCTGACCGATCCCAGTTCTTCCAGTACGACCGAATCACTCTTACCTGTGTGACAAACTCCAGTGGCTGGAAAGTGATGAGGACGATAAATAACAACCCTCCTCAGGAATGTCAGTTTGGTGGGGCAATCCCTGGAGAATCCTCCTGCATCATTGAGGATGCTTATCCAAAATACACCGGTGAATACTGGTGTGAATCTGAGAGAGGAGAATGCAGCAACAGGGTCAATCTCACTGTTACTGGTAATGGACATGCATTTTGTCTGACTTTACTCTAAACTTGGATTTTTCTACCTTTTTAGAAAACATGTTTCTTATAAAATGGTTTTTATTTCAGATAGAAATGTGATCCTTGAGAGCCCTTCACATCCTGTATTTGAGGGAGAAAATGTGACACTTGGTTGTTCCTACAAAGAAGACAAAGATGATCTGAGATCCACCTCAGACTTTGAAGCTGCGTTCTACAGAAATGGTTCCTTCATTGGGAAAAACAAACCAGGGAAAATGATCATTAAAGCAGAGGAAGGTTTCTACAAGTGTATCCATCCTTCTAATTTAGAGTCACTGGAGAGCTGGCTGGCAGTGAAAGGTGATGATTTACTGCTTTGTTTCATTCAGGCTGTCAGAACTCAGTTACCTTTAAGAAAATGTGAATTTTGGTTAAAATTTTTAAACAAAAATTCAACTCTGAGACTCAACCACTCTGTGATTCAGCTCAATCTCTAAAGCTTTGCCTCCAACACACAAGAAGCCTGTTTTTCTTGGCTATTTTCTTTTATTTAAGTAGAAATTTGCTGGAATTTACTGGAAGTTACATTTGTTCAAATTTTATGAATGTTCTGACAGGAGTAAAATAATGTTAATTATCCTGTAATAATTTTCAGAAAGTTTTGGGAAAATGCAAATTTCTTTTAAGTTTATTTCAAAAAGTATCTCAAATACACACTCCAACAAAGTCCTGTAATAAAATTATTACTTTCCAATAAATCCTTATTGGCACTGACGTTTTTATGCCTTAATCTTATAAATACATAAACAGATAAAAATATTAAGCATATCGGTTCTAAGTTCAATTCAATTTATGTATAATCATCTAAATGTTGTTTCAAGGCACTTTATAAAAAATCATTTCAATTCAATCATTCCAATTGATCCTAGCTATCAAACAGTTCAATTAATTATTCAAAACAGTTTAAAAAGTTTCTATCTAAGGAAATCCAGCAGGTTTCTTTAGACTTTTACAGATGAAAACCTCTGCAGACTCCAAACACTCCGTCCTCAGCAGCTTCCATTCTGCTTCTTCAAGATGCTTTGTTGCTCCAACCTGAATCAGTGACTGACTCCTGACCAAACCAGTTCACATCTGACTGACTGCTGGTGAGGGAATTCAGCCGTTCGATGCTAGTCTGTTGGAGTAGAAATGTATCTAAAAGTTGCAGGACTGTAGCTCTAAAGCAGGGGTGTCAAACTCCAGTCTAGGAGGGCCGCTGCCCTGCAACTTTTAGATGTGCCGCCGCACCACCTGAACAGAATAATTAGGTCATTAAGGTTCTGGAGAACTGATCTACACAAGGAGGAGGTAATTAAGTCATTTAATTCCGGTGTTTTGTACCTGTGGCACATCTAAAATCTGCCGGACAACGGCTCTAGAGGACCAGACTTTAGCACCTTTAGTGAACACAAACTTGCTGGATAAACCTGATTTTGTATTGTGACTGAAAATCTTTTAGCTATTGTTTGCCACAAATTAAATAAAATATTTTATTTATTTATTTATTTGCTTATAGCCAGAGCAGACGTTTCTCCTCGTCTTCCTCCTTCTGAACCTGCTGTTCCTTGGACCAGAGTGATTTGTGGCATCGTGCTCTTCATCCTCTATAACATCATATTAATCTTGTGTATATATACATACCGTAAGTGGGCTAGAGGTAAGTTTCTGTAAAATATAAAACAGAAAATTCTTGTGAATCTGTTTTCTGTCCTAATTTAACAGTAGCTGTTTTTTCTGCTCCTTTTATCCTGGAATATCCGTGTTTTACTGAAAATGTTCTAAAATAAAAGTTATTTTGAAAATCAAAGCTCTCTAATGAGAACAAATGGATTCTTTCTAAAGGGATTTAAATATTGGTGTGCAGCTTGTTCTCTTTTTACCACTGGTCAGTAAATCTTTAGTTTCTGTTCCCCTCTAAGTGAATCTGACAATAATTAAAGCAGCTGGAGGTTTTGGCAACATGGATACATTATTATTGATGACAACAGTGTAGAGAGGAGCTAAAGGAAGGGCGAGGACAGAACAAGATTTTTCAAAATAAAATAAGATGTGATTCTGGTCAAGGTAAAATTCATTTAATCAGAGCGATACAGAATTTATATACCATGTTTAATTTATATATTTTAACTACATTATGTAATTACAGCCTTGAATATCTTACTAATTGTTAAACATTCAATTACTTTTCAGTTCAATTCAGTTTATTTTCTACAGCATCAATTCACAACTAATGTCATCCTGACACTTTACAAAAATATTTTCATTGATCCCAGTTATCAAACAGTATGGGGAGGGGAGGTCAGTTTATTGTTGAAACAGTTTTATATCTCACACACACACACAAACACACACGCACACACCCCCCCCCCACACACACACACGCACACACACACACACACACGTTCCTATAAACTCCCCACCCCTGAAACTCATATTTCCTCTGCTCCAGACAGAGTTGGACTGAAATGAAATTTCTTTGTAGTTACATTGTGACAGTAAAGACATTTGGAGTTTTAATCTTCTCTAAAAAGTCAAAAGTTTGAAGATCTTCTCACTGTAATTATCCTGAATGTGTGTTTTTAGTTCTGTGAGTTGAAATGAAACAAGAATATCAATGTGGTAAACATGTTAAATCTGGTGACTTTAGTGGTAATGGAGGTTTTTAAGAAGTCAAAAGACAAATGAAATATAAATTTTAGTAAACTCTAGCGCCCTCTGGTGGAATTCATGGGAAAGTAATGAGCAGCAGTTATTTAACGTGCTACTGTCTCTTAATTATTGAAGTAATTTATTAAATTTATCTTACATGTTAATAATTGCTGACCTTTTTTCTTGCAGCCAAGACTGACATGAAAAGGAGAACTGCTGATCATGTTTTGGTGAACTGAAGACAATGAAGACAAAACAATTTATCATCTGTATGTTGAAGCAAAAAGAAAAATAAGATGAACAATATTAAAAGTATAGAGGAATGTGATTTATTCTCCCATTCAAAACAGATTATTATAATATTTTCATTTTGATCTCATAGAGTTTAGATAATGTGAATCTTTAAACAGCTTGTTAGTTAAAAAGCAGAAACTTTGGAACATTTAACATCTTTAATGATCTTTACATGAGCAAAAGAGTTTATCTTCAAATGTGAATTTAAAACATTTTATCTTCAGATGTGAATTTAATAGTTATTCATGTCATTCTGACTCATTGTGTTATTCTGAAATGTAAATGCAAATATTTTAAGTTCCACAATCATATATGTGGAAATATTACAGAAGAAAATTCCGCCTATATTCTACATATAAAATATTCTATATTCTAGATATATAAGTCTAGATGTTTTGTTCTGTTTCTATGTTGTGCAGATTATCGTGTTGCAGCTTAATGAAGCTTCCAGAGCAGCAAATGAATGAATATTTCAAACAAACAAGTTCAAACTGATTTGATCAAGAACAACATTTTTTATTTTTTTTTATTGAACAAACTGTATACAAAGACTCGATGAGGTACAAAAACATTACAACATGGGTGTAGAAATTAAACAAAAACAAAAACTAGGGGCTAAGACTAAAGACAAGCACATAAAACAGTAAGACAAATGAATAATAATAGAGCAGGAATTTAAAACAAAAGAAAAGTTGAGATACTGGCAGTTACTTTTCTTGCAGAAACAGATTTCAAAAGTTTCAGTGAGGTGAAATAAAGTTTAAATTGGTTAAGAAAAAAATCAAAACAAGGAGTAGAACTTCTCCATTTACAGCAGAGTATGTGATATTTAATAAGTAAAAAGATAATATTAACCATGTCAGATATTTTATTATCAAGGCCATCAATATAATATAAAATGTGGGTGATGGTTATCTCAGGAATGTCATCAATTTTAAGGGAAAACCAATTTTTAATGTCTCTCCATAGTTTAAAAGAAAAGGGACAGGAAAAAAAAAGATGATTATTGGATTCTTCTAGACAATCACAAAAGATACAACATGCTGAATCAAATTTAAATCTTTTGTGTAAAAATTCAGCCACTGGGTAAAAATTGTGAGAAATTTTGAAGTGAGTTTCTTTAACCTTTGGTGAAATCGGCCATTTTACGTACTTGGAGAACATCTTCTCAATTCTAGACAGATTGGTTGTTATCAAGATATTATTATTGTAATTATTAAATAATTTAGATTTGAAGGCAGTCACAAGCAGAACATTGTTGCACTTTGTATCAGTCACACTATATTCTCCAATTTTTGATTTGGGTAAAGATGAATATGAATATCTTAAGGAGTTTTGGATGAGATGGATCAGAGCTACAGGGATAAATTTACATACTTTTAAATATTCATTACATGAACAGTTCAGATCAAATTTGTTAGTGAAATCTCTATGATTTAATAAAACACCATTACTATCCATTAAGTCAGTTACAAATAAAATACCTTTTTCATACCAGTCAGTTTTAAAAACAGATTTTCTATTTATCAATATTGATCTGTTATTCCACACTACAGATCCATGTGGGGGAAAGTTGTGGGTAAATATCATTTTCCAAAAATGTAAAACTTGCTTGTGAAAATTAGACAGTGTAATATTAATCTTAGTTAATTCAAAATCACATTTAAGCAGGAAATCCAAGCCACCAAGTTTATTAAATATAGATTTAGGGATATGAAACCACATTGAGTTGGAATGAGACAAATAGGAATGGGCCAATCAAAGCCTCAAAATCTAAAGCTCTAGTTCCTCCTTTATCATAATCTTTAATAAGATCAGATCGTCTTAAATAGTGAGTTTTGTTTCTCCAGATAAATTGAAAGATTATTGAATTGGCTTTCTTAATATTCTTGCCGGAGATAAAAGCAGAATGGCACGGAGAAATTAACTTGGACTCTCCTTCAGCTTTGGACAGAAGTGTTCGTCCAAAAATAGTCAGATCTCTAGTGAACCAATGACTCAAGGATCTCTTCATACCATCTAAGCAACTACAAATGTTTTCCTTCTCTCTTCTAATAATGTCTTTTGAATTCAGCATTCCCAGATATTTATAACTGTAATGGAGGCAACAGACGTCTCAGAGCTGGAATGAATCAGCAAAAGTTCATATTTATCAATATTGAGAGACAAACTAGATGCGCTAGAAAACATTGAAATAGATTTTAGTGCAACGTCTACCATAGTTTTATCTCTTAGGAAAATTGTTGTATCGTCAGCAAATTGACTAATCTTGAATTCCTTATCAAAAATTTTGATACCATGCAAATTTGAATTTTCATTATTAGTAAGGTTTGCATTTGAGTTGTTAATATAAATAATTTAGGTGAAATTGGGCAGCAAGGTCTGATTCCTCTTGACATACAGAAACTAGGGGTCAAACTCGTTCCCATGGAAACGGAGCTACTTATATCGGTATAAAATAATCTGATTATATTACAAAATTTTTCCCCAAAGCCAAAATATTTTAAGGTTTTTATTATAAAGCCGTGTTCCAGTGAGACAAAAGCCTTGAAGAAATCCAGGAATAAAATAAAACTCTCACCATCAATAAAGCTACGATAATCAATCATATCAAAAATCAGTCTAGTGTGATGATGGATATTTCTTCCCTTTAAAAATGCTGATTGACATTCATTAATAATTGTTCCTAATCCACTGTTTAAGCAATTGGCGTAAACAAGAGCTAAAGTTTTATAATCTGTACATAAAAGAGTGATGGGTCTCCAATTGTTTAAAGATATAAAATGTATAAAATGTAGTAAACTGTAGTTAACTGTAGTAAACTGTAGTAAACTGTAGTTAACTGTAGTAAAGTGTAGTAAAGTGTAGTAAACTGTAGTAAAGTGTAGTAAAGTGTAGTAAAGTGTAGTAAACTGTAGTAAAGTGTAGTAAACTGTAGTAAAGTGTAGTAAAGTGTAGTATTTTGCCCCTCTCCTTGTCATTTTCTTCATTGACACATTTTTCTCTTTGTTAAATAACATAACAGGTTTTATAGAGTCTCCAGTCAGTTATCAGATGTTCTGTTTATATTTTTCTAAATGCAGTCAGGAAACATTGTTACTTGAACTTGAACTAAAGACTCAAGCAGGTACTTAATTTGCTTTTGCCTCAGGCCGGCTCAGCATCCTTTTGCACATATACCTTTACAGTATTAAGAGATTGTTTTGTAATTTGTTTTAAATGTTTTTATTTTTTGCTTAAAAAAATAAAATTATGGTTCCTGGATTTTGGGTTGTTTGTGTTTTGGTTTAGTTTCTGTGTTCCTTAGTTTCTATTCTTTGAGTCGATCAGCTTGTTATGGCAACAGATCCAATATCTGGAAGTAAAGGACGCGTGCAAACCATGAAGTTTAACAAAAAATTCTTTATCTGTAAAAATAGTGAAAAATGCAAAAACAAAAATGACGATACATCAGTTTTACAATTCCTCTTTTTCCTTTTCCGAAACATACACAGCTGACACGATCAAATACCGTATTGCTCCGTGTCTCGGTAATCCGTCAATAGTTTCTAATACAATATATGGCTTGACAGGAAGCAAATCTTTCAAAATAAAACTAAATTTCACAATACAAATGGTCCGAACAAATATCAGTCTTCTTTCTAAAGAAGATAAAAAACAAACCATCATACAAATAACTTAAATATTTCCTATTTATGGCTCTAACAGCTGTTTCTGTTTTCCTTTGCTCCAGTCTTTTCTTTCCCTGAATCAATCTTATTTGATTGTCGCTGCTCTGATTTATTATACATTTATAATTTTATGATAACCATAACTTATTAGTTACTCTTATTATAATCTTAATGTGAGTTATTACAGATGTTTTCTAAAAAGAAACCGAGAATAATCCATGATTCTAATTATTTGATACCAAAGTTACAATTGCCCACCAATGTAAGTATAAATGCAAGTATACTTATAATAAACCAATAGTAATGTAAGTATTTTACCTTGAATCTTATCCAATTCCTCAAAATGTTTAGATTTCACTCTTTAAAACTTTCATGCTTTGAAACAAGGAACAGTTTCAACTATTTTAATAAATCTGCAGGCTGGAAACTTACTTCCTCTTTTTTCCATGAAACCTGCTCTTCCTGTCTCATGACTCTCTCTGTCTGACTGAATATGATTTCTTATAATTAGAAAAAAGAAATAGAATTAAAGCAAAGTGTGCAGAAGACAAAAACAACACACACAACCAAATTGATTTTATTGATGTTTACGTCTACTGTTGGGTCTAGATTTCACTGGAGTGATTCATTTTAAAGAAAACTTTATTTATTGTTACTGTTAAACTAAAATCTCCAGCATGGGGAAGTGGGATGATCTCGGGTTTTCTTGACACACTGCATTTCTGGATGCAGTGTGTCAAGAAACACACTGCATCCAGTGTGTTTCTTGCCAGATCAGATGTTCTGATCAGCCCAGAACATCTGATCTGGGCTGATCAGATGTTTCACTCATCTGATCAGCCCAGAATCGTTAGAATCACTGAGCTCATCAGACAAACTGCTGAAGATCCGTAACAACCTGGAGTTTGGCTTCTTTTGGGACACATGTATAGGAGAAAGAGAAACTAGAGACATTCAGTGTTGTTGGAAAATGAAATGGCTCAGGGAGGAAATAAGATTGAGTCAGGTAAATATTCTTGTTCCATCTGTTTGGATCTACTGAAGGATCCAGTGACTATTCCTTGTGGACACAGTTACTGTATGAACTGTATTAAAAACCACTGGGATGGAGACGATCAGAGAAACCACAGCTGCCCTCAGTGCAGGAAAGAGTTCATACCAAGACCTGATCTGGAGAAGAACATCATGTTATCAGAGTTAGTGGAGGATCTGAAGAAGACTGGACTCCAAGCTGCTCCAGCTGATCACTGCTATGCTGGACATGAAGATGTGGTCTGTGATGTCTGCACTGGGAGGAAGATGAAAGCTGTCAAGACCTGCCTGGTTTGTCTGATTACTTACTGTGAGAAACATCTGAAGCCTCATTATCAATTACCTGCTTTTAAAAAACACAAGCTGGTGAATCCCTCCAAGAACCTCCACCAAAATATCTGCTCTCATCATGATGAGGTGATGAAGATCTTCTGTCGTACTGATCAGCAATGTATCTGTTATCTCTGCACTATGGATGGACATAAAGACCATGAAACAGTCCCAGCTGCAACAGAAAGAGCTGAGAAGCAGAAGAAGCTCCAGGAGAGTCGATAACAAATCCATCAGAGAATCCAGGACCAAGAGAAAGATGTGAAGCTGCTTCAACAGGAGGTGGAGGCCATCAATGTCTCTGCTGATAAAACAGAAGCTGGAGCAGGAGATCACTGAGCTGAAGAGGAAAGACGCTGAGCTGGAGCAGCTCTCACACACAGAGGATCACAACCAGTTTCTCCTCAACTACCCCTCACTGCCAGCACTCAGTGAGTCTACACACTCATCCAGCATCAACATCCGTCCTCTGAGACACTTTGAGGATGTGACAGCAGCTGTGTCAGAGCTCAGAGACAAACTACAGGACATCCTGAGAGAAACATGGAGAAACATCTCACCAAGACTCACTGAGGTTGATGTTCAACCATCAGAACCAGAACCAAAGACCACAGACGGATTCTTAAAATATTCTCAAGAAATCACTCTGGATCCAAACACAGAACACAAGAAACTGTTATTATCTGAGATTCAACCCCAGAAAAACCTTAACGATGTGACAGCAGCTGTGTCAGAGGTCAGAGACAAAACACAGGAAGTCGTGAGAGACACATGGAGAAAAACTTCAGTAAGATTCATTGAAGTTGATGATTTATTATCAAAATCAGAACCAAAGACCAGAGATGGATTCTGAAAACTTTCAGAAATTATCACTCTGGATCCAAACACTTTAAACAGATTTCTAATTTTATCTGAGGAGAACAGAAAGGTAACATTTGTGAACCATAGACAGTCTTATTCTGATCATCCAGACAGATTTGATGGTTTTTGTTATCAGGTTCTGAGCAGACAGAGACTGACTGGATGTTGTTACTGGGAGGTGGAGTGGAGAGGAGGAGGAGCTGTAGCTGTTTCATACCAGAACATCAGCAGAACAGAAAGATTTGGATCAAGTGACAAATCCTGGTCATTATATTATGACAGAAACAGTTGCACATTTTATCACAACGATATTAAAACTCCAGTAGCACGTCCAGTTTCCTCCAGACTAGGAGTGTATCTGGATCATATAGAAGGTATTCTGTGTTTCTACAGCGTCTCTAAAACTATGACTCTGATCCACAGAGTCCAGACCAGATTCACTGAGCCTCTACATGTTGGGATCAGACTTTACTTCTCATTTTCCTGTCCTGACGGATCCTCTGCTGAGTTCATTAACCCAGAATAATCAGCAGTGATTTGAGGCCCAGATTTTAGTTTCAGTTTCTGTTGTTTCCATTATTGTTCTGGAGAGATTATTGCTGTCATGTCTTCACTGTCCAGAGATCAGCTGTCTTTATGGAGCTACTTTATTATCTTGTTTGTTGTTTAGTTGGAGTTTGTTTGGGTGCTTAAATCTATTTAATTTTAGACAAATATCTAAATATTGTTTGAATATAAAATGACTCTGTCTTATTTTGTATTTTGTTTGTGTTTTATTTTATTGTCTGTCAGTAACATTTCCAAGTATAAGAAACTGCTGTGGTTTTCAGATGAGAATAAAGAGAGTAATCAGAGTTTTTGTTGCCTCAGGTTCAGATTTGTTTTCTCTCTGCAGACGGCAGGAGACCTGTGGTCCTAAAAAGACACAACAAACACTGACTTTCCTAGTTCTGTAATAAGTCTCTTCCTCTTTTACTTGGTAAGACAAGACTGATAAAAGAGTGGTGAAACTTGAAAGATTGGCCACCAGATGGCGCCAAATAAGTCGGTATTTCTCTGCAGAAGAAAATGCTGAACTTCTGCAGTTAAAGATTTTCTTTTAGAAAAACAAAAAGATTAAAAATCCAAATAAAATGTAATCCATAATTATCAAAACCACGTAATGAACAAAGATTGACACAATACCAGGTTCACAGTTTGATTTAAGACACAGGGATTTTTGAATCATAAACACATTTATTTACTTTTTACAAAACATATATATTTTTTCCAATAATTTTCATTTCTAATGGCCACAATGAACCAACTTGTTAAATCAAGGCTTCAAATATCCAAAAACACAAGAGTTTAATTTAAAATCAATTATAAACACCATTAAAAATGGCATCAATCAAGTTCAACAGTTTTCAACAAAAACACACTCCTGTCTGATTATTTTTAAATTGATCTGTTGTTAGAAGTAAAACATCATCTAAACTGGTTTCATCATGGATGTTAAATAAATGTGGTTTGACAATTAAGCCTTCAGAAAATCCACATTTGAACTTTAATTGTATATTATTATAATATTTGTAATAACTTGGTCTCTTCTTAACTGTCCAACTCATAAACAGGAGGATTAATTGTTTACATTGATTTCTCCACTTCTTCCTCATCATCTTCTCTTTTCTCCATCATCAGCAGCATCTGCTCCGTTAACATCAACTCACACTGCAGGAGAAACAGAAACAATCACAGATTGTGCATTTAATTATCTTAAAATAAAATTAAGTAAAACATTGCCTCTGAAACATGTTTTCTCTTTTGCAACATCAACACTAGATGATGTCAGAGAGCCATTTTTATTTTACAGAACATTGGCCTGAATATTATACCTGTCAAGTTAGTACCAATTGAGGCAGAAATTACATTTCACTGGGCAGAAAAAGGTAAATGAGACGAACCTTTGTTGTAACCTTGGTCATGAAACTGTTATTGATGTAAACATAATTTGAAATGAAATGAAATGAAATTTATTCGAACATGATACAAATATAAAAATAAAATAGTGCACAGTAACAAGAAGTGCATAAGAAAGAAGAGAAAATACAGATTTTTAGTTTCAGTTAACATATCATGCTCAAAATGGGGTAGGAAGAAGTGAGAACTTATAAACTCCTACCCCTAAACACTTGAGACTTTAGAGTCCTACTGTCATTAAAAAAAATCAAAATCAAAGTGGCAGTCAGAAGTAACAGTTACTAATATTTACCTAAACATTTTCCCATTTTATGCTGGTTTATCTTTCTAAACCCTTACACCAAGTTGTTATCTTCAATACACACCTTATTGCTTTCTGTCCCCATGTGTGTATCTATTGAAAATTACCTCTTTGTACTTTCTTTTGAATTGTGTTAAACTATTGCTTTGTTTTAAATCTTCATGTAACTTATTCCATAACTTTACACCTTTAATTGAAATACAGAAGCTTTTTCTTGTTGTTCTAAATTTGCGGATCTTGAAGTTTGAGTGACCCCTTAAGTTACACCCCCCTTCTCTTTCAGAAAACGTGCTCTGTATTTGCTCAGGTAACAACTTTTTAGATACCTTGAACATAAATTGAGCCATTTTAAATTCTACAAGCTCGTCAAATTTGAGAATTCTGGATATTATGAAGAGCGGGTTTGTATGCTCATAATAACCGACATTATGGATGATTCTAATGGCTCATTTCTGCAGGACGGTTACCGGATGTAAAGAGCTCTTGTAATTAACTCCCCACACTTCACAGCAATATGATAGATATGGTAAAATCAGAGAGTTAAATAGAATATGAAGTGATTTAGCATTCAATACATGTCTAGCTCTAGCCAATATGGATATACTTCTACTGAGTTTACTCTGTAAATGTTGAATATGAGGTTTCCAACTGATTTTGTCATCTATTATTAAACCGAGGAACTTATTAGCAAAAACCCTTTCTAGAGTTACATCCTCTATTTGAACTTGGATTTCAGTATTTTTATAACAGTTCCCAAAGACCATGAATTTCGTCTTGTCCAAATTTAGGGATAATTTGTTATGGTCAAACCATATCTTTAACTTACTAATCTCTGAAGTGACTGTTGAGAGAAGATGCTCTAAATTGTCTCCTGAGGCTAGAATATTTGTGTCATCAGCGAATAAGATAAATTTTAATACATTGGACACTTTACTGATATCATTTATATAAAGATTAAATAAAACTGGTCCCAATACTGATCCTTGTGGTACTCCACAGACAGTCTCCTGCCAATCAGATTCCACATCTCCCAATTTCACAAATTGTTTCCGGCTCTTTAAATAACTCCTCATCCAGTCAGAAACTACTCCCCTAATTCCATAGCGTTCTAATTTTTTAAGTAGGATTTCATGATTTATTGTATCAAAAGCTTTCTTTAAATCTATAAATATCCCTACTGCCAGTTTCTTACTATCTGTTGCGTTGGTTATTCCTTCTATTAAGTCAGTTACGGCCAGCGATGTTGACCGGTTTGCTCTGAATCCATATTGACTGCTGATAAGTAGCGAATGTTTTTCTATGAATTGTTCCAGTCTTTTCTTAAAGAGTTTTTCCAGGATTTTAGAAAATTGTGGGAGAAGAGAAACAGGCCTGTAGTTAGTGAAGAGGTGTTTGTTGCCAGTTTTATACATTGGTTTGACCTTCGCTATTTTCATTTTGTTGGGAAATGATCCTGTTTGAAATGATAAATTGCAAATATAAGTTAGTGGTTTAGAGATTCCTTTAATTACTATTTTAATAGTTTTCATGTCCAGATCATCACAGTCAGTGGAAGTCTTATTTTTACAGTTATTCACAATGTTTATGATTTCTTCTTCTAGTACAGGGTTGAGATATAAGGAGCTGGGATTATTCTCAATTAGATATTGCCGAGTTGCAGTTTTTGCAGTCGGTATTTTTTCTGCTAATTGAGGTCCTATATTAACAAAAAATCTATTGAATTTATTGACGACACTTTTCAAATCAGTAATATTCTGTTCTTTATCTATAAAATAGTCTGGATATTTGTTATTGTTAGCTTTTCTAATAACTCTATTTAAAATATTCCATGTTTCCTTAATGTTGTTTTTATTCCTATCCAGTAATTTATGATAATAGTCCTTTTTACATGTTTTTATAATATTAGTTAACTTATTTTTATATTTCTTATATTTGTTTTCTGATTCAGACGTTCTATGTTTTAGAAATTCTCTATAAAGTTTGTTTTTCTTTTTACATGCCTTTTGTATTCCTTTCGTGATCCACTGTTCATTTTTTTGATTGCTTTTCCTGTTATATTGTTTGATTGGGCAGTGCTTGTTATATAATATTTTAAATATTTTTAAAAATTCTTCATATGCTGAATTCACATCATTCATTTTATATATTAATCTCCAATCATAGGCCAACAACTCAGCTTCTAGAGCTTTTAGTGTCTCTTCAGACGTAACCCGTCTGTAATGCGTCTCTATTTTTTGATCGTCTGTTTTGCACTTACAGTCGTAGACTATGAACACTGGTAAGTGATCGGTTATGTCATTCATTAATATTCCACTAGTTAAATTATTTTCCAGCACATTTGTAAAAATATTATCAATTAAGGTAGCGCAGTGCGATGTAATGCGACTGGGCCTGGTGATTTTAGGATACAGGCTTAAACTGAACATGGTGTTAATAAATTCTCCAGTCATTCTATGTTTATTTGGATTGAGAAGGTCAATATTGAAATCCCCACAGAAAAATATTATTTTTTGATTAATTGTTATAAATTTTTCTTCTATCCAGTTGTTGAATACTTCAATGTTTGATCCAGGGGCTCTATAAATGCAACTCACTAAGACATTTTTCCTTTTTTCCACGAGTATTTCTATAGTCACACATTCAAACATGTTGTCCACAGTTGACATTGTTTCGATCAACTTATAATTAATCTTCTTGTCAACATATAAAGCTACTCCCCCTCCATTTTTGTTTTCTCTGTTCTTACAAACCATTTCATAACCATTGATTTCAAAGTCTATGCCCTTATCACTATTGAGCCAAGTTTCTGATAAGGCAATAACATTGAATGTCTGTGAAAGTTGTTGGAGGTATTGTTTGATGCTGTCAAAATTTACATAAAGGCTTCTGCTATTAAACTGAATTATTGACAGCTTTTGTTCCATTTTAATGCTGTTGTTGAACTGATCATCGCTGTAATAGTGACAACTATCATTGCTGACATTATAGAAGTTGTTATCAGGATCAATGTCAGTTTCAATATCTTGCTGATGATAGTTTCTGTGTTGGAATACGGGTAACTCTATATCCTCATAGGCCGTGATCTGTTGCATGTTTCTCTTTCAGAAGTGAACGTCAGCTATGTCTGGCTGTCTGTCATACATTGTTGGATAATTTAGGGGTACTAGTACGTGGATGGGTGATCAACTTATCATAACGTAGGTAAGCAATGTCCCCTCTTTGACGTGCTGCTTTTAAGTCCGGCATTAGTTCCGCCCTCCTTTTCCTTACTGCATCCGTGAAGTCTTCGTTAATGAAAATCTTAGATCCCTTAAGTGCCTTGGTGCTCTGTAGAATAGTTGATCTGTCCTTGTATCGTAAAAATTTGACAACAATAGGCCTGGGTCTGTCTCCTCTATGTTTACCGGTGCGGTGAGCTCTCTCAATGTCAACCTTATGTTGAAAGTTTAGCTTTTCATTTAAAATAGTTTTCACTTTCTCCTCAGTCTCAGCCCAAGTCTCATTTGGTGATTCAGTAATTCCATCAAAAACCAGATTGTTTCTCCTTGATTGCCCCTCAAGGTACTCCATTTTATCCGTGATAGTCATCATACCCTCACATACTTTAAATATGTCTGACTGCACCGTGTCATTTCGGTCCTTGTGCTTAGCACTTTCTACTTTAATGTCGTCAATATCTTTCTGTGTAAATTGCAGGCTGGTTTTAATGTCCTGTAGTTCTCGTGTCATTGCATCCATTCTGGTGTTAGTAGTGTCCACAATGATTTTAACAAAACCCTTAAAAATGTCCTGTTGTTGTTGGAGTAACTCCATATACATTTGCTCTTGCTGGCTCAGCAACTCTTTGACTTGCGTGAGTGATACATAGTCCTCATCTTGTCTCCCGTCGGTCTTGGATCCTTTTGGAGGCATTATTTCGCTTCTTTTTGCCTGTCGCTTCCTTAAGGCTCCTGCTCAGCAGTTGGAGACTGCGCTTCAAGAACTAAACGACAGAGAACTAAACGACAGAGAAAGTCATTCAAAACCATTCGATGAGACACGAATCAGGCAGAAGGAGCTGCGGCGACGCGCTTCCTCGTGGGGGCGCGACAAATCTCACCCAACCAGTTTTTTGGTACAACACCTGATTTGTTTGTTCGTGCAGGTGCAGACAGCCTGAGTGGCAGTTCTCGCGAGGCTAGTGTCAGAAGTACAGTACAGTTTAATACAAGTGTAGACTCACTTCGAGAACAGCTCCAGACCGGCGGAGAGAAAACACGTGTCTACAATACTAAATTAAGATGATCCTTTTCAAGAAAAACGCAATTTTAGGAGGGATCGTGGTGATTTTTTTTACTTGTCTGGAGATAGTTGGCGGTAAGTAAAGCCTTTTTAACTATTTGTCAGTGAATCGATTTGGGCTGTTATAATTTTCATTTCGAAATGTTTCTTTTTTTTTCTTTTACCATTCTACACTACCTAGAATATTGTTTATCTAAAAACTATTTATTGACCTCCAGCTTTTCTACCGTATATCAGTAGTGACGTAACAACACTAAAAAGCAAACTTCAAGTGATAAGTTCAGTCGATTGGGTCTAAATCACGGGGAGTTTAGCTATTCCAAAATTCAACTTCGAGAGAGTTCTAGAACCTTCCAAGTCCACCTCGCTGCAGCAAACAGAAAGGGGCGGGGACGAACCTCTGTCAGTCTCATACCTTATTTGGAAATGGGACCATTGCTCTCCGGAAGTGAAGGGGGCGCTATTTCCTATATTAATTAAATGAGATAAACAGTACTTTTATACATTATAAATAATATCTTTATATCTCCATTAATCATAGGAAGAACAAAAGAAATAAGGAGACATGAACAACAACATGATCATCTATAATAAATATACCATTTGCAGTGTATACATAAGAAATTTAACTGAGCAAAAGTCAATAACAAACAAATGAATTAGTTACAGAGAAGAATAACAACCCAGGTTATTACAACCAGGGTTGTTAAACAGATAAAAGCAAAAATTCACTTTTTTTCGTTTTTTTTATTTTTTTTATTTTTATTTTTTACTGTGCCATGTATATTATTCTGAGACTATTTATTGGTAGAGATTTATATATGGGAAAAAACAAGATGAAACTATTTAGACTATCAATGTGGAAAGTTTCCTTCCACTCTAAAATGAAAAATCATATTCATAGAATCACATTATCAACAATTTGAGAATAGAGCAAAACACTTATCAAGCTACAGCTAAATGTTATCATTTAATTTGGTTAAGAATAATTATTGCACTGTCAATAAATGACTTCTAATAGATGTTCTATAGTTACCAGAGGAACACAGTAATGTTTTCATGAGCTCAGAGGTTCAAACCGATAAATAAAAAAGATGGATGCTCTCTCCTAAAATATTCCTGTCATCTTTCATGTTCCTTCAGCAAACAGATGAGATAGAGTTGTTTTTGGTTTCACCACTATTTACTTGCTGTTATACAATATTTTAAGAATTCTTAAAAGATTGTTAGTCTGTAGCTCAGATGAAAAGGAGATGAAAAGTTAAAACTTGAATTTAAAATGTTGTTTTAACTTGAGTTGAGTTAAAACTCAAGTTAGAATGTTAAGTTTTAACATTTTAACTCAACAACCTCAAGTTGGGTAACCCCAAGATCACTGTGTCTTGTTAAAAGATGGAGTCTCTGAGAACGGTTCTTAAAGATATAGGAAGTGTTGAGCTGACTGTCCAGGAATGACCAGAGGAATTTAAAATTTGCCACAGTTTCAACAGATTGGCCATCAAATAAAACTGGAATCACTTTTTTAGCTCATTTAATTAGCTCTTCTTTCTTAAGAAAATGAATAAAAATATAGTGTTTTATATGATCATTTATCTTTTACGATGCCAGTATTAAATTAATAGTAAATAATAAAGACTTTGTGCTATTCTGATTTAGTAATGTATAATGTAATTTTATTTTATTTACTACTAGAGGCAGTAGCGGGCCCGGAAAGATGCGACTAAGGAGCAGATTTAGAAGTACACTGAAAGCTACAAAATTAGTTAAAAACTGGGAGCTGGGCTGAAATAAATAAAAGAGAGAAGTTCAAATACATGCTGAGAGCGAAACTCCTTCCTAAAGATGAAGATATATCACAGATTTCAAGAGAAAATTAAAACAGGAGGCCGTGGATAATATAAGAAATAGCGCCCCCTTCACTTCCGTAGTGCAATGGTCCCGTTTCCTAATAAGATATGAGACTGACAGCGGTCCGTCCCCGCCCCTTCCTGTTTGTTACAGCGAGGTTCTTCTCGAAACTTCTACCTAAACTTATGGGATCAACTTCGAAACTTTCTGTCTTCTAAAACAATAAATGTGGATTTTATTTCCTTACAAAACATTCAATTCGGTTTATCCATTAAAGAAAAAAATTTGGAATTTTTAGTCAATATTCTAATAATTGTAACAAAGTATTATATCCATAAATGTCGCTATGCAAAATGCTCCCTCTCAATCTCTGCTCTCAAAAATGAACTTTCCCTTTTTAAAAGATGTCTGACAAAGATGCAGAATTTAAATGCAATTAAATTTTGAGTTAATTGAAGATTTTCAGTTGGTAGTCCCCGCTGATTAATTTATTTTAACTATCATTATTATTTTATTTTATTTTATACTTTGTTCCAGCCTTTGTATTTAATTGTATTTTTCAACAGCAGGAGTTGTGATATTTCTTCTTGTATTGAAATATTTGTTATTGACTTGTTATTTGAGATTGTTATTGTTTTCTTTTATATTCAATAAAATAATAATAATAAAAAAACAAACAAACTTTTACCTGTTAGCAGCCATTTTTAAATGTTGGCAGGAAGACCATATTTAGTGTTGTGTATAAATAAAAAGGTATCAGTTCTGTAGCGTTAATAGATAATAAATTAAAGCTTTACTAAATCAGATTTGAAATTGCGCTTGATTGGTGGGGATTAGAAAACTAACAATGCAGCTTGATTAGGTTAAAAAGTAATGATTAATTCAGGAAGTATTATGTTATATTTTTTACGATTGATTTTAGAAAAACAATTTTTTCATTGCAGTTGAAGAATAATGAATTGTCTTAAACTTTGCTCCTGTCACATCTTACTTCATAAGTATTGTGCAGGACATGATATAAAAAATACACACAAAAATAAGTAATTTATTGCCTTTTAACAGTTGTCTTGTGGGCATAAACTAACCTGGAAATAGGCAACCCCTCCTCCCACCGTCAAATTATAAATAATAATTTATAAAAAAAGTAATTGTAGCAACTTCAGATATATATCCCAGTATGGATAAAATTTGAGCATTTAATTTAAAACAAATAATTTTGTGTGCTCAAATTTTATTTTAGCTATTCAAGAATCCTATTTTTCTTAATATAATCTTAATTACATTATTGATAAAGTTTCAGGCTAAAAAATAGTTAAATATATAATTTTGAAATGGAAACATTTTTCAGTTCAGTTCAGCTTCATATCTCAGTGGAAAACCAGTTTCCCTTTTAGGTTTAACAGAATATTGAGGAACCTTTAAGAAGCAATGACTTCCTGTTTTACTTGTAGAGGTCAACCAATATTATCTCAAGGACAATGAATCTCATGTTCTTACTGTCAGCGTTTATGGTACAAATGTTTGAATGCTGTTACTATTGTTGGCTCAAAGACTGTTAGATTATTAGGGATCTTTGAATCACTGGGCTTCAGGACAGGCAGGAAATGACTTGAACATCTGGGTGTGAAATTGTCAAAACTGCAAACACAAGAGGTTGCAGAAACGTACCAAAAGGTTCACATTGAAGTTTTAGTTTTTCTTTAATCAGTCACTTCAATGGAAAAGAAAATACAACAGACATATTTTGTTATTGTCCATATATTTGTTCAGGGTGCATCAATAGCTGACAGTATAACTTATTGTTGTTTGTGAATTCTGTTAACAGGAAATTCTTATAAAATGCCTGAAGTGAATTGTACATCTCGCCAAATCAAAGCTTCTCCTGGTGAAGATGTCGTCTTCCAGTGTTCTGTCAATACTGAGTGGGATGTCAGAAAGTCGGTGGAGTGGATCAAGCTGGATCTACCGCAGGACTCAGACCATTATGTGTTGGTGTACAGACGCAAGGTTGTGAACGAGAACCTGATGATGGAGTCGTACATCGGGAGGGTGTTTCTGTTCCTTGAGGAACTGCAGTATGGAAACGTATCACTAAGAATCACCAATGTGACAGTCAATGACAGCGGGAAGTATGAATGTTTTCTCCCAAGTCTGAGGAAATTTGTAGAAATTGAACTCTTGGGTGAGTAAATGGACATGCTGAAATTTTTATTTATAAATTTTTTTGGATAACAAATGATTCTGACCCAAACTTTTCTAAAACAGTCTCAGATGGAAAAGACAACACTTCAAAGCCACAGAAGGAACCTGAGAAGGAGTCCAAAGGTAAATCATGCAACAGTTCACAGTCATTGTAAAAATAGTTTTCAACTATAAATGTACAATTATTTAAACAGTTTTTTTATTTTCAGTTGAATGGCATTGGTGGCTCTTTGCTGCTGCTGCCGTTGTCTTTGTCATCGTCGGTGTCGGTTATTACCTTTTTAAAAAATGTGTAAGTCAGACAGCAGTGAAACTTATTGCATTTGGTTTTCACCGTCCAGATGTTCATATTAATGATAAACTTCTGTTCTATTTGTAATGTGTTTTAGAAGAAGAAGAAGAGTTTGAATAAACTGACTGGACAGGACTCTGGTGAAGATGAGACCAGTATCCCTCTTAAAACAATTATAATAAACCATCATGAAACATAAAAAAGGTAAGTCTGACCTAAATTATTCAAGTTTTCAGTGCTTGTAGTGGTATCCTGTATCTAGGCAGTAAGTTGGAAGCATAAAATAGCAAACAAGGCATTTTTTATTTTTATTTTTAAAATGAATCTTTCTGCACTTCTCCTATTTATCAACTGCAGTCATTTTGAATTCAAATATATTGAATTAAATCCCAATTTACATATTATTCAATATAACCTGCAGCCAACACTGAACTTTCTTCACTGCCATCTGGTTTCAGTGTTTGTTATTTTCACCTGCTGGAGTCAAACAAGATCCAGATGAATTATGACTTGGATGGAGACCAAAAACTACGGAGTGACAACTGGATCTTTCTGATGCATCTGTGAAATGTTTACACATTTTACTGTCATTTATTTAATGTTAAAGTTTAATTTGTACTACGGTATCTTTTTAGACTTTTTTAACATTATTTATTTTTCTATATTTATTTTAAATTCAGAGGAGTTGAGGACATTCAGTGGAGCCAAGTATTTAATTTTTTTTTAATATTTGTATTCAATATTGATGTGAAGAAAATGTTTACATATTACACTAATCTGTTGTATCTGTAACAGATTTATGAAGGTTCAAAGATTAGTGTTATATTTTTTTAAAATAAGCATTTTTCAAAAATGTTGAATCTTTTTTAAAAATAATTTTTAAAAAATTTAAATTTTTAAAAACACATCATATTTTTTTTAATAATCTGAAGAATGCTATTTAGGAACACCTGTTATTGTAAAAGTAACATGTTGTGTATATATATATATATATATATATATATATATATATATATATATATATATATATATATATATATATATATATATATATATATATATATATATATATATATATATATATATATATATATACTACTTAGCATTTCTTAGGAAGAAATTATAATGGATGGAGTAACATTAGATTAGATCTACTATCTAATGTTACTGTATATTACACATATATCTAGTAACATATATATAAATACATGTATATGACTTGACTGTAACATTAAATAATATCTTAATTTTGGTGAATTGTTCAATTTATTTGACTCAACATTCAAAATTCAAAGTCAAAAATATTTATTGATCCCAACCTAAATATTGTTGTAACTCATGACTACCTATAACTTTTACTTTTATATAACTCATATATGTGGCTTCATGTTTTGTTTTTCCTGACTGGCTGCTAATAACAGGACAAACAGGTTGGCTTTGACAAAATGGCCGCTCTGCTTCCTGCTCCATCTTAAATTTGAATTTAATCACATATTGGCTTGAATAATACAAAATACAACAATGTTTTAAAGGGTTTTTATTTACAAGAGTCAAAGTTTAACATCAGTTCACATTAAACATAAAAAACATTTATTGATGCTCTAAACAAAAACAAAGAATGAAACACACAAAAAATAATTTGTCTAATTTCTTTGGTTTAGTGGAGCATGTTTACTAGTAATGTGACATTTCAGTTTAATCGCCAATTCACAGTTTGTTTCAAACCTCTATTCAATCTCATTATTATTTAAACTAATTCTTCATATTTTAAATAATATGAAGAAAGTGAAAATCTCCCTAAAAATCCCAATAACTGTCTTGACCAGCATCCACTGTCTTTGTCTTTATTATTTATTTGTTTGTTAATTATTTGTTTGTCTCCCCAAATCATGACTTCACCAGAAATACACCAGATATTTAAATATCAGATATTTAACTTAAACATAACAAACAATCTCAACCTACTAACCTATCATAAAATGATCCATCAAGTTTATTTATATAGTTGGAATAAACTTCATCATCAAAGCATTTCAAGCTGCTTTTCCTCATAAAAACACAAAAGTACAAAAACATTACATTTTATCATTTAATCATTTTATTTGTAATGTTTCCAAAGCAGCTCTTAACAGAGATAAAGTGTTTCAGCTGTTTTATAGCTGCTCATCAAGACAGTTTATTTAGTTCATCTCAGGATTCAAAGACAGTTTCATTGTTTGCTGGTAAAACCTACACAAACATACACAATATTCAAATGTAAACATACTCAGTATATATATTACTGTGTATGTTTAATGTTGTATATTCATCATTAATCTCTGAAAGTTTCTCCCTGAGTTGAGAATCTGCTAAAACTAGAGATGGAGTTTAGAGTTTATCCACAAACAGGTTTCTACATATTAATAACTCTAATAATTTTCTTCTGTACATCTTTAATGTTGATCTGATGATCTGCAGGTTTGTGACTTTAATATATAAAAACTGTTGACTTGTTTTATCTTGTTTATCTGCAATCAGGTTGCAGCTCAGAAACTTCACTTGTTCCAAAATGTTACTTTAAAAATTGTCATAAATGCAGTAATAAGGTCAATAATTTGGTTGTGAGGTTCAATCCTTCTCATTGAAGAGTTAACAAGGAGCAGCTTTGATCATCTCTAAACTTAAATGTTTTTGGTGAATTTAAAAGTTTTATCATTTAATAATTCAGTGGTGGATCTGAAGAGGTTTTTATTCATCCATTTGTGTTTTCATGCATCGTTTACTGTAATGTTCTGCTTTCTGGTTACTGAGGAAAAGTTTTATGATCTGCAGATGATTCAAAATGTGGCTGATCACATTTTACCAAAACCTGGAAATATGTTCACATTTCTGCTTCTGTAATATTTTCACTGGTTGCTTTAAGTTCAAACAAACTTTAATGTTTTTCTGTTTATTTACAAGATTTAAAGTTTCCTGATCTTCTGCAGTTTTATGTCTCATGTTCTCCCATCTCCAGACAATGACCTTTGATAAACTCTGACCTTTTAAAAACTCTGACCTTTGATAAACTCTGACCTTTTAAAAACTCTGACCTTTGATAAACTCTGACCTTTTAAAAACTCTGACCTTTGAAAAACTCCTAAAACCAGAAGAAACCGTCTGCAGAATGTTTTCTCCTTTTGTGCCTCATCATCATGAGGAACAGTTTGATTTTAAGACATCAGACAAGAATGTTCTTTGAATGATTCTCAGGTTAAATTAAAGTTTTTTATATTCACTTTGTTTTATGTGCATTAATTTTATACTATATTTTTATTGAGTTTCTTTGTGTTTTAACTGTTTGATATGATTTGTTTTAAACTCTTTATTGTTTAGAACTTTGAATAATGTTGATTATAATAATCATAATAACTATAAAGTTTGACTTTTTACATATTTAATGTGACAACAGCAGTTTAATATTGTTTAGGATAAATGAACAACTTCCAACTAGAAGATAAACAGATCTGTAAAAGATCTGAAGACAATCATGTTTCACATTTTCTATTAAATTTGGCATCAACATCCTAATAAAGACTCGTGATTTATCAGAGTAATACTCTGATTTAACCACTAGATGTCTCCCTCCAGTTTTACTTTGAGTTGCAAAGTAAAACTTCACCAGACAAAATAAAAATATCAGATTCTGTTAGAAATAATATATAATATTTACAAAAGTCAACAAAAGAACAAAACATGCCTCTAACTATAAATATGGCTTTTTAATAATAACTTGGTTCGAACAAAAACCTTTTAATTCAGGCCCCAAAATCTTCACTTTGTAGAAAGTATTTTGTTTGTTTTTGTTTTTTTAAGTTGTTTAAAAAAATCCTGCATTGAAAAGTTTTTACAGTTTCTATTATAATTATGCAGCTATTGAAAATGAATTGTCCTTTTATTCATTTATTCATTCACTGTGTGAAATAGAGGAACAACTTCAATCTCTCCAGAAAGATTTGAGTTGGTAACAAAGGTGATTAATTTTCCAGGACCAGGCTAAAGAAGAACAGCTCTAAACCTCCACTGATTTCAGAAATAAGACACATTTCTTTCTGTTCTGATCTTATATATATATATATATATATATATATATATATATATATATATATATATATATATATATATATATATATATATATATATATATATATATATATATATATATATATATATATATATATATATATATATTTCTATATCTTGTGTTTGTATGGTTTGTATTTCCTCCATGGTGACTCATCACCAATCAAGTGGCAAAGTTAATTATAAACACAATCTTTACGTTATTAAGACGGCTTGAATAAAAACAGAAAACTGTCATTTTTTGTTTTTCAAAAGAAAATTATCATCAATCAGTCACCAACAAGAAGTTCAGTTTCCTGGTTTGATGTTCAGCTGTGATGTTCAGTGACTACAGTCCTTAGTTTAGTTTATCAATGAGCAGGAAAATAAAAAAAGTCAATAATTAATAAAAGTTATTACTCTGTAATTGTTCTATTTCCATCTCTTCATCATTTATCACTTCTTCATTTCGAGAGTTGTTGCTCCAGCGTTGAAAAACTGTAACCAACAGAAAGTAAACAGTGAATATTTATATTAACACAAAATATAAATAAGTGACAATATTTAATCCTTAACAGTTTTTGTCTGTTAAAATGTTTCATCAACCTGGGCAGCAGAAAGGCTACAATAAACAACAAAGACCTAAAAGAGAATAAAGTTACTCATAATGGTTTCTAGTTTTATTATTTTATTTTCAGACAAACACCAACAGATATTAATAAATATGTGAAAACTGCAGAACTTTTCTTATTCATGTTTATCAAGACAGATCCATGTTTCTGTTTAATTTCTCTTCAGCTTCACATCAATTTTTGAAAACTATTAAAAACTATATTTTCTATCAATTTAAATATGCATTTATGGAGATTATTAGTTATTAATTCACCAAAATCCTGCAAGATTAACAAAGACAAAGACTGACTTACTTTGTTTAAGTCTGCGGCGACGAACAACACAGATTATGATGGAGATGATGATGATGAGTAATACAACACCACCACCACCAACAACAACACCAATAACTGCAGGATCATCTCCTGTGACAAAAAAGAAAAACAGGTTTTTAATATTCTGTTTTTGAATATTTTGAATTCAATTTTGCATATTTTTGTTTATTAATGAGATGAAAGTTGTGAACCAACAGTCACCTCATCATTCAGGGGTCAACATTTACTGCAACACACACACACACACACACACACACACACACAGCTACACGCGCACACACGCACACGCCCACACACACACACACACAGATGAACACAGAACCTTTTTATTTTTACTGTCTGACTCTAAATTGTATGAAACCTAACTATTTTTTTTAGTTTAGTTAGAAGGAATAAAAGCTAAACTTTGTTAAATGCCAGTTTATTACTTTTCTTAAATTCAGAAGTTTTCTTATCAATGTGTCTAGATGATGTCATAGTTGTGAATAATATTAAAGACTGATTCACATCTTCTTATTTCAAAGTTGGTTCAGTTGTGGATGTGAGATAAAAGTTGAAGAAAAAACTTCCTGAAAGGCAGGAAGATTAAAAACTGGATTTCCACCAGTTTGGTTCTTTATTTGGTTCCTTTGTTCCAGATTTCTGAAGATGGGATGTTGATTTATTCAAATAATATTAATCAAGTTTTCACACCATAGAAATGCTTTAATATGTTCAGGAAGGAAAACAGGTTTAGTCATTTTATTTGTTATTTACTCCAACAATTGTACAAAGAAATGTGATTAACCTGATAAATAAATGATCCATTTAGAGATCAAATCAACCAATCTATAGAGAAACAAAACATTTTACTATTCTACTAATTTATCCACATTTAAGTAAAATATTAATTTAATCAAGACACTTATTGGCTCTTATTGTCTGAGTAGGTAAAGATAGAAACATATTATTATCAGTTCCTGTGACAAAAAGGAAAAACTGTCTTTACATATTTCTATTTTGGAAATAATCTCTTTTGCCCAGAATTGTTTTATTTGTAGAAGTTCAATTATTGTTCAAATCAACCAGTTTATACAGTAACAGAAACTTTTAAGCTTTCTACTCATTTATCCACATTTATATGACAATAAACTGAAATTTATTCAAGACATTCTTACCATTGTTATTATCTCCTTTTCCACCTAAAAAAGAAAAATATAAAATAAAATATGTAAAACATAAATGGACTGAAGTTATTTAAAGTATTTCCAGTCATGCTGACCTCTCAAAGCTCTCAACACTGCAGACAGTTTCACCCATTCACTCACTAACACACGTTCATACACCTGTATGCAGATCAATAAATATTTAAGAGTTATCTGCCTTGCCCAAGGGCACATCAACATGTGACCAGGGGAAACTGGAAGACAACAACTGTATCCACTGAGTCACAGTCGCTGTGACAGAAACAACTGATTATCAGTTATTAAGATATTTACCTCCAGAATGTCGGTTAGGGTTTTCTTCTCCATCAACTGTTGAGGAATCACATTGATTGTTAAAGAAATCAACATTTGTATCTATTTTATCTTAAATGATTCTGATTCAATAAAGCTCACCAACAAGCAGAATAATATTTCTCTCATCTGAGAGAACAGGCCGATGGAGAACAATACACGTGTAAATCCCAGCATCGTTCTTCGTTACCTTGGCCAACTTGAGGGAAACGTCACCGTGTTCCAGCATTTTATGGTTCAGAATGGTTCGATCTTTGTAGCTTTCGTCTTGAGATTCTCGGTCATCAGCTTCTTGGCGAAACAAGTGTACAATTTTACTGAAGTTGAACATCCACTCAACTATTCCATCTCTCATGTCAACTGGGGGCTCCACATTGCATGGTAGAACAACGTTGGATCCCACTTGTGCCTCTATTGGACCTTCAGAACCAGTAAGATGATATTGTCCTGGAAAGATAAACAATGATTTTAAAATGACTGAACTCCTGATGATGTCCAGTTTGTTGCTCAACTATTTTCCTTTAAATATTTACAGTTGTGAAAACTGTTTGGACAACACAGGATTATTGAGTTCTTTCTAAATAAAAGCTCACATTTTTTCTGTTTTGTTTTTGTTTGTTCATAAATTGATGATTAGTCTTTTTTTTTATCAATCTCTGGAAAAGAAAACAAGAAAATACTCGTTTAATTAAAAATAAATATTGACATTTTACCAGAAGAAAAAGTAACATCTGTCCCATAACAGCTGGAGTTAAACCCTGTTATAAAGGACAGGTATTTTAATAATTGATAAAAACTGTAAAGCCTTATTTGTTTTATTGTTCAGAGTTTCTCCAAACCTTCAGTTTTAGTGAAGTGATCAGTTCCAGCAAATTGATCCATGAAAAGATCAGAGACAAAATGAGTCACAGAGTTATTGTGAGGAGCAAAGATCGGCTTTTATGGTCTAATGTAACAAAACGAGACACTGATCAATTTACTGATAACATTTATATTTTGAAATAATAATAAAAACTTCTAATTCAAGAACTTGAACCCTCCATCAATAAAAACAAATATCTAAAGAGGGTGATTGACAGTTTCCATCAGTAAAGCTGTGAAGCTGTGAACAGAGAAAGAGCAGAGCTGCAGGGGAAACTGAGGTCAGTTAAATCACCAGTTACTGCTGGGAAACTAAAAAACATTTTTGATCATCAAATAGTTTGGAGGATCATTTAACAAAGTTTGTGCAGGTCAGAACTTCATGGGTTGACTTCTTAAAAAATGTGTTTCACTCCTCAAAGTGAATTCAGTTCTTCATAAGTTTCATGAGGATTTTCCTCAGACTATAATAGATATTGTAATATTTGTTTTATACATCGTCTGTGCTATTTAGGAGGTTTATAACCTCATAAACATTATCTATTGATAAAAGATAAAGTGGACATTTTAGCTTTGAGCACAAATAGATTCAAAATGGAAGCTTTGGAATAAGTTCAGCCATTTCTATGGATGGAGTAGGTGTGTGTGTTTTTTAGGTTTACGGCACAACGTTACTCAGGATAAATTAAGACCTGAGACATTTTCTGGACAGGCTGTATGAAGCAGTTTTCTTTACACTCATTCTAAATGTTTGAGGAGGTAAAACATCCTGAAATTCAGATATTCACGATTACGACCAGACTAAGATTGTCTTTATAGCGGATCATCAACTGGCTGCTGCAGATTTGCGACACTATATTTTATATGAATTATTAGTTTATTTGCGGACACGAAACATCTATGAAAACATGGACAGAAAGCCTGAACTAAACTGCTGAACTAAACTACCTGGATATCAAACTAACTCTGGGTTTTGATACGCAGCTGCTTATTTTAAGTTTACACAAGTTCAGTAACTTTTAGTGTTGTTTTAAGATATAACCGCTCTGCTGTGTTCACCACTAGGAGAAAACGACGAAAGGTTTCTTTTCCTCGAGAACAACTTAACGTACCTTGAACTGCGACGGGCAGAAAACTGATCAACCCGAAGATAACCGGAAAACATCTCATGACGTAAACCTTTCTGATGAAGAGCATATTTCTGATTTTCTTTTAAGTATTTAATGAATTGATAAGTAGCTATTCGAAATCTCGAAATGGCCGAGATATCGTCGAGTCAAAACCAAGAGAAATTATACTTTCTCTTTCATTTGTGTGTGTGTGTGGGTGTGGGTGCGTGTGTGTGTGTGTGTGTGTGTGTGTGTGTGTGTGTGCGCGCGCGAGTGGGGGACGGGGTGTGTGTGAGCTCATATTCCCGGAAGCTTCAGAGTTTTAATATTGTTAATTAAGGAAGCTTGATAGCAGTCATATAGTCTTATCTGAAACCAGGCTTCGACGCTTGTGTCGTCTTGCTGAAAACTTCCGGCAACACCGATGCGTATGCGCATGCGTCAAGCCCATAGATCAAACCACGTGTCGGTGCCTGTATTGCTTTCAGCAAGTCAGGTGACCGATACTAGAACTGTTTGAAAATGACACTGACGCCTAACTGTGTTTATAAGGAGGCGAATCTGTCAACGGGATGCATTTACCAAAATAATTCTTGATCTTTTACGGTACAACATCAGCTGTGGAGCCTCAAGGCAAATAAAAGGTTCCGTAGTTTGGCACCATTTTGATCTTACGTGAGAAAATAAGGTATTGGTTATCACTTTGTTGTTGTTTCATCCAGTTCTTTCCAGTTTCTGCTCTATCTGAATCCAAATTCAGCTGAAATTGTCTCTTAGTTTACTGTTATATTATGTTCTGCAGGTAAGATGTTGCATATGTTTCTCATTTTAAATCATACATTTCATAATTTTATTCTTAAATTACCCTCGATAAATAAAAATCTTTGGACAAAGATCAGATTCTGGATCAAACTGTCAATAGTCGTCTTGTGACTCAGATTGTAAAATCTATTTAGTTTTAGACAAATATCTAAATATTGTTTGAATATAAAATGACTCTGTCTTATCTTGTATTTTGTTTGTGTTTTATTTTATTGTCTGTCAGTAACATTTCCACGTATAAGAAACTGCTGTGGTTTTCAGATGAGAATAAAGAGAGTAATCAGAGTTTTTGTTTCCTCAGGTTCAGATTTGTTTTCTCTCTGCAGACGGCAGGAGACCTGTGGTCCTAAAAAGACACAACAAACACTGACTTTCCTAGTTCTGTGATAAGTCTCTTCATCTTTTACTTGGTAAGAAAAGACTGATAAAAGTGTGGTGAAACTTGAAAGATTGACCACCAGATGGCGCCAAATACGTCGGTGTTCCTCAGTCTTTGATTTCCTGTCCTGCATATGGGCAAAGAAATTGGACCCAAACATGACAGAGATATTATAAGTTTAATAGTTCCATCACACCTTTAAGTAAAGTAGCAATAAAATATGCTTAACTTCACAGGATGTGAACAGTCACAATGTATCTCGTGTCTCAGTGGTTTCAGCCTAAGACAAAATAGGTATCTAACTTTGCAGCTCAGCTCGTTTCCTGTTTCCTTAGAAGTTCAAGTTCAGTGTTTATGTGGTTTTTAGTAGCTCATAAAGAACAGAATAGAGTGAAATTTTACAAAGTTTGCAAACATTTGTGAAAACACTTGGCATCATATCTGACATGGACAAAACCACTAAAAGAACAAGAATTTTCTTAGATAATGATTGATATAATAGTTTTTACTGTCATGTTCTCTGTACCACTGACTTCCTGAACAAGCAGAGGTGAGGCAGAAAACACTTTCTGATTTAGCGGAAGAGAAGATCATAACACGATGGCGTTCTCTTCACTCGGCCTCATGTTCTGTAAGTAAAATCACTTTAGTATTTATTTATTACAACATTTAGCCTCCAACTGTCTGTTAGCATTCCTTAGTAACATGTTTATTTGTTTAATTTATAGAATAATCCAGTTTGTAATCACTTTGCTCTCAGACGAAGTTTGTAACTGTTTCATAATAAAATGATCCATTTAATTATGTTACCCTGCAACCTTGGAGGGCTGAGGGTAATGTGTGTGATGATCTTCCCTCAACGTGTGGTGCTGTGATATGGAAAAGATGAGACGCACACGTTGAGCTTCCGTCAGCATAACAGGAAGATTTATTCTTCTTCAGTAGAATGAACATATTGTCAAATATTTGCTTTTTTAACAATTCAAATAAAAGTGTATGAATTTGTTTTTCTATATTTTAATAGCCTTCACGAGCCTGCAGGGATAGAACATACTTTAATATCCGAGCATCTTTCTTACAACAGCAAGAATTTCTTGTATCTGCCAGATAAATAGATACAGAACTGAAAAAAGGGTTAGGGTTAGGGTTAACGGGCATCAAAGCAGTTCAACATGAAATCAGCAGTGCTTTAGCCATTTCTAAGCTAGCTTAATACATAGAAACCAAGATCCGCTAGCATTAGCATACCCCAGCCTCTAGAACTGTGTCCCGTTTTTATTACACAATAATAATAATACAATACACAAACCGGACAAAATGACTCAGTAGTCAACAACCGATTCAATAAACTCTTTAACTCCCGAAGGTCATCAATAGGTATGTATGAAAAATACATTTTTACTAACCTGTGGTATAGAAAAGATGAGACACACACGTAGGCCTGTTGATAAACGAAAAAGCGATTAATCGTACGATAAATTAAAACTATCTACGTCATTTTAATTATCGGCGTTATCGTCTCTTCCAGTCTTTTTCTCTTTCTGTTGATGACGCTAAATGAAAAAAGGCTCAACTCCGGTGCTCTCCACTGACCCTCCCTTCCTCATTTCCTTAGTGTAAAGTCCAGCTCACACTACACCATCTTAGTGCTTTTATCAAATGCCTTTTCTTTTTGATTCGTCTTTTATCGCTTAAAATGAGCCACAAACTATCACTGCTGCTTCTACATCGTCATTCGTGTTTGATTATTCTAAATTTATGTATGGTTTGTTGGACTTTTCTCGGCTCTGTGGTCACAGAGGTTTGGAAAATCGGCCAACAATCCTTAAATCGTGTGAACCAGACCTAAAACTCACAAGCTCTACGCCTCTCGTCTCGTCTCCCCCACTGCCCTAACGCTCTGAGTCTGGTTTGTTGTTGTCTCCACAGGTTTTTCCTTCCTCTCTTCATGTAAGCAGGTTGGATGACGACGTCTGCATATATTGCATGTGTGTCGTCTCTTACAATCCTTGGTCACATGACCTCTTCTCAGGCAACCAAAGCAGAGCCGATTTTCATGTGTGAATGTCCTTTTATCTTCAACACTCTTTGAAGCAAAAGTGGGACACCTGGTGATGCCATGGTCCTCACTTTTACAAACATAGCACAGTGATTTTGGTTTACAGCCATTTGTATCTTGTGCCCCATGACTGAAACCTTTTTGTTGTGCATTTGTGTTGAAAGTTTTGGCTCTCTTTGGGGTTCTGTCATCTGCAAACTTGAAATTGCCCAACAGGGGTGAGGCGATGGGATTACACGCTATTTTTGACTATTTGCTCTAAAAATTCTGTGAAGCATTTAAAATCTGGATAATCACCTGATTCATAAAGTTCATCCACAACTATTCGACTCCACTTGCGAACAATCCATTCAGGTAATTTTTTGAGAAACTTATGGTTTTCTTCACAGTCATTGAGGATAGCTAATCCCTTGACAAGTGGAATTGCTTCTTTACAGCCTTGGAGGAAGTCAGAAAACTCGCGTAGTGCAAGTGAGTCATTTGCATTGATTTTTGGCCATCTTGCAAGCTTGTCACGAAAAGCTTTCTGTATAATGAACGCGTTCCCATATCTGTCCTGTAAGACTTTCCAAGCACCAATGTATGCACTTTCTGAGTCGCGGTAAAAGAAACCTTCAACAGCTTTGCGTGCTTCTCCAGCAAGATAGTTTCTGAGATAAAACATCTTCTCACTAGCTGGGAGGGGCTTTCTGTCAATAAGAGTCATAAATGACATTTTCCAATCAGTAAACCTTAAAGAATCTCCACTGAATACTGTGGGTTCAGGGACTGGTAAGCGACTCATGCTTAATGAGCTGGCAATTGCTTCAGCTAGATTGGATGTCTCTGGATTTGTTGTCACCTCTGGAGCTGATTGGTAAGGCTGGAAAAATGTAGCATCTGGATTCATGCAGGGTTTATCTCTAGAGAAGACAGGGTTAGTTCTGTAATTAAGATCTTCAACTTCTTCAACATTGCTTACACAGCGTTAAAATTCATCGTATGCTCTCACACGAGCTGCTGCTACAGCTATTTCCTTTTCTTCTTTTAACCGCTGCAGTTTTGCTCTTTCTTGATCCAGCTGTTGTTGCATTTCTGCTTCTTTTTGCTTCATTTCTGACAGCATTCTTGACTCTTTAAGTTTCCATTCGTTTTCTAATTTTTGGAGCTGTGCTTGTTGTGCTTGAATTTCTTTTGTGGGCTTTGATTGCTCCACTTTAGCAGCAAGCTCTGCTTGTGCATCTGCCTTGTTGTCATTAGTACTAGATGAGTTGGAATGGCTGCTTGAACCCTCTGATGATTTAGATGAGCTTACAGTTTCAGTTTGAGTGTGACCAAAGATAGATCCATATTCATCTTTGTTTAATGTTTCTCTTACTCTTTCTTTCTCAAGATGACTATTATAATCTTTATCAATAGTCTCTGTACGATTGTTTATGAGGTCACAAATTTCTTTTGTGAGCGTAACACAGGCTTCCAACTTTTTGACAATCTCTGCTGTGGTGTTACTGTTATGTAGAATGGGTTCGTACTGCAGTCTTACAGCATCATACTTTGCTTGAATGGTTTCCTGTAAATCATTGAGTTCTTCTAATGTACAGAGGGCCTTTAGTTTTTTTCTACTTTCTCTTGCCACCCACTTCCAAGAATCATAGACCTTGTGGAATGTTTTCTCATGTTTTTTGTTCTCTTGGATGTGCATCTCTTGGCCTTTTTCTGTTAGTTTTCTTTCTCTGGAGCTAGACCTGAGTGGCATGTCTACAGCATTATCTGTTTTCTCTGTTGGAAGTGACATTTCTTTTTGTTTTGCTTTCTTCAACTGCTTTGGGTTCACTGAAGACACACTATTCAGTTATGTTGTGAGTTTGTTCATGTGATGGTCCACTTTAACTTTATGGTTTATCTTGCCTGTGTGAGATCATTGGTCCGACTGGAGACAGCTGGGTTCCAGAAAGGATGGTGTCAGCTTCACTGCAGAAAGATCTGGTCTCTTGCGATTAGTTTTCACTGTAGCGGCCACTTGGAATAAACAGCCAGACGCAGGGAGTTCCAAACGGGTGCAGTTTAATCTGGACTTTAGACACCGTGAAAACGCATTCTCCTATTTTAACGATTTTCTTTAGCTTTCTTCAAGATCTAACGCTGACTCATCACGCTTAGTAAGAACAGAAAGTGCCGAACCACAAAACACACGAAGAAGAAATCTAGCGTTCTTCAAAATAAAAGCACAAATTCACCACTAGGTGTCACTGTTTGACTAATGAACAAGAAGGAGAATTTTACCATTTAGTAGCCATTTACAATTAGAAGGGCCGTGCAGAGACCTTTGGAGGGTGAGGGGCTCAAATTTAAAAAAGGGGCACATTGAACAAAAATACTGTACAACAACATAGCAACAACCCATATTATTGGATCCTACTGTATCATAGCCATCATGCAGGAAAATGCAAAGCAAATATAATCTATATTTACCCCAACAGGTATAAAGTTTCTGTTTCTGCTGCTGACAGTCCTGGAGGGCTGAGTGATCTGAGACTGTAGCTGTTAAACCGACCAGAGGAGAGAAAGTCTCTGGTTCTAAAGTTATGAAATAAGCAAAATTGCTGCCATTTCGCTAATTAACCCCTAATGATATCTACTTAACCTCTAGAACAATCTGGCTGCAGAATGATTTATAGATCAAAACTATATTTTTTTTATTTTAGCCCCTCTGAGATTTAGAATTATAAGACTTGGATATAAAGGCATAGAAAACTCAGTAGCTGCTGGTAGGGACCATTCAGGGGCCTCCAGACACTCAGGGCCCCCTAGAAATGGTTTAATTGTAACACAGACCATAGACCTAAACCTGTAGCATTATTTATAGAGAATGACAATGTTATTATATCTTATTTAATGCATTCAGCTGAGAAAAATAAATTGTACATTTAGGATTTAATTAGGACGTTTACTTTGTAGAAGTTTAAAGAATCATCTTGATAGTTTGATTGTTGTTACCACGGCTACAATATGTTGTTTTCTTTGTGTTTGAATTGATTTTGTTCACAAATACATCACAGCAAATAACTAATAATCAGTGATTGATTTTAAACTCAGTCAATAAACCTGGTCTCCCTCTCACAGATTCACCTTATCAATATTTAAACACGTTAGTGATGCTGAGGTTCTTAGGACGGGTTCTGGGGGGAGGGGGGTTCTGTCTAAGGCCCCATATTACCTTGGGCCGGCCCTGCATGAACAGCTGCTGCGATGCGCATCTCTGGAATCCACCTGGAACCGACATGGAATTGACCTGGAATCTACCTGGAATCTACCTGGAATCCCCCGGTGGCCCCTGTCAGTCCGCCGATGCTTTGGAGACATTTTGATTCATTTCATTGTCGCGTGTTTGGCTTTTTACTGCGGTTCTAATCATTGCAACAATATTTTCTCTGATCCTTATTTTATAAACTCTAATTGGGCCGAATCTTCCTTTAACACTTGAGGTTCTGCAATAACTTCTATTTACAGCCGCGAACCTCCAGCCCAGATCTCGTCAGCAGCGGCTTTAACCCGCCTGGTAGAAACGTTAAGGGGAAGCAGAGCGAACAGAGAGCAGGTGGTAACAGGTGGTACCGGGCTTTGAGCTGCGTTTCAACTCGCGGTGACAGTTGGTACCGTGTCTTGTATCAATGGATGTCTGTTATAAAGATAGGTATTCTTTATATCTGTCGACCCAGTCTGCCTGTAGTGAACCGAACCGGGCTTTTAGCAGAATGATTAAATTAAAGTCAGAAGTTTTCTCTGCAGTTGAAGCATTTCTGTGTTTAGGGGTGATTTGGGTTTTGTCCCACTATTGCAAGGACAATATAAAAATGTAGATAGAAACAGTTTTTCTAATGTCAACATCAGACCTACGTTTTTATTCACAAAGCAATGTATGAGAAAACATTCTTGCCCATAATTTGATAGAAGACACAGATCCGCCCTCCTCCTCACCATGGACCCGATGTCTGAACAATATGGAGGCTCTGAGAGTCATTAAACTGAGCGCAGCCAGAATATTTTTACTTAATTATTATGTTTAGCTAAATATTATTGTTGAGGGGCACAAACAGGCCTTCTGCCATAGATTAAAAAACAAAAAACAAAAAAAAAAACAACCTCAAAAAGGGCACTAGGGGCATGAAGTATAAAAGGGGCAGGGGCTCAAGCCCCCTTCGCCCACCCCATTTTCACGTGCCTGGTGATGAGAGACTGTTACAACCCCCCCCCCCCCCAAGACCACCAAGGGTAAATACTGGCACTGGATGTAACACAAAATAAAATATCTGGAACAGTTGGCTTCAGTAGAAAAAAGATAGTTTAATTGATAGTTCAACATAAAATCTAAGTCACAATAAACATGCACAGGGAAGCTTTAAGCTTCAGGGTCTCCAAGGCCAAAACAACAAACAAAACACCCCCCTTTTAATTAAAAATAAAAACACTTTCTAGCAGAGAACTGAAAATAAAGTACAAAACCTGAACTCCCTGGCTAACCAAGAAACAGGAGAAAAACAGTTAAACAAAATGGCAGAGAACCCCTACCAGCTTCCACTGTGAAGAAAAACAAAATTATAACCACTTGAAGTTTCACAGAATGCTCACAGCAAAATTACCCAAAAACTCAACACAGTCAGTTCACCGACATGATCACACCAGATCAAGGCCCAGGGAAAAAGGGATCTGACATCTCAGGTTTGGAGCTCTTTATGGGGTGGCTGACGAGCTCCAACACATTTCACCTGTGGCAGCCAGGTGGAACTGAAACACAAAGAAGAAGCTCACTCATAAAGAGAGCCCCTAGAGGTCAGTGACCGTAACAGAGAATAACACGCCATCTGTTGTTTATGCACAGGATGCTTGGTCTCTACTGGTGAAGCCGATTGAAGGCTTTATTGCCTCATTAACAGCTGGTCACCATGTCATGCAGAGCTTGGAATGTGGGAATCACAGATCAGGATAAATCCATTCTCCTGGGCCTTTTCCCTTTTGCAAAGAAACTTTCCAAAGAATCTGATCTGTTTCTGACTCATTTTGCTGCTTGTGGCTCAATGTTGGTGGCAAGACGTAACCAAGAGAATCCGGTTAAAGAACCATCATCAATCAAAATGTGTTTAAATTCAAACTTTTTGTTCTTTACAGCTCTTTGCTCTGCAGCCACACTGACCATCACTCCCGACCAATCCCAGTTCTTCCAGTATGACAGTGTCACTCTTACATGTGTGACAAACTCCAGTGGCTGGAAAGTGATGAGGAAGATAAAGAACAAGGCTGCTCAGGAATGTGAGCGTAGCTGGGGAATCCCCACAGAATCCGCCTGCAACATTAAATATGCTTATCCAACTGACACTGGTGAATACTGGTGTGAATCTGAGCGAGGAGAAACAAGCAACAAAATCAATCTCACTGTATCAGGTAATGAACATGCATCTTGTTTAAATTTACTCCAAGTGTGGTTATTTTAGCATTTTTAAGTTAATATAATTCTTATAAAATGTTTTTTATTTCAGATAGAAATGTGATCCTTGACGGCCCTCCACATCCTGTCTTTGAGGGAGAAAATGTGACACTTGGTTGTTCCTACAAGAAAAACAAAGATGATCTGACATCCACCTCAGACTTTGAAGCTGCGTTCTACAGAAATGGTTCCTTCATTGAGAAAAACAAACCAGGGAAAATGATCATTGAAGCAGAGGAAGGTTTCTACAAGTGTATCCATCCTTCTAATGTAGAGTCACTGGAGAGCTGGCTGGCAGTGAAAGGTGATGATTTACTGCTTTGTTTCATTCAGGCTGTCAGAACTCAGTTACCTTTAAGAAAATGAGGATTTTGGTTAAAATTTTTAAACAAAAATTCAACTCTGAGACTCAACCACTCTGTGATTCAGCTCAATCTCTAAAGCTTTGCCTCCAACACACAAGAAGCCTGTTTTTTTTTTGGCTATTTTCTTTTATTTAAATAGAAATTTGCTGGAATTTACTGGAAGTTACATTTGTTCAAATTACATGAATGTTCTAGAAAATTAAGTAAAGTAATGTTAATTATACTGTAATAATTTTCAGTAAATTTTGGGAAAATGCAAATTTCTTTTCAGTTTATTTCAAAAACTAACTCAAATACACACTCCAACAAAGTCCTTTAATAAAATTGTTACTTTCCAATAAATCCTTATTGGCACTGACGTTTTTATGCCTTAATCTTATAAATACATAAACAGATAAAAATATTAAACATATCGGTCCTAAGTTCAATTCAATTTATTTATATTCATCTAAATGTTGTTTCAAGGCACTTTATAAAATATAATTTCAGTTCAATCATGCAGACATTGTAATTGATCCTAACTATCAAACAGTTCAATTAATTATTCAAAACAGTTTAAAAAGTTTCTATCTAAGGAAATCCAGCAGGTTTCTTTAGACTTTTACAGATGAAAACCTCTGCAGACTCCAAACACTCCGTCCTCAGCAGCTTCCATTCTGCTTCTTCAAGATGCTTTGATGCTCCAACTGAATCAGTGACTGACTCCTGACCAAACCAGTTCACAGCCGACTGACTGCTGGTGAGGGAATTCAGCCGTTCGATGCTGATCTGTTGGAGTAGAAATGCATCTAAAAGTTGCAGGACTGTAGCTCTAGAGGACCAGATTGGTGGACACAAACTTGCTGGATAAACCTGATTTTGTATTGTGACTGAAAATTTTATAGCTATTGTTTGTCACAAATTAAATAAAATATTTTATTTATTTATTTTTTTGCTAACAGCTAGAGCAGACGTTTCTCCTTCTTCTCCTCCTTCTTTTCCTCTTCCTCCTTCTGAACCTGGTGTTCCTTGGATCAGAGTGATTTGTGGCATCGCGCTCTTCATCCTCTACAACATCATACTAATCTTGTGTATATATACATACCGTAAGTGGGCTAGAGGTAAGTTTCTGCAAAATATAAAACAGAAAATTCTTGTGAAACTGTTTTCTGTCCTAATTTAACAGTAGCTGTTTTTTCTGCTCCTTTTATCCTGGAATATCCGTGTTTTATTGAAAATGTTCTAAAATAAACATAATTTTGAAAATCATAGATCTAATAAAAACAAATGGATTCTTTCTAAAAGGATTTAAATATTGGTGTGCATCTTGTTCTCTTTTGACCACTGGTCAGTAAATCTGCTACTGTCTCTTAATTAAACTTAAGTAATTTATTAAATTTATCTTACATGTTAATAATTGCTGACCTTTTTTCTTGCAGCCAAGACTGATATGAAAAGGAGAACTGCTGATCATGTTTTGGTGAACTGAAGACAAAACAATTTATCATCTGTATGTTGAAGCAAAAAGAAAAATAAGATGAACAATATTAAAATTATAGAGGAATGTGATTTATTTTTCCATTCAAAACAGATTATTATAATATTTTCATTTTGATCTCATGGAGTTTAGATAATAGGAATCTTTAAACGGCTTGTTAGTTAAAAATTAGAAACTTTGGAACATTTAATATCTTTAATGATCTTTACAGGAGCAAAAGAGTTTATCTTCAGAAATGTGAATTTAAAACATTTTACCTTCAGATGTGAATGTAATAGTTATTCATGTCATTCTGACTCATTGAGTTATTCTGAAATGTAAATGCAAATATTTTAAGTTCCACAACCGTATATGTGGAAATATTACAGAAGAAAATTCAAACTATATTTTATAAAATATTAAATATTCTAGATATATAAGTCTGGCAGCCATATTAGTGCATCTCCTGAAAAATTACGACTTTACTAAGACTGCCTGTCTCAGTCTCACCTAAGACAACATACAAACAACCCAGAATGTCGCCACCCATCAGTTCTCTTTAAAGATTCTAGACTTGACGCAAGTGGTATGAAATAAAAAGGGGGAAATTGGGTTTGGGGATGGGGGTGCTAGGAGGTAGCGAGAAGTAATATGCCGGCACTACACGGTGTAAGATTAAATCAGGCTTTAAGATAATGTATCAAACTTCATGCACAAAATAAAATATACTATAGAAATATGAAAGCATTAAACTCACCGTTGGGTTTGCGTTCGCCTCCATGGTCGCCAGCCTGGGTTTTTTTTATTTTTTTTTTTTTATTTTTTTACTTATTTATTTTTTTATTGAGCAAACTGTATACAAAGTCTTGATGAGGTGCAAGAACATTTCAACATAGGTAGAAAAATTAAACAAAAAAACAAGGGGCTAAGACTAAAGACAAGCACATAAAACAGTAAGACAAATGAATAATAATAGAGCAGGATTTTAAAACAAAAGAACAGCAGAGATACTGGTAGTTACTTTTCTTGCAGAAACAGATTTCAAAAGTTTCAGTGAGGGGAAATAAAGTTTAAATTGGTTAAGAAAAAAATCAAAACAAGGAGTAGAACCTCTCCATTTACAGCAGAGTATATGATATTTAACAAGTAAAAAGATAATATTAACCATGTCAGATATTTTACTATCAAGGCCATCAATATAATATAAAATGTGGGTGATGGTTATCTCAGGAATGTCTTCAATTTTAAGGGAAAACCAATTTTTAATGTCTCTCCATAGTTTAAAAGAAAAAGGGACAGGAAAAAAAAAGATGATTATTGGATTCTTCTGGACAATCACAAAAGATACAACATGCTGAATCAAATTAAAATCTTTTGTGTAAAAATTCAGCCACTGGGTAAAAATTGTGAGAAATTTTGAAATGAGTTTCTTTAACCTTTGGTGAAATCGGCCATTTTACGTACTTGGAGAACATCTTCTCAATTATAGACAGAATGGTTGTTATCAAGATATTATTATTGTAATCATTAATAATTTAGATTTGAAGGTTGTCACAAGCAGAACATTGTTGCACTTTGTATCAGTCACACTATATTCTCCAATTTTTGATTTGGGTAAAGATGAATATGAATATCTTAAGGAGTTTTGGATGAGATGATCAGAGCTAAAGGGATAAATTTACATACTTTTAAATATTCATTACATGAACAGTTCAGATCAAATTTGTTAGTGAAATCTCTATGATTTAACAACATACCATTACTATCCATTAAGTCAGTTACAAATAAAATACCTTTTTCATACCAGTCAGTTTTAAAAACAGATTTTCTATTTATCAATATTGATCTGTTATTCCACACTACAGATCCATGTGGGGGAAAGTTGTGGGTAAATATCATTTTCCAAAAATGTAAAACTTGCTTGTGAAAATTAGACAGTGTAATATTAATCTTAGTTAATTCAAAATCACATTTAAGCAGGAAATCCAAGCCACCGAGTTTATTAAATATAGATTTAGGGATATGAAACCACATTGAGTTGGAATGAGACAAAAAGATCTTCAGCCAATTTATTCTAAATGAGCCAATCAGACCCTCAAAATCTAAAGCTCTAGTTCCTCCTTTATCATAATCTTTAATAAGATCAGATCGTCTTAAATAGTGAGTTTTGTTTCTCCAGATAAATTGAAAGATTATTGAATTGGCTTTCTTAATATTCTTGTCAGAGATAAAAGCAGAATGGCACGGAGAAATTAACTTGGACTCTCCTTCAGCTTTGGACAGAAGTGTTCGTCCAAAAATAGTCAGATCTCTAGTGAACCAAAGACTCAAGGATCTCTTCATACCATTAAATGTTTTCCTTCTCTCTTCTAATAATGTCTTTTGAATTCAGCATTCCCAGATATTTATAACTGTAATGGAGGCAACAGACGTCTCAGAGCTGGAATGGATCGGCAAAAGTTCACATTTATCAATATTGAGAGACAAACCAGATGCGCTAGAAAACATTGAAATAGATTTTAGTGCAACGTCTACCATAGTTTTATCTCTTAGGAAAATTGTTGTATCGTCAGCAAATTGACTAATCTTGAATTCCTTATCAAAAATTTTAATACCATGCAAATTAGAATTTTTCATTATTAGTAAGGTTAGCATTTGAGTTGTTAATATAAATAATTTAGGTGAAATTGGGCAGCAAGGTCTGATTCCTCTTGACATACAGAAACTAGGGGTCAAACTCGTTCCCATGGAAACGGAGCTACTTATATCGGTATAAAATAATCTGATTATATTACAAAAATTTTCCCCAAAGCCAAAATATTTTAAGGTTTTTATTATAAAGCCGTGTTCCAGTGAGTCAAAAGCTTTGAAGAAATCCAGGAATAAAATAAAACTCTCACTATCAATAAAGCTACGATAATCAATCATATCAAAAATCAGTCTAGTGTGATGATGGATATTTCTTCCCTTTAAAAATGCTGATTGACATTCATTAATAATTGTTCCTAATCCACTGTTTAAGCAATTGGCGTAAACAAGAGCTAAAGTTTTATAATCTGTACATAAAAGAGTGATGGGTCTCCAATTGTTTAAAGATATAAAATGTATAAAATGTAGTAAACTGTAGTTAACTGTAGTAAACTGTAGTAAACTGTAGTTAACTGTAGTAAAGTGTAGTAAAGTGTAGTAAACTGTAGTAAAGTGTAGTAAAGTGTAGTAAACTGTAGTAAACTGTAGTAAAGTGTAGTAAACTGTAGTAAAGTGTAGTAAAGTGTAGTAAAGTGTTGTAAAGTGTAGTAAACTGTAGTAAAGTGTAGTAAAGTGTAGTAAACTGTAGTAAACTGTAGTAAAGTGTAGTAAACTGTAGTAAAGTGTAGTAAAGTGTAGTAAAGTGTTGTAAAGTGTAGTAAACTGTAGTAAAGTGTAGTAAAGTGTAGTAAAGTGTAGTAAACTGTAGTAAAGTGTAGTAAACTGTAGTAAAGTGTAGTAAACTGTAGTAAAGTGTAGTAAAGTGTAGTAAAGTGTAGTAAACTGTAGTAAAGTGTAGTAAACTGTAGTAAAGTGTAGTAAACTGTAGTTAACTGTAGTAAACTGTAGTTAACTGTAGTAAACTGTAGTAAAGTGTAGTAAAGTGTAGTAAAGTGTAGTAAACTGTAGTAAAGTGTAGTAAACTGTAGTAAAGTGTAGTAAAGTGTAATAAAGTTTATTAAACTGTAGTAAAGTGTAGTATTTTGCCCCTCTCCTTGTCATTTTCTGCATTGACACATTTTTGTCTTTGTTAAATAACATAACAGCTTTTATAGAGTCTCCAGTCAGTTATCAGATGTTCTGTTTATATTTTTCTAAATGCAGTCAGGAAACATTGTTACTTGAACTTGAACTAAAGACTCAAGCAGGTACTTAATTTGCTTTTGCCTCAGGCCGGCTCAGCATCCTTTTGCACATATACCTTTACAGTATTAAGAGATTGTTTTGTAATTTGTTTTAAATGTTTTTATTTTTTGCTTAAAAAAAAATCAAATAAAATTATGGTTTCTGGATTTTGGGTTGTTTGTGTTTTGGTTTAGTTTCTGTGTTCCTTAGTTTCTATTCTTTGAGTCGATCAGCTTGTTATGGCAACAGATCCAATATCTGGAAGTAAAGGACGCGTGCAAACCATGAAGTTTAACAAAAAATTCTTTATCTGTAAAAATAGTGAAAAATGCAAATACAAAAATGACGATACATCAGTTTTACAATTCCTCTTTTTCCTTTTCCGAAACATACACAGCTGACACGGTCAAATACTGTATCGCTCCGTGTCTAGGTAATCCGTCAATAGTTTCTAATACAATATATGGCTTGACAGGAAGCAAGCCTTTCAAAATAAAACTAAATTTCACAATACAAATGGTCCGAACAAATATCAGTCTTCTTTCTAAAGAAGATAAAAAACAAACCATCATACAAATAACTTAAATATTTCCTATTTATGGCGCTAACAGCTGTTTCTGTTTTCCGTTGCTCCAGTCTTTTCTTTCCCTGAATCAATCTTATTTGATTGTTGCTCTAATTTATTATTCATTTATAATTTTATGATAACCATAACTTATTAGTTACTCTTATTATAATCTTAATGTGAGTTATTACAGATGTTTTCTGAAAAGAAACCAAGGATAATCCATGATTCTAATTATTTGATACGATAGTTACAATTACTTGCTTTACTTGTAAGAGTACCCACCAATGTAAGTATAAATGCAAGTATACTTATAATAAACCAATAGTAATGTAAGTATTTTACCTTGAATCTTATCCAATTCCTCAAAATGTTTAGATTTCATTCTTTAAAACTTTCATGCTTTGAAACAAGGAACAGTTTCAACTATTTTAATAAATCTGCAGGCTGGAAACTTACTTCCTCTTTTTTCCCACGAAACCTGCTCTTCCTGTCTCATGACTCTCTCTGTCTGACTGAATATGATTTCTTATAATTAGAAAAAAGAAATAGAATTAAAGCAAAGTTTGCAGGAGACAAAAACAACACACACAACCAAATTGATTTTATTGACATTTAAGTCTACTGTTGGGTCTAGATTTCAATGGAGTGATTTATTTTAAAGAAAACTTTATTTATTGTTACTGTTAAACTAAAATCTCCAGCATGGGGAAGTGGGATGATCTCGGGTTTTCTTGACACACCGCATTTCTGGATCATCCTGTTTCACTCATCTGATCAGCCCAGAATCGTTAGAATCACTGAGCTCATCAGACAAACTGCTGAAGATCCGTAACAACCTGGAGTTTGGCTTCTTTTGGGACACATGTATAGGATAAAGAAAAACTAGAGACATTCAGTGTTGTTGGGAAATGAAATGGCTCAGGGAGGAAATAAGATTGATTCAGGTAAATATTCTTGTTCCATCTGTTTGGATCTACTGAAGGATCCGGTGACTATTCCTTGTGGACACAGTTACTGTATGAACTGTATTAAAAACCACTGGGATGGAGAAGATCAGAGAATCCACAGCTGCCCTCAGTGCAGGAAAGAGTTCATACCAAGACCTGTACTGGAGAAGAACATCATGTTATCAGAGTTGGTGGAAGATCTGAAGAAGACTGGACTCCAAGCTGCTCCAGCTGATCACTGCTATGCTGGAGATGAAGATGTGGTCTGTGATGTCTGCAGTGGGAGGAAGATAAAAGCTGTCAAGACCTGCCTGGTTTGTCTGATTACTTACTGTGAGAAACATCTGAAGCCTCATTACCAATTACCTGCTTTTAAAAAACACAAGCTGGTGAATCCCTCCAAGAACCTCCACCAAAATATCTGCTCTCATCATGATGAGGTGATGAAGATCTTCTGTCGTACTGATCAGCAGTGTATCTGTTATCTCTGCTTAATGGATGAACATAAAGACCATGAAACAGTTTCAGCTGCAACAGAAATGGCTGAAAAGCAGAAGAAGCTCCAGGAGAGTCGACAACAAATCCATCAGAGAATCCAGGACCAAGAGAAAGATGTGAAGCTGCTTCAACAGGAGGTGGAGGCCATCAATGTCTCTGCTGATAGAACAGAAGCTGGAGCAGGAGATCACTGAGCTGAAGAGGAAAGACGCTGAGCTGGAGCAGCTCTCACACACAGAGGATCACAACCAGTTTCTCCTCAACTACCCCTCACTGCCAGCACTCAGTGAGTCTACACACTCATCCAGCATCAACATCCGTCCTCTGAGACACTTTGAGGACGTGACAGCAGCTGTGTCAGAGCTTAGAGACAAACTACAGGATGTTCTGAAAGAAACATGGAGAAACATTGAACTGGTAATCAGTGAAGTTGATGTTCTACAGTCAGAACCAGAACCAAAGACCAGAGCTGAATTCTTAAAATATTCTCAAGAAATCACTCTGGATCCAAACACAGAACACAAGAAACTGTTATTATCTGAGATTCAACCCCAGAAAAACTTCAACGATGTGACAGCAGCTGTGTCAGAGGCCAGAGACAAAACACAGGAAGTCCTGAGAGACACACGGAGAAAAACAACATTGAAGTTGGTGATTTACTATCAAAATCAGAACCAAAGACCAGAGATGGATTCTGAAAACTTTCAGAAATTATCACTCTGGATCAAAACACCTTAAACAGATTTCTAATTTTATCTGAGGAGAACAGAAAGGTAACATTTGTGAACCATAAACAGTCTTATTCTGATCATCCAGACAGATTTGATGGTTTTTGTTATCAGGTTCTGAGCAGACAGAGACTGACTGGATGTTGTTACTGGGAGGTGGAGTGGAGAGGAGGAGGAGCTGTAGCCGTTTCATACCAGAACATCAGCAGAACAGAAAGATTTGGATCAAGTGACAAATCCTGGTCATTATACTATGACAGAAACATTTACACATTTTATCACAACGATATTAAAACTCCACGTCCAGTTTCCTCCAGACTAGGAGTGTATCTGGATCATATAGAAGGTATTCTGTGTTTCTACAGCGTCTCTAAAACTATGACTCTGATCCACAGAGTCCAGACCAGATTCACTGAGCCTCTACATGTTGGGATCAGACTTTACTTCTCATTTTCCTGTCCTGACGGATCCTCTGCTGAGTTCATTAACCCAGAATAATCAGCAGTGATTTGAGGCCCAGATTTTAGTTTCAGTTTCTGTTGTTTCCATTATTGTTCTGGAGAGATTATTGCTGTCATGTCTTCACTGTCCAGAGATCAGCTGTCTTTATGGAGCTACTTTATTATCTTGTTTGTTGTTTAGTTGGAGTTTGTTTGGGTGCTGCCCCTTCCTGTTTCTGATCAGCAATGGAGGCAATCACTGCTCAGGAGGATTTTTGTTCAACTAAACTAGTTACATTTATTGCTGTGTCAGACTAAGTGTGACAAAGCAATAAATGTTGTAAATTGAAAGATTGGCCACCAGATGGCGCCAAATACGTCAGTGTTCCTCAGCAGAAGAAATGCTGAACGTCTGTTAGTTTTTTTAGACTCGATGAAACATTAAAATAAAATGTAAACCATAATTATCAAAACAACATGCTGAACAAAGATTGACACAATGTTAGCTTCACAGTTTTATGACAGTGATTCATAAATTATTAAAACATTTATTTATTTATTTATTTATTTATTTATTTATTTATTTATTTATTTATTTATTTATTTATTTTTTTATTTTTTTTAACTGAAAAAATAAGTAATTTTTATTTCTAATGGCCACTATGAACCAACTGGTTAAATCAAGGCTTCAAATATCCAAAAACACAAGAGTTTAATTTAAAATCTATTATAAACACCATTAAAAATGGCATCAATCAAGTTCAACAGTTTTCAACAAAAACACACTCCTGTCTGATTATTTTTAAATTGATCTGTTGTTAGAAGTAAAACATCTAAACTGGTTTCATCATGGATGTTAAATAAATGTGGTTTGACAATTAAACCTTCAGAAAATCCACATTTGAACTTTGATTGTATTGATTTAGAATTAGACGCCACAAAAACTTCTAGTTAAAGAAAGTAATTTCAAAAGATATCAGCAGCAAGTTGCAGGAATGATGTTTGTGTTTAAAGCTGAGAAAAGAACAATTTATAGATGAAGTGATTACTGATAACAGTGATCAGTAAGAACAGAGGAAATCAAGTGATTCCAAAGAAATGACAACAGATTGATAAATCTATTGTTGGGATAAACAGAATAATAACTTGGTCTCTTCTTAACTGTCCAACTCATAAACAGGAGGACTAATTGTTTACATTGATTTCTCCACTTCTTCCTCATCATCTTCTCTTTTCTCCATCATCAGCAGCATCTGCTCCGTTAACATCAACTCACACTGCTGGAGAAACAGAAACAATCACAGATTGTGCATTTAATTATCTTAAAATAAAATTAAGTAAAACATTGCCTCTGAAACATGTTTTCTCTTTTGCAACATCAACACTAGATGATGTCAGAGAGCCATTTTTATTTTACAGAACATTGGCCTGAATATTATACCTGTCAAGTTGTAACCATAGTTAAACCGTCCCACCACCCTGTCCTACGTTCAATATCCCTCACATTAGAATAAATCTAAAATATCTACATTTCTACAACTTATAAACTAGAATTAGTTGTTCAGAATCTGATACCTTTGTTGACAAATGTTGGATATTTGTATGTAAATCCTATAATAGAGCCTAAATGAAATACAAACGGTTATGTTCATATTCATGAACCATATCTACATGATATAATCCCTCTGAGTACCAATTCAGGCAGAAATTAGATTTCACTGGGCAGAAAAAGGTAACGAGACGAACCTTTGTTGTAACCTTGGTCATAAAACTGTTATTGATGTAAACATAATTTGTCTTCAAGAACTAAACGACAGAGAAATTCATTCAAAACCATTTGATGAGACATGAACCAGGCAGAAGGAGCTGCAGCAGTAACATGTTTTTATATGGTTGTTTTAGAGAAGAGCAGTGGTCACATTGTTTTGGGTGCAGTCAGAGAAACTGGAGCTGTTTAACTCTTAATTTCTCACAACTGGACAATAATGTGTCAGTTGTTCTCATAACTGTTTTTATTGACTATTGATCTGTTTGAGTAATACCAGTTGATCAAGACTTTTCTAGCATTTTACACCAAAAACAATAATAAAAGAATGTGTAATTATCAACACTGATATTTCCGGTTTGTACTGGGAGTGAAAAACCTTTTTCAGGACGTCCCTAATATTCAGCGTATGTTAAAATGAACGGACTGCTCGCTGTGATTCAAGATCAAGTTTTAATCTGTCCTCTTTCTGCTGACAGTTGTTGATGAGAAAGATGTCAAACTGCTGAATGTCTGAAGACCTCAGGATGAGCTGCATCTGTGGAGACCTGAACTCAGAAAGAAAGAACAAAACAAAACAAAGAAACAGCCAACACTGAACTTTCTTCACTGCCATCTGGTTTCAGTATTTGTTATTTCCACCTGCTGGAGTCAAACAAGATCCAGATGATTTATGACAAAAACTACGGAGTGACAACAGGATCTTTCTGATGCATCTGTGAAATGTTTACACATTTTACTGTCATTTATTTAATGTTAAAGTTTAATTTGTACTACGGTATCTTTTTAGACTTTTTTAACATTATTTAAATTTGTATATTTATTTTACATTCAGAGGAGTTGAGGACATTCAGTGGAGCCGACTATTTAAAAAAAATCTATCTTTGTATTTAATATTAATGTGAGGAAAATATTTACATATTACACTAATCTGTTGAATTATTCTGTAACAGATTTATGAAGGTTCAAAGATTAGTATTATATTTTATTTTAAATATGCATTTTTCAAAAATGTTGAATCTTTTTTATAAATAATTTTTAAAAAATGTATATTTTTTTAAAAACATATTTTTTTTAATAATCTGAAGAATGCTATTTAGGAATACCTGTTATTGTAAAAGTAACATCTTGTGCATATAAATATAAATATATATATATATATATATATATATATATATATATATATATATATATATATATATATATATATATATATATTTATATATATATATATATATATATATATATTTATATATATATATAATGGATGGAGTAACATTAGATTAGATCTACTATCTAATCTAATGTTACTGTATATTACACATATATCTAGTAACACATATAGAAATACATGTATATGACTTGACTGTAACATTAAATAATATATCTTAATTTTGGTGAATTGTTCAATTTATTTGACTCAACATTCAAAATTCAAAGTCAAAAATATTTATTGATTCCAGCCTAAATATTGTTGTAACTCATGACTACCTATAACTTTTACTTTTATATAACTCATATATGTGGCTTCATGTTTTGTTTTTCCTGACTGGCTGCTAATAACAGGACAAACAGGTTGGCTTTGACAAAATGGCCGCTCTGCTTCCTGCTCCATCTTAAATTTGAATTTAATCACATATTGACCTTTGCTTGAATAATACAAAATACAACAATGATTTAAAGGGTTTTTATTTACAATAGTCAAAGTTTAACATCAGTTCACATTAAACATAAAAACATTTATTGATGCTCTAAACAAAAACAAAGAATGGAAAACACACAAAAAATAATTTGTCTAATTTCTTTGGTTTAGTGGAGCATGTTTACTAGTAATGTGACATTTCAGTTTAATCACCAATTCACAGTTTGTTTCAAACCTCTATTCAATCTCATTATTATTTAAACTAATTCTTCATATTTTAAATAATATGAAGGAAGAGAAAATCTCCCTAAAAATCCCAATAATTGTCTTGACCAGCATCCACTGTCTTTGTCTTTATTATTTATTTGTTTATTATTTATTGGTTTGTCTCCCCAAATCATGACTTCACCAGAAATACACCAGATATTTAAATATCAGATATTTAACTCAAACATAACAAACAATCTCAACCTACTAACCTATCATAAAATGATCCATCAAGTTTATTTATATAGTTGGAATAAACTTCATCATCAAAGCATTTCAAGCTGCTTTTCCTCATAAAAACACAAAAGTACAAAAACAGTCAACAATGTAAACGTTACATTTTAACATTTAATCATTTTATTTGTAATGTTTCCAAAGCAGCTCTTAACAGAGATAAAGTGTTTCAGCTGTTTTATAGCTGCTCATTCAAAGACAGTTTATTTAGTTCATCTCAGGATTTAAAGACAGTTTCATTGTTTGCTGGTAAAACCTACAAACATAAACAATATTCAAATGTAAACATACTCAGTATATGACCTGCATTAATCTCTGAAAGTTTCTCCCTGAGTTGAGAATCTGCTAAAACTAGAGATGGAGTTTAGAGTTTATCCACAAACAGGTTTCTACATATTAATAAATCTAATGATTTTCTTCTGTGCATCTTTAATGTTGATCTGATGATCTGCAGGTTTGTGACTTTAATATATAAAAACTGTTGACTTATTTTATCTTGTTTATCTGCAATCAGGTTGCAGCTCAGAAACTTCACTTGTTCCAAAATGTTACTTTAAAAATTGTCATAAATGCAGTAATAAGGTCAATAATTTGGTTGTGAGGTTCAATCTTCTCATTGAAGAGTTAACAAGGAGCAGCTTTGATCATCTCTAAACTTAAATGTTTTTGGTGAATTTAAAAGTTTTATCATTTAATAATTCAGTGGTGGATCTGAAGAGGTTTTTATTCATCCATTTGTGTTTTCATGCATCGTTTACTGTAATGTTCTGCTTTCTGGTTACTGAGGAAAAGTTTTATGATCTGCAGATGATTCAAAATGTGGCTGATAACATTTTACCAAAACCTGGAAATATGTTCACATTTCTGCTTCTGTAATATTTTCACTGGTTGCTTTAAGTTCAAACAAACTTTAATGTTTTGCTGTTTATTTACAAGATTTAAAGTTTCCTGATCTTCTGCAGTTTTATGTCTCATGTTCTCCCATCTCCAGACAATGACCTTTTAAAAACTCTGACCTTTTAAAAACTCTGACCTTTTAAAAACTCTGACCTTTTAAAAACTCTGACCTTTTAAAAACTCTGACCTTTTAAAAACTCTGACTTTTTAAAAACTCTAAAACCAGAAGAAACCGTCTGCAGAATGTTTTCTCCTTTTGTGCCTCATCATCATGAGGAACAGTTTGATTTTAAGACATCAGACAAGAATGTTCTTTGAATGATTCTCAGGTTAAATTAAAGTTATTTATATTCACTCTGTTTTATGTGCATTAATTTTATTCTATATTTTTATTGAGTTTCTTTCTGTTTTAACTGTTTGATCTGATTTGTTTTAAACTCTTTATTGTTTAGAACTTTGAATAATGTTGTAATAATGTTGATTATAATAATCATAATAACTATAAAGTTTGACTTTTTGCATATTTAATGTGACAACAGCAGTTTAATATTGTTTACGATAAATGAACAACTTCCAACTAGAAGATAAACAGATCTGTAGATCTGAAAACAATCATGTTTCACATTTTCTATTAAATTTGGCATCAACATCCTAATAAAGACTTGTGATTTATCAGAGTAATACTCTGATTTAACCACTAGATGTCTCCCTCCAGTTTTACTTTAAGTTGCAAAGTAAAACTTCACCAGACAAAATAAAAATATCAGATTCTGTTAGAAATAATATATAATATTTACAAAAGTCAACAAAAGAACAAAACATGCCTCTAACTATAAATATGGCTTTTTAATAATAACTTGGTTCGAACAAAAACCTTTTAATTCAGGCCCCAAAATCTTTACTTTGTAGAAAGTATTTTGTTTGTTTTTGTTTTTTTAAGTTGTTTTAAAAAAATCCTGCATTGAAAAGTTTTTACAGTTTCTATTATAATTATGCAGCTATTTGAAAATGAATTGTCCTTTTATTCATTCATTCATTCACAGTGTGAAATAGAGAAACAGCTTCAATCTCTCCAGAAAGATTTGAGTTGGTAACCCTGGAGAGCCGCCATATTGGATTTAGATGTTGGCTAATTGAAAAACCAGTTTTTCAATAAGAGCCATTTGATTTCTGAGATGTTAGTATAAAGTATAAAGCATAAATATCACAGTTTTATTCACAGTCTTTAACTTTGCAGCAGCCATTTATTCCTACATTAAACATCAATATGAAGCCAGACTCAGTTCAAGATGATTAATTTAAAAAAGGCTCATCGGTTTGAAAGTATAAATGTCAAATGGATTTTTCTCAATGTGTGCAGATCACTGGACCAAAGTTAGACAAAGATAAGAGACTCTGGAAACCTGAAGAGTTTGATTCACTTCACCATAAATCATCGTTTCTCAACCTTTGACCTTTGAACTCGTTGTCTTTCATATATCTGATCAAATGAACAGATGATTAATTTTCCAGGACCAGATTAAAGAAGAACAGATTAAAGAACATAAATAAGAGACATTTCTTTATGTTCTGATCTTATATATATATTTCTATATCTTGTGTTTGTATGGTTTGTGTTTCCATGGTGACTCATCACCAATCAAGAGGCAAAGTTAATTATGAACACAATCTTTACTCTGACCAGATCATAAAACATTCATCAACAAAACTTCTCTACCTTCTTCAAGCTGAGAGCCTGAAATGAAAAAGTTACTGCAGCTGATTTACAAGATAAAGTTAATATTCAATCTGTTGGGTCTATTTTCAAAGTAATTGATCAATTTATAATTATCTATGTTAATAAATAACCCCTGAGAACATATTTTAATAACAATCTTACATAATGTAACTACAAGAATGCTTATAAAAATATAATATCAAAATGTTCCTTTTTGCAAATTTTTTAAGGTTTCAGTTTTAAGGAGGGAATAATAAATATACATCACTACTGGGGGCTGGACGTTGTAGAAAAGGTGAAATAATGAATTTACTGCTGATTCATAAATTAAAAAAACTAAACAAGTTATAATAAAATCCATAAATATTTGGTTATTTATGTAACAAGAGCATTAAAATTAAGATTCACTGAGAAAAATTAAATTAAAAACCTTTTTTAGGATCAAACTGGGGATCAAATCTGTCAACTTTTACATCTATTAAAAATACTTTTCAAGATAAATTAGTTTTCAAAAGCTGAGTAAGAGATTAAACTACAGAAACATTTATGGACTTAAAATTTTCTTTTTTAACTTACATGATTCTTCATCCTTTTTTAATCTAAAAATAAAATTATTAAATCTTTGCTCTAATATGAAGGACTTGCTTTTGGGTTTAATTCACACAGTTTTTTGTTATTATTCACAGTTCTACCAGTTTTCATACCAACAAGTTGAAGAGATTTCAGATCAGGATGGATGATTCACACATTTAGTTTGGTTCTTCCTGGTTCTGTAAAGGTTCTGCTTCAGCTTCGTTTCCTTGGTTACCATTTCCTCTGTGATCTATGAAACACAAAACAAAATGTTTTCAATAACATCTTCTTCTTCTGATTGTTTGAAATCCCAAAGTTACATTATTATTAAGATGACTTTAATAAAAACAGAAATCTGTCATTTTTAGAAAATTAAGAAAGAAGAAAATTATCATCAATTAGCAAAAAATAAATAAAATATATAAAATAAAGCAGTAAAGTTTTGACTTTTTCTGAAATTATTTGTCTTTCATTTGTTTCCTGATGTTTGTTGACAAAAATAAGAGAATCCAGAAACTGAAACAAATTAAAATAAAAATGTAAACAGTCAAATTAAATTGAATATGTAATTTATATTCAGATGATTCTTGTCAGATTAAATGAATCTTTTGAATTTAACTTTCACAAAATAGAAGAAACGTCTTTCATTAAGATCTAGTTTCTATATTTAATTGGTCAGATGTAATTTTAATCTTAAACATGTTTTAATTAACTATAAACTTCTCTGTTGAAGAAACACAACAAAGAGAAAATCTGAGTTATGAGTTTACAATTTTTAATAGTTTTATTTCTATTGTTGTTTTTGTTTTCTTGATTCTTGGCTGTTTTTCTTTAGTTTTTTCCAGATCTTCTGGTCTAAACCTTCATTTCACTGTTCAGGTCAGTGGGGAAGCTGGTGAACTGGGATTAAACCAGTAAGGTCACCAGTTCATTGCTGCTACATCAAATGATCTGGTCAGTCAGATTCAGTCACCAACAAGAAGTTCAGTTTCCTGGTTTGATGTTCAGCTGTGATGTTCAGTGACTAAAGTCCTTAGTTTAGTTTATCAATGAGCAGGAAAATAAAAAAGTCAATAATTAATAAAAGTTATTACTCCGTAATTCTTCCATTTCCATCCCTCCATCATTTCTCACTTCTTCATTTCGAGCGTTGTTGTTCCGACGTGGAAAAACTGTAACCAACAGAAAGTAAACAGTGAATATTTATCTTAACACAAAATATAAATAAGTGACAATATTTAATTCTTCTTAACAGTTTTTGTCTGTTAAAATGTTTCATCAACCTGGGCAGCAGAAAGGCTACAATAAACAACAAAGACCTAAAAGAGAATAAAGTTACTCATAATGGTTTCTAGTTTTATTATTTTATTTTCAGACAAACACCAACAGATATTAATAAATATGTGAAACTGCAGAACTTTTCTTCTTCATGTTTATCAAAACAGATCCATGTTTCTGTTTTATTTCTCTTCAGCTTCACATCAGTTTTTGAAAACTATTAAAATCTATATTTCCTATCAATTTAAATATGCATTTATGGAGATTATTAGTTATTAATTCACCAAAATCCTGCAAGATTAACAAAGACAAAGACTGACTTACTTTGTTCACGTTTCCACCAACATACAACACAGAATGTGATGGAGATGAGGATGAGTGATACAACAACACCAACAACACAAGCAACACCACAGCCATTAACTCCAGGATCAGGTCCTGTGACAAAAAAGAAAAACAGGTTTTTAATATTCTGTTTTTGAATATTATGAATTCAATTTTGCATATTTTTGTTTATTAATGAGATCAAAGTTGTGAAGCAACAGTCACCTCATCATTCAGGGGTCAACATTTACTGCAACACACACACACACACACACACACACACACACCCCACCCACACACACAGGTCCAGTTGTGGATGTGAGATAAAAGTTGAAGAAAAAACTTCCTGAAAGGCAGGAAGATTAAAAACTGGATTTCCACCAGTTTGGTTCTTTCTTTGGTTCCTTTGTTCCAGATTTCTGAAGATGGGATGTTGATTTATTCAAATAATATTAATCAAGTTTTCACACCATAGAAATGCTTTAATATGTTCAGGAAGGAAAACAGTTTTAGTCATTTTATTTGTTATTTACTCCAACAATTGTACAAAGAAATGTGATTAACCTGATAAATAAATGATCCATTTAGAGATCAAATCAACCAATCTATTGAGAAACAAAACATTTTACTATTCTACTAATTTATCCACATTTAAGTAAAATACTAATTTAATCAATACAGTTATTGGCTCTTATTGTCTCAGTAGGTAAAGATAGAAACATTGATGGACTGAAGTTATGTAAAGTATTTCCAGTCATACTGACCTCTCAACACTGCAAACACATTCACCCATTCATTCTCACTAACACACACACCCACATTCATACACCTGTATGCAGATCAATAAGTATTGAGGAGTTATCTGCCTTGCCCAGCTGCACATCAACATGACAATAGGAAAAGCTGGAAGACAAATATTCAACCCAATGAGCCTCAATGGCTTCAGGTAACAAAGAAAATCTAAAACTAAGTCAGAGTCCCAGTAACCACTGGTTATCTAGTTAAACATATTTACCTTTAGTAGCAGGCGAGGTGACTTGTTTTTCATTTTTATCTGTTGAGGAATTACATTAAGTGTTAGACACACTGCAAACACTTTCACCAATTCACTCTCACTAACACACACACACACACACACACACACACACACGCACACCCACACGCACACACACACACACACACACACATTCATACACCTATATGCAGATCAATAAGTATTTAAGAGTTATCTGCCTTGCCCAAGGGCACATCAACATGTGACCAGTGGAAACTGGGAGACAACAACTATATCCACTGAGTCACAGTCGCTGTGACAGAAACATTTGATTATCAGTTATTAAGATATTTACCTCCAGATATAGGGATATGGTCGTGGTTTTCTTTTTCATCAACTGTTGAGGAATCACATTAAATGTTAAAGAAATCAACATTTGTATCTATTTTATTTTAAATGATTCTGATTCAATAAAGCTCACCAACAACCAGAGTAACAATTCTCTCATCTGAGAGATCAGGCCCACGACGAACAAAGCACGTGTAAATCCCAGCATCGTTCTTCGTTACCTTGGCCAACGTGAGGGAAACGTCACCGTGTTCAATCATTGTATGGTTCAGAATGGTTCGATCTTTGTATCTTTCATCTTGAGATTCTTGGTGATCATCTCCATAGAGAAACAAGTGTACAGTTTTACTGAAGTTGAACATCCACTCAACTACAGCATCTCTCACATCATCTGGGGGCTTCACACTGCATGGTAGAACAACGTCGGATCCCACTTGTGCCTTTATTGGACCTTCAGAACCAGTAAGATTATATTTTCCTGGAAAGATAAACAATGATTTTAAAATGACTGAACTCCTGATGATGTCCAGTTTGTTGCTCAACTATTATCCTTTAATGCTTACAGTTGTGAAAACTGTTGGGACAACACAGGATTATTGAGTTCTTTCAAAACAAAAGCTCACATTTTTTCTGTTTTGTTTTTGTTTGTTCACAAATTGATGATTAGTCATTTTTTTATCAATCTCTGGAAAAGAAAACCAGAAAATACTCATTTAATTAAAATAAATATTGACATTTTACCAGAAGAAAAAGTAACATCTGTCCCATAACAGCTGGAGTTAAACCCTGTTATAAAGGACAGGTATTTTAATAACTGATAAAAACTGTAAACCCTTATTTGTTTTATTGTTAAGAGTTTCTCCAAACCTTCAGTTTTAGTGAAGTGATCAGTTCCAGCAAATTGATCTATGAAAAGATCAGAGACAAAATGAGTCACAGAGTTATTGAGGAGCAAAGATCGGCTTTTATGGTCTAATGTAACAAAACGAGACACTGATCAATTTACTGATGACATTTATATTTTGAGATAATAAAAAAGACTTCTAATTCAAGAACTTGAACCCTCCATCAATAAAAACAAATATCTAAAGAGGGTCATTGACAGTTTCCATCAGTAAAGCTGTGAACAGAGAAAGAGCAGAGCTGCAGGGGAAACTGAGGTCAGTTAAATCACCAGTTACTGCTGGGAAACTAAAAAACGTTTTTGATCATCAAATAGTTTGGAGGATCATTTAACAAAGTTTGTGCAGGTCAGAACTTCATGGGTAGACTTCTTAAAAAATGTGTTTCACTCCTCAAAGTGAATTCAGTTCTTCATAAGTTTCATGAGGATTTTCCTCGGACTATAATAGATATTGTAATATTTGTTTTATATATCGTCTGTGCTATTTAGGAGGTTTATAACCTCATAAACATTATCTATTGATAAAAGATAAAAATGGAGCATTTTAGCTTTGAGCACAAATAAATTCAAAATGGAAGCTTTGCATTAAGTTCATCCATTTCTATGGATGGAGTGTGTGTGTGTGTGTTTTTTTTAGGTTTACGGCACAACGTTACTCAGGATAAATTAAGACCTGAGACATTTTCTGTACAGGCTGTATTATCGAAGCAGTTTTCTTTACACTTATTCTAAATGTTTGAGGAGGTAAAACATCCTGAAATTCATATATACACGATTACGATCAGACTAAGATTGTCTTAAAGCGGATCATCAACTGGCTGCTGCAGATTTGCGACACTATATTTTATATTAATTATTAGTTTATTTGCGGAACCGAAACATCTATAAAAATATGGACAGAAAGCCTGAACTAAACTGCTGAACTAAACTACCTGGATATCAAATTATTTATATTTTAAGTTTACACAAGTTCAGTAACTTTTAGTGTTATTTTAAGATATAACCGTCATGCAGTGTTCACCACTAAGAGAAAAGAATGAAAGGTTTCTTTTCCTTGAGAACACCTTAACGTACCTTGATCTGCGACGGGCAGAAAACTGATCAACCCGAAGATAACCGGAAAACATCTCATGACGTAAACCTTTCTGATGAAGAGCAGATTTCTGATTTTCTTTTAAGTATTTAATAAAGATTGGATAAGTACTCGAAATCTCGAAATGGCCGAGATGTCGTCGAGTGAAAACCAATTGAAATTATACTTTCTCTTTCATTTGTGTGTGTGTGTGTGTGTGTGTGTGTGTGTGTGTGTGTGTGTGTGTGCGTGTGTGTGTGCGTGCGTGTGCGTGTGTGTAGGTGTGCGTGTGTGTATGTGTGTGTATGTGTGTGGGGGTGGGGGGCGGGGTGTGCTCTTAGTCCCGGAAGCTTCAAAGTTTTAATATTGTTAATTAAGGAAGCGGGATAGGAGTCATAAAGTCTGCATGTTAATTTATTATTCAATCCTCAGTTTAACCATTGAGACATAGATCATCATTAAACAGTACAACACAACCATCCATACAACAAACTACATAGTTAAACAGAGCATTTAAAAACACAAGAACAACTTCAAGTTCAGTTCAGATTCAAATTCAAAAATACTTAATTGATCCTAAAGGGAAATTAAATCTTGTTGTAACTCAAATTAATTCAGATTCATTATAGATCTTGATGGCTGTTGGCAGGAAAGACCTGCTATTGTATTGTAGTCTGTATTACAGTAAATCTGTCCCAAGAGTCTCATGAAGAGGATGGTCAGGATTGTCCATCATTTTCTTGATTTTATGAAGAATCCTTCTTTACATTGTCATCTTCACAGGTCCCACATTTGTCCCCAGAACAGAACCAGAACTCTTTATCAGACTGCTGAGCCTTTTTAGGTCCCTGCTCTGATGCTGCTGCTCCAACAGATGGCGGCAGAAGAGACGATGCTCTCAACAACAGACTTAACCTCTAGAACCCGACGGACCCACCGGTGGCTCCGTCGGGTTCTAGAGGTTCAAGATCTGCAGTGTCCTGGTGCAAAAGGATCTCAGCTTCCTCCAGTCTGCTCAGTCTAGTTAAATAAATTGTGCAAATAGTTGCATTAGTTTTTTATGTTTACCAGGCAATACTTTTCTTTGTTCTTGTATTGCTACATAAAAAGAAAATCCAAGTAAAGTGAACTTTATTTTGTCAAGCAGATTACGCAAAACTGAAGTTTGTGTAAATTACTCAACCTTTTTAGTGTCGTAAACAAAATTTGCAAATACACTGTAAAATCTTGCATTACATTAAAAAAAATGTGTTACAAAGGCTCGGGTGTTGATTACTTTGGACTGGGAGGGAGGTGCGCCACCCGGTGGCGAGTTCGTTATAGCACGTTCAGCTGCTGCAGAGGCATTATAGCTCTGAGAATGGGGACACGCAGCTGCTGCTTACGGTTTCGGTTGAGGTCGATGTGCGTTCTTGACTCACTGTAAGTAATTGCTGTTACATGTACCAAGGCAGTTCATTTAGTAGTTCCGTCTGTATTACATGTTGATGTTGTATTCATAAGAGTCGCCGGTTTAATGCGACCTTTACTAACTCCATGTGGGTTAGCCTGTTAGCTCTCGGTTGTAGCATTGAATATACGTGTAGTCAGTATATGGCCAGCAGATGTCACTGCGGTAACTTGTACTTGATAGTGTGTACAGTGAATTAACGTGGGCTTTATTTCTGTTATGATTTAGACCACATCACCTCACTTCCATAACCACATCCTCAACTCCAAGCCTACCTTCTGCTGCATATCTGTACTACTGCTGTAACCACGAATTAAAGAGAGATTCTCAAGTGGGAAACCCCCTCCTCAGTTTGTCCTGATCGACACACAGTGGCGAGTGTAAACGTTCCACCAGCCTCAAGCATGGACCTTACCAAGCTCCGCCCACAACCGACCCACGTGACCGCAAGTCTCACAAGCAAAGCCTCGTAGCGCATTGTTTCTATGTAAACATGACTCCATTAGTGCATCATTTCTACCGGATTTTCACAATATATCAGCTACTAGAATGGACAGAGGAAATAACAAGTTCATGTCATCAACTGGGAGGAGGTTACTGGTTTCTCAGTCACAAGCTGGTTGCAAACCTGAGGCCAGCAGGTGTCAGTCAGTCAGTTATGGTAGATCTGAAATTTGGTTTGATGACCTCAATATGAGAAGCTACAGACTGTTAAGAGGAACCAAAGAGCTCTGTTAAGGTAAAGAAGCCATTTGTTTGTTAAAAGTTTATTAAATCTATTAGTTCTATTTGATGTTTGTTATGAATGACGATGCGACCGTCACAAACGAACGACGTAATTAGTCCAACCTTTAGAAACTACAGCGGCTGTAATGAGCCACAGCAAATGTAAACAAAGGTAAAATAACCCGAACAGGTGATAAGCCCAAAACCACTCGTACCTCTTTACTCTCTCTCTCTCTTTGTAGTTTAAACACACTTGTTACCATGGCAACCACCTGCGCCCCACAAGACGAGCAAAGATTACGTTAAAAACAAAACATTCAGTCCGTTACGATATCAAGTTTCCAGGCTTGATATTTATTTCTGGATTATTAATCAGCGCTTCCCTGAACACAGCGATGGTTGATTGACCAGCTGTACTTTGTGCTAGAGAGGCTAACACGAGTAACAGTTTAGTCCAAAGCTTTTTCTGCTAAAATAAAATCTTTAGTGTGTGTCAGGTGCATATTGATCTGTTTAGCTAACGTAAGACTGTGTAGCAGACAAGCTTCAAGATGTAGAAGTTGTATCAGAACTGCTATTATGCTGTACTTAGCTAACGGGAAGCGTGAGTTTGTGAGACGGCCACCCACGTGACCACGTAGAATGTGCATCAGCCAATGAAAAGCGGCCCCTCTGGTAAGGTCCATAAACATAGATCCTCCGCTACAATATGAGTATGTTGCAATTACTTAATCAGCACTAGTTTTTTTATTATTATTATTATTTTACTAGAAAGAACTTAAATAAAAATAAAATGCTTGATTTAAACAGTTCCTGGCTCCTGCTATTTATTTGTTTCTCTGCTCAAGCTTTGACAGAAAATATAGTAAACAATGATAGTTTATTCACTATTTTTAAATAAAACAACGTATTTATTTACAAGTCTACATCCTCAGATAAAGCAGGATCATAAAAATGAGCATAAAACTCAATCATGCTGTAGTTTCATGTATGCAAATATAAATGCCACAAACTAGCCAAAAAGTGCTCAGCTGTTCTGAAAGTAACCTCGTTCTAGATCAGGGGTCTCAGACTCGCGGGCCAACTGCGGCCCTCGGGACGATAGTTTGTGGCCCCCACCTTAATATGAAAGTTTAATGTTAGTGTGGCCCGCGAGTTTGATATGATTGGCACTTTTCAGTGTTGTGTGCGGAGCTGAACTAACTTACCAATCACAGTGCTTCAAATGGAGCTCATTGACCCGCAGTGCCACTCTGAACTCAAAGCCAAGTTCAGGGAGGTGAGTGGAAAAGCAGACAAGCTTGGGCAATTTTTGAGAGAATTGCCACCCAGCTTCCCTGAGCTTTCCCAAATGTTCAAGCGGACCATGTGTCTTTTTGGGAGCACATACTTGTGCGAAAAGCTCTTCTCTACCTTGAACTTCAATAAGTCCAAGTACAGGTCCAGACTTACTGACGAGCATCTTCAAGCTCTACTTAGGGTCTCGACTGCCTCCTTCCTTAAGCCAAATGTGGCTCGGCTATGCGAGAGGAAGCGCTGTTTAGAAACAGTTTATAAACTGTTATATTCATAACAGTTTATGTTCAATGTTCCATTCATGTTCAGAAAGTTAAAGGTTAAAGAACTGTTAATACAGCCATTTGAATCTGAATTATAATAATTATATTTATCTAGTCTTCTATAGCTGCTGTGTTATTATTATATTTTATTTATTTATTACTGATTTTTTTTTTTTCTTATGAATTGTTAATTTATTTATTTTTTCATCTTATTTTGTGTTTAAAAAATAAAAATAAAGACATTTGATAACATTGGAATGTTTTTGTAAGAGCTTTTCTTGTGGAAAACCCGATGCGGCCCAGCCTCACCCAGACTCTACCTCCATTGGCCCCCAGGGAAATTGAGTTTGAGACCCCTGTTCTAGATGAACTGGCTCCATAGATGAGGCTTTGGAGTTTACCTTTAATCATCTTAAAACAAATTTTTGTGACAAATAAAAAAGTGGTTTAATTTCTTCCTGCTGCTGAAGCCTCATTGCATTGTGGGATACCTTTCTGCCCAATCCCTACTGTCATATATAAACCAATCCCTCAACAGAATCAATTATTGCAACATTTACAAATTTACAAAATAATGAAGTTATGGATTGTACTATTTAATCCTCCTGTTATGTTCCGGGTCAAATTGACCTGCTTTAAAGTTAAAATTATTTTTTTTAAGTAGTTGGAAGCATTATTTCTGCATGAAACTTTTTCTATTTGTATTAACAGATGCACTCTCTATATAAATTGAAAATGTATTCATTTTACACATTTGCACCAACTCTTGGGTCTACTTTTTACATATACCATTCTGGTCAATTTGACCCGGCAGTCAAGTTGAAGGGTAAAAAGGATGAAAAAGTGTCCAATTCTATATGTTTCCTTGCAGCTATGAACCACATTTCACCACATACACAAACACACACACACATACACACCACACATATACATGCACATGCCGACACACACAAGCTCACTTTTTCACTATTCTCTTTACTTCACTAGGAAATTGCGAGAAATAGATAGATGTAGATAGATAGATAGATCTTTATTGTTATTGTCACAAGAACAACGAAATTTAATAAGTGCCATCAGTCAGTGCATATGCTTAAAAAACTGTCTCACAATTTACACACAATGTAAGAAATACATAACAAATAACTGATAAAAATCTAATAATTAAGAATAGCCACATTCACAACCATTAATCATTCATGATGATTAATGGTTGTTTTTGATTGCATTTAGTTTTGTTATTGCTGTAGGGTAAAAACTGTCTCTGAGACGGTTGGTTCTTGTTCTGATTGCTCTGTATCATCTGCCTGAAGCTACAGTGTCAATACAGTTCTTGATATAGCACAGTACACTGTCTGTAAAAACCTCCAGGTCCTGATGTTCAAAAACATCCCAGTTTGTCCTGTTGAAACAGTCCTGCAGCTGCTGTTTTGCATCCTGGGGCCAGGATTTGATGGTTTTAGAGATGGTTGGAGCGGTTTTCCTGAGGGGGGCATAAGCAGGAATTAAATGCAGGGACAGGTGATCGGACTGACCCAGGTGTGGAAGTGGTCTAGGCCTGTAGCCTAGCTTGATGTTGGAGTACACTTTGTCCAGAGTGTTAGCCTCTCTTGTAGCACACATTACATGCTGGTGGAATTTGTCTTCAAGTCTGCATGGTTGAAGTCCCCCGCTATGATGTGCACAGCATCTGGAAAAAGTTAGGGTTAGCTAACAATATGTATATATATATATATTGCTCTGCTCTAAACACCAGAGCAATTGAGGCCCAGATCTACCACACCAGACAAGACCCAAGGTGTAGGTTGTGCAAGGAGGCCCCTGAGACAGTCCAACACATAACAGCAGGGTGCAAGGTACTGGCAGGGAAAGAATACATGGAACGACACAACCAAGTGGCAGGCATAGTGTACAGAAACATCTGTGCAGAATATGGACTGGAACCCCCAAGAACAAAGTGGGAAACACCCCCGAAGGTAGTGGAGAATGACCGAGCTAAGATCCTGTGGGACTTCCAGATCCAGACAGACAAAATGGTGAGGGCGAACCAACCAGACATAGTCGTGGTGGATAAACAACAGAGGAAAGCCGTTGTGGTGGATGTGGCAATACCAAGTGACTGCAACATCAGGAAAAAGGAGCATGAGAAACTAGAGAAATACCAGGGCCTAAGGGAGGAACTGGAGAGGGCCTGGAAGGTGAAGACCACAGTGGTGCCTGTGGTCATCGGGACCCTCGGGGCAGTCACCCCCAAACTGGAACAGTGGCTACAACAGATCCCAGGAACAACATCAGACATCTCAGTCCAGAAATGTGCAGTCCTAGGCACAGCCAAGATACTGCGCAGAACCCTCAAGCTCCCAGGCCTCTGGTAGAGGACCCGAGGTAAGAGGATGAGAGAGAAGACCATCCGCAGTGGGTGAGAAGCGTTTTTTTTAATGTGTAATGTTGTAATGAGATTGTCGGGTTCCAGGATTTTTTTTGGGGTGGGGGTGGGGTGGGGTTCTTGCTGCTTCACCGTTTGTCCAGCAGATGGCGCCAGAGGCTGCTTACCTGGAAAGGTGTGCCCATGGTTCTACACACCTGTCCTCAATCATCTCATTACTTCCTGGAGTATAAGAGAAGCTGACTGCCAGCACTTCGACGCCTGTGTGTTAACCTTCTATGGTGCTCTGAGTCCCCCAGAACTAGCTCTCTGAGATTTTTTCTTAGAGAAATTTTTTCAGTAATTCCTTGTTGTACTTCTTCAGGTGTGTCCCTGTGAAGCCATGGATTCCCCTTGAGAAGATCTAGTCCTGGCTTTTGCTTCCCTCGTGACGCCGTGGAACTTACCCATTGGTTGCCCGAGTTCCACCTCTCCTGTTTAATTATCAGCGTGTCCTGTTTTCTCTGGCTGGCAGTGCACCACTCCTCTGTGTCCCTTCACACCAGAGCTATCCTGTCCTCGTTGTCCAACATGTAGCCTCCACTCTGCTCAGCCGAGCCACCTTCTGGAAACTGGACCACTTTAGGATTTTCAATTAAACCGCAGTCCTGAACCGCAGTTGAACGCCCCCAGACTGAGATCATCATCTCCACAAGTAAGATTGCTCTAATTCATTCTCACAACTCCCCTTTCCAAATACTTAACACTCAGCGTCTCTCCTCGGTGTCCCGTAGTGTGCAAGAATCCTTCAAGAATCCTTCCCTGGGACCACACTCACATTCATTCAGATTTATCTTTGTATTTCAATAAACAGTCTTTCACTGATTTTCTGTTCTCCTGTGGTGTTCTGCATGTGGGCAAAGAAAATAGACCCATACATGACAGAGATATTATAAGTTTAACAGTTCCATCAAACCTTTATGTAAACTAGCAATAAAATATGCCAAACTAAATTTACTGACTTCACAGGATGTGAACAGTCACAATGTATCTCGTGTCTCAGCGGTTTCAGCCACAGACAAAGTAGGTATCTAACTTTGCAGCTCAGCTCATTTCCTGTTTCCTAAGAAGTTGAAGTTCAGTGTTTTATGTGGTTTTTCATACAGCTCATAAAGAACAGAATAGAGTGAACTTTTACTAAGTTTTTAAACATTTGGGTTGTAAAGGAAAACACAGCATATCTGACATGGACACATTCAGAAAAAGAACAAGAGTTTTCTTAGATAATGATTGAAATAATAATTTTTACTGTTATATTCTATGTACCCACTGACTTCCTGAAGAGGTGAGGCAGAAAATACTTTCTGATTTAGCGGAAGAGAAGATCATAACACGATGGCGTTCTCTTCACTCTGCCTCATGCTCTGTAAGTAAAATCACTTTAATATTTATTTATTACATTTAGCCTCCAACTGTCTGTTAGCATTCCTTAATAACATGTTTATCTGTTTATAGAATAATCCAGTTTGTAATCACTTTGCTCTTAGATGTAGTTTGTAACCGTTTCATATATAAAATGACATATTTAATTATACACACAGTTTAGGACGTCATCATGGGCTGTTTCATCGACATCCTCATCCTCCTAACTTGAATTTAAAATATTTTAAGACTGGCTGAACCACTTGAGTTGGATTAAAGAAATCCAAGATTATTTTTAAAACGCTATTTAACCTAAGGTATTATTATGGAATTGTTTTTCCATCTAAAATAAGCATTTCTCAAATAAAGTCTATTGTTACAACTTATCATGAACCCCTTTAATATATGGGATAAATTTTAACATGCTGGTTTTAAGTTATGATAAAGAAAACAAACAGTTTTGCACTTTTATTTGCAAATAACTGTTGTTTTTTTAACTGTTTAATTGCCCTGACTTGTGACTAAGCTATTTGGTTCAGTGAAACAGAACTTGTTTCAGGACAAACTGTGGTTATTAACCAAAGCTGCAAACTGGGTCAACAGAACTGACAATATATCTATATATCTACAGTTTTCTTTATTTAGTCTTGTTTTTGGCAGCCATTTTAGTTTCAGTCAAGACAAAAAAAGTTTTAGAAATTTTTAAATATAATAGTTGTAGTCCAGTTTGAGTTGACAGAATCTCAAAGAAGAAGCTTCAATAAAAAAAACAAACAAACATAAAAAACCTTAGGCTTTACAAAATAAGGCTTTACAAAGTAATTTGAATAATTAGGGCAGCTGTGGTTATAGTTTGCCATTATAAAAGCCTTTTTTTCCCTTTTTGCCCTGATTTTTCCTTTATGACAATCTTACAACCAGTGTTGGCATAGTTACTTTGATAAAGTAACTTTAATCAGACTACTGATTACTCCTTGAAAAAGTAACTTAGTTATATTACTGACTACTTGATTTGGAAAGTAACTAAGTTACACTAAAAGTAACTTTATAGTTACTTTCAGCAGCTGCTAACAACGCTTCGCCTCCTGTGAAAATCACAATGATCTTTGCCAATATTTAATTGTCAGCTATTTTATAATGGTAACATCAACAATGTGTCTCCACTGATAAGGTTGAACTGAAGAGGAGATTGTACAAAAAAATAAAAACGTGAGTAATTTGTGTGGTCCACTGTTGTATGGAAAACTCTAAGAAGGATTTTAAAGCCCCCCCCCCCCCCCCCCCACCCTCCCCCCAGCCTCCAGGTTCTGCGTTACGGCCCTGCGTTTGGTGTCACAGCGCCCAGAGCTCCTCCTGCTCCATAACTCAGATGGCTGCACAGATTTGTGACACTTATCTTAATATTAATAATTATAATGGCGTTAAGTTGCCATTATAATTATTGCCAGTGTGGTGGGATGGTGTTCCACCCTCCTAACTACACACACCAGGTGTAGCGACTGATTGGTGGGCGGGGCAGATAGCTTTAAAGCTGAGTAGTCCCCTGCGAGGTGCGTGTGCCTTGTTTCCTTACTGTATGTTGGCTGCCCAAGTGGCTGGTGTGCTCGATCCACTCATCCAAAATAGTAAATGCCATTTTTGCCATCTGGGCTGGGATTGTTGTCGGGTTCTGATGCAATACCTGCCGTGCGTTGCGCAGCTGGCGTTGGCGGCTGCAGTTGGAGGTTGGTGCGGCGAGCGGCTTCCATCCGGCCCTCGCCTGCTGATCCGCTCCCTCCCTGGTCGGCTGTGTCACCATATCTGGGATTATTTCGGAGTTGCAGCGCTTGCTGTCCTGCTGTCTTGTTTTGTCTGGTCTTGCCGGTTTTGTTTGGGCCGCTCTCGACGGAGCCTGCTGACTCTTGGGCTGGCCGAACGAGCGGAGCACGACTCCTCTGGCCCCGTGAAAGGACATTAGAAGTCGGACAACGACAATTTGTCCCATCGTTTGCAGTGGTTGTGTTCTTTTCTTTGTCGTTTGTTTGCTTATTATTTTAAATTACTAATTTGTTTGCTTTCCTTTGTTTTGATTTACTAATTTGTTTTCTTTTGCATTGCATGTTTTGTTTGTTCGTTCATTTTTTGGGAATAATTTACATTGTCCTTATTTTGATGCCTTTTCCTTCTAGGGGCTGAGTAGTGGGCCTGAGGCCATGTTTTAAAAGGAAAAATGTTTTAATGAAATTGGTTAATAAATCATTGTAGACTACTCCGTGCTCTGGTGCGTCTCGTTTAAAAAGATCAACCCCTTGGCTGGTCACGCCAACTACAGACACGTTTTTTCGTGGCTGTTTTCACGTTTATTGCGCTGTTCATATTAGTCTCGATGTTTGCAGTTTTCTGGAGCGCAACGCGAAACTCGACGTCATTCAGAGGTAATATATTAACTTGACATTAACAAAGACAGCGGGACGGATCATCTGGGAAATTATGGACAGGGAGAGAGTAAAACTACCTTAATGACGGACAAATTCTGGGATTTATTATGAGTCTCTGATTATTTCCAAGCCCAAATGAGCAACTTCACGTTCAAAAACGAGCCAAAAAAGGCGCAACCAGCAACTCATTAAATCTACAAGTGACTTTAAAAAATGAAGCCCAAAGCCGTTTATAATAATCGGACTTGGCGACAGAAACTCAAAATAGTTCCAGTTTTTCCACCAACAAAATGCGCATCTCCCTCCATTGTTTACATTAGAGACGTCGGTCACTCGACAAGACGAGTAGAAGAAATACGATTAAATTACAAAACAAGATTGTAACGCAAAAATGATTTTGATAAGTAACTGTAGTCTGACTACTGGATTTGAAATAGCAACGCGTTAGATTACTCGTTACTGAAAAAAGTGGTCCGACGTCAGTAACGCGTTACAAATTAACGTGTTACTGACATCACTGCTTACAACGTCTTGCATTGATTATACTCAACATTGTCTTGGCCCGATTATTGCAGCCTGTGAGGTTTTTCCTGACTGAACGAGGCCTGTTGAATGTAACAGGTAGCCAATCAGAAAGCCCGGTGACGTAAGAATGGAGGGGGAATCCCGAACAGTTGTCATGGCAACTGAGAGTCCAGTGCACATCAGAGATATGTGGAAATGTTTATTACTATATGTAAAGGTCATTTTTATATATTTTTATTATATGTGGTTATTGTGAAAAAGGCTGACTGGCAGTCTGCTATGTTGAGCCCTTTAAGGGGGAGAGCTTAGAGCACCGGTGAGCAGCATGCAGACGAAGAAGGGGAGATAAAGAAAAAAGGGAGCTGCAGAGTTTTTACCGTTCGCAGTTTGTGCATTTCACCTTGATGTTTGCAGGTCGGTGTCACCTTCTCTCGATGTGTGTGCGTGAAATGTGAGTAAGTAATGTCGGGAGGGTTGGTGATAGTTATGGGCAAATGAAGCCTCATGAAGCAATGAAGCTTCCGGCCCATTGCTTTACCCAAAAGTTCATCACTCGATGCTTCATTCATTTCTCACTAGTGACATCTGCTGGTGGAGCTGTGGCCTTGTTACTCAGACATATTTAAAAAGAATTAGTAAATGCAATATTGTCACAAAGTTTTTGTCAAACTCACGTTTAGTAACAGGAGAGTCAATTAAATCCTATTTAACTAATCTGTTTTAGTTATTAAAATTATTTGTTGCCAATCCTAATGGCTGTTTTCTTCTGTCAATGACATTTAACAGTAGACATTTGTTTTGGTGTACTCGGAGTCCAGTGCTTGTTGGGGCAGACAGTTTTCTTTGAGTTTTGATTTGCCTCCTGAAAAACTTTCTATTGGCTCTCTGATCTGATCCCTTATATTTTTACTCATAAGCCAGAATTTTACTTTTCCAACAGCTTTAAGTCTGTTTCTGCTGTGCAAGACTGATATATTTTTGCAGGACAAAGAAATAGTGGAAATTTCAAGAAGGTGAAAATTTTAGAGGTGAAGGGTTTAATTATTGCTATTTAAGAATCTTGTGAGTGAATCATCTCAACTATTCCCTGATGTCAGATTTTTTTTCTTCTTGCTGGCTCCATTTCAATCAAGTTTATTTGTGTAGCACATTTCAGCAACAATGCAATGTCAAAATGTTTTACTTAATAAAAACACATAAATATAAAGTCATAAAATATGCCACAATCAACCATTGAGAAAACTGGTAACAAACATTACATTTTGATGAGCGTCATCATCAAAATCATTAATACACATGAACTATAAAAGGTTCCTTTTATTTCGGCCACTTATGAAGACAAATACTCCACTCATGCGATCAAGTAGCGGCTCATCACGCTTTTATTTTGAAAACCGACACGCAAAATGAAGCAGTCACGTGACCCATGCAATGCGAGGCATCGTTTGTTGCAAGTCACGCAAGCCTCGAAGCCTGGCTTCAGATAGCCCATCACTAGTTGGTGATATTGTTTATTCAAGAGAATATGTCAGTTTACCCTTAATTGATAGCATGCTTCGTACACGTCTGCGCTTAAGAGCTACAAAACGTGGTTTTCTTTCTCGTGCAGTGTATTTATCTAGACACGGGATGTTTGTAATTATTAATATTGCAGTTGTTTAGCAAGAGTAAGACTAGTTCAGTCATTTGTTGGGAATTATTCGGACACTGATGTTGTATTGTTGTCTGCTTTTCTAGAAAAACCATGCACACGTTTTCAAGTTAAGAATAAACAGCAAGTACAAGTTGAACTTCCTGGAGTGCGACTCTGCGTTTTTTGGAGTTCTGACCGGACTTACCACAGTGATCTGAACTTTCTACCAGCAATTAAAATCCCTAAGTTTTAGTTATTGTTAAAGGAAGAATTACTAAGTTAGCTTAATTTTGGAAAAAAGCTTGGCTCTCTTTTTCTTCCTATTTGCCAGGTCCTGAGCGGATGACTTCACGGCTGGAAGGAAACAGCGAGGCGCGCTGACGTCACAGTGTTACAGAGTTTAATCCAATAGGAAAACACCGTATGAATTAACAAGGAAACTGCAGAGTTACAGAGATATACATTCTTTACCTGAGTCAGAGAATTAAAAGAAAAAGAACAAAAACAGAGAAAGAAAAGGCAAAGATATGTCTTTGGAGAAAGCCGATGCCAAAAAGGCAGAATATGACAGCAATCTAAATTATTATCATGTTCGATCTCTTATAGTGAAGGCGTTCCTCTCCTTGTTAATGTATTCAATTAAGGCGTACCCCTGGTTTGACCAACCAGGCTCTCCTCTGGACACTCAAAGAAACTTAGAACTTCCTCTTTTTTACGCCAGAGATCAAAGGCCATTTGCTCTCTGGTAGAACAATGGAGCAAGCAGCTGCATCCTGGTCTTCTGGGTTCTAGGGCCATTTGGGCAAATAAAAGCATAAAACAAGACTTCACAGATACCTGTGAAATTCAGAGTGTCTCCCGTTATCTTCTCCTTAACAAAGCTAAATCCAGTAATTTGGTTCAAGGAAAGATTACCTTCACAAACCTAGTTTTTGCTCATCTGGACTCAGCATCTCCAAAGATTTGAATCTTTGCCTTATCACATAAATCCTGAACAATTTTCTAATACTAAACAACACATTTTCATTCAATTTCCATTTGATTCAGATATTATCATAGACAGTACAATTTTCAAATACATTCAGCATTCACCATTCTAAACTTAGATAATACACTTTGGTTAAAAACTTGCTATTAATACTTAGAAAAATGTCTTAGAAATTAAATTTTAATGATCTCAACATTCTATGTTGTATTTAGTTTAAACCATGGCTTCTGCCCTGCAGTAGATGCTAATTTTGTGGCTTCCTGGGCTTCTGATAACACAGCAGGAACCTCCTAAAAGATCTCCTTTGATCTGCATTAATTTCCTGCTTCTAAATACTTACCGATAGAGTAGTTTTAGTTTCAAATCCCTTACCCCAAAATTAAGAAATTTGTTCAAAATCAAACTGTTCATTATAACCTTTAAACCCGGGGTAAGATTAGCTGTATTAAGCACTAAAAATAATCATTTTTCCTCAACATTATGTTTATTCAGTAAATAATGTTAACTACGAATAAACATAACTCCTCCAAATCATAGTGCAGCAAATAGAGCGGCTCCTGCCACCGTCTTTTATCAAACGCCTTTTCGTTTTGTTTCCTCTTTTATCACTTAAAATGAGCCACAAACTATCACTGCTGCTTCTGCATCGTCATCTGTGTTTGATTATTCTAAATTCATATATGATGTGTTGAGGGGGTTTTACTGGATTTTCTTCTGGAATCGGGATGTTGGTGAGTGGATTCAGTTCTGTGGTGTGTTGCTCCCGCCGTGTGGCTGGACACACGAACTGACCGAACCTGTTGGACTTTTATCAGCTCTGTGGTCACTGAGGTTTGGAAAATCGGCCAACAATCCTTAAATCGTGTGAACCAGACCTAAGACTCACAAGCCCTACTCCTCTCATCTCCTCCACTGCCCTAACGCTCTCTGACTCTGGTCGCTATGGTAACGTTTACACATCCCTTCAAAATAAGATACACATGCGCCATAAAAACGAACCTTTTACTTTCGTAAAAATTTTAACTCGCAATAAAGACTAATGGGAGTCCTGAGCTTGTTTCTCTGCAACCAGACGGTCCATCTGGGAGTGATGAGCAGGGCCGTGCAGAGACCTTTGGAGGGTCAGGGGCTCAAATTTAAAAAAGGGGCAAATTGAACAAAAACACCGTACAACAACATAGCAACAGTCCATATTATTGGATCCTACTATATCATAGCCATCATGCAGGAAAATGCAAAGCAAATATAATCTATATTTTCCCCAACAGGTATAAAGTTTCTGTTTCTGCTGCTGTCAGTCCAGGGTAGCATATATTTTAAGTAAATATGTGCCATCAGAATTTGAATTAAAAATGCCTCTGAAATTTGAATGCTGTATATTAGTGCTTACTTTTTCAGTATTAAAATAAATTCAGAATATATTTTTAACCTAAAAAAAATTCAGTGTCATTATTTGTACATGAAAAAAAAATTCAGTGTCATTTTTTGTACATGGTTGCAATTTTCATTTATTAAAAAAATTCACATTCCTATTTCAAAGTCATCAAATTTTCAATATACATATTTTTCACCGTTTAAATTTTCAGTGTTAAAAAATTCAGCATATAAAAAATTCAACTTTTCAAAATTCAAATGCAATATTTTCAGTGTCCTCCAGTTCAACTTGCTCAAATTCGCCGTCTGAAATTCAGCGTCTAAAAATTCGCTGTCTGAAATTCAGCGTCTAAAAATTCGCTGTCTCAAATTCAGCGTCTAAAAATTCGATGTAAAAATGGCCAAGGTTACTTCAGGTCACAGACATTAGCAATGGATGTCCGATTCCAACATCCACCTAATCACGTGACACAACCGTCATATTGAAGAAATACCAGCATCACCCAGGCTGGCGACCATGGAGGCGAACGCAAACCCAACGGTGAGTTTAATGCTTTCATATTTCTATAGTATATTTTATTTTGTGCATGAAGTTTGATACATTATCTTAAAGCCTGATTTAAAACACGGGTTGGGCCGTTGTTAATCTTACAAATTGTAGATTTATTTGTGTTTTATATAGTTTCTATAATTTTAATGAGAGAAGAGCACAGTAGGATTGCCATCCCTTTCGTAAAATACGGAATCGCCCCGTAACGAGACGCGATTTGTTCGGTATTTCTGTATGTCCGACAGTTACGCCTATCACATGCATATAAACATTTAGTGTAACAATAATTACAAAAATAAAACACAAGACATGTTAAGCTCAGCTAATGTGGCGGGAGCTAGTAAGGACCCCAGAACGCTTTGGACCATTGATGATGTCACGGTTGCCTAGAAACACTAGGGCGCAAAAGAGGGTTAGCAGTCGTGGTGAGCCGCTCTCAACCTGCGTCTTTTTAAAACGTTCTCAACCGATACTCTACCATGTCCTAGCAAAGATACAGGAGAGGGAGGACACACATGCCAGGCTGAACAGTGTCAGTGAGGATGAATGCTAGCAATTAAAAAAAAAAATTAAGAGGGAAACTGAAGAAATTATACTGTCTCTTTATTCTTTAAAACTTATGGTACTGCAGTTTTAGTTTCTCTAGTGAAATAGAATGACACTTTCCATCTGCTAGATCCTTATTGTAATTTCTGAAAGGTGGGAACCCTACAGCACAGAGCTTTCCTGAGTAAAAGTGATCATTCTCATAAAGTGTAAATTTCTTTTTAACTAATCCTTTTTCAACTGCTACTTTGTCTTTTATATATTTTGTGACTACAGGGTAGTCAGGATGCTATTGTTGAATCTGCAAGCCACTTACTTAATTTACTAACTGAAAGACCACGGAGTGGAGGAAGAGGAGACATGATGAAATTCTGGACTGGATGGGAAAATCTGCCAGCAAGTCTGTCTGTGGAGATTGTTCGTGGAAACTACACCATATGCTACAAAACACTAAGAATTCCTTGTCACTACTGGAATTACAACTCTTTCAGTGAGGATTTTGTAGCATGCATTTCCTCTACGCAGTCTGGCTTCGGCTTGCTTTGAGTGATTGACCTGTTAAAAAATAAAAATAAATAAAAAACAATCTACATTTAAGCTGTAGCAGTTCTTTGTTTGTGAATCAGTTTGTTAAAACAAAACAGTTTTGTTGAAATGTAGAATCCATTAAATTTTCTGATTTTGTCAGATCACAAGTTCGATACATATGTTTAAATGTGATCATATGTATTACTCATTAGAGCGACAACATTGCTGTTACTCTAATTTCTCTAGTTTTGTCAAATTCAAAACTAGAGGAACTAGAATAACACAATGTTCAGAGTAGATATTTCATTTCTCTGAGTCAGTACTGTTTGTACAGGCAGTTTTAAATATGAAACTGAAATTGTTTTTTTATGCAAAATTTTATTGAATGTACTTAGATGAGTTCATATATGCTTTAGGTATTAGAAAATAAACAACATAAGACAAAACTTTTTCTGATTCTTATAATTCAAGTAATGTAAAGCAATACAACAATGTACAAATGTACCTAATGGGTTCCTTTTGAGTAAAGAAAAAAACCAAACAAATTACAAATTTAGAACATTTTTGTTCTCTAACATGTCTACCATAAAAGCACTAAAATTCACCTCTGTGGTAACATGATCAGCATTTTGCTTTACATTTCATAAATGGTGAATTTTTAAACTGGCACGGAAGCGTATTGCTGTCACAGGAAAAAAAATTGAGCGCTATCACGTTATAACGTCATATGTATCTTATTAAAATGTGATAGTTATCTTGTTAAACATGATTGCCTTCTGGTGATTTTGGTTGCTTGGTTACAAACAGCCGTTTGCCGTTATTCAGCTATTGTTATTCAATAAAAATCTGAACATAAAATGTTCAGCAAATACATCTGAGCCTCCGTTATAATCTTTATAACCTCTGTCAAGGCACCGTGGGGTTCAGGAATTGGATGATGTGTACGACCAAGAACCCAGAGCAGGTTAGGAGTCATGTTGCTTCAGTTGGAAGTGGGTGATTGTCCCAGCCACTGCAGAAAGTATCCAGATCATCCTGCAGACATGGCAGGAAGACATAATGGCAACAGAAGAGGAGTGCTTCATTTGAAATGTCCAGGTATCCCTCTTCTTTAAGGTAGTGTAGCACGTCATAATAGATGCATGTTACAGCCGTCCACAGATCTCTCCACAGTCGCTCAGTCCTTCAATTATGGAGTAATAAAGCGATTAAAACTGCACTTCAAATCTCATCATATTGAAGACCACACAAAGCTAATGTTACTATAGACATTCAAAAGCATCACATATTGAAACTTGTCATTTGTACAAACCTTTGATTGTGCACACTCTTCCCAGATATAAAACTGCTTCTTCCTGCTCCAAACGATCACGGAGTCTATCAAAAATATGATTCAGCAAAAGTTCCTTGAAAAGAGAAAAAACAAAAAAAACATTTAAAAAATTGTCAGTAAAATAAAAAAGTATTTTGACATCAGTAGGTAAGCATTGAGAAATCACAGTAATCTAAATTAAATTATGATATTTAATCTAAAATAAGTTAACAGATGTACTTACAAGCATATATTTTCTTGAAAATGAGTTAAAATCAACTGAAAAAACAAAGGCGGTTGTTTAGTGTTGCTAGGTAACAGAACGAGGTTTTAGGCAAAGTAAAAAGAATGTAAATTAATATTGTATATCAACAATTGTCAGATAAGAGAAGCAGTATTTTGGATGATGTTGTAATGAAGTCACCTGAACAATACGGTAGCTGATCAGAATGGGGTTGTGGTTATAATTAATGTCGGAAAGTGTTCACAGCCCCTCTTTGAAGAACACAAGGCAGCCATATTAGCGGTAGCATCTCCTGAAAAATTACGACTTTACTAAGACTGCCTGTCTCAGTCTCACTTAAGACAACATACAAACAACCCAGAATGTCGCCACCCATCAGTTCTCTTTAAAGATTCTAGACTTGACCCAAGTGGTATTTCTTTTTGAAATAAAACTGGGGAAATTGGACGTGGGACAGCGGGGAGGGGCTGGGAGTGCTAGGAGGTAGCAAGATGTAATATGCCGGCGCTACACGGTGTAAGATTAACAACGGCCCAACCCGTGTTTTAAATCAGGCTTTAAGATAATGTATCAAACTTCATGCACAAAATAAAATATACTATAGAAATATGAAAGCATTAAACTCACCGTTGGCTTTGCGTTCGCCTCCATGGTCGCCAGTGTAACTGGGTTTATATTGTTAGTTATATATTTCCACAAAATGTTTTCTTTAATTTATTTGTCCTCTTATATTTGTCTATCCTTGTGTTCCTCTGTGTCTGCTATAAGGGGTTTGGTCCTCCAGCTCCGCCCTTCTTTCTTCTTCTTTTGTTCGGGGTCCTCCAGGACCATTATATATACTCAGTTATTAATTTCCTCTTCCCTTTTGTTACTTGTTCCACTGGGGAGAGGCAAGTTTTATAATCCGTTGTATTCCTTTCATTTATATTGTTCGAATGTTTATTTTTCCGCCTGTATTAATGATGGCTATTTTCAGTTGAGTTGCTATTACGCCTTTATAACATCTGATGCATGTTAATACTGTTATTTTGTATAGATCGGGCTGGCGAACTAGAGCACATGCTATGTGCTAATGCTAATGTCTCCCGATTGACATGATAAATAAACGGAGACCGCCTCCAAACCCTGATTCGGAGTTTTGTGGTTTGTCTGATCACCACACACAACGCAGAAGTGCACCGGTCACACCAGCCTGGGTGATGCTGGTATTTCTTCAATATGACGGTTGTGTCACGTGATTAGGTGGATGTTGGACTCGAACATCCATTGCTAATGTCTGTGACCTGAAGTAACCTTGGCCATTTTTACAGCGAATTTTTAGACGCTGAATTTGAGACGGCGAATTTGAGCAAGTTGAATTGGAGGACACTGAAAATATTGCATTTGAATTTTGAAAAGTTGAATTTTTTATATGCTGAATTTTTTAACACTGAAAATTTAAACTGTGAAAAATATGTATATTGAAAATTTGATCACTTTGAAATAGGAATGTGAATTTTTTTAATAAATGAAAATTGCAACCATGTACAAAAAAATGACACTGAATTTTTTTTTCATGCACAAATAATGACACTGAATTTTTTTTTAGGTTAAAAATATATTCTGAATTTATTTTAATACTGAAAAAGTAAGCACTAATATACAGCATTCAAATTTCAGAGGCATTTTTAATTCAAATTCTGATGGCACATATTTACTTCCATAGTCTGAGTTGGTCTGAGATTGTAGCTGTTAAACAGACCAGAGGAGAGAAACTCTCTGGTTATAAAGTTATGAAATAAGCTAATTTGCTGCCATTTTACTAATTAACCCCTGATATCTATTTAACCTCTAGAACAACCTGACTGCAGACTGATTTATAGATCCAAAACAGCTCAAAGGGGTTAACTCTATATAACAGTTTTATGTTAGTTGTTAGTTTTGTTGTTAGATGTTAGTTTTTAGTAGGACGGGTTTTGGGTGGGGGGGTTCTGTCTAAGGCCCCATATTACCTTGGACCGGCCCTGCATGAGCAGCTGCTGCGATGCACATCTCTGGAACCTACCTAGAATCTTCCTGGAATCCCCCGTCAGTCCCCCGATGCTTTGGAGACATTTTGATTTATTTCATTTATTTATTTATTTCGCAGAGCGAACAGAGAGCAGGTGGTAACAGGTGGTACCGGGGCTTTGAGCTCCGTTGCGACTCGCGGTGGCAGTTGGAGTACCGTGTCTAATATCAGGATGTCTGATATAGAGACAGATTTTCTATTATCTTTATATCCGACTCAAGCTGCCTGTAGCGAACCGAACCGGGCTTTTAGCAGAATAATTAAGTTAAAGTCAGAAGTTTTCTCTGCAGCTGAAGCATTTCTGTGTTTAGGGGCGAGGCGGGTTTTGTCACTCTATTGGAAGGATGATTATGAAAATATAAATAGAAACAGTTTTTCTAACGTCAACATCAGACCTACGTTTTTATTCACAAACTAGTGTATAAAAATATTCTTGCCCATAATTTGATAGTTAGAAGAGACAGATCCGCCCCCCACCCACTCACAATGGACCCGATGTCTGAACAACATGGAGGCTCTGAGAGTCATTGTTAGACTGAGGGCAGTCAGACTAGTTTTTTTTGCACTTAATTATTATATTTAGCTAAATATTATTGCTGAGGGGCACAAACAGGCCTTCTGACATACAGATTAAAAATCAAAAAATAAAAAAACTCCAAAAGGGCACTAGGGGCATCAAGTATAAAAGGGGCAGGGCCTCAAGCCTCCTTCACCCCCCCCATTTGCACGTGCCTGGTGAAGAGAGACAATAACACCCAAAGTGTTGTTTGTGCACAGGATACTTGGTCTCTACTGGTGAAGCCGATTGAAGGCTTTATTGCTGTAACGGATGGCATCAATAAGTCTCCAGAACTCACTCGGTCAGGATATTTAAATCTTTTTTTATTTCTGGGAAAGAAGGGAAAATAAATCAAAACTTCTTCAACTCCCTCTCTTTCTCTCTCTGTAGTCCCACAGCAGCGGGAACAACGCTGTGAGGGCAACATTTACATTTTGCAAATTTAACAACAGTTAACACACACACACAAAAAAATTAATAAATAAATCTTCTCACAAAAATCTTTAAACTAAAACAAGAGGAGAAAAACGCCACCTGGTGGCCACAGCGACACAATACAGTGGGACAAAGTTAAATAAACAGAGATAAAAAGTATAACTTAAAAATAAAAACACATACCTGGGAAAGAAGGGAAAATAAATCAAAACTTCTTCAACTCCCTCTCTTTCTCTCTCTGCAGTCCTAAACGTAAAAATAAGAACAACGTTCAACTCAGCTGTGCTGAACTAGCACTGGCTGTTCGCGCCAAAATAAAAAGAAAAGGAAATTATAATAAAACTGTTTTTTTTTTTTAAAGAAAAAAATACACAATGATGGTAAACACTGCAAAATAATACACTAACAAACAATAATAAACAACATATGATAGAAACCTTTACATGAACTTCCAAACATAAAAACAAGCAGCAGCAAACTTTGCTCGACTTACCCACAGCAGCGGGAACAACGCTGCAGCAAACAGAAAGGGGCGGGGACGGACCACTGTCAGTCTCATACCTTATATGGAAATGGGACCATTTCATTCCGGAACTGACGGGGGCGCTAGTGACACTATTTCCTGTACCGACCGTTTCATAATAATTATAATAATAATAACGTATTTTATTTGACAACGCCTTTCAAAACACCCAAGAACACTTTCAACATTAAAAATACTAATTAAACAGTAAAGAAATGGCTACAAAACGTGACATGTCACGTGGCATGTCTGTCACGTGGTATGTCCCTTTTTTATTTTTAAATCTTTATTAAATCTTTATTAAATCTTTATTTAAAATTATATTAGTAACAAGCGATCTAAAATGAGCAACAATAAGGAATCATTATGGAAATGTATTTATCTATCCTTACACCCTATCTGTCTCAAACAAAAGTCATAAAACATTAATCAAATCAATATTTTGGAGACAAACGTGCATTAAGATCACATTTATCCATCCATTAATTAATCATACCCACACGCTTATCCTTATAGTGGGTCATGAGGGCTGCTGACCCTGGACAGATCACCAGTCCATCACAGATTCAGAAAACAGATATAAGTAAATACTTGCTGGTGCTGAAGTTCAAATAATAGATTTTGATGTTGTGAATGGTACTCTTAAAATAAATAAGTTAAAATGTAAAATATAATAGCCTTTGGCTTATTTATTAAGAACTAGATGGAAAAGAGGTTTGGTCAGTAAAACATTTAGTCAACAATTTTGGCCAACTTAGTACATCCATTCACAGTGCATTTTTGTTGTTTATTTGCCAAATATTTTTCTTATTATTCACATTGTGAATATAATTTACAAACAAACCAAAGGACTTCTGAACTTCTAACAAGTGACATTCTGTAACTAGAATATTCTTGGCTGCAGGTGACCTGGCTCAGCTGTTGTCATAGTTCAGCATAATGTCTCCTATAAGGACTCCAGCTCAACCAGTAAACTGACTGGTGTCCCACTATTCCATATTAATTCTACCAATTGCAATAGATTCACAAAATAAAGACCTTAAATATCCAATTGTTGCAAAACCCAAAACGATTCATTAAAACTTTAAATGTAGCTTTAACCTGGAAAGACTCACACAGAAAGCAGGTTTTAGAAAGTTTATTTGACAAGAAATAATCTTCAGCTTTCTGATCCCGGCAGTAGACACTGAGCTGGTAACCACCAGAGAGAATCATCTCTTTTCTATATGAAAACCTTTCTGGATAAAGTCACTGGATACATAAATTAGACCAATGTGTAATTTCTAACTCTAACTGTCTTCATCTCACCTGGTCCGCCAATCACCTGCTCAGGTGTTTCCCTCCCAGCCTAACGGCGCCGGTCTCGTCTCCTCCACCCTTCAGAAAGTCCAGCTCAGGATAACTTTAATCTTATGTTTGTATTATGATTTGTAAATGAACAATATGTTTCTGTATGTACTTGCTTTATTACAAAAAACCAACAGTTGATTCTCACTGTTAAAACATAAACAACTTCTCTGTATGTCAGGTTTGTAAAGAAAATTTGTATTGATTCCAGTCATTGTTCAAAAATGTATAGGACACACTGCATATTGCAAGTTATTAACTTGGCTTGCATTTAAAATTTTTAAACAAGGTTATCCAATTGTTAAACAACGCTGTTAAAATATATTTACAACTACTTTATTGCTTCTACTGTCTCTCCAACAAATTACAGTCACAATGTAACTTTGTGGAAATGACACCATTTCTATGAAAACTAAATAATGTAAATCAACTGAGCTACAACAAAAGAAACTTTCAAAAATGTAAATAATATTGAAAGAACACATTATAGAAAAGGATGACTGCACAAGTCAAAAGGTAAATATTCTTTAGCAGAAACTATTTAAAATGACATGTCACAAAAAAAAACTAACAACAATGTGTGACGACTGAAATGTGTGACAGATTGTGGAAAACAACTAATATTCTCCTTGCATTCAGTGTTGACGTTCAGGTCAGGGTCCAGAAGACCCATCACAGTAATGAGGGAACTCTCCTGGTCTTCCACTGCCGGTGAAGCCCACAGTCTTTATATCGCCGGTGGCAGGAAGAACACGTTACAACAGCAAGAGGAATCCGGTTTTCTGCCTGGAATGACTGAAAATTTACCCCAGTTGATCTGTTAATGAAAAATCGATTTCATGTAGTTAAAATCTAATTTCACATGTTTAGGTGAAAACAGTCAAAGGTCCTCACCGTCCAGCCAAGCAAAGTGAGTCTTCTTTCTGAAAACTGGGTCAGACACAATGAAAGGACCTGCAGGTCAATGCCAAGGTGAGGTCAGCTGTGTCTCCTGGGTCAGAACCTGGGTCAGAACCTGGGTCAGAACCTCCTCCTGGACAACAGCTTCAAGTCCATGCAGAGGCATCTGGAAATAAAAAACAAATTAATACAAAAACAGGTGCATTACAAGACTGTGAAACAGGAAGAATGGCTCTGACACATGATGGATGAATCTGACCTGTAAGATTGGTGGTATCCTTTGCACCTGCATGGTGAAGAGCATTAAATAATAATTAATACTTTATCTCTCTCAGTATCTTATCCTTTCCATCTCTAATGGTGTAAAAAATGATGTCCAAATAATGAATTAAAATTATTATTTATTTAAATCATTTAGGGTTTTAGTCTCAATTGCACATAAAGATATACAAATCAACATTACTAGTTATGTGTAAATTTAAAAATTTATCTCAATTTGTGCCTCGACTGCTTTGGGATCAGTGTGGCCATCAGCACACAGTCTGTAAAAATACAGATATGTTCTAAGTGAAAGAAGAATGCAAGTCCAAATAACATCAAAACTGCTTCAACCCTTTTAATTCTTCTATCTTGATTTTCTTTCGGACTTAAAAAAATAAGCATAGAACAAAAGTACACTGTGAATGGACATAATACAAATTACATGATTTAAAACTACAAAGTGATTAATTTTACCTCACATTTTGCCTCTCATCAACTTTTTTTCCTGCTTTCTCTTCTTTTGTTGTTCTTCTCTGAACCTTTTAAAAAGGACAAATTGAAGGTTTTCTTAAAAAACTGACAGATGTGTAACATGACGTGGTACAGAGCACCATTATTCTTACCTCACAGGGAAGTTTCTTAAGAGAGAGAGAGAGACCGACCATCTTCATATTGTCATCATATCATCCTGTGGACATCACAGGTTCACATTTAATGAAATCTCCAACAGAAAGTATAAACTCTCATCTGTTTCCTTACCTCACTGAAATCACATGATGCTCCCATCACAAAGTACAGTGCATACTGTTGAGAAAAATGGGATTATTACATCTACACAAACCATACAACAATATGGTGGGTGGAAGCGGATGTTACCATGACTACAAACATTAAAACAGTTGCTGGACAGTCCTTGTTCAGGCAATCCCTGTGGTGTTTAAGAGAAAATTCAAGAAGAGAGAAGAAAATTAATGTGTCATTATTATAACAATTAAATTGAGGTAAAGGACAACAGCCTTACCCACAGTGTTGATTATAAACATTTTAAGCAGGAATGGTCAGAACATCTCACCTTAACATCATTGCAGAACAGATTCTGTCCAGGTCCAGATGACATCTGAAGACAGACTTCTCTGATGACACAAAGTTTTTAAGTTAAAAATTATCTAGGGCATATTTCACAACATAAAAATTACAAACATGTATGAGAATGAAAGACAGAGGTGAGACAACATCTACATACATTGGAGATATGTTTAAACAAGACGTGGTTCATTCCCACTTAAAACAGAGCATGGACACAACGTAACAACTACTAACATAAGAGAAAAAGGTTTTTACACATCAGGAAATATACAAATGATTGGTAGAAAAAAGGCATGTTTGAATTAATCACTGTAGATTCTTTAACATTATTGTTACTGTTTTGTAGGATTTAATAATTAATTTTCAAAGTCACAATGACTTCCAGATACCAACTATATATTCTGTAAAAAATTAATTGAAATTGTAAAAGTAATATTGCTCAAGCAGCCAAGGGCAGGTGTTAACTAATTAAAATTAGTAATTTACTCAATTACTCTGCAACTTTTGACAAAATAAAAAAATTAATTAATTAAAATTAGGACTATTTTTCCATGTTATACTCTTGAGTAATTTTTTTTGATATGCAACCTAATGCAAGTAACTTAACTGAATGAAGAACATATTTTAATCCATAAAGAAATAAAACACGATACACAGATAAATGTTTATGTTAGGTTTCTTCTTCTTTGTTAACACTAGAAAACTGGTAAGTATGTAAAATTTTTTTTATATTTTTCAAGTGTAGTTTTACATACCGTTATGTTGAACCATAGTAGTTTGTGCTTTATGGTTCTGTAGCCTCGACAGCAATATTTATCGTAGCAATACGGAAGAATCTCCTCTCCGTTCCGAATGTTGCAAATGGATAGGTGGATCTGTATAATAAAAATAAAAAACAAAGTTTGAGTATACAATACATTTCTCAACTAAACATGTTATCTACTTTACTATTTTTAACTAAAGGTGCCATCCAGGATAATAATTAGCTACCTGCTAAAATTAGCCTTCCCGTATGAATTACGAATTTCACTAGTTTAGAGCTGTTAATTATATTTACAACCTAATCTAGAAAAGCGTATTGATTTACTATGTGAAAAAATTTTAAGAAGGTAAAATTACCTTTTCTTGACTTTGTGGGTTTTGCATTGTTGATCGTGTGCCGAACTCCAGTGGAAGAACCTCTTAAAATTCTTTCTTTCTTCTTCCTTTCCTCTTAACCCCGCGTCTTTAAGGTATTTATACTAGTGATTATGAAAACAGCGCCCCCTTCATTTCCGGAATGCAATAGTCCCATTTCCAAATAAGGTATGGGACTGACGGAAAGGTCCGTCCCCGCCCCTTTCTGTTGGCTGCAGTGAAGTCCTTCTCCACAGCAGCGGGAACAACGCTGTGAGGGAAAGGGGGGTCAGAGGAGCTATGAGGGCTGAAAGCAACTACGGAAGCCCAGGAAACACAAATGAGACGGAGTGCAGAAGAGCGACCCCCGCAGGCAAAAACAACAAAATAAATAAAAATAACTGAATGAGATAAAATTCACAAATTCTCAATATAAAATGTATAAGAAAAAAATTATTTAACAAAAGTACATTTGTAACTCTGTTACATTGCCTCATTAACAGCTGGTCACCATATCATGCAGAACTTGGAATGTGGGAATCACAGATCAGGATAAATCCATTCTCCTGTCTCTTCTCTGGTTCTTTTCTCCTTTGCAAAGAAACTTTCCAAAGAATCTGATCTGTTTCTGACTCAATTTGCTGCTTGTGGCTCAATGATGGTGGCAAGACGTAACCAAGAGAATCCGGTTAAAAGAACCATCATCAATCAAAATGTGTTTAAATTCAAACTTTTTGCTCTTTACAGCTCTTTGCTCTGCAGCCAAACTGACTGTGACTCCTGACCAATCCCAGTTCTTCCAGTATGACAGTATCACTCTTACCTGTGTGACAAACTCCAGTGGCTGGAAAGTGATGAGGAAGATAAAGAACAAAGTTGCTCAGGAATGTGAGCGTAGCTGGGGAATCCCCACAGAATCCGCCTGCAACGTTAAATATGCTTTAGCAGCTGACATCGGCGAATACTGGTGTGAATCTGAGAGAGGAGAAACAAGCAACAAAATCAACCTCACTGTATCAGGTAATGAACATGCATTCTTATTCTAACTGTGGTTATTTTAACATTTTTAAGTTAATATAATTCTTATAAAATGGGTTTTATTTCAGCTAAAAGTGTGATCCTTGACAGCCCTTCACATCCTGTTGTTGAGGGAGAAACTGTGACACTTGGTTGTTCCTACAAGAAAAACAAAAAAGATCTCACATCCACCTCAGACTTTGAAGCTGCGTTCTACAGAAATGATGTCTTCATTGAGAAAAACAAACCAGGGAAAATGATCATTAAAGCAGAGGAAGGTTTCTACAAGTGTATCCATCCTTCTAATGTAGAATCACCAAAGAGCTGGCTGGCAGTGAAAGGTGATGATTTACTGCTTTGTTTCATTCAGGCTGTCAGAACTCAGTTACCTTTAAGAAAAGATGGATTTTAGTTAAAATTTTTAAGCAAAAATTCAACTGTGTGATTCAGCTCAATCTCTAAAGCTTTGCCTCCAACACACAAGAAGCCTGTTTTTCTTGGCTATTTTCTTTTATTTAAATAGAAATTTGCTGGAATTTACTGGAAGTTACATTTGTTCAAATTACATGAATGTCCTGGAAAATTAAGTAAAATAATGTTAATTATCCTGTAATAATTTTCAGAAAGTTTTGGGAAAATACACATTTCTTTTAAGTTTATTTCAAATAGTAACTCAAAACAACACTCCAACAAAGGACTTTAATAAAATTATTACTTTCCAATAAATCATTTTTGGCACTGACGTTTTTATGCCTTAATCTTACAAATACATAAACAGATAAAAATATTAAACATATCGGTTCTAAGTTCAATTCAATTTATTTATATTCATCTAAATGTTGTTTCAAGTCACTTTATAAAAAATAATTTCAATTCAATCATTCCAATTGATCCTAGCTATCAAACAGTATGATATGTTCAATTAATTATTCAAAACAGTTTAAAAACTTTCTATCTAAGGAAATCCAGCAGGTTTCTTTAGACTTTTACAGATGAAAACCTCTGCAGACTCCAAACACTTCGTCCTCAGCAGCTTCCATTCTGCTTCTTCAAGATGCTTTGTTGCTCCAACCTGAATCAATGACTGAATCCTGACCAAACCACTTCACAGCCGACTATCATTCAGGTCTGTTGGAGTAGAAATGTATCTAAATGTTGCAGGATGGTAGCTCTAGAGAACCAGACTTGGTGAACACAAACTTCCTGGATAAACCTGATTTTGTATTGTGACTGAAAATTTTATAGCTATTGTTTGTCACAAATTAAATAAAATATTTTATTTATTTATTTTTTTGCTTACAGCTAGAGCAGACGTTTCTCCTCCTCCTTCTTTTCCTCTTCCTCCTTCTGAACCTGGTGTTCCTTGGACCAGAGTGATTTGTGGCATCGCGCTCTTCATCCTCTACAACATCATACTAATCTTGTGTATATATACATACCGTAAGTGGGCTAGAGGTAAGTTTCTGTAAAATATAAAACAGAAAATTCTTGTGAATCTGTTTTCTGTCCTAATTTAACAGTAGCTGTTTTTTCTGCTCCTTTTATCCTGGAATATCCGTGTTTTACTGAAAATGTTCTAAAATAAAAGTTATTTTGAAAATCATAGATCTAATGAAAACAAATGGATTCTTTCTAAAGGGATTTAAATATTGGTGTGCAGCTTGTTCTCTTTTTACCACTGGTCAGTAAATCTTTAGTTTCTGCTTTCCTCTAAGTGAATCTGACAATAATTAAAGCAGCTGGAGGTTTTGGCAACATGGATACATTATTATTGATGACAACAGTGTAGAGAGGAGCTAAAGGAAGAGCGAGGACAGAACAAGATTTTTCAAAATAAAGTAAGATGTGATTCTGGTCAAGGTAAAATTCATTTAATCAGAGCGATATAGAATTTATATACCATGTTTAATTTATATATTTTAACTACATTATGTAATTACAGCTGTTACTTTACCAATTACTAAACATTCAATTACTTTTCAGTTCAATTAAGTTTATTTTCTAAAGCTTCAATTCACAGCTAATATCATCCTGACACTTTACAAAAATATTTTTATTAATCCCAGTTATCAAACAGTATGGTGAGCTCAGTTTATCATTGAAATAGTTTTCTATTTCACACACACACACACACACACACACACACACACACACACATACACACACACACACACACACACACGCACACACACACACACATGTTTGCACAGCTATCTTTGCGGGGACCTTCCATTGACTTCCATTCATTTCTACAGCCTAAACCTTACCTTTACCCTAACCAAAACTCAATTCATAACTTAGTCCTAAATCTGACCCCTGACCCCAAAACAGCATTTCTGCTTGTGGGGACCAGGCTTCAGTCCCCACAAGGAGCAGTTGGTCCCCACAATGTATTAGAAATAAACGCACACACACACACACACACACGCACACACACATGCCTACATGCCTACATGCCCACCCACACACGTTCCTATAAACTCCCCGCCCCTGAAACTCATATTTCCTTTGCTCCAGTCAGAGTTGGACTGAAATGAAATTTCTTTGTAGTTACATTGTGACAGTAAAGACATTAGGAGTTTTAATCTTCTCTAAAAAGTCAAAAGTTTGAAGATCTTCTCACTGTAATTATCCTGAATGTGTGTTTTTAGTTCTGTGAGTTGAAATAAAACACGATAATCAATGTGGTAAACATGATAAATCTGGTGACTTTAGTGGTAATGGAGGTTTTTAAGAAGGCAAAAGACAAATAAAATATAAATTTTAGTAAACTCTAGCGCCCTCTGGTGGAATTCATGGGAAATTAATTAGCAGCAATCATTTAACGTGCTACCGTCTATTAATTATTGAAGTAATTTATTAAATTTATCTTACATGTTAATAATTGCTGACCTTTTTTCTTGCAGCCAAGACTGATATGAAAAGGAGAACTGCTGATCATGTTTTGGTGAACTGAAGACAATGAAGACAAAACAATTTATCATCTGTATGTTGAAGCAAAAAGAAAAATAAGATGAACAATATTAAAAGTATAGAGGAATGTGATTTATTCTCCCATTCAAAACAGATTATTATAATATTTTCATTTTGATCTCATAGAGTTTAGATAATGGGAATCTTTAAACAGCTTGTTAGTTAAAAAGCAGAAACTTTGGAACATTTAACATCTTTAATGATCTTTACATGAGCAAAAGAGTTTATCTTCAAATGTGAATTTAAAACATTTTATCTTCAGAAATGAATTTAATAGTTATTCATGTCATTCTGACTCATTAAGTTATTCTGAAATGTAAAAGCAAATATTTTAAGGTCCACAACTGTATATGTGGAAATATTACAGAAGAAAATTCAAACTATATTTTACATATAAAATATTCTATATTCTAGATATATTAGTCTAGATGTTTTGTTCTGTTTCTATGTTGTGCAGATTATCGTGTTGCAGCTTAATGAAGTTTCAAGAGCAGCGAATGAATGAATATTTCAAACAAACAATTTCAAACTGATTTGATCAAGAACAAAATATCTATAATCATTATTACATCTGTTAAAATCATGTGTGTAGAAATCATTTATTTTCTTTTGATACATAAAGTCCAGCTGTAGAATAAGCTTATGGTTGATTTAGTATTTGTAAGAGCAATAATCTCATTATACTCTGCTTCTTATGAAGGAACTGACGTAATAAACTGATAGGAGCTTTTAAATGTAAACTGTAGTAAAGTGTAGTAAAGTGTAGCTCTTCCCCTTGTCACTTTCTTCATTGACAAATTTTTCTCTTTGTTAAATAACATAACAGCTTTTATAGAGTCTCCAGTCAGTTATCAGATGTTGTGTTTATATTTCTCTAGATGCAGTTAGAAAACATTGTTACTTGGACTAAAGACTCAAGCAGCTACTTAATTTGCTTTTGCCTCAGGCCGGCTCAGCATCCTTTTGCACTTATATTTTTACAGTATTAATAGATTGTTTTGTAATTTGTTTTAAATGTTTTTATTTTTTGCTGAACTAAAATGTAAAAAAATAAATAAAATAAAATTACGGTTTCTGAATCTTAGGTTGTGTTTTGGTTTTGTTTGGTTTTAGTTTCTATTCTTTGAGTCGGTCAGCGTTTCTGTTTTCCTTTGCTTCAGTCTTTTCTTTCCACAGTTATCCATTTATTCTTTACTGTTAGATACATTTGTAACAGTTTTTTTCATGATCCAAATTTAAACATGATCACAGATAATCTAAACTTTATCAGAAACTTTCTGGTTTCCTCTTTAGCCGGTGGATATGAGGGAAACTGTTACATGTTGACAGGGTGAAATCTTTTCTTCCTGTTGTTTTAAGTAAACTTAGTTTATCTGTAGAAATCTCAAAGTATTTAACAGTGTTTTGATTTGACTAAGTGGATAATTGTGAGGTTAAAAGTTGTAACAGATTAAAGAGAACAAACATTAAATAATATTTAACAAACGAAGCATAAAATTTAACACTTTGTACACACTAAACCCCTTAATAACTGGGATATAAAAACTGGAAGAGGGTCTGAACATGTACAGGAACAATTTAACGTGTCCTTTAGCAGACAGACGTCTAATGTCTGTCTGATCCTGTAAATGCAGATTAAATTTGAATCAAATTGAAAAATGGTCTCTATTTTTAAGTTGAGTTGCTGTTTCAATCATTATTACAGAGGATGAGGTTTATTCACAAACATTATTATTAAACTCAGAACTTGTAAGAGTTTAATACAAGTTCTGAGTTTAACTTGAACTTGTTAAAACCAAACATATTTTCTAAATTAAGTATTTGCTGAAATATTAGTAAACCATTGAAAATGTTGTATCAGTGAGGAGTTTGTTCTGTCTAAAGTGTTTTACTTGTCAAAGTGCCAAAGGGTGCGCCGCAGGTTTGACTTCTTGTATAAACCTGCAGGTGAGCAGAGATGAACCCAGTAAAACCTGAAACACTGGCTGGTTTTTCCGTCAGCTGCTCCTGTTGAAACTTTGACCCAGAAACAAATTCAAACTCAACCACATTCCAGCTAAATATGTAAAACAGGTCAATTTGTTTTCTGTTTGGGTGTGCTCAGTGGTAATAAACCTTTATGACCTATGACCCCATGTAATCTTTGCATCAAAACCAGATCAGTCCTTTATCATGAAGCTACAGAGATTTCTGGTTATAGAAAGATCCCAAACATCATTAAACTACAGAGCATCAGATTTTACTGCAGAACAAAAACCTCCAGTAGAAAAATAAACAAAACTCTGGTTTTTAATTTAAATACATTTATTCAGGACAGCACTATTTATTAACATTTACTCATTGTTCAATATTTTATGTACTTTTTATTTTTCATAAAGTAAATAAAAATATTTAATATCAAAGAATAAAAATTGTTCCACTTTCTTAAAATACTGTAATTTATTTTTCCTCTGGAGGGAAACGGTTCCATCACAACTTAGATTTCACAAATATGAGAACATGAGTCAAAGGTCAAATATCCAACAACGCTCTTGTTTTAAGAGTTCTTCATGTTTTTACCATCAACCATCACCAAGTTAAAGGTCTCTAATTAACCCAGAGGATCAATCTTCTACCAGTAAACCTGCCTACTTTATGAACCCAACATCATTTTCTCATAATTAATTGTTTTCTTCTAATTAGATGATAAAATGTTCACAGTTTACCTGATGTTCAATTCAACAAAATTAATAGATTAAGAGATAAAAGGAAACGATTTCTTCAGTCGGAGATGTTCTATATTCTGCTGCCATCTAGTGGTCAAATATTGCTAGTTGAAAACTCCTTTTATACACTCAGGAACAGAGATTTTCACATAAAACACTGAAAATAATTAACTCCCATCTGCTCACCTGTTTATAGATTTCAACAGCTTGTGACAAACAGTTCATGTAGGCAACTAAAACTGCTCCTGAGCAGGAGTGGCTTCAATGGCTAAACAGAATCAGGCAGTGAAGAACACAAACAGACTGCAACAAGAACAAACCAGGACCAGAAGTCAACTCTATGAAGTCAATGATATGTAAGAAAATAACACCAAGCTCTCAAAACAACAATGGAAACTAAAAACATCAGATCCAACCAAATCTCTGCTTCTTCAGTTATTCATAGGTTCTGAAATGTTCTGAGTGCAGACCTGTTTTGTTCTGCATTTTTATGTTGACTCCTCTCCTTGTGCTGCCACCTTGGAGGGGTTTGAGTTCCCCAGTGAACCCAGGAGCTCTGCTGTCTGGGGCTCCATGCCCCTGGTAGGGTCACCAAGGCAGACAGGTCCTGGTGAGGGACCAGACAGAGCGCAGCCCGAAGAACCCTTTGATGGAAGAAAACTTTGGATTTGGTGTTTCCGGGCCCCGATGTGGCTCTCCGGGGCCCCACTCTGGAGCCAGGCCTGGAGGGGCCTGGAGGGGCTTGTTAAATAAAACACAAGCATATAAAAAACAAAACAAAAATAAAAAAAACAAAACCAAAACATTTTGTCATACTACCAGTCGCTGCTCTCCAGTACTTCACCAAGTGGAAGTAGAAAGAGTTGAGAGTTAAACTGGTCCAGCAGTGACTCTGTGATACTTCATGTCTTTCTGTGGTTTGTGAGGAAATAATTTATTCAAACTGCAGTTTGTCAAATATAAATACAAACTAAACCTGCCTGGTGCTGTTTGCTTGATCCCTACAGAACAAAGCATGAAGAGATTATTGTGACCTACTGGATCTAAACCAGTACACCAGTCTGTACTGGACAGTCACAAAGACCTAACAGAACCAGTACCGTCCAGTATCTTGTCTCAGAGTATCATTGGTGTTTTCATGATCTGAACCCAGACAAAAACTCTTCAGTCAGACCAATACTGTATCAATACAGTCAAATAATCAATACATTTACCTTTGGTGGGTTGTTTCAGTTTGCAAGTATTTTTATTTTTTGAAAGCTTGAATAAAATATTACTGATATTTGTAATTTACAGTTATTGAATTTATAAAACATGCTTGTTTAAACCACATGCTGTGGATCTCAGTAAGAATGACTCAGCAATTCAAAAACCCTCAGAAGGTGAAGAAACAACCTGACAGTTCTGAACTCAGTCTGATTTTTATCTCTGTTTTGTAACTTTAAACTTCCTTTTTAGCTGCTTTTCAAGAAAACTTAGTAAACAACTTTTAGAGTTTTATTATGTTTCTTCTTTCTTATTGTTTTTTATAGTAGAGTTGATGTTGGGACTGTTACCTATCAACAAGAAATCTATATTCTATATTTTAAACAAACATTTTAAATATAAATGTTTCTTTCAATATTCCTTAAGTATGTAAAGATATATTTATATTTATTTTAACATAAAGATCAGGGTTCCCTGACTTCCTTCCACAGTCCAAAATATGAATAGCAGGTCAATGAGCTACTTTACTTTACTCTGTCTCTAAGGATGGAAACGAAGAGGATCAGGGCCACCGAAAAAAATTAAATATAGCAATGTCCGGGTTTTGTCGTTTTTTGGGGGATCAATAAACATCCTTGAAATGACGGGAGCGATGCTTGGGGTACGGCAGCTTTTCTCCTCCTGGAGCTGCTGGTTCAGAGCGAAAGGCGGGATTATTGATCCAGGTGAGCAGATAGACTGAACACTGCGGGCGGCTGTGCTTTAGATGCGTAGCTTTCATCAAAATACCGGAAAATAAATTTCATATCAGCGTAACGTCTGTGTGACAAATGCAGGTGTCAAATCTTGTCGCTAACATGAACACAGACGCTATAAATGGCTGGGCAAGGTGAGAGTTCATCTATCAAACTGACTGAGGATGAAGAAAAGCTGGATTATAGACCTTGTTCTATTATAGCCCGGCAATTTGTGAGCCTACCTCTTTATTATTACACTGAATATAGCTTCAGATTTTTGTTTAACGTTTCTTCAAGTTAAACTTAGAAAGTGAGTTATTATTGTTACAAGTTAATTTTTTAGACTACAGAAAAGTGATTGTTAGGGAAGCTCAAATGTTAAAAATTGGACCGATATTTATATGCAATAGTAATACTGCTGTTATGTTAGTTTTACCAACGTTTTCTTTTTATATATTTATTTATCCAATTGCCCGATTAATCATAAGAATAATGGATAGATTACTTGATTACTAAAATATTTATTTTCAACAGCCTTACTGTCTCTATATGAGTTTATGTGCAATATGGAGTTTTCAAATGATTTCCGTTACTAAAGGACAAATCTATCCACACTAATGTGGGTCTCTGTGAAAACAGTAGTTGCTCCCTAAAGCTAATTACTGGTTGTGCTTCCTTTGTTGCCAGCAAAATGTTTCACACTGGGGATGGTGTGTTTGTGGTGATGTGCAGCATTTAGAGAATAAATCACTGATTACAATTGGAAATGAAGATTGGCAGCATGGAGCTGCACAGTGGTGCAGTTGGTAGAGCTGTTGCCTTGCAGCAAGAAGGTCCTGGGTTCGATTCCCGGCCCGGGGTCTTTCTGCATGGAGTTTGCATGTTCTCCCTGTGCATGGTGGGTTCTCTCCGGGTTCTCCGGCTTCCTCCCACAGTCCAAAAATTTTCTGAGTGTAGTTGTAATTCTCCATCGTATCTTTACGTCATTCCAGGTACCATTGAAACCGGAGCAACAGTTGGGATTGTTCTGGGTGTTTCTGGTTTTGTCGTCCTTGTTGCCGTCTTAATTCACTGCCTGAATAAATCAAAAAAAGATAAAACTCCCATTTCTGTTTCTAAACAGCTTATTATCACAAAAGAGATTATGACATTGCTTCATTCTGAAATTATTAAAGCATTATGCTCAAAACTAGGTTTCAGTTCTCTTGAGATTTTATCTTTATTTAAATTTAGCTGGAATATTTGGAAATATGAATTGTTCTGTTTGGTTGCTGCTTTGCACTCAAACTGGACTAATAAGAATATACCATCCATGATCTCTCATACAGATGGAGAACAAACAGGAAACAACCTGGAAATGACAACTTCACTAAAGTTGTCATTAAGCTACACTTAATGACAACTGAAGAGAAAGAGAAAGTACAACATGAGCAAGTCTGAAGGTTTAAATCGTCCTCAGCCCTCACTGATGGCAGAGAGGCAGTTTGGAAGCATGAGAGACATTTCTGACCTGCGTCAGTCAGGGAGGTCAATAACTACAAGTCCCAGAGAATTTTCACTCAAATATCTGTTCTCTTTATCAATATCTGTGTCAGATAAGATAATAAACCCACATTTTGCAAATCTCCCATCTGGATTCTGCCACTAGATCACCTCTTGTTTGTTTTGTTTATCACTGATAATGTCTTGACTAGAACAACTGGTAATAATTGTTTATAAACTAAAACATGATGGTGAGTGATCGTGTAAGCAGGTGTAACAAAAATAACTTTGACCCTGACTTTTAACTCCTCCCTGTTGCTCAGTTTCTAACTGTTACATGATGGTTTACAGTCATCTGGAATTACAGATTTAAAGTAAATACAATTAAAAAAACAAACAAAGAAGATGAAAGAACTAAAGGGACATAAAATAAACCTGCAAAAATAACAAGAAAGATAGTTACTCAGTTTCAGAGAGATATTTTAATTTTATCTGAATGAAGATGATAGTGAGGGGAAATGAAGGCAGATGATTTGACATTATGCTAATTTTTAAACAACTTTATTTGCAATACAGTATTTACAGTAGTAGTATAAAAATGCTGGTTTTTCTCCATATTTTACACTGTCAGCAGGTCTTGTGCCATCCATATTTATTTATGACACAAATACATTTTTACTCTCATTTACAGTTATATGCACACATGTTCAGTAATTTCTTCCTGCATTTTAGCTTTTGCATCATCGTTACATCAACTGTTCCCTATAAAGTAATTAGAGTTAAACTCGTTTAATCATAATAACTTTGGAACTTAAAACTGATTTCTAACAACAATAAAACTGTGAACACATGATGTCTTTTCTGAATGTTTGTATAAAATCAATAGATGACTTTCTGAATACAGTAGAGAAAATACCGCTAGAATCTAGAGTCAGTAGGTAAATACTTTTAAAAACATTTTCACATTAAAATAAACTGGACAAACTCAAGCCGAAACTGTTTGTGTTAATCTTTGACCTATGATGGGCTTTTGATCCAATTTCTGACTTGTGGGCATAAAATTAGGACAGCATCCTTTTTTCTGAGAAACAACTTGTACGTCGTTTCCACTAATCTAACCACAACTGACCTACTAAAGGACCAAAGACTAAATCAGGACATGAATGACAGTAAACTGTCAAAATAATATTTTTTTTTATCAACAAATTGTTTGTGGAGGAGGATAAGGCAACTTCAAAAACTATTTACTGACACAAACGTTTGGATTTATACCCAAATTATTTTGTTCATTTAATTAATGACATTTATGCATAATACAAACATTTTCTCTAACCCTAACTATAATAATCTTTACCAAAACGTCACTCACAACTTAAATATAAACCTAACCATTACAAACGGGTCAACCATGTTAGGATGAGGTTTGGTCCCCATAAGGCCCACTGGTCCTCAGAAGATCAGTTAATTTCACAGAAATGGTCCTAAACAGACAACTAAACAAGTACACACACACACACACACACGCCCACACACACACCGCCCACACACACACACACACACGCACACACATGCAGAGAAGTCCATCGAGAAAACACTCCCACCCTGAGCGAAGGCCGGACAAAAAGCTGATGACAGCGACTTTGCAGCCGAAACCACAAACACCTTTTTAAAGCAAACATGAGTGACATTTCCACTTCCTCTTCACAGTCCCCACTTATGCATCTAGAATCTGTTTCACAGTAAAACAAAACTCTAGATTTAAAAACAAAAACTTCCTCTCATGTTGAAATTTGCTCATAAAACAAATACATCTTCTTGAGCACCAAAGAAATCAGATTTTTTTTTCTGGTTGCTGGAAACATTTCTCTGAACCGATGTGGTCGGACCCACATCATCTTCTCTGAGGTCAGTGGCTTCTGGAGATTATTCACACAATCCTTTCCATGATAACATCAAGATTTTTCCTCTGGTCTGGAACTGTCTCAGTAGCTATAAAATAAAAAACTGATGGTGATTAGATCTACACACTTTATGTTTTCAGTTGTATAACTCTGCCTCAAAATAGTTTGTTTACTGTTTTGTTTGTAGGAATGTAGTGGATAAACAGAAAAATTAATATTTTAGAATATATCTGACGTCATTTAGCAACAACAAAAACCTGTTCAAGCTTTTTAAAGTAGCTTTTACATCATTTAATCTTAATTAATAATCCTCCTGTTCCTCATTATTCTATTAAGAAAAGCAAATAGTTGTAAAGTTTGCTCAATATGTGCAAAAATAATCAAAAACTCTTTTTCTTTAGCAACAAACTGAGAAGTTATCTTCAGTGATTCAGTGTTGTGGTCGCTGCCTTACACCTTTACAAATCAACCACTTCCTTCAATGTGAGCTAAAACAAAAATCACCACTATTACAAAACCAACCAGTGACATCACTACTATATACATACATATCTATAATTACCCTAGTTATCAATTACCTACAACAGCGCCTCCTGCTGTCTGGTTTCCTTAATCTGTTTGTCTACAGTTGTTAAATCGCTTGAAGATTTAAAACACAACAGAGAAGAAATTAGACCCAGAAGGTTCAAATGAAAATTATCACTGTGTGATTTGAGTTGTTCTGTTTAATGGCTACAATGTTTACATAAAAACTGTCCATTTTCTCTGTAAATTGATGTTAGTTGATTATATTTCAGTCTATTTTTTTTTCTAAAAGTTTCTGAGTTGAAAGAGTAGAAATGAGAAACCAAGACGTCCAGGACAGACACTTTACCTCTCCTCCTGTCTCTGTAGATGAGTCCCAGTAGGACGGTGGACACCAGGTAAGGAATTCCCACTATCAGGTGACACAACAGTCTGGAACCAGGAAATGAAACTGAGGCTGTGGGCAAAGCCGAAGATGTTGGTGACAGAGATGCTGTAGATAAAAAAACAATACTTTCTTTTTAAATTCGAGTGCTGGTGACTTCAGACAGCTCTGAAATGGAGGATCTGTTAAATCTGTCAAATACTGAAGGAACATGAAGGATTCTCCTCACTGAGCTGGACGTGTTGATTGTTTCCATCACTGAAAACTGTCAGCCAGCTGCCTTCTGATTCTCCAAGCCCTGCGGCGCTGCAGGTGTAGAGCCCCTCATCGGATTCAGAAGCGCTGAGAATGGTCATCTCTCCGGAGCAGTTGCTCCTGATGAGGCGGCCATCTTTGAAGAAGTTGTATTTGTGTTTGGCGGCGTTGGTCTCAGCTTTACAGTACAGAACCACATCAGCTCCTTCTGACACCGGCATGGCAGGACTCTCCAGAATCACTGCGCGATCTGTGGAGGAAAAAAGGGGTTTTTATATTTCCTCTATGCTTCAGATCCACTATGCAGTCACATTGGCTGATGTAGTTTTTAATTTAAAGCTACAGATTTAAATTAAAAAATGTAATCACATTTTTTTATTTGTAACAAATAAGAAGAAAACAAAACAACAAACAAGAAGAATCCTTACTTTAAAGTGGCAACTCTCAAGAAATAAGAGTTCGACTTAAAATAACTCAGTGTTGCAGCATTTCTTAAGTTTTCTGGAAGTTTGTTCTAGAGAAGTATAAAAACTGAATCCTGATTCTCCTTGTTTGGTTCTGGATGGATGGATGGATGGAGGGATGGATGGATGGATGGATGAATGGATGGATGGATGGATGGACAGATAGATGAGTTTTTCTACATCTTTCTGGAACATTAATCCTTTAGTTCTGGAAAATTAACCTGGTGAAAACATGAGGGGCTCCAATGTGGAACCTAGAGGAACCCCAGATCTTGGCCAGATCTACGTTTTATTTTTTTAATAATACTTTGTGGCTTCATTTTGACATTTCTGTAAGTTTCCACATTCGTTGCATTTTGTTCCGACCAAGTTTGCAGCTAACAAGAAACATGAAGTGAAAATGTTTAACAGCAACATCAGAAAGGTGAACTGTGTAAGAAAAAAAGAATAGTGATACTGTTGCTATGGAGATATTTTTGCATAATATACACAATGATAGATTAGTTTAATTCATGTGATGTGCAAAGTATCTCCACTGAGTTTTCAGTCATCTTTTCAATAAAGGCCAAATGATTGAAAACCTTTAAAAAACTCAGTTTGAATTGTTTTTAGCACGGAAAAGACAAAATAATCTTCTCTCTGTCAGAGGATCAAATCAGTCGCCATGTTGCAGAAGGTCATCAAAACCCAAACCAACCTGACATATTTTTAGGAGTGGAGTTAATTTATAAATATTAAGGATCAACCGTACCGGTTATGGTGATGTTGACCTCATTGCTTCGCCCCCCTGTGTCCGACTCGCACCAGTACACCCCGGTGTCCGTGGGGTAGGTGTTACCGATGGTGCAGCTGGACGCCGCGGAGGTGTAGCCCCAGCCGGAGTAGCATGGCCTGACCCCGCCGTCTGAAGTTCTCCTCTTCACCTTCCAGCCGGTGGAGTTGATCGGATCCTCGCAGCTCAGGGAGATGGAGTCGTACCGGAAGAACTGGGACCGGTCAGGGCTGACCTGAAGGCAGGCTGAGGGGGATCAGACGGTAATACATTCAGGGGAAAAATATTATTTTAGACACAATGACAATAATTTATCAAGGATGAAGTGGAATTTAAACTCACAATGTTGCATTAGGAACAAAAAAAAAAAAAGCAAAACACATTGAAGGTAAAACAAAATGAAGAAATCAACAAATAAAAAATGGTGGAGCAGAAAAATAACCGAGGAAGTTGCGCAGAAAGTCTGAAACTGCTCCAGAAAATCAACGCAAACATTGAGAGAAATAAAAAGTATCTGCTGGAAAATATTTACATACAGTCTGATCAGAAAAACAAGCAATCATTTTAGGACATAATGAGAGATTACGAACAGATGAAAGTAAAGGGGTTTTTACTCACTCAGCATCAGGCAGAACGGTGTTACCAGCATCCTGTCTGACTGTCGACTGACTGAATAACACGCTTTTCACTTCCTTTGTGAGAAGCAAAGATCCTGCAGAGGCTTCTGAAGGCTGTCAGATACACACATTTCCTTTCTGAAGATAAAGGTTCACAGGACAAACTGTGAGCAAATTATTCCAACTAGGAAAGGTTCTTTATGGAGCGTTAAATCCAACACAACACAAATGTTTGAAGACAAGGTGCCAGAGAACTAGATTTTATAGATTTTATAGATTTTATAGATTTTATAGATTTTATAGATTTTATAGATTTTATAGATTTTATAGATTTTCTCTGAGAGAAAGCAGCAGGCTGGGAGTTACTGTTTGCAACAAAGATTAAAACATCTTCATTGCCACTAATGACAGGAACAATTTTAAAGCGAAAGAAAAACTAACGAGGTTTAGAGGAAGTTTTGACTCTCGTTTCACATCTAGTTTCTCAGTCATGGCAGTGTGAGCCGGAGGCAGGTCAGCAGGCGTCCATCACAGTCGATCTGGACTTTGACTAGACTATCTTCTCATGCAGGCCTACAAATACCACACACAACACCAGATGCTGCACTGGATTTCATTCCAGTCATTTGAGTGTTAGCGTCTCGTTTTCAACAACAAAGATAGCCAGATGGAAAAACAGGAAGTTATTCCAGAGGCAGCCTCATCATGTTTGACATCCCCACCAAATGGGATGCAGAAATATTCAGATTCAAGATAGAAAAAGAGCTTCTCAAACTGTCTGAATGCACTGATGGTCTGAAGCTGTTTTTGTAGCTCTGCTTGCATGTAAGGAATGTTGTGCAGGTTTTGGTGTTGCATCCTGCTGGAAATCAGCTGTAACTTGTTTATCATGCTGATTATCTTGAACTTGTAGCTCTATGTTCAGCTGTTTCCTTCTTTAACTGAAAATGCAGTGAAAATATATTGACTTTTGAAATGCAACTTTATCCAAACTTTTATTTGATTTATTCTTGTTCATTTGCATTTGTGTGGAAACAAATACATGGGAGAAATCTGTAACTTAATAACACAAATACATAAAAAACATCAACAAACGGACACAAAGGATGTGTTCTTTGGACATGTACCAGCAGCATGGATTCACAAATCCATTAATAATACAGTACCACGATTAAATGAACATCAATAATTGAAAATAAACACTTTTAAAAAAATAGTGGTCAACTGAACAGTTTACCTGACGGGGGTTCATGTCCGTACTGCCAGCAGTCAGAGTCATTTTCTGAAAATATAATACCTCAAAAACTTTTAAGTTTTAAAGTACATTTTAAAGTAACAACGTGGAAAACCAGAACCAACCCTGTACATGGTACACAAGATAACATCATAACTCAATGCTAATCAAGGCTTCCTTTTTTTCTCAAGTTCATGTGTGACAAATGTCAGACTTTATTCTAAGTCACAATAATGTAAAGATAAATATAAAAATATAAATATGTAGCTACAATATGAACCATTTACAAAAAATAAATAGTCATCAGCTTCGTGTTTTAAAAATATCAAAATGGCTCAAGAGCAGCAAGTAATTCCTCCCTTGTATATAAATCCCTAAGAAAAAAAAAAGATAGTTTGTGATAGGTCGTAAAAATACAAGTCTCATGTTCGTAGCTTGTGACTACAGCATTTCTTCCAGAGATGTTAGTCTTTAAGGGCCGATATCGTCCATGTATTTCTGCCCTCTCATTTTACACACCTGAGTATTTTATTACAAGGCCTGTGAAGAACTGAGTGGGTAAGATTCAAACAGTTTACCAGAGGATATGCTGGAGCAGGGAACATCTCTACACTGACCCTTCATCACAGTCATCACTCTGAAGTGTTGCATGTTGGAAGAGCTGAAAACGTCCAGAGCCTGACGTAGAGCACATCATTAATATTATAACTAAAGAACAGAAAAATGCAGAAAATACATTGGTTTGAACTTCTCTCACTAGTTTGGAAAGCAGGCATTGATTTTTTACATTTTCAGCTGAGGATATATTTAGGTAGGAGTGACGGCTCTGTTAGATTTATAACATTCAACAGGATTTCTATGTATTGAACTTCAAAAAGCTAAAATGGCCTTTAATACAGTAGAGGTGCTGAAAGTCTGGTGTTCATTGGAAGTGACCACAACTTTGACTGTGCTTATTAAAACTGTAAACTTATTGAAGAAGTAAATGAAAATACATTTAATGCTTAATATCTGGGATTCATTTTGATACTTAAATTCTCTAAAAGGTTTGCTTTGCTCAGTAAGTAGTGCAGTTTTTTCTGTCTTCAACCTTCTGGAACCATTTCTGTAAAAATCAACACCTTCATATCGTTACATACAGCTGTCAGCTCTGACTATTGAACAGAATCATATTTTTTAATGGTTTTATGAATTCTGTTCAGAGAAAAATAATTAATTATGAGTTCATTCATGACTGAAGGTGTTTGTTTTCTTTAGGTTAAAAATGAAACCTTAGCTTATGTCAAGATAATTTGGAAACATTTTGTCAGATGTCTTGTAGCAAACATTGTTTTGATTTAATTTTTCTGGCACACAGAGATTTTTTATGCTTAATTTAGAGGTTGGGCCACAAATGTGGAAATGTATTTTTTTTTCTAACAGCTATCAGAAGAGCTTTATTCCTGATAAATTGAAGACATCTGCTCTGCTAGTGTTTCAATGTGGTGTGTTTGTTTGGTGTGGCTTTGACATTTCAAGCGTCTCTTTCAGGAAAATGAAGGAGATTTTTTAGGTTTTCTAGTAACTTGACTTGTTCAACAATTTCAGGTTAGGTTAGGGTTATATATGGTTCCTTTTTTTCGATCGTGCTGTTTAGTTTGTTGTCCTCCATGGTTTGGATGAAGAGGTCAGAGGAGTCACTGTCTTTGATTTGGTCCGATGTGGTGTCCGTCTGTTGTTGCGTCCGTCCCTCTGTGTGAAAACATTAAACATCAACAGTGTTTCATGGATGCTCAAGTTCTGATCAGTCATTACATGAGTAAAAAAAATTAGAATAGGTTTGTGTAGTTCCCATACATTTCTGATCTGATAAAATACATTTATGAACAAACTGCCTCTTTATGCCAGGCCCACTCGAAGGTTTTTTATACATTTTAAAAACCACTTAGAATCAATCATTATTCTTTGGGTTTTAATCAGAATGACTTCTGTCTTAATTGTGTTATTTATTACCAAAGTTTCTCCTTTTTACCTGTATTTTCTTCAATTCATTTATTAATTACACACTTTGGTCATCAGCTGCTGGTTTGGAGATCTGCTGTATCCATACTGCTGCATCTATACACTCACTGGCCACTTTATTAGGTACACCTTGCTGGTACCGGATTGGACTCATTTTGCCTTCAGAACTGCCTGAGTCGGGAAGTGCTGTGGTGGCGTAGAGGACAGCACGACCCACGTTTGGAGACCTTGAGTCCTCGACACGGCCGTCGCGGGTTCAATTCCCAGACTTGGCCGGCATTTGCAGCGTGTCTTCCCCCTTTCCTATCAGCCTGCTGTCATATAAGGGACAGTAGAGCCACAAAAGACCCCCTGGTGGGGGCAGAGATTCAAGGAGGGACTGGAAACATTCCTCAGAGAGTCTGGTCCATATTGACCTGATAGCAACATGCAGCTGCTGCATCCATGATGTGATTCTGATGTTCCACCACATCCCAAAGGTTTCTGTTGGTTCTGGTGACTGTGGAGGCCAGTCGAGTTCAGTGACCTCATTGTTCAAGAAACCAGTGTGAGATGATTGGTGCTTCATGACATGGAGTGTTATCCTGATGGAAGGAGCCATCAGAAGATGGTTCACTGTGGTCACACAGGGATGGACATTCAGCAGCGACACTCAGGTAGGTTGTGGCTTTGACACGATGCTCAGTTGGTGCTAATGGGTCCAAAGTACCAGGAAAGTATCCCCCCACCATAACATCACCACCACAGTCTGAACTGTTGGTACCAGACAGGATGGATTCATGTTTCTTCTTGTTGACGTCAAACTCTGGTCTTTCCATCTGAATGTTGCAGCAGAAATCCAGACTCAGACCTGGCAACATCTTTCCAATCTTCTGTTGTCCAGTTTTGGTGAGTCTGTGTGAATTGTAGCCTCAGTTTCCTGTTCTTAGCTGACAGGAGGGTCACCTGCTGTGGTCATCTGCTGCTGTAGCTCAGCCGCCTCAAGGTTTGACATGTGGTGGGATCAGAGATGCTCTTCTGCAGACCTCGGTTGTATCGAGTTACTGTTGTCGTTCTATCAGCTCCATCCAGTCTGGTCATTCTCCTCTGACCTCTGACCTCAACAAGGCATTCATGCCCACAGAACTGAGGCTCACTGGATATTTTCTCTCTTTTCGGACCATTTTCTGTAAACTCTAGAGATGGTTGCATGAAATCCCCAGCAGATCAATAGTTTCTGAAAGACTCAGACCAGCCCGTCTGGAACCAACAACCATGCCACGTTCCCCGTTGTGATGCTCGGTTTGAACTGCAGCGGATCGTCTTGACCTTTTCTACATGCATAAATGCATTGAGTTGCTGCCATGTGATTGGCTGATTCGACATTTGCATTAATGAGCAGTTGGACAGGCGTACCTAATAAAGTGGCCGGTGAGTGTGTAAATATAATTTATACATTACATTTATAAATACAATATATAAATGATGTATTGGAGCTGGTCTGCCATGTTGTTCCACTCATAGATTTGTATTTTTTAATGTGATTTAAAATGACAACTTACCAGAACTGCAGCATTTCTTGATGAACTGATACAAACTGAAACCCATCAGGCAAACTATCAATGTTGCTGCTACTGAGAGGCCAATGACTGCACTGTGGGATTCCTTCCAGATTCCTGCAGTGAAATATATGTTAAGATATCAGCCCTTAATATACTCAACATTTATATCTTAAAGAGTTTGTATTTTCCCCTTTTTTCTGTGGTGAAGTAACTAGTTATACTAGTTATAGTGCATTTTTTTCAAGGGTCACAAATCCGACATCGAGTTCTGAAAAGCAGGTCTGTTATCTGTTGGCTGTAAGATCATAATGTTTTTTATTTCTAGCACGGGGTTCTAATTAGGCCAAGCCAACTAAAAGCCGTTGAGCTGATTTTACACAAAAATTAAGAGAATAAACAAGAACAAATTTAATCCATTTTTAAAGTAGGGATTCACTGATCCACCATTTTCACTTCTGAGGTTTAGCATCAGCTGATATCGATCTGATATAGAAAAAACTGCTGACCTGACTTAAAATGTTTCTTTATTGTAAAACAGACAACAACATACTACATTACAGGTTTACTTGGTAACTCTGCACCAATACACCAATGGCTTCACAATCATAGTCAAACATGTAAAAACAACTTGAATTTGTCCAGTCAGTGCAACGAGTGAGTTTAACAGCCAATGTAACACAAATAATAAAGAAACTAAAACTGATAAAACCAATAAGTTGACCATCTTGGTCAACTACATACAAAATAATCTTCAACAAACCTTTGAAATGGTTCAGAAAGTGCAATTAGGAATTCTAAATATAATGTAAAATAAATAACAAACCATTATGTCACTCAGAGTACAAAGCATAGAAATAGACTGAATAGATCCGCTGAGGCCACATTGTCACTGATTCTGCATCTAGAATGTTTTTCCAATTCCGGATCGATGCAGATATTATTATCAGATCATGCATCTCTAGCTTAAAGCACATTTTATTAAGCTGCCATCATTCTGCATCATGTAAATGAAATAAATTATTACCTAACATAGAAAAATCCTTTAAACAATAATTTAAAATTAAATCTATCAGAGATTTGTACCTGGAAGGAGTATTTCTGCCACCTTGCTGTGATTCCTCTCTGTCTGCTCGACTCTGCACACCAACCTGTAATGAATTATATAATGTGTTATTGGTATTATATCGTTGATATATTTGTAGTAAAACTTAAAGTAGCCAAGAAGATCTTAGAGACATTTAATGAACCAACCAATAGTTTAATTGCTGAAGTGAAATAATGCTGGTCTAATAATAATGTAAAAATCTTTCATTCTGGAAACCAGTGAGACGTCTATAACTGGTGGAGCATCAGCTCCCTCTAGTGGTTGGCATAAAAAAGATCCTCACCCTCCAAAACACCTGAATTTATCCGTCAGTTTGTTCAAACACCATCAGAAACATGAAGAGACTGTAAAGGTAACTCACCTGCTTACTGGTTTTAGCAGTTTGACATTTTGCTTCGTGTTGTAACATCCTCTGGGATCTTGTTCTTGTTTTGCCAGTTCGTCAGTGAGTCTTTTTCCTTCATCATCCAGGATCGTCACGAGTGGCGCTGGCTTCCAGCAGAGGGCTTCACACTCAACGCTCACTTCTCCACCGTCAGCAGAAACCACAGAAAACCTCGGATCAGACAACGAATCTGTGGAGACAGAGATCAGAGACCATCACCACCGGCGCCGTGAAGAGAGTTTAAACCTAAATATTCACCAACTCAAAGAAAATGTTTCCTCTGTTATTGCTGATGGATTTTTAGCCAACGTTTGCTTTTTATAGGTGAGGTGTGTGAACAGATTGGAGGCAGTGAAGTGTGGGTCTTTAATCCCGGAAATTAAAAATAAAGCTCAGAGCAGTAAAAATTTGGAGGATTTTCAGACTGTGAGGTTGGAAGATGTTCCTGCCAGCTTGGGCCACAACCTGAACATGTGCAGATGAAACGCCTCCCAAAGTCAAAATGATTTCATTCTTTATGCTAAACTAATACACACACCATGCAGTTCTGACTGGGTCCTTTCTTCCCTCCAGTTGAATGCACAGGTTTCTATTTGAGCTAATTTGTGCTCAGCACCTTTCACAGAATCAACTCCTCACTTAGCAACTTATTCATGGAAATAAAAGTTGCTGCAACATTTGATTTAAACAGCATGACTACAAGCTAGAAGGAAGTGAAATTAAAAACATGCAGAGTTTCTTCTTTCACAATTTTTATTTTTGTATTTCACCAAGGTTTCCAGCCCATGACAAGAAAATATTTTCATTACAATGTTTGGTGCAGAGTGAAACTTCAACGTCAGGACTCGGTGGTATCTGTGTGGTGATAAAGGTTTAGGGAGCTGTCTGTTAGTTGTGAGTTTAATGTCCTAAACATTTATATCAGTCAGCTCACACACCAGCAGATCGATCAACAGCTTCGTCTCCAGACCATCAGACCTGCTAACACTCACAGACATAATCAAACACAAACAGGTTCCCAACACACCGGCCTCCTCTCACAACTTTAAATATATGCAATTTCTACAACCATCACACATTTAAAACTGTTTGTTAAAACATATTTTTAATAGATTTTGTCAACGGTTTACATTTTATACCATTATAATATGTTGTCTCTGTAACAGCTTGTGTTGTTTTTTTTATTATTGTGACATTTTTAATTTTGTGTTGCATGGACTGAGCACTCATACTTTTGTTGTTGTTATAACAATAAAGAATAACGTCTTCTCTTTTCTTCGGTTCTCTTCTTCAAAGACACGAGGCATTGTGGTTTAAGCAAAAATATATAATAATATCAAGAATATGTTAGTCAATGAGGCTCTGTTTCAAATTTTAATGAAAAAGACTATTTCAAATTACTAAATTATGGAATCAACAAAATTAAGGCAATATTAAAGCTGCACTAAATGTGAACATAAAGCTAAGGTTCTCACTTCTTTAAGAAATGAAGATAACTTTACTTGGTAAAGTAGTAGCGTTAGTAAGTGTAACCATATATTTTCTGCATTGTGCTGGGATAAGTGAATAATTTGTTGTGATTCATTAGATTTATTAGATTTATTAGATTTATTTCTCGGTTTAATCCGGCAAGAAAACGAAAAGAAAAACAACCAATGTTATGGCCGATCCACTCCTAGTCCCACACAGAGCTAAAGTATAGAAAATAACTATATTGTTCAAATGTGAAAAGCATATTATTAGAACAATCAATTCTTGATTGATATAGCTCTATTCACATTTTGTTTTTGTGACAACTCTTCGCTTCCATTGTAAGGATTTGTTTTTGTCTCTGTGTGAAAGTTGGGTTTTTGTGAGTCGTTTTCAGTTTGAGTCTCGGTGTTGTCCTGTCTACCCCGTGATTGTTCCCAGCTGTGTCTGGTTCCCTGATTATCCTCTGTGTATTTAATGCCACCAGTGTTCCATGTTCTCTGTTGGGTCCTTGTCATATCCGTCTGGTTACGTCTGTTACTTCTGTCCATTTGAGTTTCCAGTTGCTACCAGTTTTTTTTTTTTGTTCTGTATTCATCATTAAACCATCGTTTCTTAATTTTCTACCTGGGTCCTCAGTGTTTGCCTCACCACCTCACATGACATCCATACAAACTAAAATAGAGCAACGGATCAAATTTCAGAAAACCCCCAGCACAAACACAAAACACACCATCTTGTATTGATTCCTTAAGGTTTTATTTTTGCAAGACAAGATTTGAAGAATATTTTGCTTGATGATCCTTTTTAATCAGCTGCTGCAGATCCAGAATGCCGCTGCTGGAATCCTGACTAAAACCAGGATGATAGAGCACATCACCCAGTTCTAAAGTTCTTCCTCTGAGAGAAAACACTTTAAAATACTGTTAGTTTATGAATCAACGAATGCCTTAGCAACACAATACATTACATAACTGAACAACAGTTTGATGTGCAATGATGACATTCTGCAAAATGTAATGTTCACTGTTTCTCTCAACTCTTGACTGTGTCTTCTGTTACTTTGTGTTTTTGTGATTTAAAGCACTTTGAAATTCTTTCTGCTATACGAATAAACTTCATTGATCTTTGTTTATAACATATTCAGTATGCTTATTAAAGAGAGACAATCCAGCTGATGTTCACTTGTCACTTCATTCCTTTGGTTGCATTAAAGAGAGAAATTAAAATTAATTTTATTCATATAGCACATTGTCAGCAACAAGGCAATACAAAGTGATTACAGGAATTAAAAGTAAATACAAACAGAATAATAAACCAGAGGAAAGAAGGGAAAAAAATCCCTGAATCTAATGTTGATCTAAAGTATATAAACTAGGTGCTCTTGTTGAAGGTTGCTAGATAAGTATAAGTGTCCTCTGGTCCAATTCCTTTTCTGGTTTGGAAGATCAGGAGTCTAAAACAAAGGTGCTAAGGTAGTTTTTCTGCATCCTATGTTTGGACTAATCCCTGTTCTGGGTTACTAAATAAGTGAAATTATTCTCTGGACTTTCTAAGTATGCTCTAAATTTGTAAAATTAATGAGTAGTTTCTAAGTAATAAAAACTAAATGAAATTATATGAAGTAAAGAAGCAGAAATATCTTTGGGTTTTCTATGAAGGTGCAAAAAGGCAGGTAAACAGAAACACCTGGCACTGATCCTCCACTGGTTCTGTTTTACACTTCAGGCCTCTTTGGGAACCTCACAGTTTTCAGGCTTTCTTGGCGCAGACTGAAGGCTTACGGCCACCACACCAGTAGTCATCCCAGCACTTTGCATCTAGAAATAAGGGAATAAATCAGTCATCGCAAAGACAGAACCCTGATAAAACCTTACACAGTATCATTTTTGTAAAAGTTTTTCAACTAAAACTTTTAAACCAATGCTCCTACTGTTACTGCTGTAAATGTAGATGGAAATCAACTAAAAAGTTTACATGCACAGTAAATAAGCTTTTACCCATGAGTCATTTTGTCAACTCAAAAATCACACTTGTGTGAAATTATCTTATACCTGAATTGTTTATGTGTAAGCAGCGCTGCATGCCTTCATCGTTATTAGGCTCTCCTGGACACCAGTTTGTGTAGCTAAAACGATTTCCATCACTCCACAACCAAATATTCTCCTGAAAGACAAAGTTCAGCAGATGACACATTTCATGCAATGTTTCACAAAATACTTCACAAATAAAGTGCACTGGTAACAATACCTCCTGTGCATTAGAGCCTCCAACCCATGCCACATTGGACTCATGACTTGCTGTAAATATCAAAGTCTGAATCTGACGGTACTCGTTCATGTTGGGAATTGATGCAAGGTTTGCCCCCATGGACAGACAGTTTCTCTGTAGACAAACAAACAAAGATGTGCTGAAGAAGTGTGTGAACTTAGTTAATTAAGAACTGTGCAATAAAAGAGAGCAAAAGAAAAGAAGAGTCTGGTTGGAAATCACCTCGGCTCGAGCCCAAGTCATCTCATCGGCAACATATTGAAAACAGCGACTGTTGATCAGAGTCCAGCCAAAAGGACAAGAAACTTCTTCTGATAACAAACAAATGGATTCAGAGTTCAGATCAAGAGCTTTATGTGGCTTTAGTCTGACAATAACATTGTTCAGTTGAATCAAAATTATGTAAGATTTAATTATAAATTACATAAACTGACACGTGTGCAAGTCAAAACTACATATATGCTTTGCAAGGAACAGTGGAGACATTTTAAGAAAAGTCCATTAAATATTCTGAAGAGAAAGTATGTATATTTTAATAAAGTACTCTACAAGAAGATCAGTTTATTTTAAAGTTTGTGCTCTGAGGAAATAAAAAATAACAAAAACACCCACTGACCGACACCAGGAGTACCATCATTGGAGATAGTTGTGGATATTTAAAACTAGTGTGCCTAGAATTAGTGTGTTTGCTTGTATTTTAGTCACTTTATGATTTCTTCATAAGTAATAAATACTCACGGTTAGCAATCATCACAACCTTCATGGAGAAAACAAGAAGGAAAACAGCCAACAACTTCATGATGGAGACGATGGAAATACAAAAGCTGAAGGCAAATCGAAATAAAGCACACAGGTTAAGAACATTCAAACAATGGCACAAAAAAGATGAGCAGAAATGTGATCAGCAAACCTGATGCAGAATGATCTGTATTCTTAGAAAGCCAGGACCTTTTGCTGAAACCGTAGAATCACTTAATATTTATAGAGCTTCTGATTTTGCTTCTTTCACAAGATGAGGAAATGAAATTTCTCAGAAATGAACCGTTAGTCCACATCTGGTTCAACAGGAACTGAAAGAGTTGCAACTAAGTCCTACATCTTTACACTACAGGTTTCTCTGTTTGGTTGTACTCTTTGTTTTTATGTGCATTTTGACAAAGTTCACACATCAAATAATATATTTATTTTTACTTTTCTATTTAGAAGGCAAAAAGCAAATAAATTCTTTAGACTAAGCACAATAAACAGGCGTTTGCCTCGTCTCACAGACTGAGTGACTCTGGAGGAAAGAGACGAGAGGAAACCAGGACAACTATGACCACGCTGAAGGAGCTTCAGGCTTCAGCAGCTCAGATATGAGACTCTGCATCAGGAGCAGATTGGCCAAATGGTTGGGGAGATTTCCCAAAAGGCCATTCTGTTCTAAACCTGCCAGTGGTGAGTATGGTTTATATTTTTACCCCATAAATAAAGTGCAAATATAGCTTCACGTTTCTTTCAAAATACTGTGGCGTGTGTTTAGCGATCACTAAGATGCATTCAACAAACAAGAGAGAGCATACAGCTCTGATCGTGAGCATCTACATTTATTCCCAGGCCCATGAACGCAACCCAACAAAACTTTACGCCTCTGCTCATTTATTCGATCCAGCGCCACATAGAATGAGAGTGGTACTGGTGTGCTCTCACTGAACAGTTATGCTGGCTGTTTTCTAGGTGTGTTTGTCAGTTGGTGGCGGAAATTCTCCTGATCGATCTGAATGGCCGGATTTCCAAATCAAACCAACCACAGCCTGCAATGGACTTGGCCTAATGAGCCAAACTTTTTGTTATTTTTGGATTTTTATTTTCACAGTCCATTTTATTTACACAATCTTTAAAATGAGAAGGAATAAAGTCTTGAAATATTTTCATTATTTCAGCTATAATGTGATGTCAGGAAGTGGCAGAGTTTCACACATGAAAATCACAAAATGCAGCGATACACTTTGCATTGTAAAGTCCAGACATGAGGAGGTTTTAGTACTTTGACTCCAATCAGGATCACATTGTTCCAAAACAAACAGACAAGCAGCTGTTTCTCTCTGAGCTGGAAACAGAGCTGCTGGTCGCCCCTTGCTTCATCAACATGCTAAGATAGACCTGAATTTTCATACAGCTCATCTATATCTCTGTATCTCAGAGCTTGTTTATGGCCTTTTGACACAATTCCCAGATATTCAAAAGAGTTAGAAATGGCCCAAATAGACCTTGGTACAGTTTGATATATCCTGATCTCTTGTAACAAACCCATCCTTCTCTTACATGTTTTCTATTCTCACTTTAGAAAATGTAATGAGGAGACGCTGACTCAGCTTATATGGATGATTATTGTCATCCAACCATGTTTCTGTCAGGAGCAGAACATCAATATTCTGCTCAGAGATGAAGTCACTAGTGAACAGTCCTTTTGCTGGCAGTAATCTTATGTGCACACAAGGTCACAGCAAATAACACAAATGGTAATCAAGATCACTAGGCAGGACAAGCCACTGCTCCCACAGCGCCCTCTGGTGGAACTTAGGAAGAAAACACTGAGCACCCAGAGAACACCACAGATCCCCGACACAAACAGCCAGACCGAGGCCGGTTTTCAGGTGGTGTCGGTCCGCTTTCTGAATACAGACTGACCAACTTTAGGAAACATACCGGTACATCTTTTTGGACTTCATAAGCCACCGTTGCTGAGTATTGTGGTAGAAATGAGCCTTGCAGATGCTGCATGTACTGCTTGTAGTGACATCATACCTGATCTTCCATTTTCTGCTTAGTGATGCAGCATGTGATGGATATGGAGGCCCAAAACTGACATAATTGAAAATAAAAGCAAATATATTTTGCTTTTCCTTGTCCTTACACATGCATTTTCATCAGAAAATGAACATAGTTTTAATATAAACTATAGACTATCTTGTCTCCACCTTTTACTTTTGTGAAAAGAGGAGAAAAGGTTTTAAAAAGAATTTCTGGTAAAAGATCAATCTCAAAATAAAGTTTTGCTTGGAAACTTTTCAGCCTCTCAAATTAGCAGCACTGTTACGCCCCCAAGGTTTAGGGGTTCAGGGGCGGTAACATAAAAATGTCCAGAGAAGAAGGGATTATATATAAAGGTGATTTATTACAAAAAAAAGAGAGTAGGTTTCACAGAACCAAGGCCCTCCAGTTGAATGCACAGGTTTCTATTTTAGATCATTTGTGCTCAGCACCTTTCACAGAATCAACTCCTCACTTAGCAACTTATTCATGGAAATAAAAGTTGCTGCAACATTTGATTTAAACAGCATGACTACAAGCTTGAAGGAAGTGAAATTAAAAACAGGCTGAGTTTTTTTTTTCCCTCGCAATTTTTATTTATTTTTATATTTTGCAGGAAAAAAGAAACATGCAGCAGTCATCCTCCACTCTGTTTTAAGCCGCAGCCTCTGTGGGTGGTGAGTTTTTCTTGACGCAGACAGACGGCAGCTTAAGAGAACACTTCACGTCATCCCAGCACAGTTTTTCTAGGAGCAAGAAAACAAATCACACCACAAAAAATATCACCTCCTGTCAGTGCAGTAAATGTTCATACAGGTCAACTATAAAAGTTAGTATTCACAATAAATCAGTGTTTGTGTGAAATGTTCTTTTACTTGAATAGTTCATCTGAATGCAGTTCTGGCGGATAAGTCCGTTAGGTTGTCCTGGACACCAGTTGGTGAAGGTCACAGGGGATCCATCGCTCCAAAACCAAATGTTATCCTGGAAGACAACATTCAGCAGATGACACCTTTCATCCAATGTTTCACAAAGTACTTAAGAACCAATGAGTACTGGTAACAATACCTCCTGTGCATCAGAGCCTCCGATCCACGCTGTAATGATCTTATTAGCTGCCTTAAATATCAGAGTCTGAATCTCTTGGTAATCCTCTTTGCTGTGAACTGATGCAAGGTTTGCCCCCAAGGACAGACAGTGTTTCTACAGACAAACACATAATGATGTGTTGAAGAAGTATCTGGACTTTGTTAACTAAGTACTGAGAAATAAAAGACAGCAAGAAAAAAAATGAAGAGAACATTGTTGTCAGAAATCACCTCAGCTGCAGCCCAAGTCTTGGCAATAGCAACAAAACTGAAACAGCGATCTTTGATTGCAGTCCATCCAGTGGGACACTCAACAGTTCTCCTGAACAAATGAACTTGTTCTGACAAACAAATGCAGAGTTCAGACTGAGTGGTGTGTGTGTTATGAGTCTTATAACAACCTTACTCGCTATAAGAGCTTATATTTGTGACAGACTGCAACATCAAAATGATGTGACCTAAAATTTATTCTAAAAGATAAATCTCACATAAGGTAGAGTGGAGACAAGATAATAAGTTCTGGAGAAGGAATACTTTATGTTTTAATAAAATATTTTACAAGAAGATATATTGTAGAGTTTGCGTTTTGAGCACTAATGCAGAGGAAATCAAAACAATGAGTGAAAACATCCACTGACCGTCACCAGGAGAGCCATGATCTGATCCTCCTTCAACAGGAGTTAGTACGTTTGTAACTTTACGATTCTTTATATTTAATAAATACTCACCGTCACCATGTACCACTGAGTATTTCTCCATGATGGAGAACAGAAGGAGGAACCCAGCCAACGACTTCATGGTGCAGATGATGACACGATGCAAATTTGCAAGCTGAAGAAAAGACAAAATAAAGCAAAGCACACATGTTAAGAAAATTCAAACAATGGTGCAAAAAAGATATTTTATCAGCAAACCTGATGGGGAATGATCTGCCTCCTCAGCCAGCACCTTCAGTCCTAACTAACTGCAGAACCACTGGCTATTTATAGAGCTTTTAATTTAGCTACTTTCTCAAAATGATGAAATTGGAGATAAATTTCTGGTCCAACAGGAACTGAAAGTGTTACAATGAAGTCTTACACTTTGACACAACAGCAGCAGACTGTTCCTAAACTAACTGATGAGCAGGACAAATTCACCAGAGTTAAGATTTCAGGGTTAGTTCATATTAGAGTGCAGTGTTTTCACCATAAACTGCTCACTATTAGTGTGATAACCAGCGGTACCAGATTGGTTTTGAGGTGTGGGGTCCAACCTTTGTTGCACTCTGAATGTTCAATTGTCACGAGGACACGAGTCAATCAGTTCAGTGGGTTTGTCCCAAAGTAAACACCTTTTACCTGGAGGACAGAGCTGTTGGGTCTGGCTGCTGATTTACTGACTGCTTGCTATTAAATGAGTTCTGGTCAAAGAGATTTGGAGGAAAATAATCGGAAAAATGGTTAATAGTTGTCAGTGGGGAAAATGACTTTAGTCCATTTTCAAAACTGGAGTCTGGAAAAATGTAAAAGTTGGATAAATGGCTGCAGCCAATCCAAGAACAGCTAAACACGATATTAAACGATCAACGATATTAAAGCAAAAAGGTTTTATCATCATTGCATCAAATGCATATGCTGTACATTTTCTAATTAATAATGAGTTTTGGTGCATCATTCTATTAACTATTTATAGTTAACTATTTATAGTTAACTATCCTGGAACCCTTTAACAGTTTAACGTCCTCAGATGGGAGAGAGCAGGACAAGCTGTTCCTCTCGTCCTGCTCCAGGACAAACTGTTTCAGATAAAAACATTTTTATCTAATGTTTTCAGACAAAAAACACTTTAACACATTATATCAATTCACAAATCTGATTAAAACAACAAAATGTAATAAAGTAAAACACCATCACATAATAAGGGTCAAAATGATAAGGATTTAATTTTAGAGAAGTTGTAACTTTTCAGATAAACCCAGCAGCTCTTGGTGAAACCGTTTCCTCGTTCTGCCCGTCAGAGGACTGACCTCAGACTTTGGTCAAGGTTTAGTAACATTAAAACTACGTCCAGTGAAATTCAGGGTGTTTGGTAAATTACAATGTTGACTTCAATTAAAGGAGTTAAGAGGATAAAATGGTGTTTTATGTAGTTAAACACTTGATTCAGTGAGTTGAGGGCCTCTTGTGATATAAAGGTTTTAAAAATGGACTGATGTTGGTGGCACTGAGTGTGGAACCTGTACAGATTGGCCCCTGGTCCTCCACCCAGGGCCAATCTCTGGCCCCTGGTCCTCCACCCAGGGCCAATCTGTGGTCCTGGTCCTCCACCCAGGGCCAAACTCTGGTCCTGGTCCTCCACCCAGGGCCAAACTGTGGTCCTGGTCCTCCACCCAGGGCCAATCTGTGGTCCTGGTCCTCCACCCAGGGCCAATCTGTGGTCCTGGTCCTCCACCCAGGGCCAATCTGTGGTCCTGGTCCTCCACCCAGGGCCAATCTGTGGTCCTGGTCCTCCACCCAGGGCCAAACTCTGGTCCTGGTCCTCCACCCAGGGCCAATCTGTGGTCCTGGTCCTCCACCCAGGGCCAAACTCTGGTCCTGGTCCTCCACCCAGGGCCAATCTGTGGTCCTGGTCCTCCACCCAGGGCCAAACTCTGGTCCTGGTCCTCCACCCAGGGCCAATCTCTGGTCCTGGTCCTCCACCCAGGGCCAATCTGTGGTCCTGGTCCTCCACCCAGGGCCAAACTCTGGTCCTGGTCCTCCACCCAGGGCCAAACTCTGGTCCTGGTCCTCCACCCAGGGCCAATCTCTGGTCCTGGTCCTCCACCCAGGGCCAATCTGTGGTCCTGGTCCTCCACCCAGGGCCAATCTGTGGTCCTGGTCCTCCACCCAGGGCCAAACTCTGGTCCTGGTCCTCCACCCAGGGCCAATCTCTGGTCCTGGTCCTCCACCCAGGGCCAAACTCTGGTCCTGGTCCTCCACCCAGGGCCAATCTCTGGTCCTGGTCCTCCACCCAGGGCCAATCTCTGGTCCTGGTCCTCCACCCAGGGCCAAACTCTGGTCCTGGTCCTCCACCCAGGGCCAATCTCTGGTCCTGGTCCTCCACCCAGGGCCAATCTCTGGTCCTGGTCCTCCACCCAGGGCCAATCTGTGGTCCTGGTCCTCCACCCAGGGCCAATCTCTGGTCCTGGTCCTCCACCCAGGGCCAATCTCTGGCCCCTGGTCCTCCACCCAGGGCCAATCTCTGGCCCCTGGTCCTCCACCCAGGGCCAATCTCTGGTCCTGGTCCTCCACCCAGGGCCAAACTCTGGTCCTGGTCCTCCACCCAGGGCCAAACTCTGGTCCTGGTCCTCCATCCAGGGCCAAACTCTGGTCCTGGTCCTCCACCCAGGGCCAATCTCTGGTCCTGGTCCTCCACCCAGGGCCAATCTCTGGTCCTGGTCCTCCACCCAGGGCCAATCTCTGGGTCAAATGTCAAAACTTAAGCTAAATGCACAAAGCTCCAGGATTTTTATGGAAAAATTTTGTGGTTTTAAAGACATGAATGTCAGATTTTCTCTCTCCTCTTGGCTTCCCCACATCAAACTGTTGGCTAACCAAACCTCTGAACGGCTCATCAGTTAAAATATCAACACCTGCTTCTGTAACTCTGTCTGACATCAGAGACCACAGAACAAACTATTATTACGAGCAAATGGGACAGAGAGAAACTAAAGTAAACACAAGAGTTGAACGTGAGCCTGAATGTTGGAGCCAAAGCAGATCAGTTAACGAAAGCTGGAAATATCATCTTACATGGATCCGTGTAAAATTAAATAAAAACGTTCCACTACATGACTCAACACGTCAAACAAACTCAGAGGAAACATGTAACAGCTGCACTTTAAATATTGACACTGCAGCACAGAAAGTAGCAAACTAGAAAACTTTCCCCATTTTAAAACTTTCATTAGTTCCAGTGTGACAAAATGTCACTTTAAATGAAACTTTTGGTGATTTACTTGATGCCAATTATTTTCCAGTACCTGTTTACTGTCCAACAACACATTTAATATATCTCGGTACAATTGTAACTAATTATTATTAAATCCTGAGGAAATAACTTCAAACACATACCTTTTAATGAGAGCACTCACTCACTCACTCACTCACTCACTCACTCACTCACTCACTCACTCACTCACTCACTCACTCACTCACTCACTCACTCACTCACTCACTCACTCACTCACTCACTCACTCACTCACTCACTCACTCACTCACTCACTCACTCACTCACTCACTCACTCACTCTTTGTTGTTGATCCCTTTTTACCAAATCAAAGTGTCACAAAGATGCAGACATTGCAGACTAACATCCAGTCACTGGAAATTAAAAGCAATTAATGATTGGGGTCATTAATAAGTGATTAAATTTTGTAATAAGGGTTCCTCTGTATCTCTCTCACTTTTATTACAGCAATAAAACAGTTTTTGTCATTCAGATTTACATTTTAATCTGAATAAATAAACACACATTTTTGAAAATGATTCTAAAACTTAACAAAAATATACAAAAGGAAATAATGCACATCCCTACTTAAAACAAAATAAATATATTAAGTGCAGCAGTTTACATGAACATTCACAGTTATAGTAGGAAACAGGAGAAAAGACAAAGACCCAGAAACCATCCCAGAGCTCAATACTGTAGAAACTGAACATGTTGCCAAAGAACAACATTTAATTCAAACAATTAAATAAAAATCAAAGTGTGCACTCTAACAGGAGGAGCACAAAAACATGAAACTGAATGCAACTACAATAAAAACAAAGTTGATTCATTCCACAACTTTTTAAAAACCTGATAAAAAAATTATTTATCACATTTCCATCCAGCCGACTAGTGTTAGATATTAAATATTAAATTATATAACCAGCAATGTAACAGTAATGTATCTGGAGATAAACTATTGCACACATTCAACGTCTTTACAGCAGGACAGAAAGCAACTCTGTGCATAAGAGGGAATATTTAAATTAAGAAACCATCAATGTTCGTTTCTAATCTTCATCTTTCAACAGAAACAAACTTTAGAGAAATCAGTTTCATCTTCACTACGATCAACTCTGACTTTATTTTTTAGAAGAAAAAGCAGCAGAGGAAAATGTTAAAAACGTAAAAATCGGAATTGCATTAAGAAAGAATTACAAGAGTACAAACTTTAATTTCCAGTTGCACCAGAATTTCCTCTCTGGAAGAAGAAATTTCTATTCTATTCTGTTTCTATTTTACTCTAATTCTATAAACTCAGCAGGTTTTTCTGGCTGGAGAATCACATAGCAGAAATATAAATGCTACTTATTGTATCAAAGTCATTCTTATGAATTCACAGTTGATCCTCTTGTAAAACATAAAACCTACATTTTAGAGCTAAACTTTGATTAGAAATAATTGATTTATTTGCTGAAAAGTTTTTCAGTGCTCTGGTAAACCAGGGAGAGGAAAGTAAATGTTTCTGGAACAAAAAGATGGAAGAACCCCTAAAGAGAGTTTGCGTTGACGCAACCGAGCGTCCGGATGTGGGTCGGTGGACAGAACCATCATCCCGGTTTCATCATCCTTTTGGACCAGAGGTGCTGAAATCAACACAGCTGGACAGCTGTGATTACGGACAAGTTTGTGTTTCGTGTGGCCAAGACCGAGATTCACACTCTGGTTTTCGGAGCTTAGAAGTTTTGAGGAGTTTTGTTTTGTTACAAAAAACTCCCTTTTCTCTGAGTTGTGGTCTGAAGACCTGGGGAATTGTGGGTAATCCAGTGAGGACTCAGGGGAAAATCCTGGCTGGTTGTTTTTGGAAGCAGCAGGCATGGATTGGATTTCCCCCAACAGTTTACAGATAATCTGATCTTTCTTGCAGTTCTGTAACTTGAGATCAGCCAACTCTTTTTTCAGATTCTCAATGATCCTGTTTGCTGTGTTGTCGACCTCATCAGTCTCACTTGGTGGGTTCAGTAGGAAAGCGTCTTCGCAGGTGACTCCTGTTAATTCATGATCCGACGAAATTCCTGGGGTTTGCTGCTTCCGCTCAGCTACAGGGACAAAAACAAAAATAATCAGGATTCACATCAACTGTCAAAGAACGAACTAAGTTTAAGATGCCAATTAATCATATGCGTACTGTACTCAATCAACTACTGCATTAACGACCCCCTTTTAAAATCTGATTGTTTAATTTATTGGATAAAGTTCAGATTTACCATATTTAGAATATGCCCACCAGACGCCACAGACACAAAGTCCAAGAAAACAAACTGCAGCTATCAGTTGAACACAGAAGACAGTTATACTGCAGGGCCTGGACCTCGTCCACTGAGCTGAAACAACAACATGGAAAAGATCAATATTCATGTGAACTGCTTAAAATTTAATCAACAATTAAATCCCTTCACAAGAGGAACCTGAGTTTGTTCCAGCGTCACTGAACGATCTTTGGTATTTTAGCCTGTTGTGCATTTTATTTTATGTTGTTTAAGGTAAGATCATCTTTTCTCCAATAAAATGTTAGACCGTTAATAGATAAACGGTGCGACTTTATGAAATGTAACATTTTGATTAGATTTAGTTAAATCATAAAGTGAAAAGTCAGCTTTGTACCTGGAAGGAGGATTTCTGCAGTTCTGCTCTGGTTGGTCTGTGGCTGTTTGACTCTGCAGACAATCCTGTTAACACAAATCAGTGTTTAAATTAATTATCTTCTATGCTTGTAGTTCTGGACCTAGTTTTAATCTCATTATGAACACTCCTGCTAACACTTTGTCTTGCCCTTGTTATTATCATTTAAAAACAGTAAACAGATGATAACATTAATCTCCCACCATTTCTAAAACTCTGGCAGATTCCTAATGACTGCCTTTGAGCTCCCTCTAGTGGTCAGACACAGAAAGGCCATATTGACTTATTTTAGGCCTGTTCGTATTTGAACCCTCAACAACCTTTTTTGTTAAACCTTTTTCATAAAATGTCCAGGATCTAACACTTTTCTTAAGGCTGCAATCATCACTGTTTCTGATGCACACTTTTTTCTTCCACTCAACTTTCTACAACTATACTTGGATACAGCATTCTGTGAAAAGCCACCATTCTTTTCCTCTTACTGTAAAGGGAGAAAATGACCATTTTCTGGAGGCTCAAGACCTGATTTGAGTTAATTAGCTGAAAAGTGTTTGACATTAAAAGTTAACTTTTTCACAACGTTCTTATTTTCTGAATTTTTGGAGTTCATTTCCTGAGTCAATCATTAAAATGACAAAAAAATTAAATCTTGAAATATTTTCACTCTTTCAGCTGCAGCAACTGTTGGATGTCAGCAGGTGGCAGAATTGCATCATTGTGTTTCCTGCAACCTTTTGTAATGGTTTTCACAGACAGTCACAAAGTGCAGTGATGCTCTTTGCATTGTCACCGATAAGCAGATCTTCCTCCAGAATGCTTCTGGTTCCCTGATGGTGCAATTCAAGAGAATCTCTGTCTGAATTACTACCAGAAAATGAACAAAAGTCAGAAAAGGTAACTGCAGTGGTCAAGAGTCAAAGCTCAGATTTATTTTCTCTGGCTAAAGCAACTTCAATCTGAAGAATTATTTACCACCAAGTCACTTAAACTGGCTCTGATAAATATAATATCAGCAAAATGACTTTTAGTTCATGACTTCATCACTTCTAACAGAAAAATGGTTGGATGAAAATAATGAATTAAATTTGACTCTTGAGTAAAAAGCTTCATGCAAAGCACCAAAGTATGTGGCAAAACTTTTCAATGACTTTAGTGAGTTCTTATCTTTAATAAGCTTTGGTTTTAACTGTTTAATAATTGACTTTAACATCCATCCATCTGCTGGGACTCAACTTTGTCAGCTACTCTGAATAATTAATAATTAACTTGAACTGAAATTGTTTCTTTTTGTTTGGTAAAGTGCCTTGAGATGATCAGTTGTGAATTAATGTTATAGAAATAAAAGAGGGAAAAAAGCTGTGAAATACTTTAAAACTTTGGTCTGACTCAACGTGTTAAACAGGCAGCAAAACATCAAGGATTCACTCCAGACCTGATTATCAGTAAAGGTGTAAAAGTTTCCAGTGTTTGTAGGTGATGCCGTCCTGTCTGATCATTTCTCTGTTATCTCAGAGAGGAAAGTTTCCGTCGACTCCCTTAGTAAAACGGATGTTATTACAACAATTATGGACCATACAGCTGAACCTTTTTATCAAATCTACTCTTCCTCCTCGGCTTAATCTTGACCAGGTAGATAGTTTCCATTCTAAAATTTGACTTATCACCAAATTACATTAAAGCCATAAAACCTTCCAGACCTCTCAGATCGTCTGGTTCTCGTCTACTTTGCATCCCCAGAACCAGAAACAAACATGGAGAAGCAGCATTCAGTTTCTTTGCACCCCAAATCTGGAAGAAACTTCCAGAAAACTGCAAAACAGCCGAAACACTGATATCCTTCAAATCAAGGCTAAAATCTCCACCTGTTAGGAGGGAATATTGATACTTGATGGGTGATTGGTTGATGATTTTGATGTTTATTGGTTGTTCCATAATTGGTTGCTCTATTATGTCTCTTTAATTTGAACTGCCTTGTTTCTGAAATGTGCTAATTTAATAATGTTGACTTTGATTTTTATCTAGTTTCTTTCTTTTATTCTCATTTTAATCTTTCTACTAGTAACTCTGTTGTGCAGCAACATCTTGCTCTGTGTTCTGGTAGTTGGAAAGTAAGGAAAAGAAAAGCAGGAAGCTCAATCTTCCAAGCTGGTAAAGTTTAACAGTAAGCAGGTAGATGATTGAATAGTTGGTTGGTTCATTGACCAACCAACTAAATTAAATCCTGACCTTTTTGCCCAGAGTTGAGTAAAAAGGCAGAAACAGAGGAAAACATGAAGAGTTCTTCTGTTACCTGGTTGTGTGACTTTGCACGATGGCCGTTTGCCTCACTGTGTAACATTCAGTGGGATCTGCTCTTCGTGTCTCCACAGTGTATGTGATGTTCCTCCCTTTTTCATCCACCATCTCCATCAGCGGAGCCGGCAGCCAGCAGGTCGCCTCACAGGCCACCGTCACTCTCTGGTTCTGATCAGAATCCACCGAAAGCCTCGGCTCGGACACTGCAGCTGGAGAAATGAGCGAACATTAAAATCCAGTATTAGTTTGGAAAATGTTGAGCTTACAGAAAAGGCAAACTGAAGCTGTCATACCAACAACCAGCTGCACGCCGGTAGCCTCTCTGCTTCCGTTCCTTTGGATGATCAAACACTGATAGGTCCCGGCGTCTGACGGCTTCACGTTGGAGATCCTCAGAGAGACGTTCCCGTCTTTCACCTCCCTCATGAAGAGACTCGTCCTGAACTCAAAGTCCAGGTTCTTCATCTCAAACGTCTCAAAGCCATTGCGGTACAAGAAGACCACGTTCGGCTTCAGGCCTTCCTTGGACCACTCCACTGTTGGCAGGTCATCACTGCCAGAGGTCGTCAAGCTGCAGGGCAGGACGGCATTCTCACCTGCAAAGGTCACGACCTTCTGGGGGTTAAGATTCCCAGAGAAACAACCTGCAAGACAAGATAAAGGATGTAAAACATGATAAAAGTTTTAATTTCATAAACAACGTGTGTGTGAAATAAATATTGTTTAGGCTAAAGTAAAAGTAGTAGTTTAATAGTAAATTATGACAATATTTTCTCTCCTTTTAAAACTCTCTCTCCAGTTCTTAGAGATTTTCAGTTTTAATCACAGAAACTGATTTGACTCTTAATGCAAAGACAACCAGGTTTCTGAAGAAACTCTGCAGATATTCCCCCATTCTTCACGTGATTCTGCAATCCTACACTTTCCTTTCAGCCCTCTGAACCCGACCCACCTTTCTGCACAGAAGACACTCCCATCAAGTGAGAAGGAGGAACCATATCAGGTCTATGATTCAGACAACTTGTTCGGGCAAAGTATGAACAATAACTCCAGCGTGCACAAGATAAAACCCAGCAGGTTTGCAGCTCCTTCAGGGTGTGGTCACCTTAAACCTTTCCACTCCTAGAAGTACAGTTCACATGCACAACCTGGCAACGTGAATGGATCAAGCAAATAAATCTTCCAGACTGTCAAAAATAAACTGTCAGTTTCAGTAGCGTGATTCAGAGAGCACGATTCACACAGACGTGAATCATGCTCTCTGTGTTTACAACATGTCCCCGGAAGATTTTGAATGTTGTGCAACTTTGAAACAGATTTACTCAGGAAACAGCTGATTAGTCAAAAAGTGCACAGCTTAATGCAGGAGGACATAATGTTATGATCATGAACAAATGTCAATGTCTCCAAAGTCTTGGCTGCAGTCTGCAGTGTAATTGAATGTGAAGGGAAATTCCCGTAGTTGTTGACGTTTCAGGGTCACTAGGATCACTACAGATAGGAAAGGAATGTTCATCTAATGAATTTTATTGCACATTTTTTGCAATAAATTTAAATTAACCTACTGAGTGGCTCATTATTTTGGACTGGGATATACTACATTTCATAGCTATACAATATTTATGTTCAAATCTTGTCCTTGCTGTAACAGTATTTTTATTTTCAGATGTTTGTATATCTATATCTTTGTATGAATCTTTTTGTGTTGATTCCCTGTCACGTCGGTTCTGTTGTACAGAAATTTCACCATCGTGGGAAAACTAAAGAATTCCTGTTCTGTTCCAAATCCTACATCAACGTAACTTACAGCGAGTTCTTGAGTTTACAGAAAGCATTGAGTCGTAAGTCGTATTAAAACCAGTTTTAATACTGTTTGAGAAGAAAATAATACACATATAGATTAATATTTATTCAACATATATATATATATATATATATATATATATATATATATATATATATATATATATATATATATATAACAGGAGTCACGTTAGAATGTGCTGTATAAAGTACAACAGAACAGTTTATGACCAGACAGGAGCCTGAAATCCCAAAATGTTTTGGCCATTTTTGGAGAGCAGAGGGTCAAAGATCTGCTGAAGGGACTGAAGTTACTAAAACTGAAAATCATTTATTTGCAGAGCAACGTGTTTCAGCTTGTGGCCTCCAACTCAACTTCAACTTTTCCCCTCCAAACCAGAAGTTCCTGTTGAAACATCATCAACAATGAAAGTGGTTTAATGTGTCCCAGACGTTAGAGCTCACATCTCTGATTTACGTCAGGACTGAGGTTAGGATGGGTGGGGCCTTGTTGAGAGTCAGGAGTTCTGGTTCTGTTGCACAACCCGGCAACTTGAATGGATCAAGCAAATAAATCTTCCAGACAGAAAAATAAACTATCATTAGTTTCATAACCGTATTAAGACACAACACAGACGTCACTCATGCTCTCTCTGTTTATCAGACAGAGCATGGCCAGGATTTCTACCACCACCAATACAAACTACCAACCATACACCTCTATCTCTCTCCACTCTGAGCATGCTCAGGACCTGCTGCATATCATGCACTGACAAGGCACAACACAGCATAATTAAACAAGAACAAATTAAAAGGTAATTCTGGCAACTATTGTAACGTTTTGTATTCAGTCTGGTCTGAGTTGGATGGGGCCTGCAAAGTGTTTGGTGCCCTTTTTCCAGCAACCATTGGCCAGAAGGTTGGGTGCACAGGAAATAAGGTCAGTCCAACATACACACACCCACACACACAATAAATGATTATTTAAATTCTCCTTTACCTCAGCATTAATTTAGACTCGTCTAACAGTCATGTTTAGGATTAATGGAGGAAGCCAGCAGACCAGAGAGAACCATGAAGACCCAAGGAGGGCTGGGAATCCTGGATCCCTCTTGCTAAAAGGCAGCAGAGTCACCAGCTGCACTACTAAACAACCTTAGGATCATTTTTGAAAGAGAAAATATTTCCCAATATTTCGAGCAGCAATGAGTTCTACAGGCTTTGTCACAAGACTCAGTTATCCTGTTACACTTCATGTAAAAACACCTGCTCCTGTAACCCTGTCTGACATCAGAGACCACAGAACAAACTAGTATTACGAGCAAATGGGACGGAGAGAAAACTAAAGTAAACACAAGAGATGAACTTGAGCCTGAATGTTGGAGCCAAATCAGATCAGTTAACGAAAGCTGGAAATCCCGTCTGACGTGGATCAGTGTAAAATGAAATAAACCCATGACTCAACACGTCAAGCAAACCTAAACATCACTTCATGTTACATTTAATACCAGTTAGTACTGGTTTAAACTGGTATTTGTTTAAAAGAAACAAACTGGAGCAGCTGCACTTTAACTGTTTATACTGCAAAACAGAATGAAACAAGAATCTGGAAAACTTTCAACAGTTCCAGTGAAATTAAATCTCACTTTAAATGTTATTTTTACTGAATTTACAACACATTCAACATTTACAGGTACATTTGTAACTCATTAAGATGAAATCCAGAGCAAATAACTTCAAACTTTCTTCTACACATACCTGTTGATGAGAGCAGTCCCAGAACAAAGTAAAGACAAAAATACATCACTGTTCTCTGCTTCTATGAGAAAAGTTTGACTAAACTTTTCCACATCTGGACGCAGCTCTAAAGGCGTTTTCAAGACATCTGATCTGGATCTGATCAAACTTCATTCAGGAAATCTCCCTTTCTCTCTCTCTCTCTTGTGGGCGGGGCTTAGACTGAGGCGTATTGAAGATTGTGAAATGTTGAATGGAGAGATGACTCATCCTGACATGTTTTTTTCACAAATTTTAACTCTTATCATCTATGCTCCACCTCTGGTTGGACTTACAGCCACATTTCTGCTTTCCATGTTTTCCACTGACTTTCCATCTTCTTCTTGAATGATTTGTAAGATTTTAAAGATTTATTTTGAAACCTGATTACTAATCGTTTCCAGTGTCTTTCTCAAATCTTTCTGCTGTTTGTTTTAATCGGGGGTGATTGGTGGGCAACTATTGGAAGCATAACCACAAAGTGCTGATGTTAAAAAATAATTCAGAAAACAGAACATCACAAGAATGTGATGAATAAACCACACCATCTCGATTTGATTCCTCAAAATTTTATTTTTGCTTTGCGAAAGAATAGAAGAAAGTTTTGCATAGAAGATTCTTTCTTACAACTCATTCAGTCTGATCTTATTAAAGAGAGACAATCCAGCTGCTGTTTGCTTGTCGCTTCATTCCTTAGGTTGCATTAAAGAGAGAAATTATAGGATGTAAAGAAGCAGAAATATCTTTTGGGTTTTCTGAAGGTTAAAAAGGCAGGAAAACAGAAACACCTGGCACTGATCCTCCACTGGTTCTGTTTTACACATCTGGCCTCTTTGGGAACCTCACATTCATCGGAGTTTCTTGGCGCAGACAGAAGGCCAACGGTAATCACAGTAATAGTCATCCCAGCACTTTCCACCTAAAAGCAAGAGAACAAACATGAGTGAAACATCATGAGCTGAAACCCTGAGGTGGCCGACGCAGTGATATGAAAATGATTGGAAGGGATGATGAAATGAACCTTCCTGCCACAAAAACTGAAGATAAACTCCTGCTGTTGCTACAGTAAATGTACAGTTAAAACCAGACGGTTTTATACCAAATGAAAACACAAACACAATTATATCTTGTCTGAAGTTAAATTAGTATAAACTTATTGTTTCTATGGTCAGTTAGAGTTACTAGAATTATTTCTTTTCAATAAATGTCAGAAAACGAAACCATTTGAGAAACCATTTTTGTAATTTTCTTCAAATTGAGAAGTTTACACATTTTGGTCAGAAAACCTAAAGTTTCATACAGTTTAAAAGACATTTATCCTTGATACTGACCAACATGAATGAAAACATCCGAATGAGAAGAAAATTACTATTAAATCTCAAAGTAATATTATTTAGTTTTTCTCATAATTTGGGTAATTCTGACTGACAGAAAACAGAAGTTTTGTCTGATTTAACTTCAGATGTGTGTCTGCAAAAACGTTTACATGCAGAGTAAACGAGCTTTTCACCCACAAGCCATTTTATCAACTGACAAAACAGACGTGTGATATTTTCCTCACCTGACCAGTTCATCAGCAGACAGTGCTGCTTGCCTCTAGCATTATTCGGCTCTCCTCGACACCAGTTGGTGTACCTCATAGGTCTTCCATCGCTCCACAACCAGGTTCTCTCCTGGAATAGTGTTCAGCAGATGACACGTTTCATTCAGTGTTTCATGAAATACACAATAAAGTGTGCTGCCAAAAATACCTGCTGTGCGTCAGATCCTCCAATCCATGTTGGTCTGGAGTTATGACCTACTACACGGATGAGGACCTGAATCCGGTGGTACTCGTACACGTTGTGAACCGATGCAAGGTTTGCTCCCAAAGCCTGACAGATTTTCTGCAGAAAAACACACCACAATTTTCTGAGTTGTTAGTTGGATTTTGTTAGTTAAGAAGAGTGAAATAAAAGAGAGCAAGAGGAAATAAGAGAACATTTTTGTTGGAAATCACCTCAGCATTAGCCCAAGTGCAGGGTCTGGCAACATAGAGAAAGCAGCGACCGTTGATTTCAAGCCAGCCACGAGGACACCGCTTAATAACCGGGAAGCACATCCGTCGGAATCCTGACAAACAAATACAGACTTCCAGTCAAGAGGTGCATCAGGGGGGAACTGATCCCAGTTTTCAGGCTGATCAACCTTTAAAAAGTCTGACCTGTCGAGTCCCATTTTAGCTGAAAGCTGATTTTTTTATTTTTTGTCTGAAAAATATGCTTTTTTGCTAAATATAGTGAGAAAGTCACTTTGTTGGCATCAGATGAGTCACCATTGTTTAATAAAAATGAGTAAATATGACCTGTTGGATGGTTTTTCAGTCAAATCTCTCATGACAGAGCAGAACAGGACAGTGGTTGATCTTCAGACTCCTCTACCTCCTCTAATGTATGTGGCATTAATTTAATGACCCAACATTACATTTATTTAAAAAATTAACTCCCTCAATGACAGGAAAACCAGTGACATGATGTGTGTTCAGTGTACAAGGAACAGTAACAACATTAACATAATAAATCTATGAAATATACTGAAGAAAAAGTGTGTGTGATGTTTTAGTAAAGTGAAGATATGTGATATTTACTAAGAACCAGAATTTGGGTTCCAAACAGTCACACTTCCAAAAAACACCAAATAAAGTTTATCAGTAGAGCCACGATGTGGAGCAGCTGTAGAGTTAGTTTGTGTTTCTGTGTCTCAGTAACTTAACCTGGGCTTCATAATGAATAAATACTCACTGCAAACCGTGTACTTGAGGCCGCTGGTCAGAGCCACCATGGAGAAAACAAGAAGGAACACAGCCGACAACTTCATGATGGCGATGCAGTGATGAGGCAAACTGGAGGCAAAAGGAAATAAAGCATAAATGTTAACAATATTCAAACGTGTCGAATGAAAGACGAGCAGAAATTTGATCAGCAGACCTGATGAAGAATGATCTGTCTTCTCAGCCAGCCAGCACCTTCAGCCTTCACTGCAGAATCTCTGGATACTTATAGAGCTTCTACTCTTGACACAACATGAGGAAATGATGCTGGTACAAATTCCTCAGAATTGCTTTTCATAATCAGATCTGGTTCAAACCTTGCCTCATCACTCACCATCGACAAAAACTAAACCTCCTCTTTGTGCTTGTCATGGACGTGACAGTTGCGGCAAGAAGAGTTCTTAGAATTAATGTTGCATGGATATCAGCTGAAAGTGCAGCGACTCGGGCCGATACTTTAATGTGTCTGGTTGTTAACTTCTTGTTGGCAGTCTTTGTTTATTTGTGCAGTTTATTCAAAGGTCACAGTCCAAATCTTTGCTTCCACCTACAATCATAAATACTATTTATTATCCTTGTAGTGTATGTTTATCATTTAATTTCAACTTAGACTAAAAAAGGAAGATAACCTCAATGCCCCACATACTTGTGCAACTGGACATATTTTGTAAGTTCTGCGGACGTCATTTCAGACTTCATACTCAAGCGTTCTGACTGCCTGTTTTCTTGTGACCAATTCCTTTATTTCTCTCAATCCTAATGGAAACTAATAAGTTTGATGAGCTAGTTGGGCACCAAGCTCTGTTTCTGCTCCATCCAGAAAGCCTCAGCTTCAGTTTGCGACAGAAAATGGCAGTCACATCTTCATCCTGCGAGCCAGTCAGCGAGCCGCTGCCGAGTCATCCTGCTGTGCATCGGAGCTGCGATGAAATAAACTCATCAAATGGCATCCGTTCACAATAATCTTAGCTTATTGTGTTCCAAAAGCACAATTGAGGTTGAAGTAATAATTTCAAATCTATACGTGCAGCTATCCTAAATGAGCATATACCTGCTACATGCTGACCTCTGCAGACTGAAGTCGGCCCGAGTGTGTGTGGACCTTTAGACCAGGAACAGTAAAAACCATTTGCTCATTTCTCATCCTCACAAACTGACTATAAACTGAGGACATTTATGAAGGAGTTACAAGCTTCAGCATCTCATATGAGAGGCTGGAATAAGTTCTAATTAATGTTGTTATTTTCAGAATCAATGAACACAATACATCGATTCAAAAGATATTTTCTAATGTTCCTCAGTAACAGTCAGATAATATAAAAACCAAATATATATTAATGCTTCTCTTAAGGACCATTTCACTTTTTTTCTAATTGAATATGCAGTGAAAGCTGCAAAAAAAGTCACTGGACACCACACAAAAAAATATTAAAACAGATTTTTTGATGAAACAGGAAGCCTAATGAAGTTAACAAGAGTTATAAAAAAAAACAAATCTGCCAAAAATAACATTTTGAGTAAATATTTTAGTGATTTAATGACGGGTCAAAGCCGACACTAAACACCACGGATAGGAACAGGAACAGGAAGTTAATATTACAGCCAGGATGAGCGTCTCAGATGTTCCTTCTTCACCAGTCAGAGCTTCATGGGAGAGTAGAAATGAGAAAGTCACTGTTGAAGAAAACTGGCATTAATCCTGGACTGAAGTTTGACAAATGGCACGTTGGAGACTTTATGGTCAACTGGAACAAAACCAAAAAAACAAACCAAAGCAGAAAAACCGTCTGAGGGGAGAAATGCTTCATCAGCACAAAACTGTTGTGCAAATAATAGTTTCATACATTTTGGCTTTGCTGCATCTTAATGCAGCTCATGTTTATCTGCCAACACTATGGAGTCTTTAACTTATCGTGACGTTATTTATTAACTGGATCTAAGAGCAAAGTGTGCAATGTTTACCTCAGTGTTAGTGGGTATAGATGGCTCATGAATTTGGAAGGGCCCAAAATATTTCAACACGCCACCATTTCTGTTCCTGTTTATCAGAGCAGCCTGCGTGTTGCTGCTGAATCTCTCCAGGGGGCATTGAGGACCAAACAGGTAGACCCTGGAAAACCCACCAGTCCATCACAGGAGAACACAAATATATCATCCACAAACACACAGGACATAAAATCATCCAGACCCAGAGACACAGAGACAGTTTAGAGTGACCTGTTGACCCAACATTCATATTTAAACGGTCAGGGGAGCCACTGACCCAGAGATAAAACACGCTGTGAAGAAACTGCGCTCTTGTTGCAAGACAACAATCCAAGACAACTAACAAATAAGAAACATAAAAACATTAAAATATAATAAAAACACATTCAATTGATAAAATTGAGTTTAATTTTGCTTAATAATCTGGTAAGAAATAAGGAGTGTTAGGTGAAAAAAACATGAGATAAAATCAGAATATAAATGAAGAACTGTCATTTTGTGTTTCTTCACTGTTTCAGGGTTTTATAAATGACTAAGTCATCCTTACTAAGATCTGCACTGTGTGGCATCTAAACATGCATATTCATATCGTTCATGAATCCTCTGCAAAAACTACATTTTAAATTTCACTAATATATTCTTTCATGCTTTCAGTAATATGAACTTACAAATGAATCAGCCTCTTCAAAGTTAACTTTGATTAATTTGATTAACATCCCAATATCTTTGTGTTGCTATTTATAAGCATTTAAAAACAATCAACTCTTGATTATGAAAATTGAATCGGTTATACATCTGAGTCACCTTCCCTTCCTTCCTAACAAACTGGAATAAAACAGTTGGCAGTAAAACAGTTCTGTTTGGAAAGTTTCTGTCTGGTTTTGGAGTCCATCGCTGCACTGACAGCACATTTTAAATGTCATTAATGAAACTCTGATGACCTAAAATAATGGACTTGTGTCTCTACTTGTCCTGTTAGATCTCAGTTCTGCTTCTGATCCAGTGGATCACAATATTCTTTTGAGCAAACTGAAGAAGCCTTGAGGACAGTGGAGCTGTCTGTGTTGAAGTCTGCAGATGTTTGGTGATACACCCCAGAGGTGTTTTACTGGACTGAGATCTGGTCACTGTGGAGATCAGTGGAGGGAGGTAAACTGGTCGTCCTTTTCATCCCAGTTCAGATCCTCTGTCTGAACATAAACAAGTACTTTCAAACTCCTTCAACTGCCCTCCTCAGACCAGCCGGAGTAAAAGCACTTTTGAGTGTTTATTCTATTCACATTCAGGTGAAAAATATTGTTGTGACACTAGAAGGTCAAAGGTGACATTCCTTTGTAAATATTAAACCACAGTGAGATTAAAATCCTCAACGTTTTCTGGAAAAAAGGAGAAAACGTCATGAGAATCAGTCCCTGTTCAACATTATTATTATTTGACTCTGTGAATAAAACATGTAATAATAATTTAGATGTTTATTCATGTTTGTACTCTGTGTCTTTGCTGGATGAGTGTCTGTTCAAACATAAAACTGAATCAGGGAGTTGTCACAGAGAACTTTGTTTGATCTGCAAGCATCCTGTTATATCAGTTTCACTTAAAGTAAATGCACACTTCAAGTTAATTTGGATGCATTATTTATCAAACAGCTCTCTGCAGCATGCTTATTAAAAACAGCATTTTGATATGGTCAATAACACAAACAACCCACGACTGGCTTTCAAACTTAGTCTCTGCAGAGCTGCATGATGAATTCTGCTAAGAGGGATTCAACCTTTTGATTCAGACGCATCTTAAAGTTGGAGGAGAGCAGATCAGCAGGACTGGACTTGGTGATTCCTGCTACCTGAACTAAATATGTAAAACCCCTCAATGTATTTAGTTATTTTCAGGATGATAATCCTCTCTCTGGGCTGCACAGTGGTGCAGTTGGTAGAGCTGTTGCCTTGCAGCAAGAAGGTCCTGGGTTCGATTCCCGGCCCGGGGTCTTTCTGCATGGAGTTTGCATGTTCTCTCTGTGCATGGTGGGTTCTCTCCGGGTTCTCCGGCTTCCTCCCACAGTCCAAAAACATGACTGTCAGGTTAATTGGTCTCTCTAAATTCTCCCTAGGTGTGAGTGTGTGTGTGAGTGTGTTGTTTGTCTTGTGTGTCTCTGTGTTGCCCTGCGACAGACTGGTGACCTGTCCAGGGTGAACCCGCCTCTCACCCGGAACGTTAGCAGGAGAGGAACCAGCAACCCTCCTGACCCCATTAGGGACAAAGGTGAACAGAAAATGGATGGACGGATGGACGGATGATAATCCTCTCTCTGATGGCTCCCCATGTCAAGCAGATACAGTTATTAGAGTTACAAAATGCAAGGCTGGAATATTTAGTGAGATAAATCCCACAATCCTTCCTGACTGGACGGGTTGTGAAACAATCAAATTAAAACTTTCTTCCCTTGTTTTGATTCCACAACCTTAAACTTTAGCTGAACATCTTCCTCCTTCTCTCAGTTCTCACTTACTGAAAATAAAAAGTATAAATGATATCAGTAAAGTGTCCAATGTATTAAAATTTATCTTATTCGCTGATGACACAAATATTCTAGCCTCAGGAGACAATTTAGAGCATCTTCTCTCAACAGTCACTTCAGAGATTAGTAAGTTAAAGATATGGTTTGTCCATAACAAATTATCCCTAAATTTGGACAAGACGAAATTCATGGTCTTTGGGAACTGTTATAAAAATACTGAAATCCAAGTTCAAATAGAGGACGTAACTCTAGAAAGGGTTTTTGCTAATAAGTTCCTCGGTTTAATAATAGATGACAAAATCAGTTGGAAACCTCATATTCAACATTTACAGAGTAAACTCAGTAGAAGTATATCCATATTGGCTAGAGCTAGACATGTATTGAATGCTAAATCACTTTATATTCTATATAACTCTCTGATTTTACCATATCTATCATATTGCTGTGAAGTGTGGGGAGTTAATTACAAGAGCTCTTTACATCCGGTAACCGTCCTGCAGAAACGAGCCATTAGAATTATCCATAATGTCGGTTATTATGAGCATACAAACCCGCTCTTCATAATATCCAGAATTCTCAAATTTGACGAGCTTGTAGAATTTAAAATGGCTCAATTTATGTTCAAGGTATCTAAAAAGTTGTTACCTGAGCACATACAGAGCACGTTTTCTGAAAGAGAAGGGGGGTATAACTTAAGGGGTCACTCAAACTTCAAGATCCGCAACTTTAGAACAACAAGAAAAAGCTTCTGTATTTCAATTAAAGGTGTAAAGTTATGGAATAAGTTACATGAAGATTTAAAACAAAGCAATAGTTTAACACAATTCAAAAGAAAGTATAAAGAGGTAATTTTCAATAGATACTCATATGGGGACAGAAAGCAATAAGGTGTGTATTGAAGATAACAACTTGGTGTCAGGGTTTAGAAAGATAAACCAGCATAAAATGGGAAAATGTTTAGGTAAATATTAGTAACTGTTACTTCTGACTGCTACTTTGATTTTGATTTTTTTTTTATGACAGTAGGACTCTAAAGTCTCAAGTGTTTAGGGGTAGGAGTTTATAAGTTCTCACTTCTTCCTACCCCATTTTGAGCATGATATGTTAACTGAAACTAAAAATCTGTATTTTCTCTTCTTTCTTATGCACTTCTTGTTACTGTGCACTATTTTATTTTTATATTTGTATCATGTTCGAATAAATTTCATTTCATTTCATTTCAAAAAAATAAAAACCACAACTGACAGAACTGTAAACAAATGTCTGCTGAAGGTCATTTAATAAATGTCACACTAACTGTTATTGTTGTTTCAGTCTAACTTTGGGTTGTCTGGTAGCTTTGGGTCTTCAGAACAGAAGAAGTGACTTAAACCCACACTGTGAACATGAAGGTTTAGTAAAAAGCATTTTGTTAAATTTATGCACTTGATTTTATAGCGCTTATTGAGAAATAGTGTTATGATCGGCCATAAAGACACATTGGTGCTTCTAGTGCAACGTTTCTGCTAACTCACCACTGCAGGAAGCTGCAACTTGAGATAAATGAATTTGTGTTCTTGCTTGAGGCCCAAATGTTCCTTTATGCTGAAATGTGGAGCAGTCAGATGAGAGGGCCGATGTTGAAACCAGAGAGTAAATGTGTGGCTCCTTAATGAAGATATAGTGCATTATCAATCAATAATGCACTATATCAGGGGTCTCAAACTCCAGTCCTCGAGGGCCGCAGTCCTGCAACTTTTAGATGTGCCTCTGCTGCACCTGAAAAGAATAATTAAGGCTCTGGAGAACTGATCTACACAAGGTGGAGGTAATTAAGCCATTTCATTCCAGTGTTTTGTACCTGTGCCACATCTAAAACCTGCAGGACTGGAGTTTGAGACCCCTGATTTGGAGAAACTTTGGGGGATTGTTGGTTTGTCATTCTGGCTAAAAGCAGAATGTTGTTGAGATCTTCATTGTCTTTTGTTGCCTGTTAATCCTCCTTTTAGTGATCTCCATCTCATCATTCACATCTGAAGTGCAGCTCATGCTGGTACTAGTTGCTACACTTATGTCTGATTACATCTTTGTCAAAGGCCATCTTCACTGAGCTTCAAATATAAAAAATAAAATGACCTTCTAGCACCACAGAACCACCACAGTCCTAGATATAATTGATCATATCATCTTAATTTAATGGGCATATAGTTTGAAACATGTTCCAGAGGAAATACTGAGGCTTTGCCTTCATATAATCTCTTCAAGTTCATGTTTGAGTATTTCCTGCTCTGCAGGTCAAATCCTGACCTCTTGATGTCTCAGACGGGATTTTCTCCATCAGCAAAGCTCTGAGTCCTTTAATGCAGTGTTTCCCAATTCCAGTCCTCAGGCCCCCTGCTCTGCATGTTTTAAATTTGCCTCTATACCAGAACAGCTGATTCAAATGATTGCATGACATCTTCTGCAGCCACCAAGTGCTGCAGGAGCCTGTTAATCACCCAAAGATTCAATCCAGGTGTGTGGCAGAAGGGAAACACCTAAAACATGCAGGCAGGGGGCCTGAGGACTGGAATTGGGAAACACTGGTTTAAGGAATGCCTGGATTTCTACTGTGATTAAATTACAAACAGGTGGTCAGTTTACTATCTTTTGCTAGCTTAGCACTTTTGGTAGCATTTGATTTTAATTAAGGATCTCTGATAACTCGGTATAAATGCAGTGGATCCCTGGTATCCACAGATTGACACCAGAGGTACCCTTGTGCTGAGATCCACACATATTTGAGATATTTTAATATTTCATACACCTTAATAAGTATATGATATATATCAGACTCATACTACACCTCCGTTAAAATGGCTGCATCTGTTTCAGGAACAAGGTTACGGTGAAAACAATGACCTTTGTGTTGTTGGGGTCAGATTTGACCCAGTTTTTAGAAAATGGTTTGAAAACAATCATTTTTGCCCAAACTGGAACCCGTCACTTCACTGACGCTGTCAGCCACCAGGCCACTGACAACAAGCTCTTCTCCCAAACCAGAGTCCCATTAAACAGGGTTTCTCTTTTCACCTGTAGGTAAACTAAAGAACATGACCAGACATGCTAGAGATGCATGCAAAGTTCCAGGTAGACCCTGGAAACGCTGCCGGTTCATCACAGGTCAACACAAACACACAGGTCATAAGTTCCTCCATGCACATACCCAGACCGATTGACCTGACATTCCTGGTTTGGACTGTAGGAGGAACCCAGAGTGAAAACATGCCATGAAAAAACTGCATTCTTGTCGTAAGACAACAATCCCAACATTTATCTGCTGTGCTACTCAGTAAGAATCACCCACCAAAAAAAAACAAACAATGGAATAAAAAACTATTGCACTGGTAAAATGTAGTTTAAATTAAGGAGTCTTAGGTGAAAAAAACATGAGATAAAATCAGAATATAAATGAAGAATTGTCATTTTGTGTTTCTTCACTGTTTCAGGGTTTTATAAATGACTAAGTCATCCTTACTAAGATCTACACTGTGTGGCATCTAAACATGCATATTCATATCGTTCATGAATCCTCTGCAAAAACTGTTTTAAATTTCACTAATATATTCTTTCATGCTTTCAGTAATATGAACTTACAAATGAATAAGCCTCTTCAAAGCTAACTTTGATTAATTTGATTAACATCCCAATATCTTTGTGTTGCTATTTATAAGCATTTAAAAACAATCAACTCTTGATTATGAAAATTGAATCGGTTATACATCTGAGTCACCTTCCCTTCCTTCCTAACAAACTGGAATAAAATAGTTGGCAGTAAAACAGTTCTGTTTGGAAAGTTTCTGTCTGGTTTTGGAGTCCATCGCTGCACTGACAGCACATTTTAAATGTCATTAATGAAACTCTGATGACCTAAAATAATGGACTTGTGTCTCTACTTGTCCTGTTAGATCTCAGTTCTGCTTCTGATCCAGTGGATCACAATATTCTTTTGAGCAAACTGAAGAAGCCTTGAGGACAGTTGAGCTGTCTGTGTTGAAGTCTGCAGATGTTTGGTGAGTTACAGGGAATGCAAGGCTGGAATATTTAGTGAGATAAATCCCACAATCCTTCCTGACTGGACGGGTTGTGAAACAATCAAATTAAAACTTTCTTCCCTTGTTTTGATTCCACAACCTTAAACTTTAGCTGAACATCTTCCTCCTTCTCTCAGTTCTCACTTACTGAAAATAAAAAGCACAACTGACAGAACGGTAAACAAATGTCTGTTGAAGGTCATTTAATAAATGTCACACTAACTGTTATTGTTGTTTCAGTCTAACTTTGGGTTGTCTGGTAGCTTTGGGTCTTCAGAACAGAAGAAGTGACTTAAACCCACACTGTGAACATGAAGGTTTAGTAAAAAGCATTTTGTTAAATTTATGCACTTGATTTTATAGAGCTTATTGAGAAATAGTGTTATGATCGGCCAAAAAGACACATTGGTGCTTCTAGTGCAACGTTTCTGCTAACTCACCACTGCAGGAAGCTGCAACTTGAGATAAATGAATTTGTGTTCTTGCTTGAGGCCCAAATGTTCCTTTATGCTGAAATGTGGAGCAGTCAGATGAGAGGGCCGATGTTGAAACCAGAGAGTAAATGTGTGGCTCCTTAATAGTGCATTATCAATCAATAATGCACTATATCGGGGGTCTCAAGCTCCAGTCCTCGAGGGCCGCAGTCCTGCAACTTTTAGATGTGCCTCTGCTGCACCTGAATAGAATAATTAAGGCTCTGGAGAACTGATCTACACAAGGTGGAGGTAATTAAGCCATTTCATTCCAGTGTTTTGTAGTCCTCTTTATACTTTAATCTCTATCATCTAAGAACTAAAGAAGCATAAGTGTGAAGTGCTTGGTCATCATAAACATCGTCTTTGTTACTTAAAACAAGAACTTCAAGCACAACAGTGAAACATCACAAAGCAAATACGTAAAAAAATATATTTTTTTGCTTACAAAGTAAACTTTTTGGTTATTTTGATGGTACAAATTTTGTAATCTCTTGTCAAGAGTAAAGACTTATTTTGTGGAAAAGTTACAGGATCCAGTTATCTTTCTCTAGAGAAAAATGAATACAAAACAATAAACAACAATAAATCTCAGAGTAAACAAATTCCCACTGAAAAACATCATTGAAGTTTCAATTAATAAAACGGAGAGTTTTTCTTTAAAACATTAAACAGTTTGACAAAATGAGCCGATGGCCTGACGCCGTTCTTGGTATTGGATATTGGAGGAACGTGTTCCAAACCATGAACATGTTTCCCACCTTCACTCTAACTAGAGTTTCCATATTTGTTGTCAGCAAAGAGTGACCTGGTGAAGAGGTCAACCGACTGCCCCAGTGGATGGACTGGGTTCAACGGCCCATGAGTTGGGCCAGAGCTGAGGAAATAAAAGGTTCAGTGTATTTCTCAGTTTGAGACGTATTAGTGTCTCAGTCCTTTATTTGAACACCATGTGTAGAACAACTGCCAGTCCATGAAGGCAGACCTTGCATCGGTTCATGACATGGAGGAAGGCAACGAGATCCAGAGGCTGACAGTGATATAAAGATATAAAGACACCTGGATTGGAGGCAGTGATGCACAGGAGGTATTTCATTTGTCGCAACATTTTTATTTTGCTCCATATGCATAAACTCCAATTAAATTTAACTTATTTTCCAGGAGAATCAGTGGTTCTGGAGCGATGGTACTCCTTTCCACTATACAATCTGGTGTCCCGGAGAGCCTAATAACAGCAGAGGGCAGCATTGATTGTACATGAACGCTGGAGGTAAAAATATGTTTTACTTGCCTGATTTAGAGGATAGTTTTTTACATAAATTTGAACACGCATGGTATTATCATCAATTCCTTCTCTTCTGCTACCACCCTCATCCTTTTGGACTGGTTGGAAAAATACTTGTGCTTTCCTTTTTCTTGCAGGTAAGAATTGCTGGGAAGACTTCCAGTGCTACTACCTTAAACCATTTGTTTATGAAAGCCACAGGAATCCTCGACTAAATGCTGAAACCTGGACTGAGAACTGATTCCTAAAGAAAGCTATCTGTCGTTATGAAAATCTTCCTCTTTTTTTGCTCTATCGCTAGGCAACTTTAAAAGAAATTGCAGCATTTACAGATTGATAATTGTCTCCATGTTTTATGTCTTCAAACTCAGGCAACTGAATTTGTAGGAGTCTGAGTTTAGCACAACTTTATTCTGTAAAAAATAAAAAGCTCATGCAAAAAGAACAAATTAGTCTGTTTTGTTACACAGCCAGCTAAACTCAGACAACCATTTCTGTCTTGGTTTAACACGATAACAGGGGGAAAAGAACAAATGCTGCATTACATTCACTTTAGATGAAAGTTGGTGATTTGCCATAATTTGGTTCTTCAACTGCAAATGAATCACAAGTGGCTTTTAGTTTTTACTTTAAAAGAAACAAACAGTTTCTTAATGTGGTGGGATGTTCCACCCTCCCAACTACACACACCAGGTGTAGCGACTGATTGGTGGGCGGGGCAGATAGCTTTAAAGCTGAGCAGTCCGCTGCGAGGTGCGTGTGCCTTGTTTCCTTACTGTATGTTGGCTGCCCAAGTGGCTGGTGTGCTCGATCCACTCATCCAAAATAGTAAGTGCCATTTTTGCCATCTGGGCTGGGATTGTTGTCGGGTTCTGGTGCAATACCTGCCGTGCGTTTCTGCAGTGTTGCGCAGCTGGCGTTGGCGGCGGCAGTTGGCGGCTGGTGCGGCGAGCGGCTTCCATCCAGCCCTCGCCTGCTGATCCGCTCCCTCCCTGGTCGGCTGTGTCACCACATCTGGGTAAGCTACCTGTTTAAAATTTAATTTCTTACCTGAATCCAGGGTTAACGAGTTTTCTAATTTAGGATTCTTTCGGAGTTGCAGCGCTGGACGCTCCTGCTGTCTTGTCTTGTCTTGCCGGTTTTGTTTGGGCCGCTCTCGACGGAGCCTGCTGACGCTTGGGCTGGCGGAACGAGCGGGGCACGACTCCTCTGGCCCCGTGAAAAGACATTAGAAGTCGGACAACGACAATTTGTCCCATCGTTTGCAGTGGTTGTGTTCTTTTCTTTGCCGTTTGTTTGTTTATTATTTAAATTACTAATTTGTTTGCTTTCCTTTGTTTTGATTTACTAATTTGTTTTCTTTTGCATTGCATGTTTTGTTTGTTCATTCATTTTGTTGGGAATAACTTAAATTGTCCTTATTTTGATGCCTTTTCCTTCTAGGGGCTGAGTAGTGGGCCTGAGGCCATGTTTTAAAAGAAAAATGTTTTAATGAAATTGGTTAATAAATCATTGTAGACTACTCCGTGCTCTGGTGCGTCTTGCCTAAAAAGATCAACCCCCCTCTGCTGGTCACATTAACATAATCAACTCAAATCATCGTTGAATTCCCCTTAAGTTTGATTTAACTTAAAATTATCCAGAAAACATGTTGGAGTTGGGAACAATGAGCCTCACACATCTTGAAATAATCCACTGATTTTAGTTGAGTGTTTATTTTAGGTCATATTTATCGTGTGACGAGTAAAAAAGGGGGCGTGTCCGATGAAGCCCCGCTTGTGTCGTCTTGCTGAAAACCACGTGACTTGCAACAAACGATGCATCGCACTGCACGGGTCACGTGACTGCTTCATTTTGCGTGTCGGTTTTCAAAATAAAAGCGTGATGAGCTGCTTGATCGCATCAGAGGAGTGTTTGTCTTCAGCAGTGGCCGAAATAAAAGGAACCTTTTATAGTTCATGTGTATTAATGATTTTGATGACGGCACTTGTCAAAATGAAATGTCCGTTAATGGTTTTCTCAGTGGTTGATTATGGTATATTTTGTGTCTTTATATTTGTGTTTTTATTATGTAAAATATTTTGACACTGCATTGCTGCTGAAATGTGCTACACAAATAAACTTGATTGAAAAGGAGCCAGGAAGAAGAAAAAATCTGACATCTTGGAAAACTTTGAGATGATTAACTGATTCTTAAATAACAATAATTAAACCTTCACCTCCAAAATTCTCACCTTGTCACTATTTCTTTGTTCTGCAAAGATTTATCAGTCTTGCACAGCAGAAACAGACTTAAAGCTGCTGGACGAGTAAAATTCTGGCTGAGGAGTAAAAATCAGATGAGAGAGCCAATAGAAATCCAAGAAAAAGAGAATTTTTGAATAATTTTAGTTTTTCAGGAGGCAAATCAAAACTAAAAGAAAACTGTCTGACCAACAAGCTGCACTCTGAATGCACTAAAACATTAAATGTCTTTATTGTCAAATCAGTCGATGACAGAAAACAGACACCAGGATTGGCTAAAAATAATTTTAATAACTAAAAAAGATTAATTAAATAGGATTTAATTGTCTCCATTACTAAACCTGAGTTTGACAAAAACTTCGTGACAATATTGCATTTGTATTTAATATGCATTTACTATTTTTTTAAGTATTTCTTTCTGAGATGCCACAGTTTGAACAGCAGATGTCACTAGTGAGAAACGAACGAAGCATCGAGTGATGAACCTTTAGTCAAAGCAACAGGCTGAGAAGCTTCTTTTGTCCATCAGTACTAATTATTCCATTCAGGTTTTGCAGCAGAGCCACATCTAGAAGTTGCAGGGCAGCGGCCCTCAGGACTGGAGTTTAACTCCTTCACTGCTGAGGGTTTCACAACAATCTGACTCTGTGCAGGAGGAAGATCTGTGTTTTTAAAATGGCAGCAGCTGGAGATCAGGGTGATGATGATCAGGTGTGAGTGGTCACAGATCAGCAGCAGCTGTGGACCCTCATGCAGACCAGGTATCTTAAACAACACAGTCTTATGTCTGAGAAACATTTCCCTGCAGCTGACTGACAAGGAAACTTGATTTGTACACAGGCAAACTCTGAACCAAGCCTATTACAATGGCTGCTGGAGGTAAGATTGTAATTTTGGTTGTTCAAAGGTAAGAAAAATTGATTTATACAACTTTGAAAGAACCTAGAAACAAATGTTTATTTGCTCTAATTTAACACAGCACATTCTTATTTGCTCTCAATACAGATTAAATAAGAATAACTAGTCAGTGAACATTTAGGGAGTAATTCAAGTGTTAGGAATATGTCAGGTGGAATATGTGACAGTCCTGGAGCGTTGCTGTCCTGCAACCTTTAGATGTGGCTCTGCTGCTCCACCTGAACAGAATAATTGGGTCATTAAGGTTCTGGAGAACCGATCCACACCAGGAGGAGGAAATGAAGCCGTTTCATTCCAGTGTTTTATACTTGAGGCTCATCTAAACACTGCAGGACAGAGACTGGAGGCCTGGAGGTTGAAACCCCTGACATCTACAGTATGACTGAAAAGTGAGGAAGGACATTTTAAAAAAAGTAAAATCAAATACTTTTTGTCTTCATCTTAAAAAAAAAAAAATCAGAAGTTATCAGACAAAAGATGCAGAAGAGTGATCACTATGCTTGTTCTGTTATTAAAGCAATTTTTGGAAATTGCTCTCCAGTAAGAATATTCATCATTATCAACCTTTCCTCCAATCAACTCAGTTTTAATTCAACCATCTAACGTCTAAGGAAGTGAACGTAAAGTTTGGGAAAAGGAAAAAAAACTCGTGTCAGTAATTTTGCAAATTAAAATAATTCCAATCATCCTATCAGAAAAAGGTTTGCTCTGATTTACTGGCATATTGTGGAAAAAAAGAGGAATTTTTACAATATAATTTTTGTTTCACACTTTGTGTATTCAGAATCTTTCTGTTCCCACCTTATAATATATATAGATATCAGAATATTTTTCTTCCATAACCAATTCTAAGTTGTTGTTTTAAGGACTTTGTATCTAAAATAATCCTACAGCTGGTAAATAATCTCCAGCTTTTGTTTCATTTTCTTCACAGCTTCTCTAATGGACAACTTCTGGATTCACTTTATTGTCCTGTTCACTCTCCTGACTCTCGCATTCTTGGGCATGTTCTTCGTTTTGCGGGTCATCGTTTATGAAACTTGGAGATTTGCAAGACATGAAAGCAGCGCTGGTACCGTTCAATGTTCCTGTTTCTCCCCAATAACACTGAAAACAACACTTCCTATTTCACAGTATCCAATGAGGTCGAATTAAAACCTGGAGGCATCGAGGCAAAAAGTGTGAATCAGATTAGTACTAGACCTGGATATTAATATTTTCTAGATATACATGAAATCTCAGTCTTAGTCATGTGTTACACCACCATTGTGTTTAGCCTCTTTAATATTTAAATGTACATGTGAAGCAGCGTGATCAGGTCCAGTCCCTGAGAGCCACCAGACTGCAACTATTATAGGGATTTTTATTTTTTATTTTTTCCTGAGCACATGAGGAAACACCAGAATCAAATGTTTTGATCGGCCTGGTAACAAGCCTTTAGTGCAGGGGTCTCAAACTCCAGTCCTGCAACTTTTAAATGTGCCTCTGCTGCACCACCTGAATAGAATAATTAAGGTTCTGGAGAACTGATCTACACAAGGTGGAGGTAATTAAGTCATTTCATTCCAGTGTTTTGTACCTGTGGCACATCTAAAACCTGCAGGACTGCGACCCTCGAGGCCTGGAGTTTGAGACCCCTGATTTAGTGTGATCAACGGTGTTGGAGCAGAGATGCAGGACTGGATGTGGGCATCGTCAATAGAAAGTCAGGAGTTATTGTAGATGCACTGCAACTATTTTTTTTGTCTAGTTTCTACTGTAAATATCATTACCCGTCAAATAAAATATTTAGTGAAGTTACTTACAAGTTTTAAGTTGATTTCATAATTTTGCTAGTTGCACTAAGTGTTGTTTTTTGTTGTTGTTTTTTTTGCACTTATAGAAAAGCATTTTTCCATGTTATAAGTTAAATGTATAACTTGTTTGTCTGATTTGTTCACAGCCTTCTTCTGCTGCCACATATTAATGTTTGTCCCGCCTCTGATTGGTTTCCTGCTGTTCCTGGGCCACTCGTTCAAGTACATGATTGAATCGCTCAGTATTGCATATATACAGTAAGTGACTAACATCATCATCATCATCTTTCATATTCAGTAACATGACTTCAGTCTTTCAGCTTCGTTTTGTTGGCAGACAGATGAACCAACATGGAGACGGAGAATCAGAGGAAAGAGCCTCACGAGTCGCCTTCCTGTAGCTGCTGCCTGCAACTTTAATTCATCTATGCATGAAAAATGCTGTTCTAATTAGAATGAGATGGACATACTTTAACTTTTAGGCTTTCCTCTGGAAATTATAGGAGGGGTGGATTTTCATTGTCTGTATACATTTATGAATTAAAAATAAACCTTTTCTTAAATTAATCTGTGCCAAATAAGGGAGTAAATTGTTCATTCAAAGTAATATTTTAGTTTCTTAAACCACTGAGATGCTGAGGCAAAAGGAAAACAATTCCTGTGGATTTCTTTTGCTTTGCTTAAGACGGGAGCTCTTCTAGATTTAAATCAGGACCTGCTATGTTTTTCACTCATGGAAAAAGTGCGCCATCTTGTTGTCAAACAGAAACACTGACTGAAACAAAGTTTCACAGTTTTGTTTTTTAACTTGGACCATCCTGTTTTCAGGCAGTTATTGAAAGTTATTCAGAAAATCTCCAAACATCCTGTTGCATAATAACTGACAATAACTAGAGGAAATGTTGAGGAAATAAAGACGGTAACTGGAAAACGATGGAGGCAAAAAAGCCCAAACAATGAATGGAAAAAAAAAATTAAAAAAAGCTTAAAACTGTCTTGCAAAGCCAAATTGGGGGGGGGGACAGTCTGGTCTTTGACTGGCCGACTCCAGAAAATCCATCTTTAGTACTGAAACGATTTCTGTGTAGTTTAGCTGGGTACTTTGGATTGTTTGAAGAAAATGTTGTTTAGATCTTGCAAATCTAAACAAATTATCATCCAGGATTTCTCTGTTTTTTGTTGAATTCATTTTACCTCCTGAGGCCTGCTGTCCACAGGGCTGCCACAGTCGTTCTGCAGCTGCTGTGCTTCTGGTCATGTGCAGCATTTGATGTCAACCAAACATTGCATCTCTAATGGCTAAGAAGCAACATTTTGCTCTCATCAAACCAAAGGATTTTCTTCCACTTGATCATAAAGTTTCCCACATGCTGTTTGGAAGTGACTTTTCTTCAGCAGTGACTTTCTTGTTGCAACTCTTCTCCCATAAAGCTCTGACTGGTAGAATATCAATAGTTATTGTAAGCAGGTTCTCATAAGAAACCTGGTCTCCTTCCTGCATGGTTATTTACTCTGTGAAGACAGTCTGAGACGAGGCAAATGGCTGCTTACTCTGCAATATTTTATTGAAATTTTTTAAAATGCAATAACTTGCAGTATTCTTACTGTATTGTTTTTACATCTAAATTAAAAATTTCACAAAGTCAATTGTTACACCTAATTGTGGATCCCTTTAATACTCTTCTAGAGTTCTGTATGAGCTGAATGAAACCAGTCCAGAAGTTTTTTAAATGCCAGAAAAAGAAAATAAAAACATGCATTGGAGTCTCAGTGTTGGCCAGAGAGAAGAAGGTGAACTCTGCCAAAGGTTTTAACTTCAAATCTTGTATTTGACTTGGAATAAAAGTAAAAAGATCCCCAAAGCTCCTGATTTGTTTGGCAGTACTGAAGAACAAGGTTTGTAATTTCCGAGGTGACTTTACTCTGAACTTCCAGTCCAGCCAGCACAAACTTTGAGTTTTGTACTGGTTGATGTCGCCCAGTGGTTCATGTTGTTCAGATGCATTGTGGAGAATAATCAGTTCTCCATGCTGAGTTCTTGATGTATGAGGTTGAAATGGAGTCAGTGAGATGATTTTATGAATTCATTTATTAATACCAAAATACAGCTGCTCCATTTCTCATGCTACCTTTAGGAGCCAGCAAGACAAAATGGCAACATGACGACTTTGTGATCTCTTCTGTCAGCTTCTACCGTAAGCTGCGCCCTAAAAAAGGGCGTTCCCTGGTGCACCATCCTTTAGCCCTCATTTGCATTTCCTAGCATGTCCTTTCCTTTACCTTTTGCTTAGCACTAGCTAAAAGAGATGGAAGGAAAACACAGAATTATTTATTCTCAACAGCAGTTAAAAGTTTAATCAACTGGCCAGGCTTGATTTGATGTGTCCCCAAAACTGAAGATGATTTCCACTGTGCACATTAATGCCTTTTAGGGTGTAAGAGGTGTTTATTCTGTTTATCTATTAAAATAGTAGCTGCAGTGCAGGAACATTGTTCTCAAATTGGCTCAATAATATGTCATCATTTTTGTTTTTGGGAGTCTGTCTGATAGATTTAGTTTGAGGTGATGATACACATTCATCTTTCCATTTTCAGGCAACATATAAACCTAAGATGTTATATGGATTGTTGCTGCATTTCATTCTAATGAAACACATGAAATCTATTCACACAGACGCCGTGCTGTGTTTGTAGTCACTGAATCTTGACTTGAAGGAGTTGAATGATTGATTTTAGAAAAGCAATGTAAACGGGTATACATCACATTTATTACATAGCTTCACATTTTAGTAGCTTAATCATCATCAGACCAAAATAACCCATGATCACATTTTTATTTTACCAAAGAAGACAAATTATTGGATTTGACCAAGACAGTCTGTTTTCTTAGCTAAGTGATTATTTAACTGATTGAACTGATGTGGTTTAAAGACTCCTGTCAAAGATGCAATCTGGACAAAGATAACACAACTAAAGGCCTTTAGAAGGCCTGGTCACTGAGATCCTGGTCACTGAGACCAACAGCTGGTTGGTTCTGATAGTACCAGAACCTGAACGTCATCCAGACGCTGCATTCAGTGCAGAAAAGAGCCCAGAGATCCAACAGGACAAGTAGAGACAAGTTCATTATCTGAGGTCATGAAAGTATCATTAATGATTTCTAGAAGTGCTGTGTGAGTGCAGTAATGGGCTCTAAAACAGAAAATCTTCAACAGTTTTGTTTTACTAGCTTATTGCAGTTTGTTAGGTAAAAAGGGACGATGACTCAGAAGTTAGAAAGTGGTTGAGTTTTTTGATCAGGAGCTGTTTTTAAATACACAGCAACTCAAAACTCCTGGGATTAATGAAAATTAACTAGAGTGGCTGATTAATTTGTAAGTTAATATTTGTGAAAGAATATATTAGTGAAATTTAAAACAGTTTTTGCAGAGGATTCATGAACAATATGAATATGCATGTTTAGATGCTACACAGTGTAGATCTTAGTAAGGATGACTTAGTCATTTATAAAACCCTGCAACAGTGAAGAAACACAAAATGACAATTCTTCATTTATATTCTGATTTTATCTCATGTTTTTTTCACCTAAGACTCCTTAATTTAAACTACATTTTACCAGTGCAATAGTTTTTTATTCCATTGTTTGTTTTTTTTGGTGGGTGATTCTTACTGAGTAGCACAGCAGATAAATGTTGGGATTGTTGTCTTATGACAAGAATGCAGTTTTTTCATGGCATGTTTTCACTCTGGGTTCCTCCTACAGTCCAAACCAGGAATGTCAGGTCAATCGGTCTGGGTATGTGCATGGAGGAACTTATGACCTGTGTGTTTGTGTTGACCTGTGATGAACCGGCAGCGTTTCCAGGGTCTACCTGGAACTTTGCATGCATCTCTAGCATGTCTGGTCATGTTCTTTAGTTTACCTACAGGTGAAAAGAGAAACCCTGTTTAATGGGACTCTGGTTTGGGAGAAGAGCTTGTTGTCAGTGGCCTGGTGGCTGACGGCGTCAGTGAAGTGAACTAGTACCAGCATGAGCTGCACTTCAGATGTGAATGATGAGATGGAGATCACTAAAAGGAGGATTAACAGGCAACAAAAGACAATGAAGATCTCAACAACATTCTGCTTTTAGCCAGAATGACAAACCAACAATCCCCCAAAGTTTCTCCAAATCAGGGGTCTCAAACTCCAGTCCTGCAGGTTTTAGATGTGGCACAGGTACAAAACACTGGAATGAAATGGCTTAATTACCTCCACCTTGTGTAGATCAGTTCTCCAGAACCTTAATTATTCTATTCAGGTGCAGCAGAGGCACATCTAAAAGTTGCAGGACTGCGGCCCTCGAGGACTGGAGTTTGAGACCCCCGATATAGTGCATTATTGATTGATAATGCACTATTAAGGAGCCACACATTTACTCTCTGGTTTCAACATCGGCCCTCTCATCTGACTGCTCCACATTTCAGCATAAAGGAACATTTGGGCCTCAAGCAAGAACACAAATTCATTTATCTCAAGTTGCAGCTTCCTGCAGTGGTGAGTTAGCAGAAACGTTGCACTAGAAGCACCAATGTGTCTTTTTGGCCGATCATAACACTATTTCTCAATAAGCTCTATAAAATCAAGTGCATAAATTTAACAAAATGCTTTTTACTAAACCTTCATGTTCACAGTGTGGGTTTAAGTCACTTCTTCTGTTCTGAAGACCCAAAGCTACCAGACAACCCAAAGTTAGACTGAAACAACAATAACAGTTAGTGTGACATTTATTAAATGACCTTCAACAGACATTTGTTTACCGTTCTGTCAGTTGTGCTTTTTATTTTCAGTAAGTGAGAACTGAGAGAAGGAGGAAGATGTTCAGCTAAAGTTTAAGGTTGTGGAATCAAAACAAGGGAAGAAAGTTTTAATTTGATTGTTTCACAACCCGTCCAGTCAGGAAGGATTGTGGGATTTATCTCACTAAATATTCCAGCCTTGCATTTTGTAACTCTAATAACTGTATCTGCTTGACATGGGGAGCCATCAGAGAGAGGATTATCATCCGTCCATCCGTCCATCCATCCATCCATTTTCTGTTCACCTTTGTCCCTAATGGGGTCAGGAGGGTTGCTGGTTCCTCTCCTGCTAAAGTTCCGGGTGAGAGGCGGGTTCACCCTGGACAGGTCACCAGTCTGTCGCAGGGCAACACAGAGACACACAAGACAAACAACACACTCACACACACACTCACACCTAGGGAGAATTTAGAGAGACCAATTAACCTGACAGTCATGTTTTTGGACTGTGGGAGGAAGCCGGAGAACCCGGAGAGAACCCACCATGCACAGGAGAACATGCAAACTCCATGCAGAAAGATCCCGGGCCGGGAATCGAACCCAGAACCTTCTTGCTGCAAGGCAACAGCTCTACCAACTGCACCACTGTGCAGCCCAGAGAGAGGATTATCATCCTGAAAATAACTAAATACATTGAGGGGTTTTACATATTTAGTTCAGGTAGCAGGAATCACCAAGTCCAGTCCTGCTGATCTGCTCTCCTCCAACTTTAAGATGCGTCTGAATCAAAAGGTTGAATCCCTCTTAGCAGAATTCATCATGCAGCTCTGCAGAGACTAAGTTTGAAAGCCAGTCGTGGGTTGTTTGTGTTATTGACCATATCAAAATGCTGTTTTTAATAAGCATGCTGCAGAGAGCTGTTTGATAAATAATGCATCCAAATTAACTTGAAGTGTGCATTTACTTTAAGTGAAACTGATATATCAGGATGCTTGCAGATCAAACAAAGTTCTCTGTGACAACTCCCTGATTCAGTTTTATGTTTGAACAGACACTCATCCAGCAAAGACACAGAGTACAAACATGAATAAACATCTAAATTATTATTACATGTTTTATTCACAGAGTCAAATAATAATAATGTTGAACAGGGACTGATTCTCATGACGTTTTCTCCTTTTTTCCAGAAAACGTTGAGGATTTTAATCTCACTGTGGTTTAATATTTACAAAGGAATGTCACCTTTGACCTTCTAGTGTCACAACAATATTTTTCACCTGAATGTGAATAGAATAAACACTCAAAAGTGCTTTTACTCCGGCTGGTCTGAGGAAGGCAGTTGAAGGAGTTTGAAAGTACTTGTTTATGTTCAGACAGAGGATCTGAACTGGGATGAAAAGGACGACCAGTTTACCTCCCTCCACTGATCTCCACAGTGACCAGATCTCAGTCCAGTAAAACACCTCTGGGGTGTATCAGCAAATTTACATCATGGATCAACAAATCTGCAGAGCTGCAGGCCATGTCAGTATGGACATAACTCATTCATATTGCTTGATATTAATCATTCATTAATCAAAGGCAGAAAGACAGAAACGGAGGCATCAGTAACCAGATACCTGCTTGACGCCCTTCAGCCGCTGGTTTTCATGCAGCTGTTGGTTCCTCAGAACAAACATCCTTATTCAGTTTCATGCTTGTCTGAAAATGTTTCCACCGTCTCATTATTGCATCACACTCAAAGAAAAGTTATAGTGCAATTTCTAGTGTTTATTCTCATCATTGAATGAATTAGTAGTAATAATTTAGTTAATTATTAATAATTTAATGCAAAATTACAAGATGAAATGAGAACAGGGTTTAAAAAGTGGATTTAAATTGGGTATTCCTGTTCACTGTCATGATGTATCCGGACCCCAATGAGGTCATGCAGCGCTTTTATGGTACCAGAAACACCAGTTTGGACTTCTGCTCTAGTACTGCTGCAGATCGGCTGCACGTCCATGATGTGAGTCTGATGTTCCACCACATCCCAAAGGTTTCTGTTGGTTCTGGTCACTGTGGAGGCCAGTCGAGTTCAGTGACCTCATTGTTCAAGAAACCAGTGTGAGATGGTTGGTGCTTCATGACATGGAGTGTTATCCTGATGGAAGGAGCCGTCAGAAGATGGTTCACTGTGGTCACACAGGGATGGACATTCAGCAGCGACACTCAGGTAGGCTGTGGCTTTGACACGATGCTCAGTTGGTGCTAATGGGTCCAAAGTACCAGGAAAGTATCCCCCCACCATAACATCAAAGTACCAGGAAAGTATCCCCCCACCATAACATCAAAGTACCAGGAAAGTATCCCCCCACCATAACATCAAAGTACCAGGAAAGTATCCCCCCACCATAACATCAAAGTACCAGGAAAGTATCCCCCCACCATAACATCACCACCACAGTCTGAACTGTTGGTACCAGACAGGATGGATTCATGTTTCTTCTTGTTGACGTCAAATTCTGGTCTTTCCATCTGAATGTTGCAGCAGAAATCCAGACTCATCAGACAAGGAAACGTCTTTCCAATCTTCTGTTGTCCAGTTTCGGTGAGTCTGTATGAATTGTAGCCTCAGTTTCCTGTTCTTAGCTGACAGGAGGGTCACCTGCTGTGGTCATCTGCTGCTGTAGCTCAGCCGCCTCAAGGTTTGAGGTGGGATCAGAGATGCTCTTCTGCAGACCTCAGTTGTATCGAGTTATTGTTGTCGTTCTATCAGCTTGAACCAATCTGTCTGTTCTCCTTTGACCTTTGACCTCAACAAGGCATTCATGCCCACAGAACTGAGGCTCACTGGATATTTTCTCTCTTTTCGGACCATTTTCTGTAAACTCTACAGATGGTTGCATGAAAACCCCAACAGATCAATAGTTTCTGTCATGATGGGTGTGGTGTGGAGGCGGTGAGGTAAACGCAGCAGACCCAGATGAGGTGTAGATGAGGAGTTTAATGATAATAAATAATAGTAAACAGTCCACAGACCTGGCAGCACTGCTGAGCGGAAGGCTAATGCTCGACTTCAGGTAGCAACAGGAAAGTACGAGGACTCGACAATACAGGACGTACATTGACGTTAGCAGACGTAGGACCCGACGAAGACACAGACACACAGCTGACACTAAATACACAAGAGGAAATCAGGGAACGAGATACACCTGGGGACTAATCACGGGGAGACAGGACAACATAGAGACTCAGACACACAAGAAAACTAGAAATAAATACACAGAAAAACATAGAACACGACAGTTTCTGAAAGACTCAGACCAGCCTGTCTGGAACCAACAACCATGCCACGTTCCCCGTTCTGATGCTCGGTTTGAACTGCAGCGGATCGTCTTGACCTTTTCTACATGCATAAATGCATTGAGTTGCTGCCATGTGATTGGCTGATTCGACATTTGCATTAATGACCAGTTGTACCTAATAAAGTAGACATTGGGACAACGGTGCTGTGGCCTTTTGTTCACATTAGTGGTCCTGTTCTGGATGAAGCTCAAGTCCAAACCTGGAAAAAGCATTTCACAAAATGAAAAGAGGATCTCACAAAAGAGAAGCACCTTTCAGACCCGCTTGCTTATTGAGTAACTTTTTTGCAAATCTATTGCACAATGTATGCAAAACGTTTCTGAATTGTTTATCATCTCCTTCTTTGGGTCAACTAAAACATTTCCATTTAAGGATGTGCACTCAAGTCAAAGAGAGCAGAGAGAGAGAGAAATAAGAAAATGAATCTAAGAGAAACAATGATGGAAAGTTCAAAGGGAATGTGAATGGTAACTAAAGAGTGCAGAAAAAATGCCAAAGAAATTAAAGTTGAACTTCAAGGTCAATGTACATCAGTTCCCGGTCGCACCATCTGTCGTTGTTTGAGCCAAAGTGGATTTCATAACCAAGTAGGGATGCAAAACATGAAGGAAGCTGGACTGGAATTTGCCACAATGCATATTGACAAGCCACAAAACTTCTTTGGTCAGATGAAACAAAACTTTATGATGACAAACTCAAAATGAAGCAGACCAAGAAAAAACTCTGTCCCACTGAGAAACATCTTGGCCATGTTCTGGGCTGCTTTGCTGCAGCTTTAATCTGTTCTGGACACAATCAAATCTCAAGACTATAAAAGGCATTTTGGAGAGAAATGTTCTGCCTGGTGTCAGAAAGCTTGTCCCCCGTCACAATCATAGGCCTTCCAGCAGGATAGTGACCTAAAACATGCAGCTAAAAACACCCAACACTGGCAAAAAGCAAAACATTGGATTCTTCTGTAAATGCTACTGAACATCTGTGGACGGACAGAAACATGTCACCTGGAGAAAACAAACTTCAAACCTGAGAGCAGTTTGGCCCGACAACCTGTGGACCGTTACAGATCATCAAAATCATTTGATTTGTATGGAGTAACAAGTAGCATCGTTTGTGTCATGAAGTGCGGTGAGGCAGGATGCAGCAGACCCAGGTAGATGAGAGAAAATGATGGTTTATTGTTTAGAATAGTCCACAAAAAGTCCAACAACCAGGCAGCACAGCAGAGCAGAAAGCCAGGGCTCAGCACCGGTAGCAACTGCAGGCAACGAAAGGACAAACGACACCGACTAGATGTAGAGACAGCTAAGACAAGGACCCGACGAGGAACAAAGGCCACAGGTGGGGTTATGATTCTGAACTGCGTTTCAGAAGCAATGCCTGATTATCGGTTTATTTTTAGTACTTTTTTATCTACCATAACTTTTGTTGGGTTACTTCCATGACCGTTGTGGGATTTTTACTCTTTTAGTGTTTCATAAATTGAAATTACCAACAACTGTGCACTTGTGCATGAATAATAATAATAATAACAGACTTTTCCAAGTTTAAAAAACAGGAATGTTTTCCCTCAGTAACTTAGAACTAATTTAAGTTATAAATTTGTTCTCTGAGGAAGAAACAAAATACGTCACATTCCATAAGTGATTGTTGAGTTGCAGCACTTTTAGTCTGCACATGGCTTCCCCTTTAATGTTTCGGTTTCCTCCTTTAAGATGTGATGTCAAGATAAATGTGTCTATAAAAGCTGATTTACCGTTTCTGAGTCTGAACTGAAACTTCCTGATTCAGAGCTGAAAGTAAGAAGCTGATTCTTTTCTACGAGTCCTTTTTGCTTAACCTTGTCCTGTTATTCTGGTTCTTGGTTGAAACCTGCAGCCATGAGGATCCTGACTCTGCCTCTGCTTCTCTGTGGTTTGATGCTTCTGAGCAGCATTAACAGTGAGTATTTTGTCAAGAAGTGTGAGAAGCTAGAATCTCTTGAGTTATCCAAGTAAAATGATTTGACTTAAGAAAATGAATGTCATTTTTAACATTAAAATTTCTATCATATATAGTTCCTGAGACTCAGAGATTTCCTTTCTATATTGTTGGTGAACTTTCCATTTATGATTCAGTTACACCTAGTCGAACCTGAGCTTTAAATCTCATAAATCTACAGTTACAACTTTCACACTGCAGCAGTGAAGATCGGTTTGATATTTTTCGGGGGTATGTTCACTATTAGGTGAAATGGTGTAATAGAAAATGTTTGTTATATTTTTTCCCACAGAGATCAATGGATGGAAAACTAAATGCCATTACGGCTGGATTCTAATCCATGGACGCTGTTTCAAATATGTTCCACGCCATATGACTTGGGCTAAAGCTGAGGTGAAACTGGACAATGATTCATGTTTATGAAACTGTCTTCTCATGTTCCTAAATAAAAAATAGATTATTTTATTCACAATTGTTTTTCCAGTCAACTCTTCTTTCTTTTTTCCGATTGATTGGCAGAGAAATTGCATTTCCATGGGAGGAAACCTTGCATCTGTGCACAGTTCTGAAGAATACCATGGAATTCAGTGGCTCATTATGCATGCCACACATGGGCAGAGGGAAACATGGATCGGCGGCTCTGATGCAGCTGAGGTTAGCATTACCCAATATCACAATATTAATCAAAACCTATTCAACACAGATTCTAGGAGTTTTTCTCATGCGTCTTGCAGGAAGGTAGTTGGACTTGGAGCGATGGGACGCTGATGACATTTACAAACTGGTGTCCTGGAGAACCCAACAATCTTAGAGGGTACCAGCACTGCATGCAAATGAATCACTCTGGTAAAACTGTTATTTCTTTTAAGCAATGATTAAGTCACTTCTTATAGATGTCTGATCAGATGCAAAAACATAAAATAAGTAAAGATATGTTTTATCTTTAGTGGTGTAAAGTTTTCCTGATTAATTCCAGTCTGAATGCTGCTGTGACCTTTGAAAAGCTTCAGGCTTTTTTGGTATAAAACTGTTTTCTGTCTTTCACACTTACAGAAAAAAAGTGCTGGGACGATAACCATTGTACAGTCCGCCAACCGTCTGTCTGCGTTTCTAAAAACTGAAGCTGGGCTGAGCTGAAGACATGAAGAAGCTTCTACATCTTTTTATTTTCTATCTATGCTGCTTGAAAAACGTGGCGGCGCAGCACATCGACAGAGGAACTCTGTCCTGCTTCTCATTAGATCAAACCAAATGTGATGTAAAGTTACAGTTTTATCTACTTTCTTGCTGATTAAACTTTCTTTCTTGTTCTTTGCAAAATTAAACAGCAGGCATTAAAATATGCTGGTCTGGATGTGTTTGTGTTTGGTGTGTGAAATGTTTTATTAGTTTAAGCAGTCTGGGTTCTCAGCTGCAGCTTCGCCAAGTTAACTTTATTTGTATTTTACCTTTTAGCAACCAGACTGATCAAAGTTACATCAGGGAACTATAACACAATAATCAAACACTGTAAAAGGTTTGAGGCACATTTAGTTATTTCTACTAACTTCTAAACTTTAAAACAAATAAATCTTGCAAATTTTAGAATTTAAATTTAAATGTGTGTTTGTAAAAAAAACAAAAAAGACTCATTAAAAGTGGCATTGTGAGGTTAATACTATAAATCTGGTACAATTTAAAGGTTGAGTTTAAACTTTTACACAAAACATGGACCAGTTCTGCAGCTTGGGGTGAACTAAACCAAGAAACTCTTTGTTTGAATTCTTTAGTTTCACTCTTATAGTTTTTATAATTATATTAAAATAAAACATTTGAGTTAAAATTGGTTTGACTGTTATAAACAAATTTTATTTGAAAAAGGGCAAAAATATCAGGTTGCTTTGAAAAGACCGCTGAACTACCCATACAGGTGCGCCCTCTGCTGGTGCAGCAAAGATATTTTTGCTATTCTGATTATAGATTCTGTTCTTTAGTGGATTGGATACAAATTTTGAAGGTAGCAGTTATAGGAACAATAAACTGGGATTCGGGGTGTGACCAGTCTGAAACAGAGGATGCAGAATAGTTTTTTGTTTTACTTTAGCTGAATAAATAAATTATTCTGTCTTGTATGAACAGCACTGTATGTGCATTGTTGTGTTGGTTGGGAGGTTCAGTGTCTACATTGTTTTTGTTGGAAAACTAAAATACATTTGTTACAGTGTATTTGTGTGTTCTGAGTATAAAAACTATTTTAAAACATTTTACAAAACCTTTATGTTCTAGAGGTGGCATTAATGGAACATTTTCCACATTTGACCGGTAATTTTTTTAATTGATGGTAAAATCTGAAGCTTGTCCATCATTTTGACAGATTACAATTCAATCTTCTGGCTGTACTGTGTGCAGACGCACTAAATCAATCAATACAAAAAAGCATTTCTACTGAATATCACCTGCTACATGGACACTGAACTAAATGCATCTTGTTGCATCTTGGGATCCGACTGCAACTTGAAGAGTTCAGACACTTTAAAAACTAGACAGTGATCCAGTAAAATCAAAGATTATGTTGTAGAGTTGCTATTATGTGTGTTTTCTGACTTGAATCTGGTTGTTGTTGGTCTTTGGTCAGGTTTTGTACTGAGGTGCCACTCCAGTTTTTATCCTGGTGCCCTGAAGGAATCATGTCCTGTTTGTCAGGATCACAAACTCTTACAGGTCTGATGTGAGGGACACAGAAAAAAAATGGAGTTAGATCATTAGAAATTATACTTATTAACTGAATGTTCTACAAAGTGTCATTTCATAAATTTAAAATAAAAATCAGGTTTGAACAAACATTCTTTGTAGGCTGACTATTATTTGTTGAGTTTTTACTGAATAATTTACACACTGACCAACAGCTTGGCCTGAAGCCAACAAGGCACAATGAACAAATGACTGAATCAGTATCTTCATTGTTGGGTTTATGCAAACGGAGACGGTAATGACCTTCAATAAAGACAATATTTATTGACCCAAACGTTGTTTACAGATCAATAAAGAAATAGATGAATGAGAATTACAGCAGGAAAAGTTTATTTTCTTACCTCAGCATGCAGACAGGAAGAGACCAACTTTCATTTACTGTCAGTGGCAGAAAATATGAGAGAGCATATAAATAAAACACACACACACCCACACGCACACACACACACACACACACACACACACACACGCAGCCCCTCACTGTGCCTAATGTAAATATGTGTGGAATTGTTTTATTTCTTGTATTTTTTGTATCGTTTTTAATGACAAAAATAAAAAGCATTTAAACAAATAACAGTTGTTCTTTTGTATATTTCTCAGGCTGTAATTTCAGTCCTCTTGACTTGGACACAAATACTTCTGGTCAGTGCTCACAGCTGTACCTGGCTGTAAAATTTCTAATTCTCCATTTAAAATATTAAAATTAATTCATCGTGCTTTTTTACTAAAATAAAAGTTAAATATAATATATATAATCTTTATATTATAAAATACAATATACTGAATAGAACTAACTAGACAGTTAGTTGGGAGATAAGCTTTCCCCCTTCCTTTGGTGTGCCAGTAATGGCCTTATTTACAGAACACAAGCGCCTGTTCACACCTGCTTATAGGATGCTAATTAAAATCCTTCAGGCCAGTCGACCCGTCTCTTGGCTCCAAAGGTAGAAATGTTAAATGACCCTTCTCTGGTAATTCTAGTGAGATACCAAGCCAGCGAGTCACTATCTATCAGTCTGGAGAGGTTATGTTAAAGTCTTTGGATGTTCAGAGAGTCACAGAGAGAAACATCCACAACAACAATGGAGACCCTTTCTGAGGACCCAGCCAACCATGATAACTCCAAAAGCTCAAAGACGACTCATCCAGGACGTCACTGAAGACCAGAACAACATCTAAAGCTCTGCTGCCTTGGTTAAGGTCAAAGGTCAGGATTCAACACAAAGAGACTTGCTTGGAAAGTTCCAAGACCAAAACCACAGCTGACCAAAAAGAACACAAAGGCCTGTCTCACAATCTACAAACAGTCTCTTGATAACTTTGAGGAAAATATTCTGTAGACTGATTCAGAAATCATGCAATACTGACTGAGAGCCACAAAAAAACATGTGACGTTGGGTTATTCTACTTATTACAGTCTAAATAGAGGAATAGATGGGAAAGAAAGTCAGGTCCAGATGTTCATTAGACTGTAACAAACACACTGCACAATGAGCAAACACAGTTCCATCCTGCTCCACACATCCCAGACCATTCTGGTAAAAACCAGCCTCTACTTCCACACTTTGCTTCATCCAGAGAGTCTGGGCTCTAGTTGCTGAGGAATGATGGCTTCCTGAAGGCGTGGGCATCTGGCTAATCCCAGATGACAAAATCTGAAAACGGGAGAAGTTACACTGCTTTCTCTAATAATAGTCTAAAATGAAAACAGAAAACTGCTTAATTAAAACAGTTTGTTCAATATCCCCTGTGTTTACAAAGGAAGACAAATATTTTCTGTCTTTCAAAGTTTCTTTTTCAATGTGATGGAAAAATTTGGCGACCATTTTGATAGATTACACAGACCTGGACACTTGGTGCAGATGTGCAGACAGTTCCAACTTTATGCACAGAGAACATCTCAGAGGTCACTATATCAACAAATAGAACAGAACAATAGAACAATCTAGAACAGCTGAACCACTGACATGAAGAGTCTTGGCAACATCTAAAAACTTCAACTGGTGAAATATTACATTTCAAAATGTCATCACTGCATTGAAAAGTTAAATATAGTAAGTTTGATGATGACACAGTGAGCATTTTCTCTTCCACTTGTTGAATATTGATTAAGCAGAATAACAATGAAATGCAATTAAATATCATTAGAACCATCTGAAAAATTTGATGGGAAAAAATGAACTGACAGGATCTTTTTTGACACAGTTTGTTAAAAGGACGGACAACAGAAAACTCTGGAGCGACCTCCACTCCAAACTGGGGTTTCTTTTGATAACTTCTTTTGTTGTTTTTGGAGGATCAGCAAATAACTTATTGGTGTTTTACCTCCCCCACTTTGAATCAAATCACAGTACTTTACTCTGGTATTGGACCCAGAGCACCACTAATTTACATGCAAGTCTGAACAATCCAAATTAACATCGAACATTTAGTCAGCCCCTCCTCCTCCCTAGAAACCAGTTTGAGCTCAACCTGGGACAATTAAACAGCTACCAGATACAAATGCAGGTGAAAGAAGCCAAGCCTTTTGTTATTGACTCAACCCTTACAAAAGAATCCCACAAAAATCACATCTGGTTCCCATTTTCCACATGTGGTTCACATAATCCATATTTTCCCAATCCATGAAAATAATCACGTTTTCACATATGCAAACATGTGATCACATGTGGGTCACATTTTCCACACATGGTCAAGTATTTTGTTCATGTGTTCAATGTTTCTTGCATCTTGTGATCACATAATTCTCACATGTACACCACTTGTTTTCACCACTTGTATCATTAGATTGCATAACATACGCATCTTACATTTCTCAATATTTTTAAGTACTTGACTGTGTTATTATAGTTACACAGTTAATATATATTTAATGAATGTACAACATAAATGTTCATATTTTAGAAATGTTATATGTTAACAACGGAATACATCTGACAAGTAAACACTGACATCCATCTGTAATGTAATTCAATTATTTTTACATTGAAATCATTTTTTAAAATTGGACAATGCATATTAAGCAACATGTCGACAATAAAAATCAATGTTAATATGACAGAGTTGGCACAAAAGATCATTTTTGTCAGTTCTCCTAAGGCAGACAACAATACAAACATGACCACAAACATAAAGTTATAATAAAAACAGGATGCCCTAACAAAGTATACAAACTGACTTGACCAGACTAAAAGTATGTATAATATATATATATATATATATATATATATATATATATATATATATATATATATATATATATATATATATATATATATATATATGAGAACCATCCCTACCAATACCATAACAGAAACCAATGAGCTGATTTACAACGCAGCATCAGTGATCCTTGAGCTGCTTGGTTATAAGAATAACAATGACAATAACAAATACCCACCATGGAAAAGACGGTTAGAGAGTAAAATCAAGGCAACAAGGAGGGAAGTGAGCCAACTATCAGAGCTCCATAAGGGAACAATGAAAAGACCAATACCCAAGAAGTACAGCCAGATGCACATACCTGAAGCACTCGAAACTGCCAAACAGAGGCTCCAAGCCTTGGCCAGCCGCCTAAAGAGATACACAAGGGAGAATGAATCCAGAAGGATTAACAGGCTCTTCTCAACCCAACCAGCTAAAGTGTGCTCTCAGTGGCAGGGGAATAACAAGGCTGGAGACCCACCAAAGCTGGAGACAGAACAATACTGGAAAAGCATATGGGAAAGGGAGGCGTCCCACAACAGCAATGCAAAGTGGCTGATCTCTACGAGATGACCACAGCAAACTCCCTGAGCAAAATCCGGTAACCATCACTGTGGCAGATGTCCAAGAAAGAGTCTCAGGTATGAAAAACTGGACAGCACCAGGGCCAGACATGATCCATGCCTACTGGCTAAAGAAACTGACTGCCCTACATGAGCGACTGGCAGACCAAATGAACCAGCTGCTACAGAACGGGAATCACCCTGAATGGTTAACTGAAGGGCGCACAATGCTGATCCAGAAGGATCCAACAAAGGGCCCGGTCCCATCTAACTACCGACCAATAACCTGTCTCTCCACAACCTGGAAGCTCATGTCAGGCATCATAGCGGCTAAGATAAGCAAACACATGGATCAATACATGAGCACGACACAGAAGGGCATCGGGGTAAATAGCAGAGGAGCCAAACACCAACTCCTTGTAGACCACACAGTTGCCAGAGACTGCAAAACCCGACACACCAACCTGTGCACGGCTTGGATTGATTACAAGAAAGCCTATGACTCAATGCCACACACTTGGATCATTGAATGCTTAGAGATGTACAACATCAACAAGACCTTGAGAGCCTTCATTGCAAACTCAATGCGGATGTGGAAGACCACCCTTGAAGCCAACTGCAAGCCACTTGCACAAGTATCCATCAAATGTGGCATATACCAAGGAGATGCGCTGTCCCCGCTACTGTTCTGCATAGGCCTGAACCCCCTCAGCCAAATCATCAACAAGACTGGCTACGGATACCGACTCAAGAATGGAGCCAACATCAGCCACCTCCTCTACATGGATGACATCAAGCTGTATGCCAAGTGCGAGCGAGACATAGACTCACTGATCCACACCACCAGGATATACAGCACGGACATTGGGATGTCATTCGGACTAGAGAAGTGTGGTCGGATGGTTACAAAGAGAGGGAAGGTCATCCGCACAGAAGGGATCTCACTCCCAGAAGGAACAATAGCAGACATAGAGGAAGGTTACAAATACCTGGGAATATCACAAGCAAATGGCAACCTTGATGAGATCACAAGAAAAAGGGCCACAACCAAATACCTTCAACGAATAAGACAAGTCCTGAGAAGCCAGCTCAATGGCAAGAACAAGATCCGTGCAATAAACAGCTATGCCCTACCAGTAATCAGATACCCTGCAGGAATAATTAGCTGGCCAAAGGAGGAGATACAGGCCACAGATGTTAAGACCCGGAAACTACTAACAATGTATGGAGGGTTCCACCCCAAATCCAGCACCCTGAGACTCTACACGAACACATAAAGAAGGAGGCAGAGGACTAGTGAGCGTGAGAACCACTGTCCAAGACGAGACATCCAAGATCCATAGATACATCAGGGACAAAGCCTCAACAGACAATGTGCTCAGTGAATGTCTCAAACAATGGGGAACAGAAGCTGAGGTGCCGGAGGAACCATCATGGGAGGACAAGCCCCTGCATGGGATGTACCACCGCAATAACCGAAGTGGCTGACATCAGAAAGTCCTACCAATGGCTGGAAAAAGCTGGACTGAAGGACAGCACAGAGGCCCTCATCCTGGCCGCCCAGGAACAGGCCCTAAACACCAGAGCAATTGAGGCCCAGATCTACCACACCAGACAAGACCCAAGGTGTAGGTTGTGCAAGGAGGCCCCTGAGACAGTCCAACACATAACAGCAGGGTGCAAGGTACTGGCAGGGAAAGAATACATGGAACGACACAACCAAGTGGCAGGCATAGTGTACAGAAACATCTGTGCAGAATATGGACTGGAACCCCCAAGATCAAAGTGGGAAACACCCCCGAAGGTAGTGGAGAATGACCGAGCTAAGATCCTGTGGGACTTCCAGATCCAGACAGACAAAATGGTGAGGGCGAACCAACCAGACATAGTCGTGGTGGATAAACAACAGAGGAAAGCCGTTGTGGTGGATGTGGCAATACCAAGTGACTGCAACATCAGGAAAAAGGAGCATGAGAAACTAGAGAAATACCAGGGCCTAAGGGAGGAACTGGAGAGGGCCTGGAAGGTGAAGACCACAGTGGTGCCTGTGGTCATCGGGACCCTCGGGCAGTCACCCCAAACTGGAACAGTGGCTACAACAGATCCCAGGAACAACATCAGACATCTCAGTCCAGAAATGTGCAGTCCTAGGCACAGCCAAGATACTGAGAACCCTCAAGCTCCCAGGCCTCTGGTAGAGGACCCGAGCTAAGAGGAAGAAGAATCACCACCATGTGTGGGTGAGAATGGAATTTTTTTTATTTATATATATATATATATATATATATATATATATATATATATATATATATATATATATATATATATATATATATATATATATGTATATATATATATATATATGCATATATGCATTGTCCAATAGTTTGAACATGACTGCACTGTAAAAATATCCATATGTGTGAGAATGATTTGAATAAAGACCATATATGAACATTCAGGACAGGCTTCATAGATCTAATATCTACACAGTTCACATCGCACTTCAATATTTATATTTGTTATTAAATGATATCAAAAGCATCAATTACTGCCAATTTGAACTTTTCTAATAATTCCCAAGTACTTTAAGTGCAGCCATGTCATGTAACAGAACCATCAAGATGAGTTGGTGATTTTTACATGAAAGATTCCTCAGAAAGCAGAAAAAAGCTTTGATTGACTTAAAACTCTTTAAATGTACATACAGTCCCTCATTATTGTTATGCATCTATTGCAATAATATTCTTCAGTGATGTCACTGAGGGCCAAATAGTCATTATTGTGGCCCTCAGAGGCCCAGTAGAAACTGTATGACAGGATATATGTTACTAAATGCAATGTCATATAAAGTGAATTTGTAACTAACTCATGAACAAGATATATTTCTGTATTTAACTATTTATTTCAGTAATTACTAAATTCAAATGTTACATTGTTTTGAGTAACAAAGGACTTAACTGGAGTTCAGATAAATGATCGTCTTTTTCATCCTTGCCCCCCTCTTGTTACCTGTAGATATTTTTCTAGATCCGCCCCTGCTTGCACTTTTATCTGATTGGTATTTGTAAAAATTGTTTTAGATTAGAATATTTTTGTGGGTCCCAAACATGTCCATGATGAAATCAGAGAAGTAAAGCATGTATCTAATTCCTCTTTAAACCTCTGATGGCCACATTTGGCCTGTGGGCCTTCAGTTTCACACTTGTGATGTAGATAAGACACCCAGTCGTTTGCTTGGTGCAGAAGGTGAGTACCACCATTCAAAAACAAATGCAACCCTTCACTATTTTGTTCCTTCGAATGTCCTGGATTCAGAGAGGACTGCATATAATCTGGGCTCCTTGCAGAGAGAGACATTCTTCTTCCCAGAAGGACAGAGCAGACCTCACATTTTCTACTGTTTTTCCTACAGACTTTTGAGGATCTGTTGGAACTGCTGAGCACAGCCACATTTGAGAGGACAAAACTCAAACCTGGATTTCTTTCAACTGTTTTTTGTTGTTTTGTCTCGTGGACTGTTGACCACTTTGCAACATTTTGGAGGATAAAAACCAGCTTGGAGATTTTTCTGCTCTTGGTTTTGAGCTCATAACAACAGGTAAGTTCCACACTTTACAAAATTCCTCCCTTGTGTTCTATTTAGTCTGTAAAGCAACAATACTAACAGATTTGGATCTTTTCATGAAGTCACTCGTGTTAACAAGCTTTTGTTGCCTTTTTTGTAAACAGCTATTTTCAATCAAGCTAAGGTTTTAAGACAGTGTACCATGTCTAATATTTATTTACATTTTTACAGAGACAATGAATCCTAAAGGAGTTTGTCCTGAAGAAGAAGCCTTGCACTTCATTGCTTCTGAGAAGGACAAAGACATATTTCAGAAGAAATTCATCAGTGAAGACAAAGGTATGATTTTGTTTGAGAATATAAGCTTTTGTGTTTTCTGAAGTAGGTTCTACTTTTAAAGAACCTCATTTGTGTTGGTGTGGAGTACGACACTGAGCTGCATATTGCTGCAGTCTGTGTTTATTATCTATATAACTATTATATGTTCTCAAGCAAGGTTCAGCCAGTTTGAACATTGTGGGACTGTAAATGCAAAGCTCAATGAAACCCTGGTCATGTTTTTCAGGTCATGGAGTTATTGCCACCAGAAACATTGAGCCAGGAGAATTCTTGCTGGAGTATGTTGGAAGACATATCTCTGGCTCTGAAGGAGAGGACCTGGTTAAAGAGTATTCAGCTGAAGATGCAGCATTTTTGCATTTCTATAACTTCCAAGGACAAAACTTCTGGTGAGTACAACTGCATGAACACCTGAACTTTGAATTTAAGCCCAGGAATAAATATAATTGATCTCTTTTTTTCAGCATTGATGGCAGTAAAGATACAGCAAGACTTGGAAGATTCATAAATGATGATCACATCAAGCCAAACAGCAAAATTAAAATTGTAAGTAACACAGTCAGAAGTCTCTGTTAATGTAGTAACTGTTTCATTTAACAAACCTACTGAAATAATTGATGTCTGTACCTATGTGACCAACAGATATTGGATGAGCAACAAAAACCACATCTGTGTGTATTTGCAATGACAGAAATTCTTGCAGGAGAAGAAATCGTCTACAACTATGAAAACCCCAACTGTCAATGGCGACAGGTATGTAACTATTATTTACATATATTTATATTTTATTCAAAGCATGTTTTAGCAAATGTTATGAATCTCAGATATTACTTGTTCATCTCTCATTTTTACTATATTGTTAACGAGCTTTAAGTGGCATAAATGTTTGCAAACATTTTAAAATTCAAAATACAAAATTAGTGTCAAAGGTTAAAACAAACCAAATTCTGTATAATAATGAAATGCTGTAATTGTTGTTTCTTTCAGAAGACAACTTCATTCTCTATTAATGAACACATGGAAAACAAGGTAAAGAAGTGTGGAAGTTTTTTCTTCATCTATATTTATTGAATAAATTCATAAAATGTTCCTATTATGTTTATGCTGTAGCAGAAAGATAATGCATAAGATAATTGGTACTCTAACGTCTCATTGTTTTTTTGTTGTTTTTTTGTTTAATTTTAAAGGAATCCCGATGGAAGAGCTCACTAGAACGTCTCAAGTCAGAGTCTGACGTGATGGAAATTGATGGCCTTGTATTCTCACCAAACATAAAGATTGGAAATGGATGCAATGGACTAGAAGTCTTTCCAGGACTCTTCCAAGAACAGCCCTGTGGCAGTCAAGCGATTTCTTAAACATACCAACAAAGCCAATTGAAAATAGCTAAGTTTCTCTGTTCAGACAGAATAAAAACAAGACATCTGTTGCAGCCCCTTACTGTGATTGAAGACACTTACTTTGTCTATTTAGTCTTGCCTCTTTGTGAATATAGTCTCAAAGACCTGATTGAAAATAAGGATTTTCCTGAGAGACAAAACCTGACTGAGCAGTGGAGACTGGGAATCTGTCAGGAGTTATTGCTGGGACTTCAGGAACTCCACTCACATGGAATGTTGCACGGAGACCTGAAGCCTGAAAACATCCTGTTTGGTAAAGGAAACTTAATCTGCAAACTGTACAGTCATTTTATTCACAAATGTTCATAATGAAAATGTTAATTTTGGTTAAATTATGTTTTGATATTTATGTGACTGAAGATATTTTATTTGTCTACAGATATCAACAATAAAATGTGTATTGGAGACTTTGGAGAAAGCAGAAATCAGGATCTTGGAGAATCTGCATCATTTTCACAATTAAAAAGAATTTTGTCCTGGACCAGTTATGAGGCTGTTGGAGTTATAAACAGCAAATACAAGAAGGAGTCAGATATCCAGGTGTGTTGACCTTAAAATGCTCATTTAATTGTATACTAGATACTACGACTGTTTGTTGCTCTATAATTTTGTTCAATCATTAATAATAATAATAATAATAATAATAATAATAATAATAATAATAATAATAATAATAATAATAATAATAGTTATTATTATTATTATTCACTCTGTATAGTTTGACTTTGAGGACATGGTTTTAATGTAATCCATTACATTTTAGGTAGCGGGGTGCTTGGTGCATTACATCCTGACAGATGGACAACATCCCTTTCAAACTACAACACCATACTTCAGTGATGCCTTTGGACTGAGTCTTAACATCAGAAAGGCCAACTTCACTCTTCAGTGTGAGAAAAGATGGAGCGGACTAAAAGACATCATTACCCGGATGTTGAGTACATCACTTGAAGAACGTCCCACCATTGAAGAATCCCTTAAGGCTGTCATGTGTAAGTAGCATTGTTTAGAACTTTATGGGCTGGAAAACACTATCTTAAATTATACATAAATATTGATTAACCCTATTTTGTCTTATTTACAGGTTTGTCACATCAGTCTGATTATTCTGGAACCACAAACAACACTGGGCTTGAGAATCAAAGTGCAGTAAGTTTTTAATCCACTGCCTACTTACTTGATATATTCATTGATATTTTCATTAATTCATTACGTTTTGTTATTACAGGATGGAACCCACACAACAAATTGCTTGCCAGAAACTTTAGATGAGCCAGACATTGTAGAGAGTACTGTCAGCGATCTGCTTGACATTTCTGACTCTAACCCGTTGCTTTCATCAGAAGAGGAATTTTCTGAGCTTGAAATGGTAAAAAAAAGATTTAATTATACAAGCAGCGGTGAAGAAAATCATAACTGTGTATAAAGAAGTGATGCGAATTAATAAGCAAAGTAATTAATAAGCTAATTTTTTTTTTCAGACCGTCAAGAAAAAGCGTTCCCGTTCTCTGATGATCTCAGATGAAGAAGTAGATGATGACTCACAATCAAAGGAAAAAGAAACTACAGAACAGGAAGTAATCATCAGAGAAACACCTTCTGAACCTGAACAGAAATCACAGGGCAGTAAGTCTCAACAACATAAAGTCACAGTAAAAAGATCTTCAAGCACTGCACACCAACGTGTCTATGACAAGAAGAATTATTGTCTTTACTGTGGAAAACCTTACGCAAAAGTCACAAGACATCTGAAGCAGATGCATTCAGACCAACCTGATATGGCCAAGGCGCTCGCACACAGGAAAGGATCGAAAATGCAATCCTTGCTTTTGAGCAAAGTAGTAAACATGGGAAACTATGAACACAACTGTTCAGTCCTGTCCTCTGGGGAAGGACAAATCATCCCAAAAAAGCAACCAACAAATAAGGCAGCTGCAGAGGACTACCTACCTTGCAAGTTTTGCTTTGCTATGTTCATGAAGAACAATCTGTGGAGACACCACAGGCATTGCAAACTCCAAAAGAAAGGAGCTGCCACTGTGACAAGAAGAATTCAGGCAAGTTCTTCCATGATGATACCCACGAATTCTAAGATTTCCATTGGACTTAAAACGTTTATCCAGGGAATGATAGATGACAATATCTCGCTGTTAGTAAAGGCCGACCCCCTTATTATTTCACTGGGTGAGAGAATGTTCCTCAAAAGCGGAGAAGTTGGACGCCATCGACCAGACATCAGAAATAAGATGAGGGAACTTGCCAGACTTGTTCTTGTGGCAAGAGACATTGACAAGGATGTTGTCTTTTTGAAGGACATGATCTGCCCAAGAAAATTCAACACGGTTCTTAAAGCAGTAAAACAGATGACTGGGTTTAATGAGGTATCCAACAGATTTAAAGTTCCTTCAACAGCACTAAAACTGCGGCATTCTCTTGTGAAAGTCTCATACATTTTGCAAGGAGATGCGCAGCGTCAAAGGGATGATGACTTAAAATCAAAAGCAGAGAATTTTTCCAAGTTAATTGAACAGTACTGGTCAACACACGTGTCATCCAATGACCTGAAAACACTTTACCAGAAGAAATGGAACATGTCGCAAATACTGCCTTTGTCAGAAGACATCAAAAAGCTCCAGGACCATCTGAAAAGCCTTGAGGTGGTCTGCAAAAAAAATCTCAATGATCAAGCAACAACAAAATCATGGAGTGAACTCGCTCAACTCACTCTGACACAGTTAATACTGTTCAATCGCCGTCGTGAAGGAGAAGTTTCAAGAATGGAACTCAACACGTATTTACAAAGGAGCAAACACAGCATGCATGATGAAGTTTTGGAGAGCCTTTCAAAGTTTGAAAAAAAACTTTGTGAGAATCTCACCAGAGTAGAGATACGGGGGAAAAGGGGCCGCAAAGTACCTGTGCTGTTCCCAACAAATATAAAAGAGTCTGTGGAACTTCTGATTAAAACTAGAGAAGAGGTTGGGATTTCCCCCACCAATCCCTACATTTTTGCTCGTCCATTTTTTGGCTCGCAAGGGAGCATTCGTGGATGTGACTGCTTAAAACGGTTTGCTGAAAGCTGCGGAGCTAAAGAACCACAGAATCTCACATCTACCAAACTACGGAAGCATATCGCCACAGTTTCACAGCTCCTAAACCTGCAAACTCACGAGCTAGACCAGCTGGCAACTTTCATGGGACATGATATTGAGGTCCACAGGGAATATTACAGACTACCTGAAGAAACACTCCAAGTGGCAAAAGTCAGTAGACTTCTTTTTTCTCTGCAAGGTGGAATGAGTAAATTCAATGGGAAATCTCTTGACGACGTCACACCAAACATCAACTGTAAGTGAAAGATTTCAAAATGTATCTTCTTTCTATGAAATGAAGCAAATTAGATTTTTTGTTTTGTGAACCAAAAATAAATGTTGTGCTTAAGTATTTACTGTAAACATTTTGTTGCAGCTGAGGAGGAGTTTAGTGACTCGGATTCAGATGTCCAATCTGAAGGGACTCCAATCAAAAAGAGTCAAAAAGGTAACATTTTCCTCTACATTTACTATGTTAATGGAAAAGAAAAAAAAATCTTTCCACTTATTTTTAAATGATCATACCACTTCAATCTGTAGTGCTAACTAATTGCTAACTATGTTTTTCAGAAACTTCAAAGGATGTAAACCGTGAAGAAAGCACTGCATCACGCAAGACAACTGGGGGCATTAAAAAGTTGCCATTGCCATCAAGTAAAAACGGTATGTTATTCAATTCACTACATGGGATACTGTTTGCAGTATTAAAAATAGTAAAGAAGCTGATCTTCAACCAGATTGCTCTCTTCCTATTACCTCTGGATCCTAACACCAGAGTGCTAATCCCAAAATCAGCTGATCTCTGCAGAGGGAGAAATCACTTACAATGTGTCTGCAAGACGTCTCTTTAATTTACAGGAATTACAGCATGAATATAATGGCACAAAGTCTCTCCCTCTCCCAAATGGGGGATGGGTTTCCGACCTATTGATAAAATCTCAAACGGTTTTGTTGGAAAGTTCCACACAGCATCACATGGGAGTCACATTCTGCTGACTTTCTAACATCAAACAGATTGTGCTGACCACCTGTGAACCAGAAAACATTGGGCAGCATTACCATTTGGCTCTGGGTTATGAAACCCAGAAAACCTGTTTGAAGCCAACAAAACAATGTTTGCTGATACTCCAGTGTCTATATGGAAACTCTTGACTTTTATTCAATGTGTGTTAGCGATTTTTATTAATCAATTTATTAATTTTCCTCCTTCTTTTACAAACAGAGAAATCCAGAAAACGCTGGTCAGACGCCGAGATAAAAATCGTCAAAGAGCATTTCAAGGACTTCCTGAAGGAACTGAAGATCCCTGGGAAATTGGACTGTCAAAAATGCTTAAATAATAATCAGATCCTAAAGGATAATGGAAGAGACTGGAAAGGAATAAAATATTTTGTGCACAACAAAATTGCAGCTCTAAAGAAGAGGTAACAACAGTAAGGCCAGCAATGATTGGGACCTAAATTCTGGCAAATGACATGATGTTAACCACCTGGATACTGGGAGCTTGCATTAAGGTAGTCCATGTAAATGGATCATCGGCATTTTGAATTTAAAACCTGAGCGGTGGAGGCAGAGGGCTGATCATCGTGAGCCCAATTCTGATGGAGGCTTCTTCCTGTTAACAGGGCGTTTTTCCTTGTTGTGCCCTGAGAGAACATTTGTTGGGACTTGGCTAAACTGAATTGAATTGTTGTGGTTAGTTAAGCTAATTCCTTCTCTGTCAGGTCCTAATTATTTTTTTCCTTTATCTTTTTTGTTCTTGTCAGAATATTAAAACCACTGTTTTAGAAATCGCATTATTATTATTGTTTTTTTTTTATCAATTATTGTTTAAAAGTTTTATCACTGAGGACAGTGTACAGTAACACTGTCCTACTGTACAGCTTATGAGAATCTTCATTTGACAATCTGTCTTGATAGTTTATTATGTGAAAAGCCATTTGTGCAGTAAAAGCATGTGAGAAACTCACAGCTTATGATTGTGTGATTGAATGTAGTTCAAAGTACTTCAAATAAAGTTTGACTTACAATACAAACCCATCTGCATTTGGGCACTTCTTTCTTGAGTTTCGCTGATTGCAAAAGCTGGAAAATGTCTTAAAAAAACACCAACAAAAGCATAAGGGGTTAATTGTAGTGTTATTGTTTTTTTTTTCAACAATTTTGGACTTTGCATGTCATTTTGTGCTACTTATGTCATTTTACAACAGTCATCAGGGATCCCTGTCATTCCATATAAACCAAGTGTGGTCCTTTTCAACAAATCAACAAAAAAATTGCTCTCAGATAAATACAGATTATGGCAACAAGTACATTACAGTTGAATGTAAAATATCACGCATGTTTAAAAAGTAGACATCTGTTAATATGTGTCTCTCACATGTAGTGTACTCGAGACCACTTACCTCATTTGGTCTCGGGCGCTGAGAACTCGGAAATGTATTTCAAGACCGGTCATGACCGCAACTGTGGAAATATCACTGAATTGAAAAACATACCGATTAAAATCCAAGCAATTACGTGATTGAATAATGAAGTGTTTCTGTTACCACTGTCACACATCGCCTCCTCCTTTCACTCGCACGCGGCACTAAAAACCTGCGCAGTGGTTTTCTCTGAGCGGCAGATGTCTGTTTAATGTTAGTAACATAAATCATCACAAGTTCGATGGCGACGACATGTTTAGCAGCGCTTCGCTTTCACAGACGGTGGACTACGTCTAACTTTTATCGTCACTTAGAAAAGAAACTCAAAGAAAGGTGAGACTTTCTGTGTACGTGATGTTAGCGGAGCTAGCTGTGCAGTACGGTGCCCCCTAAGGGACATGGGGAATTTTTTATCTTTTGCGTTACCTCGCAAAACTGTACTGATCAGTTGTGCGGCATAATTGAATACTGTAAGACTTTCTTACGGTGGCCGCCGTACTTTCTGATTTAATATAAGGTTATGTAAGGTTTTTCCATGAATGTTAATATCTCGTTGTGAAATATCTGAAGTTTTATATCTTTCTTTAGAATACAAAGGCACCACAAACCTATGATATAAACAGAAACCTTCCGTAAGTAGGAAAGAAATATAAATACTGTACATCCAAACTATATTTCTGAGTTTTGCGAGGTAACGCAAAAGAAAAAAAATTCCCCATGTCCCCTAGGGGGACATGTTTATACCATATTTGTATTTAGATTGATGACACAGGCTCCATACAGCCATCAGGTTGTAAGTAATAATGTTATTCTAGTAATAATAAGTAATAAGTATTCTAGTGAAATAAAGGTTAAATGAATAAAAGTAAAATATTCAGTATCACAATGTTTCATTTATCTCAGCATGTTGTCAGTTTGTATATTTAGGTCATTTAAGACAATTTAACATCCGTTATCTGAGGAGTTCTGGGAACTCACATCAAGTCACGTTTGGACTTTGGCTAAATGAGACTCGATAATCTGTTTGTACGTGTGCGTGTGTGTGTGTGTGCGTGGGGGTGTGGGTGTGTGTGTGTGTGTGTGTGTGTGTGTGTTTTATTTATATGCTCTCTCATATTTTCTGCCACTGACAGTAAATGAAAGTTGGTCTCTTCCTGTCTGCATGCTGAGGTAAGAAAATAAACTTTTCCTGCTGTAATTCTCATTCATTTATTTCTTTATTGATCTGTAAACAACGTTTGGGTCAATAAATATTGTCTTTATTGAAGGTCATTACCGTCTCTGTTTGCATAAACCCAACAATGAAGATACTGATTCAGTCATTTGTTCATTGTGCCTTGTTGGCTTCAGGCCAAGCTGTTGGTCAGTGTGTAAATTATTCAGTAAAAACTCAACAAATAATAGTCAGCCTACAAAGAATGTTTGTTCAAACCTGGATTTTTATTTTAAATTTATGAAATGACACTTTGTAGAACATTCAGTTAATAAGTATAATTTCTAATGATCTAACTCCATTTTTTTTCTGTGTCCCTCACATCAGACCTGTAAGAGTTTGTGATCCTGACAAACAGGACATGATTCCTTCAGGGCACCAGGATAAAAACTGGAGTGGCACCTCAGTACAAAACCTGACCAAAGACCAACAACAACCAGATTCAAGTCAGAAAACACACATAATAGCAACTCTACAACATAATCTTTGATTTTACTGGATCACTGTCTAGTTTTTAAAGTGTCTGAACTCTTCAAGTTGCAGTCGGATCCCAAGATGCATTTAGTTCAGTGTCCATTGTTTGTTACTACGCAATAGCCAGCCGCGCCCTCTCCTCTCAACTCCTCGGGCTGACTACTGACCAGTTCTCTGTCTAACAGGTCCGGAAAATCTCTAAGACCTGGGTCTTACCCTGATCAAGATCTATAAGAGATAATCTGTTTAAACTGGTGGCGAAAGAAACTCGTCCAGCTCTGACTACCTCCTGTCCAGAAGTTATGGCCTTCTTCAGTTAAGAAACGGTCAGCCGAGTAGCCCTCACAACTGCATAGTTTCAATAACCACTTCTGTTAACGGCAGTTTTCTTTCTAAAATTGCAACGTGCACTTGTTAATGGCTGGATAATTTTTAGTGACTAGGATTAAAAAAAATCAAGTCCCAAGGCCATTATTTTAAACTCACCAAAGGAAAGTCTGAAGCCACCACATTACTAGAATCTTGTATACTGGTTTTACTATAAATAGAAGAACTTTGATTCAAATGACTCAATTAATTTCAAGGTCCACAACCTGATTAGAATTTTATATTATATGCATTTATTAAGCAAGCTTTAGCAGGGTAAATGACAGGCATACAGATTTTACTCGAGATTACCATACAAAGAAAATCAATAAAATTTAAATCAATTTAACTATTTCCTAATAACCTCCCTACACTGTCATCTGTCGGTCAAATACGCTTTGGAGTGCGGCAAACTCATACCCATCCATGGAATTGGATCTCGGCAACAGAAGTCCTTGGTTAGAATCCTTCCACTTGTGACCGTGAAAAATTAATCCTTTTTGGAAATGAAACAAAATGAACTGTCTGTTATATCCAACTGAACAGCTCTCAGTCGATCCTGTGATTTTTGTTCAATTCCCCAGGTCTGTGCGATGTATTTTGAGATCGCTGGGTTAAGTGCAGAGTAGGGAAATCCAATGAGGAACCAAGCTAGTGGATAGGTGGATCTCCGTCCTGTTAGTCCAGAGTGAGGTGAGTCTCGCTTTCCTTGGTTCCATCGGCGTAATCCTCTGCTGGTCTTCTTGCCGCTCTTGTGTTGAGCCTCAGCTCCGGAGACGAAGAACCTCGTGTTCCTTCAGTCTCGTGGCTTTATACCTTTCTTTTCTCTCTCTCCAAGACAAAGAACATCTGCGCACGCAACCCATGGTGGCCCAACCAGGCCCCAACTCTCCACGTGTCTCTTTTTCCACGTGGGTGGTTGACTTGCGCCTGCAACCAAAGAGCGGCCCACGCCCTTCCTTGCTCTGATCTTTATCAGGCAGCTGCACCTTTCTATTTCATGCTCAGAGTAAAACTTATAATGTTATAATATCCATAATTCATCAGTTGTATCTTAAGGTGAGCTTACTACAAGTCTTCTAAAAAGAAACTAAGAATAATCCATGATTGTAATTACTTGACATCCAAGTTACAGTTTTAATATAAGAGTAAATGTTTACTACAAGCAACTAACATTTCACCTTTCAACCTTTAAGTTTACTGTTGAGTATAAATTTCTACTTAAGGGATTCATTTTAAAGATAACTTTGTTTATCGTTACTCTTAAACTAAACTAAAATTTCCAGCATCCTGTTGACATTTTCTTGACTTATGACATTTCGTTTCTACTTTAGAAACTTGAGAATCAGCGGCAGCATGCCGTTTGACAAAAGCTGCTAAGAATGAGGGCGTTTGGCAGCGTGCAGCTACGCTTCTAACCGCATCCTGTTCCATCCATCGCTTGCATTCACATTTCAGGCGTTATTTTACTTCTCTGATTTATCAATCATTCATAATGTTATGATAACTAGAATTTATCATAAAATTTATAATTAAACTTTCATGTTGAGTAATAGTCTGAACGATTTTTATAAATATGCCGTGTATTATGGAATATTTAGAACTCTCTGAGAATCCTCAGCAGTAACCACTGACAGGAAATGGGACAGGAAACGCAGCTGCTCGCAGCTGCACGCACCCCCAAGCATTTTTCTTCTCCTGTGTAAAACTTCAATTCCTTACATTTTAACAACCATAGATTATTTGATTTTAGTTCATCATTATAACTTTTTCTTTCTCTTTATCAATAGAGGGACTACATATCAAGTAAATAAGGGAATACACATTTGATAAACAGCATTAATCAACCTACAAAGCTGCAACAATCTCTTCAGGCCTTTTTATGCTCGGTTTTTCTGCATGAGCCTGGACAGATCTCATACACACATACCAGATTTCTTGACACCATGTAGCAGGTGATATTCAGTAGAAATGCTTTTTTGTATTGATTGATTTAGTGCGTCTGCACACAGTACAGCCAGAAGATTGAATTGTAATCTGTCAAAATGATGGACAAGCTTCAGATTTTACCATCAATTAAAAAAATTACCGGTCAAATGTGGAAAATGTTCCATTAATGCCTCTGGTACATGAGGGTTTTGTAAAATGTTTTAAAATAGTTTTTATACTCAGAACACACAAATACACTGTAACAAATGTATTTTACTTTTCCTACAAAAACAATGTAGACACTGAACCTCCCAACCAACACAACAATGCACATACAGTGCTGTTCATACAAGACAGAATAATTTATTTATTCAGCTAAAGTAAAACAAAAAACTATTCTGCATCCTCTGTTTCAGACTGGTCACACCCCGAATCCCAGTTTATTGTTCCTATAACTGCTACCTTCAAAATTTTTATCCAATCCACTAAAGAACAGAATCTATAATCAGAATAGCAAAAATATCTTGGCTGCACCAGTAGAGGGCGCACCTGTATGGGTAGTTCAGCGGTCTTTTCAAAGCAACCTGTTATTTTTGCCATTTTTCAAATAAAATTTGTTTATAACAGTCAAATCAATTTTAACTCAAATGTTTTATTTTAATATAATTATAAAAACTATAAGAGTGAAACTAAAGAATTCAAACAAAGAGTTTCTTGGTTTAGTTCACCCCAAGCTGCAGAACTGGTCCATGTTTTGTGTAAAAGTTTAAACTCAACCTTTAAATTGTACCAGATTGATAGTATTAACCTCACAATGCCACTTTTAATTAGTCTTTTTTGTTTTTTACAAACACACATTTAAATTTAAATTCTAAAATTTGCAAGATTTATTTGTTTTAAAGTTTAGAGGTTAGTAGAAATGACTAAATGTGCCTCAAACCTTTTACAGTGTTTGATTATTGTGTTATAGTTCCCTGATGTAACTTTGATCAGTCTGGTTGCTAAAAGGTAAAATACAAATAAAGTTCACTTGGCGAAGCTGCAGCTGAGAACCCAGACTGCTTAAACTAATAAAACATTTCACACACCAAACACAAACACATCCAGACCAGCATATTTTAATGCCTGCTGTATAATTTAGCAAAGAACAAGAAAGAAAGTTTAATCAGCAAGAAAGTAGATAAAACTGTAACTTTACATCACATTTGGTTTGATCTAATGAGAAGCAGGACAGAGTTCCTCTGTCGATGTGCTGCGCCGCCACGTTTTTCAAGCAGCATAGATAGAAAACAAAAAGATGTAGAAGCTTCTTCATGTCTTCAGCTCAGCCCAGCTTCAGTTTTTAGAAACGCAGACAGACGGTTGGCGGCTTGGACAATTGTTATCGTCCCAGCACTTTTTTCCTGTAAGTGTGAAAGACAGAAAACAGTTTTATACCAAAAAAGCCTGAAGCTTTTCAAAGGTCACAGCAGCATTCAGACTGGAATTAATCAGGAAAACTTTACACCACTAAAGATAAAACATATCTTTACTTATTTTATGTTTTTGCATCTGATCAGACATCTATAAGAAGTGACTTAATCATTGCTTAAAAGAAAGAACAGTTTTACCAGAGTGATTCATTTGCATGCAGTGCTGGCACCCTCTAAGATTGTTGGGTTCTCCAGGACACCAGTTTGTAAATGTCATCAGCGTCCCATCGCTCCAAGTCCAACTACCTTCCTGCAAGACGCATGAGAAAAACTCCTAGAATCTGTGTTGAATAGGTTTTGATGAATATTGTTATATTGGGTAATGCTAACCTCAGCTGCATCAGAGCCGCCGATCCATGTTTCCCTCAACTCATGTGTGGCACACCTAATGAGCCACTGAATTCCATGGTATTCTTCAGAACTGTGCACAGATGCAAGGTTTCCTCCCATGGAAATGCAATTTTTCTGCCAATCAATCGGAAAAAAGAAAGAAGAGTTGACTGGAAAAACAATTGTGACTAAAATAATCTATTTTTTATTTAGGAACATGAGAAGACAGTTTCATGTTTATAAACATGAATCATTGTCCAGTTTCACCTCAGCTTCCGCCCAAGTCAAACGGCGTGGAACATATTTGAAACAGCGTCCATGGATTAGATTCCAGCCGTTACGGCATTTAGTTTTCAATCCATTGATCTCTGTGGGAAAAAATATAACAAACATAATCTATTACACCATTTCACCTAATAGTGAACATACCCCCGAAAAATATCAAACTGATCTTCACTGCAAAGTGTGAAAGTTGTAACTGTAGATTTATGAGATTTAAAGCTCAGGTTCGACTAGGTGTAACTGAATCATAAATGGAAAGTTCACCAACAATATGGAAAGGAAATCTCTGAGTCTCAGGAACTATAAATGATAGAAATTTTAATGTTAAAAATGACATTCATTTTCTTAAGTCAAATCATTTTACTTGGATAACTCAAGAGATTCTAGCTTCTCACACTTCTTGACAAAATACTCACTGTTAATGCTGCTCAGAAGCATCAAACCACAGAGAAGCAGAGGCAGAGTCAGGATCCTCATGGCTGCAGGTTTCAACTAAGAACCAGAATAACAGGACAAGGTTAAGCAAAAAGGACTTGTAGAAAAGAATCAGCTTCTTACTTTCAGCTCTGAATCAGGAAGTTTCAGTTCAGACTCAGAAACGGTAAGTCAGCTTTTATAGACACATTTATCTTGACATCACATCTTAAAGGAGGAAACCGAAACATTAAAGGGGAAGCCATGTGCAGACTAAAAGTGCTGCAACTCAACAATCACTTATGGAACGTGAAGTATTTTGTTTCTTCCTCAGAGAACAAATTTATAACTTAAATTAGTTCTAAGTTACTGAGGGAAAACATTCCTGTTTTTTAAACTTGGAAAAGTCTGTTATTATTATTATTATTCATGCACAAGTGCACAGTTGTTGGTAATTTCAATTTATGAAACACTAAAAGAGTAAAAATCCCACAACGGTCATGGAAGTAACCCAACAAAAGTTATGGTAGATAAAAAAGTACTAAAAATAAACCAACAATCAGGCATTGCTTCTGAAATGCAGTTCAGAATCATAACCCCACCTGTGGCCTTTGTTCCTCGTCAGGTCCTTGTCTTAGCTGTCTCTACATCTAGTCGGTGTCGTTTGTCCTTTCGTTGCCTGCAGTTGCTACCGGTGCTGAGCCCTGGCTTTCTGCTCTGCTGTGCTGCCTGGTTGTTGGACTTTTTGTGGACTATTCTAAACAATAAACCATCATTTTCTCTCATCTACCTGGGTCTGCTGCATCCTGCCTCACCGCACTTCATGACACAAACGATGGTACTTGTTACTCCATACAAATCAAATGATTTTGATGATCTGTAACGGTCCACAGGTTGTCGGGCCAAACTGCTCTCAGGTTTGAAGTTTGTTTTCTCCAGGTGACATGTTTCTGTCCGTCCACAGATGTTCAGTAGCATTTACAGAAGAATCCAATGTTTTGCTTTTTGCCAGTGTTGGGTGTTTTTAGCTGCATGTTTTAGGTCACTATCCTGCTGGAAGGCCTATGATTGTGACGGAGGACAAGCTTTCTGACACCAGGCAGAACATTTCTCTCCAAAATGCCTTTTATAGTCTTGAAATTTGATTGTGTCCAGAACAGATTAAAGCTGCAGCAAAGCAGCCCAGAACATGGCCAAGACTCCTCCATGTTTTTCAGTGGGACAGAGTTTTTTCTTGGTCTGCTTCATTTTGAGTTTGTCATCATAAAGTTTTGTTTCATCTGACCAAAGAAGTTTTGTGGCTTGTCAATATGCATTGTGGCAAATTCCAGTCCAGCTTCCTTCATGTTTTGCATCCATACTTGGTTATGAAATCCACTTTGGCTCAAACAACAACAGATGGTGCGACTGGGAGCTGATGTACATTGACCTTGAAGTTCAACTTTAATTTCTTTGGCATTTTTTCTGCACTCTTTAGTTACCATTCACATTCCCTTTGAACTTTCCATCATTGTTTCTCTTAGATTCATTTTCTTATTTCTCTCTCTCTCTGCTCTCTTTGACTTGAGTGCACATCCTTAAATGGAAATGTTTTAGTTGACCCAAAGAAGGAGATGATAAACAATTCAGAAACGTTTTGCATACATTGTGCAATAGATTTGCAAAAAAGTTACTCAATAAGCAAGCGGGTCTGAAAGGTGCTTCTCTTTTGTGAGATCCTCTTTTCATTTTGTGAAATGCTTTTTCCAGGTTTGGACTTGAGCTTCATCCAGAACAGGACCAATAATGTGAACAAAAGGCCACAGCACCGTTGTCCCAATGTCTACTTTATTAGGTACAACTGGTCATTAATGCAAATGTCGAATCAGCCAATCACATGGCAGCAACTCAATGCATTTATGCATGTAGAAAAGGTCAAGACGATCCGCTGCAGTTCAAACCGAGCATCAGAACGGGGAACGTGGCATGGTTGTTGGTTCCAGACGGGCTGGTCTGAGTCTTTCAGAAACTATTGATCTGTTGGGGTTTTCATGCAACCATCTGTAGAGTTTACAGAAAATGGTCCGAAAAGAGAGAAAATATCCAGTGAGCCTCTGTTCTGTGGGCATGAATGCCTTGTTGAGGTCAAAGGTCAAAGAAGAACGGACAGATTGGTTCAAGCTGATAGAACGACAACAATAACTCGATACAACTGAGGTCTGCAGAAGAGCATCTCTGATCCCACCACATGTCAAACCTTGAGGCGGCTGAGCTACAGCAGCAGATGACCACAGCAGGTGACCCTCCTGTCAGCTAAGAACAGGAAACTGAGGCTACAATTCACACAGACTCACCGAAACTGGACAACAGAAGATTGGAAAGACGTTTCCTGGTCTGATGAGTCTGGATTTCTGCTGCAACATTCAGATGGAAAGACCAGAATTTGACGTCAACAAGAAGAAACATGAATCCATCCTGTCTGGTACCAACAGTTCAGACTGTGGTGGTGATGTTATGGTGGGGGGATACTTTCCTGGTACTTTGATGTTATGGTGGGGGGATACTTTCCTGGTACTTTGATGTTATGGTGGGGGGATACTTTCCTGGTACTTTGGACCCATTAGCACCAACTGAGCATCGTGTCAAAGCCACAGCCTACCTGAGTGTCGCTGCTGAATGTCCATCCCTGTGTGACCACAGTGAACCATCTTCTGACGGCTCCTTCCATCAGGATAACACTCCATGTCATGAAGCACCAACCATCTCACACTGGTTTCTTGGACAATGAGGTCACTGAACTCGACTGGCCTCCACAGTCACCAGAACCAACAGAAACCTTTGGGATGTGGTGGAACATCAGACTCACATCATGGACGTGCAGCCGATCTGCAGCAGTACTAGAGCAGAAGTCCAAACTGGTGTTTCTGGTACCATAAAAGCGCTGCATGACCTCATTGGGGTCCGGATACATCATGACAGTGAACAGGAATACCCAATTTAAATCCACTTTTTAAACCCTGTTCTCATTTCATCTTGTAATTTTGCATTAAATTATTAATAATTAACTAAATTATTACTACTAATTCATTCAATGATGAGAATAAACACTAGAAATTGCACTATAACTTTTCTTTGAGTGTGATGCAATAATGAGACGGTGGAAACATTTTCAGACAAGCATGAAACTGAATAAGGATGTTTGTTCTGAGGAACCAACAGCTGCATGAAAACCAGCGGCTGAAGGACGTCAAGCAGGTATCTGGTTACTGATCAGTGACGTGCGGTGAGGTTCATAGCTGGTGAGGCACTGACGTCATCAGAATCAGATTTGCAAATAGATGCATAGATTGACAGCAGTTTACAGGTTATGTTTCACTTCTGCATCCTTACACATACAAACTGTAGCTCACAAGACACACATATTATCTCCTGCTTCGATTGAAAGTCCACTTGAGAAAACTTTTTTAGTGTTGTAATGTAGTCATCCATGTCGAAAGTCGGGATAAGCGAGAGGAAAAAAATCACTATCTCTATTATAATCTATCGCTGCACTTGACTTGCTTCCCGAATCGTTTAGCCTAGCTCGCTGTCACTTACTCGGCAGTTGAGGAGGGAACAAGACGAACGTCTGGGATCTTGAGCGCCCCCTGCCATGAGGCAAGAGAACTGCCTGCCTCACCTCGAACCTGTTCTCTGCCGTTTATAATCGCTCATTACACGAAACACGTTACACAAACACAGTTGGTGACAAAAAGCACTGTACATTATATACATAAGCTAAATTATTGGAAATAAGTTCACATATTAAATTAGTTTAAACCATTTTATTGACGCCGTACAGCAACATGCTCTCTCCGCTTAGCAGCCAGCGCAGAGCCAGGGGTTGCGCAATCCAAGGTGAGGCAGAGCTCGCTGCTGCCTCACCGGCATCGCTTCCAAGCATTTGAATGGGAAAATAAGAAAATTCAGCGATTTTGAACAAATAAAAATCGAAATTGGTGAAGCTACATGAAAAATAAATATTTTTTAGTACAAACCACCGGATGAATATAAATTTAAATTACTTTATGATTATATATTTTCTTTCTTTCCATGATGGCTGGTGAGGCACTGCCTCACCTGACCGCACGTCACTGTTACTGATGCCTCCGTTTCTGTCTTTCTGCCTTTGATTAATGAATGATTCATATCAAGCAATATGAATGAGTTATGTCCATACTGACATGGCCTGCAGCTCTGCAGATTTGTTGATCCATGATGTAAATTTGCTGATACACCCCAGAGGTGTTTTACTGGACTGAGATCTGGTCACTGTGGAGATCAGTGGAGGGAGGTAAACTGGTCGTCCTTTTCATCCCAGTTCAGATCCTCTGTCTGAACATAAACAAGTACTTTCAAACTCCTTCAACTGCCTTCCTCAGACCAGCCGGAGTAAAAGCACTTTTGAGTGTTTATTCTATTCACATTCAGGTGAAAAATATTGTTGTGACACTAGAAGGTCAAAGGTGACATTCCTTTGTAAATATTAAACCACAGTGAGATTAAAATCCTCAACGTTTTCTGGAAAAAAGGAGAAAACGTCATGAGAATCAGTCCCTGTTCAACATTATTATTTGACTCTGTGAATAAAACATGTAATAATAATTTAGATGTTTATTCATGTTTGTACTCTGTGTCTTTGCTGGATGAGTGTCTGTTCAAACATGAAACTGAATCAGGGAGTTGTCACAGAGAACTTTGTTTGATCTGCAAGCATCCTGATATATCAGTTTCACTTAAAGTAAATGCACACTTCAAGTTAATTTGGATGCATTATTTATCAAACAGCTCTCTGCAGCATGCTTATTAAAAACAGCATTTTGATATGGTCAATAACACAAACAACCCACGACTGGCTTTCAAACTTAGTCTCTGCAGAGCTGCATGATGAATTCTGCTAAGAGGGATTCAACCTTTTGATTCAGACGCATCTTAAAGTTGGAGGAGAGCAGATCAGCAGGACTGGACTTGGTGATTCCTGCTACCTGAACTAAATATGTAAAACCCCTCAATGTATTTAGTTATTTTCAGGATGATAATCCTCTCTCTGGGCTGCACAGTGGTGCAGTTGGTAGAGCTGTTGCCTTGCAGCAAGAAGGTCCTGGGTTCGATTCCCGGCCCGGGGTCTTTCTGCATGGAGTTTGCATGTTCTCCCTGTGGATGGTGGGTTCTCTCCGGGTTCTCCGGCTTCCTCCCACAGTCCAAAAACATGACTGTCAGGTTAATTGGTTTCTCTAAATTCTCCCTAGGTGTGAGTGTGTGTGTGAGTGTGTTGTTTGTCTTGTGTGTCTCTGTGTTGCCCTGCGACAGACTGGCGACCTGTCCAGGGTGAACCCGCCTCTCACCCGGAACGTTAGCAGGAGAGGAACCGGCAACCCTCCTGACCCCATTAGGGACAAAGGTGAACAGAAAATGGATGGATGGATGGACGGATGATAATCCTCTCTCTGATGGCTCCCCATGTCAAGCAGATACAGTTATTAGAGTTACAAAATACAAGGCTGGAATATTTAGTGAGATAAATCCCACAATCCTTCCTGACTGGACGGGTTGTGAAACAATCAAATTAAAACTTTCTTCCCTTGTTTTGATTCCACAACCTTAAACTTTAGCTGAACATCTTCCTCCTTCTCTCAGTTCTCACTTACTGAAAATAAAAAGCACAACTGACAGAACTGTAAACAAATGTCTGCTAAAGGTCATTTAATAAATGTCACACTAACTGTTATTGTTGTTTCAGTCTAACTTTGGGTTGTCTGGTAGCTTTGGGTCTTCAGAACAGAAGAAGTGACTTAAACCCACACTGTGAACATGAAGGTTTAGTAAAAAGCATTTTGTTAAATTTATGCACTTGATTTTATAGAGCTTATTGAGAAATAGTGTTATGATCGGCCAAAAAGACACATTGGTGCTTCTAGTGCAACGTTTCTGCTAACTCACCACTGCAGGAAGCTGCAACTTGAGATAAATGAATTTGTGTTCTTGCTTGAGGCCCAAATGTTCCTTTATGCTGAAATGTGGAGCAGTCAGATGAGAGGGCCGATGTTGAAACCAGAGAGTAAATGTGTGGCTCCTTAATAGTGCATTATCAATCAATAATGCACTATATCGGGGGTCTCAAACTCCAGTCCTCGAGGGCCGCAGTCCTGCAACTTTTAGATGAGCCTCAGCTTCTTCTTCTTCTTTGTGGTTTTTATTGGCAGGTGACATCTAACGTCAAGATGTATTATCGCCATCTACTGTGCTGGAGTGTGGACCAGAGCATCTCCCCCCAATCTAAATTCTTACATATAATCCTGTTACCTTCAAAAATGCAATAACTGCTTTATTTATTTTATGTTTAATTAAAATCTTATTAAGCTTTAATGTTTCTATATCATATTTCCTAATTTCTTGTTTTAACTTCTCTCTACTTACTGTATATTTTTCACAATGAATAATTACATGTTCTACTGTTTCCATTTCCATACCACATTCACAACTACCTGTTGGATGTTTACCTATCAAATGTAGAGTTTTATTTAATCCAGTATGTCCAAGGCGCAATCTTGTCATTACTACTTGCTCTCTTCGATTTTCTCCTATTATTTCCATATTTCCTACTTTCTTTTGTATATGAAATAAATGACGACCTTTAGTTCCTTCTTCCCACAATTGTTGCCATTCAGATTTAATTTTGGTCTTAATAATTGATTTTATTTCAGATTTACAATACGTTATTTCCATAATTCTACTTTGTTTCAAAGACACCTTAGCTAAATGATCTGCCATTTCATTCCCTTCTATATTTTTATGGGCTGGAATCCACATAAACCTAATCTCTACTTGATTTCCCAGGGGTTTCCCAGGGCAGCCTTGTTGTCTGCAACGCATCAGGTTCTTGAGATCAGCAACTTCCGGCAGATGAGCAGCAGAAGCTGTGCACGCTGAGATGTGGGGGATTGGAGTGACCAGGGATCTTTGGCCAGGTTGTGGACAGCATGCACTCTCTTTCTCTGCATGCGTGACATCACACTTGTTGAGGAACACCTGAGCCACGTCCATGCAGAACGCGAGGAACGTCATGATAGCCTTTCTTGGGGTACCGTGTTCTTGATGATCTCTGCGATACAGCAGCCAGCTGTTGGCCAGAGCAAGATCCATGAAGTGCATAAGCATGCGAATCGTCCACTTCTTTGTTCGCACGCTCATCCTGTAGTAGCTCATCATTCTGTCTGATAAGTCTACCCCACCCATCTTTGCATTGTACTCCTCTACAATATTTAGTCGTCTGATGGTTAAGTAGCATTTGTCCTTCTTGGACCACCGCTGGCAGGTATTCTCTGGCTCCTTAGTGAGACTAGGGGTTGAACCAATTAGTCGACTAGTCGACTCTAGGACGTCTCGCGAGTTTTTACATTTCATGTCGACTAGTCGCAGTCATGTGATTGCCGGTGGTGACAGCCTGTGCTGATCTGACAGCACAGTAAACGTCACAAGACACAAGAAAAATAAGTTAATACATTAGTTTAAATGATATGTAGATGGATGCATATTTGTGGTTTTACAGTGTTTTTAAAAGGAGATGGAGTTGCAGCTGCAGTCAACTACAAAACACGAGCCGTCTAAAACTTGCCCCCTTCCCGCTAAGGATGTCACTTAGCCGGCTCGCGAATGTCTTTGTCACACGATCTAACTAATACATTATGATGTTATGTTGCTGATTAAATAAAGATCTGTGGTAATGCCATCTAAAAAATGTGCGTTTCCTTTTGAATGTTGGTTTCCCAGCAACTTATTATTTATCATAAACTATCCTGATGTTTTGTTGTTTCACTTGTTGCTGTTCTGTGTAAATGCCGTATTCTTCCGTGAAAACGGGTAATAAAGCCTGTAGTTACTCCAAAGCTTGGCGTCTTGCGTTGCTATGACATCACAACGACTAGTCACCTCGAAATCGACTCGACTTTTATCATGTTGACGTTGACTAGAAAATATCTTAAATGGTTCAATCTGCTGAGTCAGCAGAGCTTCCTGCCGCGCATCGGGCGGAGGAGAAGCAGGTGGTTTCGTTGAATTCAGCTGTAACCAAACGGGATCCGTTCATAACAAGTTTGGCTTGTGATGTTCCAAAAGCACCATGTAGTCAGTGTGATAATTTGACTCCTAGCCTATAGTAACTATCCAGAGATCATCAGCATCAGCCGGTGTTTAGAAAAAAAAAGTCAGACCCGACTTTGTGCAACAAACTTTTCCCTGCTGCTCACGAAGAATGATCTGTTTATTGCTCTTTTAATTCTCCATAATAGACTTAGTAAAAGCAGGAGAAGGGGAGTGTGTGTGTGTGTGTGGGGGGGGGGGGGCGGGGGGAGGGGTTTCAATATTTGCCGTGAAAATAGCTAATAAAGCCTCCAAGTAGTTGTGAAGGGTTTTTGCGCTTACGTCACTATGACATCACCGCGACTAGTCGACATCGACTCGACTATTATCATGATGTAGTCGACCTTAAAAAATATGTAGTCGTTCAACCCCTAAGTGAGACGGATTCTGGTCGGGCCTGAGCATGGCAGCCTTTGAGTATGCGATTCATGAAAGGCCTCACCTTCCAGAATTTGTCTGTTTTCCTGTCTTCAGGAATGTCGTCATCAATTACCACATTCAGATGGCTCCTCAGCTTGAAGAATCGGTCGCGTCTCATTGTGTCACTAATGGCAGGGACTCTCAGATTAGTGGACCAGAACATGCGGATTTGTGGGTAAGGGATGCAGGACATCAAGATGGATGCTCCAAAAAAGTGGTACATCTCTTCAACCGATGTGTTGAGAGATCTCCCACTTTTAGCTAATGACATAGAATTTGTACAGTCGGCAAGGACTTTCATCAGCTCTATGTCAACGTACTGTTCCATGTACTGCACCGGCGACATATCTGCTCTCTCGTCTTGTTGTTCATCAGCTCCTTGAAATGGGACTAAAATAGGGTTGAATGGAGCAGACTTCCAGTACTCTCTATTTCCATTTCTTGGTCCTGCCCTGTGACCTTGCACATCCTGGTCAGGTTCTGATAATAAAAATACAATACATTTTATTTGCAATATACTCAACTGAATGAAATAAAGTGCTAGGGAGCAAAAACATGGGAATTAGGTTATGTCTCACCATCATTCTCAAGATGCTGTTGTTTATGTTGTGGCTCACTCACATCGCTGTCAGTATCTTCACTTATGTCAGCAGCATCAGGTTGATAATCTGAATCAGAATCATCAAGTTGCTCCACAGTTGCTTCACATGGAGCGATTTCACCCACAGCAGGATCATCCTCTTCACCATCTGACAAATCTTCAATCTCAGAGTCATTTGCGATTGCATTTAGCAATCGTTCAGCTCTCAAAAAAGACATTCCCCCTGTAATGATAAAAATGCACAATCTATTTCCTTGTAATAGGAAATAAAAACTTGCTCCACTGGCAAATTATTCTACTTATTTTTTTGTGAAAGTTAGCTTGAAACAAGTGGTGATTGTCTAAAAACAAGTTACTTTTTACAGGATGAGTCTTATTTTAAGTGTAATAAGACTTATTTTGACTAGAAATAGACACAAATGCTCTTGGAAAAATTTTACGTTTTTGCACTGAAGGTAGACCTGATGTCCTTAAAGAAGTACGTCATGTTTACAGACGTTGTAGCTTGCTAATATTACTCAAATATATCAAATAAACATGCCACGTGAAGCTACAGACATTATTGTGCATAAATAAACTAGTTTCAATCATAAAATTTGATTAGGATTTTTACCTTGTCCATGTTTCTGTCGGGAGCTGCCGTAGAAGACGTTTGCTGTCATCCCCGCCATGGTTTTTTTTTTCAAATGAGTGTTATTTCATTATGAGACCACTAGGTGGTGCAGGCAAGGCCCCCAGATGAGGGCAATTGGTCAAAATTCTTACAAATTAAGTATCATGGTGCAGAACAGCAAAAATGTAATGTCCTCATATGAGGATGCAGGGTCTCAGGAGGAATGCCTGGATTTCTACTGTGATTAAATTACAAACAGGTGGTCAGTTTACTATCTTTTGCTAGCTTAGCACTTTTGGTAGCATTTGATTTTAATTAAGGATGTCTGATAACTCGGTATAAATGCAGTGGATCCCTGGTATCCACAGATTGACACCAGAGGTACCCTTGAGCTGAGATCCACACATATTTGAGATATTTTAATATTTCATACACCTTAATAAGTATATGATATATATCAGACTCATACTACACCTCCATTAAAATGGCTGCATCTGTTTCAGGAACAAGGTTACGGTGAAAACAATGACCTTTGTGTTGTTGGGGTCAGATTTGACCCAGTTTTTAGAAAATGGTTTGAAAACAATCATTTTTGCCCAAACTGAAACCCGTCACTTCACTGACGCTGTCAGCCACCAGGCCACTGACAACAAGCTCTTCTCCCAAACCAGAGTCCCATTAAACAGGGTTTCTCTTTTCACCTGTAGGTAAACTAAAGAACATGACCAGACATGCTTGAGATGCATGCAAAGTTCCAGGTAGACCCTGGAAACGCTGCCGGTTCATCACAGGTCAACACAAACACACAGGTCATAAGTTCCTCCATGCACATACCCAGACCGATTGACCTGACATTCCTGGTTTGGACTGTAGGAGGAACCCAGAGTGAAAACATGCCATGAAAAAACTGCATTCTTGTCATAAGACAACAATCCCAACATTTATCTGCTGTGCTACTCAGTAAGAATCACCCACCAAAAAAAACAAACAATGGAATAAAAAACTATTGCACTGGTAAAATGTAGTTTAAATTAAGGAGTCTTAGGTGAAAAAAACATGAGATAAAATCAGAATATAAATGAAGAATTGTCATTTTGTGTTTCTTCACTGTTTCAGGGTTTTATAAATTACTAAGTCATCCTTACTAAGATCTACACTGTGTGGCATCTAAACATGCATATTCATATTGTTCATGAATCCTCTGCAAAAACTGTTTTAAATTTCACTAATATATTCTTTCACAAATATTAACTTACAAATTAATCAGCCACTCCAGTTAATTTTGATTAATCCCAGGAGTTTTGAGTTGCTGTGTATTTAAAAACAGCTCCTGATCAAAAAACTCAACCACTTTCTAACTTCTGAGTCATCGTCCCTTTTTACCTAACAAACTGCAATAAGCTAGTAAAACAAAACTGTTGAAGATTTTCTGTTTTAGAGCCCATTACTGCACTCACACAGCACTTCTAGAAATCATTAATGATACTTTCATGACCTCAGATAATGAACTTGTCTCTACTTGTCCTGTTGGATCTCTGGGCTCTTTTCTGCACTGAATGCAGCGTCTGGATGACGTTCAGGTTCTGGTACTATCAGAAACAACCAGCTGTTGGTCTCAGTGACCAGGATCTCAGTGACCAGGCCTTCTAAAGGCCTTTAGTTGTGTTATCTTTGTCCAGATTGCATCTTTGACAGGAGTCTTTAAACCACATCAGTTCAATCAGTTAAATAATCACTTAGCTAAGAAAACAGACTGTCTTGGTCAAATCCAATAATTTGTCTTCTTTGGTAAAATAAAAATGTGATCATGGGTTATTTTGGTCTGATGATGATTAAGCTACTAAAATGTGAAGCTATGTAATAAATGTGATGTATACCCGTTTACATTGCTTTTCTAAAATCCAGTTACCGTCTTTATTTCCTCAACATTTCCTCTAGTTATTGTCAGTTATTATGCAACAGGATGTTTGGAGAGTTTCTGAATAACTTTCAATAACTGCCTGAAAACAGGATGGTCCAAGTTAAAAAACAAAACTGTGAAACTTTGTTTCAGTCAGTGTTTGTTTGACCACAAGATGGCGCACTTTTTCCATGAGTGAAAAACATAGCAGGTCCTGATTTAAATCTAGAAGAGCTCCCGTCTTAAGCAAAGCAAAAGAAATCCACAGGAATCGTTTTCCTTTTGCCTCAGTATCTCAGTGGTTTAAGAAACTAAAATATTACTTTGAATGAACAATTTACTCCCTTATTTGGCAGATTAATTTAAGAAAAGGTTTATTTTTAATTCATAAATGTATACAGACAATGAAAATCCACCCCTCCTATAATTTCCAGAGGAAAGCCTAAAAGTTAAAGTATGTCCATCTCATTCTAATTAGAACAGCATTTTTCATGCATAGATGAATTAAAGTTGCAGGCAGCAGCTACAGGAAGGCGACTCGTGAGGCTCTTTCCTCTGATTCTCCGTCTCCATGTTGGTTCATCTGTCTGCCAACAAAAAGAAGCTGAAAGACTGAAGTCATGTTACTGAATATGAAAGATGATGATGATATTAGTCACTTACTGTATATATGCAATACTGAGCGATTCAATCATGTACTTGAACGAGTGGCCCAGGAACAGCAGGAAACCAATCAGAGGCGGGACAAACATTAATATGTGGCAGCAGAAGAAGGCTGTGAACAAATCAGACAAACAAGTTATACATTTAACTTATAACATGGAAAAATGCTTTTCTATAAGTGCAAAAAAAAAAAAAAAAAAAAAACACTTGGTGCAACTAGCAAAATTATGAAATCAACTTAAAACTTGTAAGTAAATTCACTAAATATTTTATTTGAAGGGTAATGATATTTACAGTAGAAACTAGACAAAAAAAATAGTTGCAGTGCATCTACAATAACTCCCGACTTTCTCTTGACGATGCCCACATCCAGTCCTGCATCTCTGCTCCAACACCGTTGATCACACTAAATCAGGGGTCTCAAACTCCATCCTGGAGGGCCGCAGTCCTGCAGGTTTTAGATGTGCCACAGGTACAAAACACTGGAATGAAATGACTTAATTACCTCCACCTTGTGTAGATCAGTTCTCCAGAACCTTAATTATTCTATTCAGGTGGTGCAGCAGAGGCACATTTAAAAGTTGCAGGACTGGAGTTTGAGACCCCTGCACTAAAGGCTTGTTACCAGGCCGATCAAAACATTTGATTCTGGTGTTTCCTCATGTGCTCAGGAAAAAATAAAAATCCCTATAATAGTTGCAGTCTGGTGGCTCTCAGGGACTGGACCTGATCACGCTGCTTCACATGTATATTTAAATATTAAAGAGGTGAAACACAATGGTGGTGTAACACATGACTAAGACTGATATTTCATGTATAGCTAGAAAATATTAATATCCAGGTCTAGTACTAATCTGATTCACACTTTTTGCCTCGATGCCTCCAGGTTTTAATTCGACCTCATTGGATACTGTGAAATAGGAAGTGTTGTTTTCAGTGTTATTGGGGAGAAACAGGAACATTGAACGGTACCAGCGCTGCTTTCATGTCTTGCAAATCTCCAGGTTTCATAAACAATGACCCGCAAAACGAAGAACATGCCCAAGAATGCGAGAGTCAGGAGAGTGAACAGGACAATAAAGTGAATCCAGAAGTTGTCCATTAGAGAAGCTGTGAAGAAAATGAAACAAAAGCTGGAGATTATTTACCAGCTGTAGGATTATTTTAGATACAAAGTCCTTAAAACAACAACTTAGAATTGGTCATGGAAGAAAAATATTCTGATATCCATATATATTATAAGGTGGGAACAGAAAGATTCTGAATACACAAAGTGTGAAACAAAAATTATATTGTAAAATTTCCTCTTTTTTTCCACAATATGCCAGTAAATCAGAGCAAACCTTTTTCTGATAGGATGATTGGAATTATTTTAATTTGCAAAATTACTGACAAGTTTTTTTTCCTTTTCCCAAACTTTACGTTCACTTCCTTAGACGTTAGATGGTTGAATTAAAACTGAGTTGATTGGAGGAAAGGTTGATAATGATGAGTATTCTTACTGGAGAGCAATTTCCAAAAATTGCTTTAATAACAGAACAAGCATAGTGATCACTCTTCTGCATCTTTTGTCTGATAACTTCTGATTTTTTTTTTAAGATGAAGACAAAAACTATTTGATTTTACTTTTTTTAAAATGTCCTTCCTCACTTTTCAGTCATACTGTAGATGTCAGGGGTCTCAACCTCCAGGCCTCCAGTCTCTGTCCTGCAGTGTTTAGATGAGCCTCAAGTATAAAACACTGGAATGAAACGGCTTCATTTCCTCCTCCTGGTGTGGATCGGTTCTCCAGAACCTCAGTGACCCAATTATTCTGTTCAGATGGAGCAGCAGAGCCACATCTAAAGGTTGCAGGACAGCAACGCTCCAGGACTGTCACATATTCCACCTGACATATTCCTAACACTTGAATTACTCCCTAAATGTTCACTGACTAGTTATTCTTATTTAATCTGTATTGAGAGCAAATAAGAATTTGCTGTGTTAAATTAGAGCAAATAAACATTTGTTTCTAGGTTCTTTCAAAGTTGTATAAATCAATTTTTCTTACCTTTGAACAACCAAAATTACAATCTTACCTCCAGCAGCCATTGTAATAGGCTTGGTTCAGAGTTTGCCTGTGTACAAATCAAGTTTCCTTGTCAGTCAGCTGCAGGGAAATGTTTCTGACATAAGACTGTGTTGTTTAAGATACCTGGTCTGCATGAGGGTCCACAGCTGCTGCTGATCTGTGACCACTCACACCTGATCATCATCACCCTGATCTCCAGCTGCTGCCATTTTAAAAACACAGATCTTCCTCCTGCACAGAGTCAGATTGTTGTGAAACCCTCAGCAGTGAAGGAGTTAAACTCCAGTCCTGAGGGCCGCTGCCCTGCAACTTCTAGATGTGGCTCTGCTGCAAAACCTGAATGGAATAATTAGTACTGATGGACAAAAGAAGCCTGCGACAGACTGGCGACCTGTCCAGGGTGAACCCCGCCTCTCGCCTGGGATGCAGCTGGAGATAGGCACCAGCAACCCTCCTGACCCCATTTAGGGAAGAAGGGTGTAAAGAAAATGGATGGATGGATGGATGGACAAAAGAAGCTTCTCAGCCTGTTGCTTTGACTAAAGGTTCATCACTCGATGCTTCATTCGTTTCTCACTAGTGACATCTGCTGTTCAAACTGTGGCATCTCAGACAGAAATACTTAAAAAAATAGTAAATGCATATTAAATACAAATGCAATATTGTCACAAAGTTTTTGTCAAACTCAGGTTTAGTAATGAAGACAATTAAATCCTATTTAATTAATCTTTTTTAGTTATTAAAATTATTTTTAGCCAATCCTGGTGTCTGTTTTCTGTCATCAACTGATTTGACAATAAAGACATTTAATGTTTTAGTGAATTCAGAGTGCAGCTTGTTGGTCAGACAGTTTTCTTTTAGTTTTGATTTGCCTCCTGAAAAACTAAAATTATTCAAAAATTCTCTTTTTGTTGGATTTCTATTGGCTCTCTCATCTGATCCCTTATATTTTTACTCCTCAGCCAGAATTTTACTCGTCCAGCAGCTTTAAGTCTGTTTCTGCTGTGCAAGACTGATAAATGGTTGCAGAACAAAGAAATAGTGACAAGGTGAGAATTTTGGAGGTGAAGGTTTAATTATTGTTATTTAAGAATCAGTGAATCATCTCAAAGTTTTACAAGATGTCAGATTTTTTCTTCTTCCTGGCTCCTTTTCAATCAAGTTTATTTGTGTAGCACATTTCAGCAGCAATACAGTGTCAAAATATTTTACATAATAAAAACACAAATATAAAGACACAAAATATACCATAATCAACCATTGAGAAAACCATTAACGGACATTTCATTTTGACGAGTGTCATCATCAAAATCATTAATACACATGAACTATAAAAGTTTCCTTTTATTTCGGCCACTGCTGAAGACAAACACTCCTCTGATGCGATCAAGCAGCTCATCACGCTTTTATTTTGAAAACCGACACGCAAAATTAAGCAGTCACGTGACCCGTGCAGTGCGAGGCATCGTTTGTTGCAAGTCACGTGGTTTTCAGCAAGACGACACAAGCGGGGCTTCATCGGACACGCCCCCTTTTTTACTCGTCACACGATAAATATGACCTAAAACGGCGGTTTTCAAAGTGTGAGGCGCGCCTCCCCTGGGGGGCGCCAGAGCACTTTAGGGGAGGCGCGGTGCGAGGGAAAAAAATAAACCGGAAAAGCTATCTGCTTGCTGTCTACTGATGTGAGAGAAACGTCTTTTACGCACACGATCAACTCTGTGGATTTAGGAAAAAGTTGGTACTGTGGGGTGCGCGTGTGGAGCGGGGATCAGTGGAAATGTTTCCCACCTTAGAGGATGTTTTGGCCAGTGATGTCAGTAACGTTACTGACGTCAGACCACTTTTTTCCGTAACGAGTAATCTAATACGTTGCTATTTCAAATCCAGTAGTCAGACTACAGTTACTTATCAAAATCATTTTTGCGTTACTGCGTTACTATCTTCTTTTGTTATTTAATCGTATTTCCTCTACTCGTCTTGTCGAGTGACCGACGTCTCTATGCGACAGAAATGTTAAAAATGGGGGGAGATGCGTATTTTGTTGGTGGAAAAACTGGAACTATTTTGAGTTTCTGTCGCCAAGTCCGATTATTATAAGCGGCTTTGGGCTTCATTTTGTTAAAGTCGCTTGGAAATTTAATGAGTGGCGGGTTGCGCCTTTTTTGGCTCGTTTTTGAACGTGAAGTTACTCATTTGGGCTCGGAAATAAGCAGAGACTCACAATAAATCCCAGAATTTGTCCGTCATTAAGGTAGTTTTACTCAGTCTCTCCCTGTTCATCATTTCCCGGATGATCCGTCCCGCTGTGTCTTTGTTAATGTCAAGTTAATGTTTTACCTCTGAATGACGTCGAGCTTCACGTTGCGCTCCAGAAAACTGCAAACATCGAGACCAATATGAACAGCGCAATAAAGGTGAAAACAACCACGAATAAACGTGTTCGCAGTTGGCAATAGTTATAATGGCAAGTTAGCACCGTTATAATTATTAATATTACGGTAAGTGTCGCAGCCATCGGAGCTGTGGAGCTGCAGGAGGAGCTCTGTACGCTGCGACATCAAACTCAGGGCCGTAACGCAGAATCTGGAGGCTGGGGGGAGGGGGGCTTTAAAATCCTTCTTAGAGTTTTCCAGACAACAGTGGACCACACAAATTACTCATGTTTTTTATTTTTTTTGTACAATCTCCTCTTCAGTTCAACCTTATCAGTGGAGACACATTGTTGATGTTACCATTATAAAATAACTTACAATTAAGTTTTGGCAAAGCTCAATGTGATTTTCACAGGAGGCAGAGCGTTGTTGTTAGCACCTGCTGAAAGTAACTAAAAAGTTACTTTTAGTGTAACTTAGTTACTTTCCAAGTCAAGTAGTCAGTAATATAACTAAGTTACTATTTCAAGGAGTAATCAGTAGTCCGATTAAAGTTACTTTTTCAAAGTAACTATGCCATCACTGGTTTTGGCCAGAGCGGGGCTGCAGGTGGAGTTTTTAGAACTCCGCCCCCACGGGGCAGCAGGCATTAAGCTCCTTGAAGGGGGGCTCACCCTTTCATACTTTGAAAACCCCTGACCTAAAATAAACACTCAACTAAAATCAGTGGATTATTTCAAGATGTCTGAGGCTCATTGTTCCCAACTCAAACATGTTTTATGGATAATTTTAAGTTAAATCAAACTTAAATGGGGAATTCAACGATGATTTGAGTTGATTATGATGTGACCAGTAGAGGGGGTTGATCTTTTTAGGCAAGACGCACCAGAGCACGGAGTAGTCTACAATGATTTATTAACCAATTTCATTAAAACATTTTTCTTTTAAAACATGGCCTCAGGCCCACTACTCAGCCCCTAGAAGGAAAAGGCATCAAAATAAGGACAATTTAAGTTATTCCCAACAAAATGAATGAACAAACAAAACAAATTAGTAAATCAAAACAAAGGAAAGCAAACAAATTAGTAATTTAAATAATAAACAAACAAACGGCAAAGAAAAGAACACAACCACTGCAAACGATGGGACAAATTGTCGTTGTCCGACTTCTAATGTCTTTTCACGGGGGGCCAGAGGAGTCGTGCCCCGCTCGTTCCGCCAGCCCAAGTGTCAGCAGGCTCCGTCGAGAGCGGCCCAAACAAAACCGGCAAGACAAGACAAGACAGCAGGAGCGTCCAGCGCTGCAACTCCGAAAGAATCCTAAATTAGAAAACTCGTTAACCCTGGATTCAGGTAAGAAATTAAATTTTAAACAGGTAGCTTACCCAGATGTGGTGACACAGCCGACCAGGGAGGGAGCGGATCAGCAGGCGAGGGCTGGATGGAAGCCGCTCGCCGCACCAGCCGCCAACGCCAGCTGCGCAACACTGCAGAAACGCACGGCAGGTATTGCACCAGAACCCGACAGCAATCCCAGCCCAGATGGCAAAAATGGCATTTACTATTTTGGATGAGTGGATCGAGCACACCAGCCACTTGGGCAGCCGACATACAGTAAGGAAACAATGCACACGCACCTCGCAGCGGACTGCTCAGCTATAAAGCTATCTGCCCCGCCCACGAATCAGTCGCTACACCTGGTGTGTGTAGTTGGGAGGGTGGAACATCCCACCACATTAAGAAACTGTTTGTTTCTTTTAAAGTAAAAACTAAAAGCCACTTGTGATTCATTTGCAGTTGAAGAACCAAATTATGGCAAATCACCAACTTTCATCTAAAGTGAATGTGATGCAGCATTTGTTGCACTTCTTTCCCTGTTATCGTGTTAAACCAAGACAGAAATGGTTGTCTGAGTTTAGCTGGCTGTGTAACAAAACAGACTAATTTGTTCTTTTTGCATGAGCTTTTTATTTTTTACAGAATAAAGTTGTGCTAAACTCAGACTCCTACAAATTCAGTTGCCTGAGTTTGAAGACATAAAACATGGAGACAATTATCAATCTGTAAATGCTGCAATTTCTTTTAAAGTTGCCTAGCGATAGAGCAAAAAAAGAGGAAGATTTTCATAACGACAGATAGCTTTCTTTAGGAATCAGTTCTCAGTCCAGGTTTCAGCATTTAGTCGAGGATTCCTGTGGCTTTCATAAACAAATGGTTTAAGGTAGTAGCACTGGAAGTCGTCCCAGCAATTCTTACCTGCAAGAAAAAGGAAAGCACAAGTATTTTTCCAACCAGTCCAAAAGGATGAGGGTGGTAGCAGAAGAGAAGGAATTGATGATAATACCATGCGTGTTCAAATTTATGTAAAAAACTATCCTCTAAATCAGGCAAGTAAAACATATTTTTACCTCCAGCGTTCATGTACAATCAATGCTGCCCTGTGCTGTTATTAGGCTCTCCGGGACACCAGATTGTATAGTGGAAAGGAGTACCATCGCTCCAGAACCACTGATTCTCCTGGAAAATAAGTTAAATTTAATTGGAGTTTATGCATATGGAGCAAAATAAAAATGTTGCGACAAATGAAATACCTCCTGTGCATCACTGCCTCCAATCCAGGTGTCTTTATATCTTTATATCACTGTCAGCCTCTGGATCTCGTTGCCTTCCTCCATGTCATGAACCGATGCAAGGTCTGCCTTCATGGACTGGCAGTTGTTCTACACATGGTGTTCAAATAAAGGACTGAGACACTAATACGTCTCAATCTGAGAAATACACTGAACCTTTTATTTCCTCAGCTCTGGCCCAACTCATGGGCCGTTGAACCCAGTCCATCCACTGGGGCAGTCGGTTGACCTCTTCACCAGGTCACTCTTTGCTGACAACAAATATGGAAACTCTAGTTAGAGTGAAGGTGGGAAACATGTTCATGGTTTGAACCTTCATATAGATTAAATTCAGCTTGATGGAAACAAAAAATTAACCTAAATGTCCTAAAAGCAAAGACAGGCACAAAGGAAATATTTACAAAGGAACTGCTGCTGTCCAACACGTTCCTCCATCTACTGTCCAACACGTTCCTCCATCTACTGTTCAACACGTTCCTCCATCTGCTGTCCAACACGTTCCTCCATCTGCTGTCCAACACGTTCCTCCATCTGCTGTCCAACACGTTCCTCCATCTACTGTCCAACACGTTCCTCCATCTGCTGTCCAACACGTTCCTCCATCTGCTGTCCAACACGTTCCTCCATCTGCTGTCCAACACGTTACTCCATCTACTGTTCAACACGTTCCTCCATCTCCTGTCCAACACGTTCCTCCATCTGCTGTCCAACACGTTCCTCCATCTGCTGTCCAACACGTTCCTCCATCTGCTGTCCAACACGTTCCTCCATCTACTGTCCAACACGTTCCTCCATCTACTGTCCAACACGTTACTCCATCTACTGTCCAACACGTTCCTCCATCTCCTGTCCAACACGTTCCTCCATCTGCTGTCCAACACGTTACTCCATCTACTGTCCAACACGTTCCTCCATCTCCTGTCCAACACGTTCCTCCATCTACTGTCCAACACGTTCCTCTTTCTGCTGTTCAACACGTTCCTCTTTCTGCTGTTCAACACGTTCCTCTTTCTACTGTCCAACACGTTCCTCCATCTACTGTCCAACACGTTCCTCCATCTACTGTCCAACACGTTCCTCCATCTACTGTCCAACACGTTCCTCTTTCTGCTGTCCAACACGTTCCTCCATCTACTGTCCAACACGTTCCTCCATCTCCTGTCCAACACGTTCCTCCATCTACTGTCCAACACGTTCCTCCATCTACTGTCCAACACGTTCCTCTTTCTGCTGTCCAACACGTTCCTCCATCTACTGTCCAACACGTTCCTCCATCTACTGTCCAACACGTTCCTCCATCTACTGTCCAACACGTTCCTCCATCTACTGTCCAACACGTTCCTCTTTCTGCTGTCCAACACGTTCCTCCATCTACTGTCCAACACGTTCCTCCATCTACTGTCCAACACGTTCCTCCATCTACTGTCCAACACGTTCCTCCATCTACTGTCCAACACGTTCCTCCATCTGCTGTCCAACACGTTCCTCCATCTACTGTCCAACACGTTCCTCCATCTGCTGTCCAACACGTTCCTCCATCTGCTGTCCAACACGTTCCTCCATCTGCTGTCCAACACGTTACTCCATCTACTGTTCAACACGTTCCTCCATCTCCTGTCCAACACGTTCCTCCATCTGCTGTCCAACACGTTCCTCCATCTGCTGTCCAACACGTTCCTCCATCTGCTGTCCAACACGTTCCTCCATCTACTGTCCAACACGTTCCTCCATCTACTGTCCAACACGTTCCTCCATCTCCTGTCCAACACGTTCCTCCATCTCCTGTCCAACACGTTCCTCCATCTGCTGTCCAACACGTTACTCCATCTACTGTCCAACACGTTCCTCCATCTACTGTCCAACACGTTCCTCCATCTACTGTCCAACACGTTCCTCTTTCTGCTGTCCAACACGTTCCTCCATCTACTGTCCAACACGTTCCTCCATCTACTGTCCAACACGTTCCTCCATCTACTGTCCAACACGTTCCTCTTTCTGCTGTCCAACACGTTCCTCCATCTACTGTCCAACACGTTCCTCCATCTCCTGTCCAACACGTTCCTCCATCTACTGTCCAACACGTTCCTCCATCTACTGTCCAACACGTTCCTCTTTCTGCTGTCCAACACGTTCCTCCATCTACTGTCCAACACGTTCCTCTTTCTGCTGTCCAACACGTTCCTCCATCTACTGTCCAACACGTTCCTCCATCTACTGTCCAACACGTTCCTCTTTCTGCTGTCCAACACGTTCCTCCATCTACTGTCCAACACGTTCCTCCATCTACTGTCCAACACGTTCCTCTTTCTGCTGTCCAACACGTTCCTCCATCTCCTGTCCAACACGTTCCTCCATCTACTGTCCAACACGTTCCTCCATCTACTGTCCAACACGTTCCTCCATCTACTGTCCAACACGTTCCTCCATCTACTGTCCAACACGTTCCTCCATCTACTGTCCAACACGTTCCTCTTTCTGCTGTCCAACACGTTCCTCCATCTACTGTCCAACACGTTCCTCCATCTCCTGTCCAACACGTTCCTCCATCTACTGTCCAACACGTTCCTCCATCTCCTGTCCAACACGTTCCTCCATCTACTGTCCAACACGTTCCTCTTTCTGCTGTCCAACACGTTCCTCCATCTACTGTCCAACACGTTCCTCCATCTACTGTCCAACACGTTCCTCCATCTACTGTCCAACACGTTCCTCCATCTCCTGTCCAACATGTTCCTCCATCTGCTGTCCAACACGTTCCTCCATCTACTGTCCAACACGTTCCTCTTTCTGCTGTCCAACACGTTCCTCTTTCTGCTGTTCAACACGTTCCTCTTTCTGCTGTTCAACACGTTCCTCCATCTACTGTCCAACACGTTCCTCCATCTCCTGTCCAACACGTTCCTCCATCTCCTGTCCAACATGTTCCTCCATCTGCTGTCCAACACGTTCCTCCATCTACTGTCCAACACGTTCCTCTTTCTGCTGTCCAACACGTTCCTCTTTTTGAATACCAAGAAAGGCGTCAGGCCATCGGCTCATTTTGTCAACTGTTTAATGTTTTAAAGAAAAACTCTCTGTTTTATGAATTGAAAACTTCAATGATCTTTTTCAGTGGGAATTTGTTTACTCTGAGATTTATTGTTGTTTATTGTTTTGTATTCATTTTTCTCTGGAGAAAGATAACTGGATCCTTTAACTTTTCCACAAAATAAGTCTTTACTCTTGACAAGAGATTACAAAATTTGTACCTTCAAAATAACCAAAAAGTTTACTTTCTAAGCAAAAAAATATATTTTTTTACGTATTTGCTTTGTGATGTTTCACTGTCGTGCTTGAAGTTCTTGTTTTAAGTAACAAAGACGATGTGTATGATGACCAAGCACTTCACACTTATGCTTCTTTAGTTCTTCGATGATAGAGATTAAAGTATAAAGAGGACTAGCTTGTCACGTAGAACTTTCCACTTCTGTATATTAATGACTGAACCTCTCTTAAGATGTTTTACCACCTTATTTAGTTATATTTTGGTGACACTTTATTTGACAGCTTTGTCTTGCGCAACACAGAGCTAAAGTTGTCTTGTTTCTCTGTCTATATTTGGTAGTGAATCAGCAAAATCCCTTTGAGTCTTTGAGAAAGCCATTTTAATGTTAGCGCAACAGGATTGTTCAGTCAAATTGTTAAGGTCATTCGACACACAGCTGAGGTTCTCCATGTCCTTCAGACAACAGTTTTAGAGTTTGTAATGTTCGAGAACTCTTGACAATACTGTAGGGTTAGAGTTAACCCTCATGACCTAAACTATCTGCCTGTAATAGAGCCATAAAATCTCTGCAAGAGTTTCTATTCGTCAGTGTTTCCAAATGTTTCTTCCTGTCATTCTGAGGGGAAGCATTTGGTTCTTGTTGACATCATTTCTTTGTATCTCTCCTGCAATTGTTATGAAATTATTGAGAACACAATAATGCTTATAAAACACTTTGTTGTAGCCAACTATTTTGTCTGTGATAAGTTTAAATAATAAAGGCAATAATCATTGACCACATGTGTTGGTACATTTGTCAACTTTTGCTTATCCTCTTGGCTCCATAAAATCCATCTATGGGCAGCAAATGGCCCGCAGGCCACACTTTGGACCAACCCTGGATTAAACAGAAAGCTGAAGTGTGCAGACCTCCTGCAGTGACCTTTGAACTGTAATGTTCCAGTTATTACGGTTCAAAGGCAACAATGAACAGGCGTCTTGATTTAACGAAACTCAACCAGTCCACACATCAGTATTGTCAGAAGGACATTGAATATAGATCAGGGGTCTCAAACTCCAGTCCTGGAGGGCCGCAGTCCTGCAGGTTTTAGATGTGGCACAGGTACAAAACACTGGAATGAAATGGCTTAATTACCTCCACCTTGTGTAGATCAGTTCTCCAGAGCCTTAATTATTCTATTCAGGTGCAGCAGAGGCTCATCTAAAAGTTGCAGGACTGCGGCCCTCGAGGACTGGAGTTTGAGACCCCTGATATATTGATTATTATTGATTATTATTGATTGATAATGCACTATATCTTCATTAAGGAGCCACACATTTACTCTCTGGTTTCAACATCGGCCCTCTCAATCTGACTGCAACACATTTCAGCATAAAGGAACATTTGGGCCTCAAGCAAGAACACAAATTCATTTATCTCAAGTTGCAGCTTCCTGCAGTGGTGAGTTAGCAGAAACGTTGCACTAGAAGCACCAATGTGTCTTTTTGGCCGATCATAACACTATTTCTCAATAAGCTCTATAAAATCAAGTGCATAGATTTAACAAAATGCTTTTTACTAAACCTTCATGTTCACAGTGTGGGTTTAAGTCACTTCTTCTGTTCTGAAGACCCAAAGCTACCAGACAACCCAAAGTTAGACTGAAACAACAATAACAGTTAGTGTGACATTTATTAAATGACCTTCAGCAGACATTTGTTTACCGTTCTGTCAGTTGTGCTTTTTATTTTCAGTAAGTGAGAACTGAGAGAAGGAGGAAGATGTTCAGCTAAAGTTTAAGGTTGTGGAATCAAAACAAGGGAAGAAAGTTTTAATTTGATTGTTTCACAACCCGTCCAGTCAGGAAGGATTGTGGGATTTATCTCACTAAATATTCCAGCCTTGCATCCTGTAACTCTAATAACTGCATCTGCTTGACATGGGGAGCCATCACTCCATGATGTGAGTCTGCTGTTCCACCACATCCCAAAGGTTTCTGTTGGTTCTGGTGACTGTGGAGGCCAGTCGAGTTCAGTGACCTCATTGTTCAAGAAACCAGTGTGAGATGGTTGGTGCTTCATGACATGGAGTGTTATCCTGATGGAAGGAGCCATCAGAAGATGGTTCACTGTGGTCACACAGGGATGGACATTCAGCAGCGACACTCAGGTAGGCTGTGGCTTTGACACGATGCTCAGTTGGTGCTAATGGGTCCAAAGTACCAGGAAAGTATCCCCCCACCATAACATCAAAGTACCAGGAAAGTATCCCCCCACCATAACATCAAAGTACCAGGAAAGTATCCCCCCACCATAACATCACCATCACAGTCTGAACTGTTGGTACCAGACAGGATGGATTCATGTTTCTTCTTGTTGACGTCAAACTCTGGTCTTTCCATCTGAATGTTGCAGCAGAAATCCAGACTCATCAGACCTGGCAACATCTTTCCAATCTTCTGTTGTCCAGTTTTGGTGAGTCTGTGTGAATTGTAGCCTCAGTTTCCTGTTCTTAGCTGACAGGAGGGTCACCTGCTGTGGTCATCTGCTGCTGTAGCTCAGCCGCCTCACGGTTTGACATGTGGTGGGATCAGAGATGCTCTTCTGCAGACCTCGGTTGTATCAAGTTATTGTTGTCGTTCTATCAGCTTGAACCAATTTGTCCGTTCTTCTTTGACCTTTGACCTCAACAAGGCATTCATGCCCACAGAACTGAGGCTCACTGGATATTTTCTCTCTTTTCGGACCATTTTTTGTAAACTCTAGAGATGGTTGCATGAAATCCCCAGCAGATCAATAGTTTCTGAAAGACTCAGACCAGCCCGTCTGGAACCAACAACCATGCCACGTTCCCCGTTCTGATGCTCGGTTTGAACTGCAGCGGATCGTCTTGACCTTTTCTACATGCATAAATGCATTGAGTTGCTGCCATGTGATTGGCTGATTCGACATTTCCATTAATGAGCAGTTGTACCTAATAAAGTGTCCGGTGAGTGTACTTCTCAAGTTTTAAAACAGTACAACACTATAATAAAATCTTGACATGAATTGTACGATGGATGACTTAATCATCTGTTTCTATAGCAGAATCACATTAACTTTGGTTCTATCCAACTGTAATTGTGAATGTTAAGCAAAACATTCGAAATGTTAAAAAAAAGAACTATTGAAAATGCAAATGTGCACTCAAGTCAAAGAGAGCAGAGAGAGAGAGAAATAAGAAAATGAATCTAAGAGAAACAATGATGGAAAGTTCAAAGGGATTATGTGAATGGTAACTAAAGAGTGCAGAAAAAATGCCAAAGAAATTAAAGTTGAACTTCAAGGTCAATGTACATCAGTTCCCGGTTGCACCATCTGTCGTTTGAGCCAAAGTGGATTTCATAACCAAGTATGGATGCAAAACATGAAGGAAGCTGGACTGGAATTTGCCACAATGCATATTGACAAGCCACAAAACTTCTTTGGTCAGATGAAACAAAACTTTATGATGACAAACTCAAAATGAAGCAGACCAAGAAAAAACTCTGTCCCACTGAGAAACATCTTGGCCATGTTCTGGGCTGCTTTGCTGCAGCTTTAATCTGTTCTGGACACAATCAAATCTCAAGACTATAAAAGGCATTTTGGAGAGAAATGTTCTGCCTGGTGTCAGAAAGCTTGTCCTCCGTCACAATCATAGGCCTTCCAGCAGGATAGTGACCTAAAACATGCAGCTTAAAACACCCAACACTGGCAAAAAGCAAAACATTGGATTCTTCTGTAAATGCTACTGAACATCTGTGGACGGACAGAAACATGTCACCTGGAGAAAACAAACTTCAAACCTGAGAGCAGTTTGGCCCGACAACCTGTGGACCGTTACAGATCATCAAAATCATTTGATTTGTATGGAGTAACAAGTACCATCGTTTGTGTCATGAAGTGCGGTGAGGCGGTGAGGCAGGATGCAGCAGACCCAGGTAGATGAGAGAAAATGATGGTTTATTGTTTAAAATAGTCCACAAAAAGTCCAACAACCAGGCAGCACAGCAGAGCAGAAAGCCAGGGCTCAGCACCGGTAGCAACTGCAGGCAACGAAAGGACAAACGACACCGACTAGATGTAGAGACAGCTAAGACAAGGACCCGACGAGGAACAAAGGCCACAGGTGGGGTTATGATTCTGAACTGCGTTTCAGAAGCAATGCCTGATTGTCGGTTTATTTTTAGTACTTTTTTATCTACCATAACTTTTGTTGGGTTACTTCCATGACCGTTGTGGGATTTTTACTCTTTTAGTGTTTCATAAATTGAAATTACCAACAACTGTGCACTTGTGCATGAATAATAATAATAATAACAGACTTTTCCAAGTTTAAAAAACAGGAATGTTTTCCCTCAGTAACTTAGAACTAATTTAAGTTATAAATTTGTTCTCTGAGGAAGAAACAAAATACTTCACATTCCATAAGTGATTGTTGAGTTGCAGCACTTTTAGTCTGCACATGGCTTCCCCTTTAATGTTTCGGTTTCCTCCTTTAAGATGTGATGTCAAGATAAATGTGTCTATAAAAGCTGATTTACCGTTTCTGAGTCTGAACTGAAACTTCCTGATTCAGAGCTGAAAGTAAGAAGCTGATTCTTTTCTACAAGTCCTTTTTGCTTAACCTTGTCCTGTTATTCTGGTTCTTGGTTGAAACCTGCAGCCATGAGGATCCTGACTCTGCCTCTGCTTCTCTGTGGTTTGATGCTTCTGAGCAGCATTAACAGTGAGTATTTTGTCAAGAAGTGTGAGAAGCTAGAATCTCTTGAGTTATCCAAGTAAAATGATTTGACTTAAGAAAATGAATGTCATTTTTAACATTAAAATTTCTATCATTTATAGTTCCTGAGACTCAGAGATTTCCTTTCCATATTGTTGGTGAACTTTCCATTTATGATTCAGTTACACCTAGTCGAACCTGAGCTTTAAATCTCATAAATCTACAGTTACAACTTTCACACTTTGCAGTGAAGATCAGTTTGATATTTTTCGGGGGTATGTTCACTATTAGGTGAAATGGTGTAATAGATTATGTTTGTTATATTTTTTCCCACAGAGATCAATGGATTGAAAACTGAATGCCATTACGGCTGGAATCTAATCCATGGACGCTGTTTCAAATATGTTCCACGCCGTTTGACTTGGGCGAAAGCTGAGGTGAAACTGGACAATGATTCATGTTTATGAAACTGTCTTCTCATGTTCCTAAATAAAAAATAGATTATTTTATTCACAATTGTTTTTCCAGTCAACTCTTCTTTCTTTTTTCTGATTGATTGGCAGAGAAATTGCATTTCCATAGGAGGAAACCTTGCATCTGTGCACAGTTCTGAAGAATACCATGAAATTCAGTCGCTCATTATGCGTGCCACACATGAGTTGACGGAAACATGGATCGGCGGCTCTGATGCAGCTGAGGTTAGCATTACCCAATATCACAATATTCATCAAAACCTATTCAACACAGATTCTAGGAGTTTTTCTCATGCGTCTTGCAGGAAGATAGTTGGTCTTGGACCGATGGGACGCTGATGACATTTACAAACTGGTGTCCTGGAGAACCCAACAATGGTAGAGGGCACCAGCACTGCATGCAAATGAATTACTCTGGTAAAACTGTTCTTTCTTAAGCAATGATTAAGTCACTTCTTATAGATGTCTGATCAGATGCAAAAACATAAAATAAGTAAAGATATGTTTTATCTTTAGTGGTGTAAAGTTTTCCTGAATAATTCCAGTCTGAATGCTGCTGTGACCTTTGAAAAGCTTCAGGCTTTTTTGGTATAAAACTGTTTTCTGTCTTTCACACTTACAGGAGAAAAGTGCTGGGACGATCACAAATGTACAGTCCGCCAACCGTCTGTCTGCGTTTCTAAAAACTGAAGCTGGGCTGAGCTGAAGACATGAAGAAGCTTCTACATCTTTTTATTTTCTATCTATGCTGCTTGAAAGACGTGGCGGCGCAGCACATCGACAGAGGAACTCTGTCCTGCTTCTCATTAGATCAAACCAAATGTGATGTAAAGTTACAGTTTTATCTACTTTCTTGCTGATTAAACTTTCTTTCTTGTTCTTTGCAAAATTAAACAGCAGGCATTAAAATATGCTGGTCTGGATGTGTTTGTGTTTGGTGTGTGAAATGTTTTATTAGTTTAAGCAGTCTGGGTTCTCAGCTGCAGCTTCGCCAAGTTAACTTTATTTGTATTTTAGCAACCAGGCTGATCAAAGTTACATCAGGGAACTATAACACAATAATCAAACACTGTAAAAGGTTTGAGGCACATTTAGTCATTTCTACTAACTTCTAAACTTTAAAACAAATAAATCTTGTAAGTTTTAGAATTTAAATTTAAATGTGTGTTTGTAAAAAAACAAAAAAAGACTAATTAAAAGTGGCATTTTGAGGTTAATACTATCAATCTGGTACAATTTAAAGGTTGAGTTTAAACTTTTACACAAAACATGGACCAGTTCTGCAGCTTGAGGTGAACTAAACCAAGAAACTCTTTGTTTGAATTCTTTAGTTTCACTCTTATAGTTTTTATAATTATATTAAAATAAAACATTTGAGTTAAAATTGGTTTGACTGTTATAAACAAATTTTATTTGAAAAAGGGCAAAAATAACAGGTTGCTTTGAAAAGACCGCTGAACTACCCATACAGGTGCGCCCTCTGCTGGTGCAGCAAAGATATTTTTGCTGTTCAGATTATAGATTCTGTTCTTTAGTGGATTGGATAAAAATTTTGAAGGTAGCAGTTATAGGAACAATAAACTGGGATTCGGGGTGTGACCAGTCTGAAACAGAGGATGCAGAATAGTTTTTTGTTTTACTTTAGCTGAATAAATAAATTATTCTGTCTTGTATGAACAGCACTGTATGTTCGTCGTTGTGTTGGTTGGGAGGTTCAGTGTCTACATTGTTTTTGTTGGAAAACTAAAATACATTTGTTACAGTGTATTTGTGTGTTCTGAGTATAAAAACTATTTTAAAACATTTTACAAAACCTTTATGTTCTAGAGGCATTAATGGAACATTTTCCACATTTGACTGGTATAATTTTTTTAATTGATGTCATGATTCATGTTCTGTCTGTCCATCCTGAGCCTAATCATTCATTCTGTTCACCTGCCATGCCTGATTGCTTACCTGTTCCACCTGGTCCCCGCCCTACTTAAACACCTCTCAGTCTCTGCCTCCCTGCCAGATTATCGACAGCCACGAGCCAGTAGAAATCCAGCGTTTCCTTCCAAGCCTTCTGTGTTTCTTGACCCCTTTCTGTCCATGGATTGACCCCCTTGCCAAGCCCTTGTCGGATCTCATCTATTCTGCATTTCTGGACCCTGACCCAAGCTTTGCCTCACGACCACCGAGTATCGCCTGCCCCTCAAGCTAAGTTTGCTCTCTCTGCCGACCCGTGTATGACCTTTGCTTGATCTTCGTCTCAGTCTCTGTGTGTTGCCCTCTGGATCTCCTTGTGGAGAGAATCATTGGATCCACAGCAGCCAATTCTACCTTTTGTTTTCAGCTCCACCCGTTCACTGCATTACAGGTCAGTTAAGCTGAACATTTCTCAGTTACCCCTCCTTTATCAGTTCATCACCAGTCTTCTGCCTTCTCTTCTCAGTGCTGTGTTTGATGACCATTCCCTGAGCAGCGACCAGCATCTGAATATTTTATTAAACTTGTTTTTTCTTTCTAACTCCTGTGTGTGATTGAATTTCTGGGTCCCCACCAAGTGTCCTTACAATTGATGGTAAAATCTGAAGCTTGTCCATCATTTTGACAGATTACAATTCAATCCCCTGGCTGTACTGTGTGCAGACGCACTAAATCAATCAATACAAAAAAGCATTTCTACTGAATATCACCTGCTACATGGACACTGAACTAAATGCATCTTGTTGCATCTTGGGATCCGACTGCAACTTGAAGAGTTCAGACACTTTAAAAACTAGACAGTGATCCAGTAAAATCAAAGATTATGTTGTAGAGTTGCTATTATGTGTGTTTTCTGACTTGAATCTGGTTGTTGTTGGTCTTTGGTCAGGTTTTGTACTGAGGTGCCACTCCAGTTTTTATCCTGGTGCCCTGAAGGAATCATGTCCTGTTTGTCAGGATCACAAACTCTTACAGGTCTGATGTGAGGGACACAGAAAAAAAATGGAGTTAGATCATTAGAAATTATACTTATTAACTGAATGTTCTACAAAGTGTCATTTCATAAATTTAAAATAAAAATCCAGGTTTGAACAAACAATATTTATTGACCCAAACGTTGTTTACAGATCAATAAAGAAATAGATGAATGAGAATTACAGCAGGAAAAGTTTATTTTCTTACCTCAGCATGCAGACAGGAAGAGACCAACTTTCATTTACTGTCAGTGGCAGAAAATATGAGAGCATATAAATAAAACGCACACACACACACACGTACAAACAGATTATCGAGTCTCATTTAGCCAAAGTCCAAACGTGACTTGATGTGAGTTCCCAGAACTCCTCAGATAACGGATGTTAAATTGTCTTAAATGACCTAAATATACAAACTGACAACATGCTGAGATAAATGAAACATTGTGATACTGAATATTTTACTTTTATTCATTTAACCTTTATTTCACTAGAATAATTATTATTACTTATTATTACTAGAATAACATTATTACTTACAACCTGATGGCCTACTTAGAACCACACGTATTGTAAAGAATATAATTGTATTTCCCCTTGGAAAACATCCAATAACCTGTTTTATATTGTTGATTTTGTTATACATGGTTCCTATAAAATGTCTGATTTGCAGTTCCAGTGATAACAAATACACAAATTCACAAATGCTTATCAACACGTTTGTTTAAATAAAGACACCTCACCTTCATTGATCCTCTGGACTGAATGACAGAACCAAACTGAAGCAAACAGCTTATTTTATACGCCGTGTTGCGTTTAACAACAACTACAACTTTGAAAAGAAATTCATGTCTTTCACAATAAAAGCTTCAGTATCTGTAAGGCTTGTGTTTGTCGTCTCTTTCAGAAGCCCTTCATGGAGCTCCAAAGCGGTCAGACTCATGGAGTCCAGCTTTTATCCACTTGGCCACTTCCTGGCCTCTAGCTGCCCTCAGCCTGTGGTTCCTGCAGGAACCAGCTGCTGCTGCCTGGTCCCAATGGGTCAGAGTCATTTTTCATTCATGAAACATTTAAACCAGCAGGCCTCTACTGGACGCCGGTTCAATGCAGCTTCAGTAAAATAGCTAAATATCACTATACACATGACAGTAGTAGACTAGTAGACTGTGTCTAATAAACAGCTTTACAATATTACTCTCACTGTATGTCACTGTTCATGAATGAATTATCTAGATGTAAGTTCACTAAGCAGCTGCTTAGAGACTCTGAAACTAAAAAATCCAGTTTCTCTCCTGATTATTAAACCTCCAGTTTGAAATTTTTTTACTGTTTTCCATATTTTTTTAAACTATTGCCCTGTTGTGACAGTTTTGTATGAGACAGATAATCTGTAAAGACATTGAACTCTACGGAGCCCCCTAGGGGACATGGGGAATTTTTTTTCTTTTGCGTTCCCTCGCAAAACTGTACTGATCAGTTGTGCGGCATAATTGAATACTGTAAGTCTTTCTTACGGTGGCCGCCGTACTTTCTGATTTAATATAAGGTTATGTAAGGTTTTTCCATGAATGTTAATATCTCGTTGTGAAATATCTGAAGTTTTATATCTTTCTTTAGGATACAAAGGCACCACAAACCTATGATATAAACAGAAACCCTCCGTAAAGAAATATAAATACTGTACATCCAAACTATATTTCTGAGTTATTATCGCGGCGTAATAAGTCATCTGACAGTTTTGATTGTGTCGCTGATGTGTTGGTTGCCTGAATGGTTTAAAGAGCTGCTTTTATGTTCAGTTCCATCTCAACCTTAACAGACATAAATATGCATTGAATGAATCGATTTTCAATCAGTTTTTTGCACCAAAGACTTCATAATAATAAATACATTTTATTATTAAAAACACGACAAACTAATTATGTTAAAGGGCCGTAATGGGTTAATTCGGGGAATCTCATCTGTCCGTGTATCAATTAGCTCCAAACCACTTCTTTGTTCTGTCACATTTATCGATTTATTCCATTTTGATTATTATGCTCCAAACTTTGCAAGGACTGACCAACCCGCTCACCGTTTCCTCATACACACAAACCAGCAGGCCAGTAAGCTTCCCATTCATACTTGATGACGTCACTCCCACATCGGCACACCCACCACCTAAGTGTCAAAGTCGCGTGCTCCTATCATATCAATAATTACTTATTTCATTCATATGGCTCTTACAGAGCCTCGGTGAAAACGTGTTTATTGTTATTAAGTCTTAAAAATCCCAGACTGTAATGATGTTGATACGGTTATTGTGGAACAAACATTTACTATATTATTAAATCTCACCTGTATTCATAGCAGATTGTTTTTAGCTGGAGCGTTTCCTGGCAAAATAAAGATCACTAAGAGATTTTAAGACTACAAAAGTGGTGATAAGCACATTTTAACAAGCTTAAAGAAGGACCAACATTAAAAAAATCTGATTGAAGATTTCTACAATCTCCACTCTATTTTCCGTTGAGGGGTCATTAGGTCAAATACACACTGGGACATCTGTTTATGACGTTTTTAATGACCATCTTTTATCTGCTTTCATTTTTCTTGAACAGCAAAATAAAACAGACAGTGTTTGACTTTATGAGCTTAAACAGGTTTTGCTGTTCTAAACTAATTTTGTTCTTTAGAAACAAGGACAACAAAAACTTGATGCTTTGAACAGATTACTGACCAGTGAACTGCGCCCTCTAGTGGTTCATCAAAAATGTTATACTATATATATTATACATTCTGCTGTAGCTTTGAAGATGTGATTTTCAAAGATAACAGGAATACAAAGGAACAGTCTGATATATCAAACTGTTTCTAAAGCCTAAACAGATGTTTATCAAACTTGAGTGCTTATTCTAAATTATTAGAATTATATATAAAATTCTGTCCTAATTATTAAAAAGAGAAGTTGTAAACTCATATCAACAGAGTTATTATTCTAAATACACTCTAAAAGCTGCACTAAGCAGCTTTTGTAAAAATATGTTTTTTACATTTTTGTTAAAATGTCCTGGTGGTAAAATATGAGACATTATCTGTAAAAAACTTAATAAATATTTTTATAAAAGTTTATCAAGTTTAATGTGATATAAAGGAGATGACGACAGGTTGATGATTTGTCAGGAAAGGCAGGATGTTTTTTTCTGCCCCATTTATTCTCAAAATATTTACAGTGATTTATTTTCCATGACAGGAAAAACAAAACAAAGCAAGAATCTTTTTCATAAAAGAAAAATATATTAAAATACAGATAATCAAGGCAAAAAGATAAAACAAAACTCATTGATCAGTTTGTTTGATCAAAAGTTTCAATAAACACAAATGTTTAATGTGTAAACCAGTGTTCTTGTTTTGCCATAAAATCCAGATAAAGTCTGTTATCAATCAAGGAAATGTAATTTATTTCCCTTTTCAAGGTTTTTCTTTTTCCCCAAGGTCAGACACGAGGTTCTGTCCTCTGAGTCTATAAACTCCTCCTCATGTTTTATCTTAAATATTCAGACATGCAGCACTTAAAATGTAAACATTCCAGATGCAATGAAGAGTTAGAAAATCTACAGTTTGTGTTTGATGCACTGATGAGTTCATGTAGAAAATGTTCTTCTGGTTTGATCGTAACATTTCAGAGGAATCAGAGATATTCACACCCGTTTAAAATACATCTAAAACTAAATTTTATGTTCTGTTTCAGTTCAATGTTTTTGTTAATTTGGCCTTTATAATGACTGTATGATAATTTGGATCAACATAGTTTCATGCTGTTGTTTTGTGTGATGAAGCTGAAAACAAAAGAATCAGAAGATGCAAAGTATTTTATTTAGGTTGCATGTAAATGCTGCCTTTTGAATATTAAACATTGGAATATTTATGTCCTTCAAACATCATAAGAACTTGATTGACCTGAAAAATGAGACTTGACTAATGCAATAATGCTTTTTTGTTTTTCACTTAAACTGTCCATTTTATGAGTTATCATGGAATCAACAGTTATTTGAATCATTTGGACATGGATTAAATATGTGACAACAAACATTTGATACTAATTTAGAAAGAGAAAAAAAATATTAGTTCCTGATTTCAGGTGTTGCAATTTTAAAGAATTAAGTTTTGTATTGTAATAACGTTCAGTTCATGTGATGAGGAAGTTTGGTAATAACCTTTTTTATCAGGATTAAACATCTGCAGTCAATCTGGGTATGACATTCATTAGACAGTCAGTGAAGGTGTGGGTCCAGTTAATGGAGACCTCAGCAGTGTACATGTATTATTTAATATTATTACAGTTTGATTCCATGTAAAACTTATAAGCTCACCTCTGAAAAATAAAGTGTTGTAACATAAAATTTTGCACCAAACAGGTTATAAAAGCCACATTTGGACTTTGATAAGTGATAGATGTGAACAATGTTTGTTCAACAGATAAGAAATGAAGAGGGGAATATTGTTTCAGAAATTTACGTGCCAGCTTCCTTGTTTTGAGGCTGGAAGAAACAGTTTATAAGAGTCGATGTGTTACTGGTGCAGCACATTCAACCTGCAGGCTGACTGTAACTTAGAGGATAACCTGTGGTGTGATTGGTGGAAATTATCTCCTATTATCTCCTATTATCTCTTTACTGTCTTCAACCTGCATCATCAAAGCCATGAAGGCTCTGAATCTGCTGCTGCTTCTTTCTGCCTCGTTGGCTTTGAGTCAACCTGCTGGTGAGTTTGTGTTTGTGTGCATATTATTAAATATCACTCCCACCTTTAATCTAATGTTCAGTTATGATATTTTTGTATCTGGTATGCCTCTGTATATTTCAACCTATCATTCATTGCTGTGTTTCATGCAGTGCTGCCAGATATCCTGGATGGGGCTGAGAGAGATGAAGCTGTTCCAGAAGGTCAGGCTGTAACTCTGATGTATTTCATCAGATTTCTCATTTTGAATGTTTTCTGTAACAGCGTCCAGATGTGTTTCTAAACATCTGTCGTTCTGAATGAATCCAGTCTCAGAAAGCGGCCCAGTCTTGCTGCTGATGTTTTCATCCAGATAGTTTGATGAAGTGCTTTAATTAGCAAGTCTTCTCTGTCTTGATATGAAGAGATTAAACATATTTCAGTTCCAGTTACTTAATGTCTTCTGGAAATTCAACTTTTCCTGCTTTTTGAGCTTTGAGCTTTGTGGTTGTGTTGTAGGACATTTATTAATTCTGTTTTGGTTCTGATGGATGCTGTTTGCTCTCCTACACTAAGAGCTGTTATTGTGAACATAATGCCAACAAAACAAATACAATTTTACACACATGGAAAAACTGAAGGTTTAAGAAATCAGACACGTTTTGTAAAGAACACCCAATACTGAGCATGAAAAATAAGATAAAATATATTGATTTTTAGTTTTTCATATTTTTTCTTCTACATAATATTAATGTCAAAAATATGAATTATATCCAGAAACCAGAGAAGATCCTGAAGTTTATGTTTGCCAATTATAAATGTTAAATTCTGTATATACACAACAAAATGAATTTAACATTAAACCTTTGCCAGAACATTTGGCTCTTCATGAAGAGGAACCTGGAAACTGGACAGATGCAGAAGGTTGGTGCTTTTTTCTTCTGTTTCATTCAATAAATAGAGCAATAATTTTCATCCTCCTCTATCCTCGTGTTTTTTGCAGAACCAACCTTTAAACCTGTGGATGAAGAAGCTTACCTGAAGGGTGAGTTTACCGTTCTGAGAATCTGTGATTTAAACTATATGTGATTCAGTTTCAACCAAGTCTGAAAGTTCAGCTTCCTTCCTGTAGACGGGCTCTCTCACAAGTGAAAAACTTGAAGCATGTAACTAAAACCATCAAAAATAACTCCTGATAAAACAATCATTAGTGTATTATTAGGCTTCATTAGCCCTAATCGTGATGTTGTTGGAGTTGTAAACCTACCAACATTGCAGAGTGGCGACTCTGTCCTTCAAACCTGAAACAGACTGAGACGTTTAATCAGCCACACTGAGTAAACTTAGATATGAAAACTTTTTTAACACAGTTAAGGTTCAGTTTTTGTGTCTATGCATATTTTTATGTCTTTTATTGCATGAAATATTCACATGCATTTATACCAGAAAGCAATAACTGTTGATTTTATTAAAACTGGATAATTGTTTCCTGTTTCCTCTTTTTTTTCAGAAACTGCTGAGTTGATTTTTTTCTCGACATTTTTGTCCCAGCAGCACATAAATAAAACTACCAGTAGAATATTATAAATATATAATATTATGTCTGTGTTTGTTTTCAGCTCTGAATGGAACAGTCCAACGTTCAGGATCCTGTTCCCCTGGCTGGGCCCGGGTCAAAGGTCGCTGCTACCACGTCTTTCCTTTTGGTGCTACTTGGCATAGAGCTCAGGTGACCTTTGATTAACTTTACTTTATGTTTCTCACCATCTTCTTCCTGTATTGGTGTAACAGCTCTCCTTGTCTCCACTGCAGGGGAACTGCAGGTCCATACAAGCTCACCTGGCATCAATCCATGACTACGAGGTGAACAATCAGCTTGTGAGGATGATAATGTCTGCAGGTCGGGGCAGTACTGCAGTCTGGGTTGGAGGCAATGACATACAATGGGTAATCTCACATGTGCACCTTGTGTGTCAGCGTTTCATTAAATATATTTAAATGTTTTACTCAGACGGCTTTACCTTGCAGGAGCGCCACTGGCGCTGGGTGGATGGAAGCTCTTTTCGCTACAGTAACTGGTGTCGATCCGCACCCAACAACATGTTTAATCAGGACTGTTTGCAGATAAACTACAGTCGTAAGTGAAATGATCTCATCTAGTTGTGGAGGTGCTAATTATAAAGGTTAACAGTTAATTAATTGTAGAGATGATCAGGCTGACTAGTTGTGTCCATATCTTAGACTTCAGATGTTTCTACAATTCGACGTGTTTCTGTTTGTTTTCTTGCAGGTCACAGATGCTGGGACGATGCGCAGTGTAACTTTCAAAGACCATTTATCTGTGTCAGAAACTCCTGATGACTGTTTGTGTAGAAATGATGCAGTTTGTGTCAAAAACACAGAGGTGTTGGTGTTTTTTTAAAGGAGTGTCAAGACAATAACAAAGAATGAAATCATTGCATTTAAAAAAATATGAATGTCTGTATTCTAAAACACAAATATGAGGCAAAAAATAAACATGTTTAAATCCATTTGTCAGATTGTTTGATCAATTGTAACAATAAATAAAAATGTTTAATGTGAAAACCAGTGTTATTTATTATTTCTGCATAACTTCCACATAAAACCTGTTGTCCTAAAAGGAAATGTAATTTATTTACTTATGGCACCTTTTCCTTTCGCCCAACATCAGATATGAGGTGTTAAGGTTTCTAGATGACGGATGAACTTTCAACTTTAGAAGCTGCTCCTCATGTTTCATCTTAACAAAAATAAAATGATCCAAAAATCAAGTTTGATCTTATTACTTGAGATGAATCATATCTACATCAACACATGATTTATGTTTCATAGTTGAAAGTTGTTGATTGTGATTGAGTGGAAAACAAAATTACCAGCTGATGTAAAATATTTAATTTAGGTTGCATGTAAAAGTTTCTTTAGGAGTTAATATTAAACATTGAAATATTTCTGTTCTTCACAAATAATAGAAAAAAGTAAAAAAACATGTCTGACATGGAAAATGTTTTACAGACGACAAATGGTAGAAGCAAAAACTCTTTTTTTATTATCTATTTTATGAGTTGTTAACGACTGAACCATTATTTAAAGTTATAAATTATCAGTAAATGCATGAAATATGTCCCAAAAAAAATTAAGAATAAACAAAAAAGGCTATTAGTTTCTGCTTTAAGGTGCTTAAATGTTTAAGCACCTGAAATATATTATATATAAGAGATATTATAAATATTTATATCTGGTTTTTATACCAGAGTCTTGACTAACTTCAGATATAATTTATGTTTTTCTAGGAGTGACAAAAATAGATCATCAAATAGACAGAGAGGTTGACATTGAGACAGCTGAGCATAAAATTATTTAGAATCATGGAAGATCCAGTTTATTCAATTAACTGCATTTAACCAAGAGGTTTGATTCTAAAAATGTTTCCATTTGGCCCAATTTCTGTTTTCAAACTGGCTTATTTTAATTTCTACATGTAAAACAATCCACACACACAAACATTGATGCTTGCTTCTTATTTATTATCAGAGCAGGAGAGAAATTGATTACAGGTAGCAAACCCTCACCAAAGATTTAAAGCACAATCAACTGGATTATATTTAGAAGTAATCATGTCAACTTTTGACTCGTGTTTGAAGCCAAAAGTTGATGGTTGATTACAAGAAAAAGCAAATCATTAATTTTAGCTGAATGTTTGACCTGCAGATTTACTTGGCAGGACGAATTTTCATGCTGATGCTCTTCAGGGAGTAATCAAATCCCTTCCATTTCTTCCATTCCACTCCAACAGCATAGAGAGTGTTGTCAGCCCCCCAGCGATAAACACCGTTAGGGTTTGTCGCGTGACAAGCATAGTACCAGAAAGCACCCAGACATCTTTTGGCACAGTTGGCGCCGTGCTTGTCCTGGTCTTTGTCAAAGGTGGAAAATTTCTGTCCGTTGTGATAGGTGAGGCTGTCTCCTGCAGAAATCATTACAGGATACAAAATATATGAATAAAAAAATACATTGAGTTGAAAGTTTAAATAGTGAAAATAAAGTTGTAATTTAAATATGACATAAATCATAAGAAGTTATGTTAATCTATTATTGGACTATTATCAGTGAGATCAATTAAATTTAATTTGCTCCAGTTTTTGCTCTGAACTGCAAAAATCAATCTGTTTGTTTCAGAACCATAAGAACAAACTCTAGGTTTAGATTTCACTGATAACCTATTTAATACAATCAATGTGTTTTTTATGAATCCTGATCCTGGTCTAAATACAATAAATTAGCTTTATTAATTATTATTATTACTATGGTTATTATACACCTGCACTAACACAAGAGTCCCTCAGGGATCCATGTTCAGTACCTTGATCTTTACTTTCCAGAATCATTGCTCAACTTTCAAACCCAGCACATCCATCCATCCATTCATCCATCCATCCATCCATCCATTCATCCATCCTGTCTGGTAATGTTCTTCTCATGACTCACCAGCGCCCCCTTTGTTGTTGAAGCCACTCACATGTAGGATGTAACCGTCACACTCAGCATCAACTTTAAATGAAGAGTAAAGAGCAAACTTTTTGTTTCCTTCAAAGTCCTCCATGTCGACCATCAGTTCATAGTTTTGATTCCTTGTCAACTCGTGGATGTTATCAAGACCTGCACAGAGATGGAAACATTAAAATTGGATTTTTACTGAGACTTTTACAAACTCAGAACTTAGTTTGGGCTCCTTCTGTCCAGATTACTGCAGCAATGCACCGTGACACGGAGTCGATCAGTCTGTGGCGTTGATCAGGTTTTATAAGAGCCCAGATTTTTCCTGTCCAGTCCTGGACTCAGTGACCATTTTAAAGCCTTTGCAGATGTTTGGATCTAATTAGCTGATTAGTGTGGCAGCAGGAGTCTGAAATATGGAACTTTTTCATTATATTCTAATTTTTTGAAATACTGAATTTGAAGTTTTCAGTAATAATCATCGACACTAAAATAAGTAAATTTTTGAAATATATCAAGCTGTATCTAACAGATGAATACAAAACACAAATGTTACTTTTTGAAATAAATAACTGATTAAAATCAACTTTTTCATAATATTCAATTTTTTGACCTGCACCTGTACACCATCATTTGCCAACACAATAGTGAAGAAGAAAGTCTAGCAAATAAACAGATGTTAAAAAATGTGGCTATAACTATGTTACTATTGTCCTACATAAATAAAGAAACCATAGACTGACTAACTGTTGAGGTTCATGTCTCACCCAGCCAGTACTCTCCAGCAGCGTTTCCAAAGCCTCTCTTGTACTCGGCCCAGTTTCTGTAGAAGTTTACAGAACCATCCATCCTCCTCTGGAAAACCTGGAGAAACAAAGGAATCTGTTCAGGAAGTGAACAAGTTTCTCACTTAAACATTCAGGATGAAAAGAAAGTGAGTTTTACCAACTCTGAACTGATATCAATAATCAATATTTAACATGACAAAAGTTACCAAGTTTGACTTTTAACATGGAGGTGAAAATGGAAGGAAAATAAAAACTCTTCTTTCAACAGAACTTGATGTTTGTTGGATGAAAACCTCCAAGAACCTTCAGATAAAACAAGTTGTACTGTGAAGTTTCTGTAGAGATGGACTCACCGTCCAGCGTCCTCCCTCTGAGACCATGTCACAGTAAACCTTCACACAAACACACAGATTAATGAGTCCATCCAGTTCTTTACACTTATTTTTTATGTATTACAAAGTCACACATTATGTGGAAAAATAAAAACTATCACTGTCTCAGTAATATGTGAACTTATAATTAAATACAATTTTATCTCAATAAGTAACTGCTTTAGTTATAGGTGAAAGAAATTGGAGCTTGAACTGAAACAAGATACCAAACATCAAGAAAGTTAAGTTTCAAATAGTCAGTTTTGTCATGAGGTGAGGTGTGGTGGCGGTGAGGCAAACGCAGCAGACCCAGATGAGGTGAGATGAGGAGTTTAATTATGAATAAGAAACAGAAAACTAGTGATGTTACGTGATGAGCCGAGGCTTCGAGGCGTGTGTCGAGTAATGGAGGGGGCGTTTCCGTAAAGCGCGTATCGAGGCTTGCTTCATTTAGGGGAGGAGCCGAAAACGATGACGTCCGAAGCCTCGCTGCCCGGCTGTACCACGTGACTGCTTCGGGAAGTGGCTCAGATTTTGGCGCGGGGTTTGGAAACCCCACAGGCTCCATTCAAAATGTGGGTTGTTGTAGGCGAGTTGCGGTCAGTTGAGAGAGTGGATATATATATATATATATATATATATATATATATATATATATATATATATATATATATATATATATATATATATATATATATATATATATATATATATATATATATATATATATATATATATATATATATATATATATATATATATATATATATATATATATATATATATATATATATAATAAATATAGCACTAGGAAGTCATAGGAAAGCACGGGCCGCAGAGAGAGAGAGAGAGAGAGAGAGAGAGAGAGAGAGAAAAAAGACAGGCAAAGAGAGAGAAAGATATATAGATCTAGAGATAGAGAGAAACAGAAAAATAAAAAATAGATATTTACAGAGAGAAAGAGATAGATACATACAGACAGAAAAAGAGAGAGAAAGAGAGAGAGAAATATATAGAGATAGAGAGAGAAAAAAAATATATATATATATACAGAGAGAGAGGGAGACACAGAGAAAGGAAAAAAGAGAAAATCCTATCCTGTCCCACAGCTATCCTATTTTTAATTTTAATTTTAATTCTAATATTAAGGATATGTGAGTTTTCACCACTTGATTTAACTCGAGTTACCTTGAACTCCAATACCATCATCACACACATCATAAGCAGATTTGCTCTGGAATAAGCAAGGTATTGATCTAAATGAATTTTTCCCCCCTTCCCCCTTTATTTATTTTTCTGGGATTAATAGTTAATGTTTTTAGACTTTAATATTTCAGGACTTATAATTGGGTTATTTATTTAATTTGAGCTTTTTACTAATAATCTCACTATTATAAATAGGATTGGTTAGTTAGTTTTAAAGTTCTTAATTTTTATATTAGGATTTTTAAGATAGCTGTGGGACAGGATAGGATTTTTTTTTGTATATATATTTCTCTCTATCTCTATCTCTATATATCTCTTTCTCTCTCTCTTTGTCTCTTTTTTTCTTCACCTTTTGTGAAGTCATTCCCAAGAGCCATAACAGACAAAAATTCAATTAAAATTGAATTTTAATTCAATCTTCAATCTGTATCTTAACACACGTGTTAAGATACAGCTGGTTGTGATTATACACCTGGCCAGTAGGTGGTTTCGTGTGCACATGAAGCCTCAAGAAATGAACCCTTTCTCGAACCAGTTGGCTCAAGTGGTTCAATGCCTCATGAGGCTTCATCTCACCATCACTACAGAAAACAGTCCACAGACCTGGCAGCACTGCTGAGCGGAGGGCTAATGCTCACAACAGGTAGCAACAGGATATAACGAGGACTTAACAGTCAACTCTCAGACGAGACGAAACTCAGACGTGACACAGCCATACACAGACGTAGATTGACGTAGGAACCGACGAAGACAGACACACACAGGTGACACTAAATACACAAGAGGAAATCAGGGAACGAGATACACCTGGGGACTAATCACGGGGAGACAGGACAACACAGAGACTCAGACACACAGGAAACTTGAAATAAACATACAGAAAAACATAGAACCTGACAAGTTTAAGTAAAGTTTATGAAGATTAAGAAAATATCTGGTCACATTTGAAGGCAGATAAACCTCCAGTCTTGGTTCTGCACAGAACTCTAATCTGGATCTTCATTCCTATGAACAAAGCAAAGTTAAAGTTCACCTGAATAGCAGATGTAGTTCCACTTGGATAGATGATGTACACTCCACTGGGAAGTTTATTGTCCTCATTGCAGACGTCATTACAGTCAGCTGGCAGTTTGACGGCTTCACAGCTGATCAGCAGTGGAGCCAAGAGGAAGAGAAGTGATGACAGCTAGAAGACAGAACATGACACCTTCTGAACATCAGCCATCAAAGAAACTCTGATTACATTTCATCTATTCAGATTAAACCTGATCCCTGTTCTTGTCCTGTATGTTGTGCTGCCAGATTTTCAGTCAGAATAATGCTGAATTCTGCCGTAACAATGGTTTCTGGTAGGTGGGACCCTCCATTTTTAACAACTCATTTGATCAGTCATATTAAGAAATGTTATTTCTAGAGCCAAAAGTAGGACAGTGTTTACATTCATTTAATGTCATCAATGATGCTTCATAATTTGAAGATTTTCATGTTCAATGTCTGTGCTGTTTTTATTTTGGTAATTTGTTGACAAGATTTTAAATATAAAAAAAAAATTTCCATTCTCCATCATCAAATTGATAATTCAGTCACTGATATTGTTTTTATAGTGTAAATTATAGACTTACCTTCATCTTTTCTGTTGATCTGGATAAAATTGATCAAAACTGATGAAAATCTGGAGTCTGAATTGAAATACAATGAAATTTCCTGTCAATGAAAAATAAAATAGAGAAACTTTAGTGATCAAACACAGTTGTAAATGAATTCATTGGTTCATTTCTCACCTGCAGCTGGAATGAACTTGATTCCAAACTTCTGCTTCTCCTCTGTGTCTCCGACGTTCAGACTCCGTTATTTATACCTACCAAAAGTGCTGATGTGTCACCTCACCCTGATTATCAGAAACCTAAATCAAACATCACCTAATGAAACAAATGAACTTGGCTTCTTAATTTTTCAAAGTAAATACTGGATACAGGATCTGGACTAAGGTGTGAATGAAATTTGACACCAGTGAGTCCAAAGAAGATGTGAACAAACACTTTTTATGACAGGCTTCTCAAGACATTGTATCTTTTCTCAAACATATTTACTCTGTGTTGTCATCTGGCCTTTTAGTCAATACTTCTGTATCCTGGTAGAAATCGGACCCAACACCAACACGCCATACACAAGCAAAACGTTGGACAGCATCCTGATGGTGATTGATTAGGATTGATCGTATCGATTAGAACCACATTCAGCCGATCAGACATCTTGCTGTTGCATGTCATTATGTCCGACTTCGTTTCGCCAGCGGACAGAGAGTGACCGTAAACAAACACAAAAACCATCATGGTAGAGAAAGTCAAGGAAACAAAATAAAGCTCATGACACTCACCTCACCTTACAAGAGCACTTAATGTTTGAGAGAGTTTAAGAAAATACATAAAATCTGAAATGGTCGATGATCTGAATGCAAAGGCTCTCCTTGATTGGTTACTTGAATATACAGTTAAATGTATTGGTTTATTTTATTTAATTATAATAACATAATGCTTAAATATATAATATAATTATGAAACCAAGTTTTATTACATTGTGACATAATGCAGTGTAAAGAGCCTCGACATGAATTCCCCACATGGCCTTCCCATCCAACACACAAACATCGTCTCAAACACAGATGTCATAATTCTCCTATCAACTAAAATAATGAAGTTTATGTTTAATCTTCTTTATTCCATCAAGACTTTTTTCATCATTGTTTAAAGCAAACTGTATTTGCAGGAACTTGGCAGAGGACAGAGTAGTAATTGAAACCCACAATGTTTGTCCAACAGTCCCATGACACGTTAATAGAAATATGATGACACTTTTAAACAGTCAGTATTTATTTAACTGCAACACAGGAACACAGGAACACCCATGGGTGTTATATGACATGGGTCCACTTTTGAAATTGAAATTATTATAAAATATTTATTCCTAATAAACTGCACCTCACCTTACAAGAGCACTTAATGTTTGAGAGTTTAAGAAAATACATAAAATCTGAAATGGTCGATAATCTGAATGCAAAGGCTCTCCTTGATTAGTTATTTGAATATACAGTCAAATGTTTTGGTTAATTATATTTAATTATAATAATAGAATAATTAAAAATATAATCAATCAATCAAATGTTATTTGTATAGCACATTTCAGCAGCAAGACATTTCAAAGTGCTTTACATCAAATCAAACACAGAAACACAATGCAACATGGAATCAATAATCAAAACACGACATTAAATCAGGTTCCATCAATAAATTTGCAATTTATTACGTTTCAAATAAAACTCTAAACAAGTGGGTTTTAGTTGAGATTTAAAGGAAGTCAGTGTTTCAGCTGTTTTACATTTTCTGGAAGTTTGTTCCAGATTTTAGGTGCATAAATGCTGAATGCTGCTTCTCCTCATTTGGTTCTGGTTCTGGGGATGCACATCAGAACCAGAACCAGAACCTGGGAGGTTCTGGTTCTGGTTCTGCTCTGCAGCAGCATTCTGGATCAGCTGCAGCTGTTTGATTGATTTGTTGGACAGACCTGTGAAGATGCTGTTGCAATAATATGACTGAAGATGTATAATATAAAATAATTATGAAACCAAGTTTTATTACATTGTGACATAATGCAGTGTAAAGAGCCTCGACATGAATTCCCCACATGGCCTTCCCATCCAACACACAAACATCGTCTCAAACACAGATGTCATAATTCTCCTATCAACTAAAATAATGAAGTTTATGTTTAATTTTCTTTATTCCATCAAGACTTTTTTCATCATTGTTTAAAGCAAACTGTATTTGCAGGAACGTGGCAGAGGACAGAGTAGTAATTGAAACGCACAATGTTTGTCCAACAGTCCCATGACACGTTAATAGAAATATGATGACACTTTTAAACAGTCAGTATTTATTTAACTGCAACACAGGAACACAGGAACACCCATGGGTGTTAGATGACATGGGTACCATGAGATGGTAATATTACACTATTTTTTTAAGTTTAACTTCATGAACAATTGATCACGAGTATAAATGATGTAATTAACTCTGAATAAATGCCCAACTAGTAAAACTAGTGAGGATTAGATCCATAAAAATAAATAATACTTAGATAAATTTATATTAATTCGTTTGTAACTTCCTTCAACAACAGTGAAAACAGTTCACATTTTCTTTAAACATCTTTCCACTTCAGAAATTGACATTTGTCAAGAGGTGGTGTGAGGTGGTGGTGAAGCCGTAGACCCAGGTTGAAGTGAGAAATGAATGTTTCATGATGAAATAAATTTCAAACGTCCCAAAACCTGGCAGCACTGTTGAGAGGAAAGTTAGGACTCAGCACTGGTAGCAAAAGGCTACACGAATGGACAAGAACACCTGAACACCTAACTAGGACCTGACTAGGACCTGACAGAGACACGGAGACACTAAATACACGGGAGGTAATTAGTGAACGAGGAAAACCTGGGAATAATCAAGGGGAGACAGGACAACACGGAAACTCAGAGAACTTGAAATAAATACACAGAGAAAAACTCAAATCCTCACAAAATTATTATAAAATTTGTATTCCTAATAAAATAAAACACAAAACTGAATTTGTCAGCTAAAATAGAAAACAATAAACAAAGCTTCTTGAATCTTTACCCCAAATGGGTAAAGTCTCTCTGTAGAGACTCAGACAGACAAAGGGAAACCATTAGAAAAGTTTAATGACAATATGATTTAAATCTTTGGTGCCTGGGCCCCGGCTAAGGACATTGATCATCGCAAACATTGCGATGGGCTTGGATGAGCATTCCGTATGCTGAGAGGAACGTCATCCCCCCAAAAAGAGGAGGAGGCCGGAGAATCGGAGACGGAAATCGCTAAGAGAGTGGAGGTGCGATTGCTTAGCTTGCAAAGTTAAGACTGAAGGAGGTTATGTGACAGTGATGGGCTCATTCTAATTGCTGCAACGAACGACATCCCCCCAAAATGAGGCTGAGGCCAGGCCGAAGCTGGAGGACAGGTGATGTAGATGTAAAGAGGAGAGGAGTTGCTCTGATTTAGCTAGCGAGGCTAGAGTCAGGCAGAAGGAGGAGGCTTGACGGTGACGGGAGGGAAGAGTGGGAAAGGAAGCCAAAGATCGATGGGGACGTAGCGGGCCAAGGGAAGGTAAGATGCGCAGAGCGCATGGCAGAAGGGGAGCACTAAACTAGGCGCAAGGGGAGCTCAAAACACAGGGCATGGGGAGCACAAAATGCAGGGCAAGGGGAGCACAAAACGCAGGGCATGGGGAGCACAAAATGCAGGGCATGGGGAGCTCAAACACGGGGCATGAGGAGCATGGGGAGCACGAAACACAGGGCATGGGGAGCATGGGGAGCTCAAAACACAGGGCATGGGGGGCATGGGGAGCACAAAATGCAGGGCATGAAGAGCTCAAAACACAGGGCATGGGGAGCATGGGGAGCTCAAAACACAGGGCATGGGGGGCATGGGGAGCACAAAATGCAGGGCATGGGGAGCACAAAACACAGGGCATGGGGGGCATGGGGAGCACAAAATGCAGGGCATGGGGAGCACAAAACACAGGGCATGGGGAGCATGGGGAGCACAAAACACAGGGCATGGGGAGCACAAAATGCAGGGCAAGGGGAGCACAAAATGCAGGGCAAGGGGAGCACAAAACACAGGGCATCGGGAGCATGGGGAGCACAAAATGCAGGGCATGGGGAGCACAAAATGCAGGGCATGGGGAGCTCAAACACAGGGCATGAGGAGCATGGGGAGCACGAAACACAGGGCATGGGGAGCACAAAATGCAGGGCATGGGGAGCACAAAATGCAGGGCAAGGGGAGCTCAAAACACGGCATGGGGAGCATGGGGAGCACAAAACACAGGGCATGGGGGGCATGGGGAGCACAAAATGCAGGGCATGGGGAGCACAAAACGCATAGTGTAGGATAGGGATGCTGAAGGACTAGATCGGCGAGGGATGCTGCGAGGTGAGGAATTATGGGGCTACTGATTAGAGTAGCCCCTCTAATCTGCTAGGAAGATAGGATGCCAAAAACGGGACCAACGTAGTATGCTGCGAGGCCTACGCAGCATACTGCGTAGGCCTCAGCGGAGAGGCTTTTTTTCCTCTCCGCTGGAAAAAAGCCAGCGGAGAGGGGCGAGGTTGTGAAATGCTCTGATATGGGGTATATGGCGGCCAAAATAAGGGCCGACAAGGGATGTGGAGGAAAGAGGAGGACAGGGCAGATGGTTGAAAGGCCAGCTGGAGACAGGGCAGGGCGTGATAAGAAGGGGTGAACGTGGCGAGGGTTACAGGATTCAGGCTAATAATTACGAGCAGGAGATGCTGTGGGATCGGGATTAAAGTATAGCTGATTTAAAGGCCTGCTAAGAGCTCAGGACGGTCTGGGCATGAGGTGGTGAGCTGCCAAAGAAGGGCTAGCGGGAGCCGAAGAGTAATAAAGCAGTGAAAGAGAGAGAAGAGTTAAGCATTATTAGGTTAAATAAATAAGCACTAAAAATTATCATTTTTCCTCAACAGTGTCAAATGAAATACTCCTGTAAAAAATAAGGACGTGGAGTTGGCGAAACGTGAGGATATGGCATAGGGCAGGAGCACTAGCTTCTATTAAGTAGACCAACCACCACCAGTGAATTGAGCAGTGCTCATTAGGCACTGAAGGAGCTAGAATACAGGTTAAACGTGATCTAAAAAATTAAATGATGTCATATAGATTACGGTATCGAAGTTGCGAGAATGCAGGGCCTTGGAGTAATGGCTTGTAGGTGCTTTATACCATACCACACCATACCAGCTTTATTTATAAAGCACTTTAAAACAACCACAGTTGATACAAAGTGCTGTACAATCCAAAAACACAACAAATAAAATAATTTTAATTAAAAGTAGTTTAAAAACAAAGACATACACTTTAAACTAGATCTCACTGGTGTTGAAAGCCAAGTTAAATAGATGAGTTTTAAGACGAGCTTTAAAAGTGGACAGAGAAGAGCCTCTCTGACCTGCAAAGGTAAGTCATTCCATAATTTGGGGCCCATAACAGAGAAAGCCCTGTCCCCTCTGAGCTTCCTTTTTGTTCTCGTACCTCCAAGAGCAGCTGATTTGCTGACCTGAGAGACTGATGGGGTATGTGGGGATGAAGAAGCTCAGTGAGGTAAGCCGGGGCGAGATTATGCAATGATTTAAAAAACAAACATAAGAATTTTAAAATGAATCCTAAAATATACAGGCAGCCAGTGAAGTGAGGCCAGGACGGGGGTCACATGGTCACTTTTTCGAGTACCTGTCAACGAACGTGCAGCAGCATTTTGTACAGCTGCAGACGTGGGAGCAGCGCCTGACTGACTCCCAGATAAAGTGCGTTACAGTAGTCCAATCGAGTTGAAATAAAAGCATGGATCACTGTTTCAAAATGCTGCCTGGAAAGAAAAGATTTCACTGACGCCAATCGCCTTAAATGATAAAAGCTGGACTTAACCACAGCTCTAATTTGGCTGTCCAATTTAAAATCACTATCCACCTTAAAACCAAGATCTGTAATAACAGGTTTAAAATATTCCTCCAAAGGTCCCAGGTCAACAGAGGAGGACTCACGGAGCCACTGGGTCCAAACACGATCACCTCTGTTTTGTTTTCATTAAAGTTTAAAAGTTCAAGACCAACCAAGCTTTAATATCTCCTAGACAAGCCAGGAGATGTTTGATTGACTGTACATCCTGCTGCTTTATGGGCAAATAAATCTGACAATCATCGGCGTAACAATGAAAGAGCAATTGCTCAGAAGCGGGACTGGAACGAATGCGCTTGAGCATGAACCTGGGAAGTTAATGGATAGGCAGCATAAACCTAGAAGTGACTGGATGACCTGGGAAATAATGGCGTGCGAATTTGGACAAATTTGGATGAGAGATTAAGCCTAGAAGTGCCAGAAGGCACATGAGCTTGAAATATCAGAATATGGAACAGTTCGCTGTTGACGACTAACAGCACCGGATACAGCAAGTTACCGGGGGCCATAGACTTACTCGTGGGGGCAAAAATGAATCTATGAAGCTGAATGTAGGTAGTGACTCAGTAACCACGGGTTACTTGTCAGCAGACTTAAGGTGCTGTAAATTCGCTGGTCATCTTTTAGCTGTCGTTACCTGCATCCGACGGCATTACTCTACTCAGTCAGTTACTTTGGGGGAAAACTTGGCGAAGTTCTGCGTTGCTGGCATAATTATTATGCTCATACGCCGCTCTGCACGCAGCGGCAGGTCTCCTTCACTGCTGCACGGGTGTAACCCATCAAGCGTCTGCGTTCCGATTGCGTTTGGGGGCGGCTCAGGTACAACATTTTAATAGATTAGACAGCTGAACGTGATGGAGACATAGATATGTGAAGTGCGGGAGCCCCTATAGTATCAAATCGATATAGGAATAACAAAAATGGCCGTTCTAAGATGGAAACAGACAGGTTCCGGTTCAAGGGGTGTGGAGGGGTGCTGCTGACACTGGGCAGGCAATACCCGTCAGGGCTTAACGAAACTCTTGGTTGTGTTTAAGGGAAGGGAGGAGGCAGCAGACTCGTCAGGACAATCCAAAACTCACAACCACACGATACTGGGAATTCAACAGTGTTGTCCTTTAATAAATGCTCTCTTAACCAACCTTCCAGAGCCCATCTCGTCATTTGATGGGGTGGGCGTGATGTAATCAAGTAGCAGTGAAAATGATGTTTAAAGATGAATAACAATATGAAATCCAAAACCAATCCTAAATCCCAGGCAGCACTATTGGTGGAAACCAGGGCTCAACATGGAAAGCGGCAGGGTGAACGAATGGGCCAAGAATGCATAATAAGTGACGAAGAGGACAAGGACCTGACAGGGACTTGAAACGCAGGCGGCATTAAATGCATAGGGGGCATTCAGGAAACGAGATGCACCTGCGGGTAATCAAAAGGAGAGGGATGACACATGTTGGATCAGAGAAATGAATACAGTAACCATGGCAACCCATGAACCGGACTACGTAGCTGGGTATGCATCAGCTGTTTTTCATGGATGAATAAACCCGCGGTGGGAATACAAACATACTGGCTTGCGACAGCCGAGAAAAGGAGCAGGAAGTCCGGTGCGGGCACAATAAAGTTTAAGGAGTAATATATGGGGCTTGATAAAGGTGAATGACAGAGGCTGCTACCGGGTGACGAAGGCTGCTACCGGGTGACGAAGGCTGCTACCGGGTGACGAAGGCTGCTACCGGGTGACGAAGGCTGCTACTAGGTGACGAAGGCTGCTACGGGTGCGAGACGCTGTAGAAAAGAGGTCGGCGATTCACTTTGAATCACTGCTGGGAGGGATGCTACTATATTCCCATTTACTTATGCATTCATTTAGTTAAAAGCTCTTAAGCATTTAAAACGCAGCCTGGGTGGCGCGTGCTAATAGGGCCTGCAAGCTCAGAATGGGGATGGACTAAGAAAAGGTTCTACGTTTCCTAACATGGTCAAACATAAATGAGACATGTGAGGCTACGTCTTACCCCGAAAGCCCGAGGCGGGCGTGGCGAGGAAATCCAACGGGAGGAGCTGATGACCGGGCAGGCAGCGGCTAGGTGGAAGTGAGTGAAGCTGTTTGTGTAGCTGGACCAGAGCGAGGAACTGGTGGAAAGGTGATGTGGTAATCGGCGGTGGAGAGATGATGGACGATGAGCTGGGAGGGCGACAGACATCGTTGCGGCGAGACCTTGGCGGACCAGCCAGGCCCTGAGTCGGGGAAAGACGACCGGATGAAGACGGTGGGATTATGTGACCGCTTGCCAAAGACAGACCATGGAGTGGGTAGTGCAGGAGCGAGGAACGGTGGATCCCAGTCAGGCGAGAGAGCGGCGGGTGAAGCTGCTTGGAATGAATGAGACCGGGGCAGGAAATCTTCTATTGTTCTGGGGAGCGTCTGAGGGAGAGAAGCGGCCGAGCACGCGGCTGAACGGCTTTTATGACGGACATTAGAGGTGGAAGGGCGAGCAATCGCAAAGAAAAGATCTGGTGAGATAGCTGACTGAGATCTGAGGCTTGTGGCTGAACAGCTTGAGCTCTGCTGGAAAGCGCACAACGCCATGGATGGCGGTCCTTATCAACTGGGGCTTGGACGGTGATTGGACGTGACGAGTCTTGGACCGGCGTTGAGCAATCAACGGTGATGAGCCGGAAGTTCCGGCTGGATGATGCAGGAGGGGCTAAAAGAGTCTTCCAGATTGAATTTGCGCCTAGGCTTCATTTCAAACGTCCCAAAACCTGGTAGCACAGTTGAGAGGAAAGCTAGGACTCAGCACTGGTAGCAAAAGGCTACACGAATGGACAAGAACACATGAACACCTAACTAGGACCTGACAGAGACACGGAGACACGGAGACACTAAATACATGGAAGGTAATTAGGGAACGAGGAAAACCTGGGAATAATCAAGGGGAGACAGGACAACACGGAAACTCAGAGAACTTGAAATAAATACACAGAGAAAAACCCAAATCCTCACAAAATTATTATAAAATTTTTATTCCTAATAAAATAAAACACAAAACTGAACTTGTCAGCTAAAATAGAAAACAATAAACAAAGCTTCTTGAATCTTGACCCCAAATGGCTCTTAACTTTATGTATTTCATTCTAGGATGAAGAATCCATTATCATATTTATTAATCTCAGCCAGCAGCCAGTAGATGAGAGACATTACTATGAAAGTTAAACTATGGGGGTTAAACAAGACATGAGAGTAATTTTTATGTCATAAAATAAAAAATAAAAAAACATGCTATTTAAAAAGGTTTCTATAATGCACAACACAGCCAATCACAACAATTCCTGCTTTTTTATTCATATTTAAACGTGACGTCACTGAGGAGATCAAGTTGATCATCCAGCTTTCACTGATCGCTTTGAAAGAGACGCAGAAACATTTGACCATCACAACCACTTGGTGTCGCTGTTGAGAATCTTGTGATATCAAAGAAAGACTGATGATGGAGCTGGGACTCATTTTCTGCTTCTCCACATTTAAAAACACTTAAATTCATATAAAATGATTTCTTCATATTCAATAATGATTAAGAAATAATCAGGAAAAACAATACAAAAAACTTACAAACTTAAATCTGTTTTTAACACTTCTACACAACCTAAAAATTATTTTGTTCTGTCATCATCTGTAGGTCTTTGAGTTTAGTTTAGTCATTTTGTTATTTCTGAGTTTTGAACATTTGGTTATTTTCTAGTGTTTCTCCCTCAGTTAGTTTCTCAGGTCTCTGATGTTCATCAACTGACCTTCATCTGTTCACTTTGTCACATTTTAAGCATTTGGTGATCAAATCTTTTGAGTATAAATACTTTTTAGAATAAGGTCCATGAATTCCATGCTGATATATTTGATCTTATTCTAAAAGAACAAGCACAGGAAAGCTTTAAGCTTCGACTCTAAAATATTAAAAATATCTAAAATATCATTACAGATTAAAGCTGATAGAAAGAGGTGGCAGTTTGAGTTTGAACTCTTAATGTGAGAATCTGCAACACATCTGAGCCGTGACAGAAAGAAAGACCTGAAACCAGGGAGGAGAAAAAGCTCTCAAACATGAAGAGAGCTCCTAGAGGTCAGTGATGGTAACATCAGTGTCAACATCATAGAAGATGAACTTCATCTCAATTTTATTACAGCCTCTACTGTTAGATTCAGCTTGGATTAAGCTAAGATTGAAATTGTAACTCATTAAAAACTATTTTGTGAGTCAGGGGGAAACACAAACAATAAGAACCAGTTCTGCAGCAAAGTGGGAGAGAATGATGGGTTAGAGCAAAAACTGGTATGTTTAAACTCTTATGTTTTAGAGTTTAAGTTTTTCTCTATAAAAACAACTAAATAGCAAAAGGAAACATAAAGATATGGATTAAATGGGCTTTACTGTTCTAGATGACTGTAGTTCAGTAGAAACATGAGCAAAAATAACTTGATGCTTTGAAGAGGCTGCTGACCGGTGCAATAGTTATTCAGGTGCTCCCTCTAGTGGTGAAGAAAAGATGTACAATTCAAATCATTTCAATACAACAAAGAACCTAAAAATATTTTCTTTTGCGATAATTACTATTTTAAAACTAAAATAGAATTAGTGTTTTACTAATTATCAAAAAATAATCCTAAACATAATCATGTCAACTTTAGCTTTATTTCTCTCTCTCTCTCTCTCTCTCTTTATATATATATATATATATATTTATATATATATATATATATATATATATATATATATATATATATATATATATATATATATATATATATATATATATATATATATATATATATATATTATTGAGAAAAAGTATCTTAAATTAGCTTAATTTGGAAAAAGCTTGGCTCTCTCTTTTCCTCTGTCCCAAGTCCTTCCTGCGAGCCGCGTGTGGCAAACAAGGAGACAACAATGCGTGATGACGTCACAGAGTTTAATTCTCAAAACAAGCAATGCATGAATTAACAAGAAAACTGCAGAGTTACAGAGACATACATTCGTTACCTGAGACAAAAGGGATAGAAAAGGAAAAATAGTAAAAGAGGCAAAGACATGTCTTTGGAGAAAGCTGATGCCAAAAAAAGGCAGAATAGGGCAGCTATCTGAATTATTATTACTGGGCACAGACTTTTATTCTGGAGGTGTGTCTTAACTTTTTAATGTATTCCGAAAGGCGTACCTCTATTTTGACCAACCAGGCGCCACCTCGGGCACCCAGAAAAACTTAGACCTTCCCTTAATTTCACGCCAAGATCAAAGGCCACTTTTGTCTCCGGTAGGACAAAAGAGCAAGAAGCTGTATTGTGACCCCATGGGCTTCTAGGACCACCTGAGCAAATAGACCCTTAACATAAGACTTCACATATACCTGTGAATTTTGGAGTGTCTCCTTCACACTGTTAAACTCAGTAATTTGGTTTAAGGAAAGATTACCTTCACAAACCTAGTTTTGCTCATCTGGACTCAGCATCTCCAAAGATTTGAATCTTTGCCTTATCACATAAATCCTGAACAATTTTCTAATACTAAACAACACATTTTCATTCAAACAATTTCCATTTGATTCAGATATTATCATAGACAGTACAATTTTCAAATACATTCAGCATTCACCATTCTAAACTTAGATAATGCACTTTGGTTAAAAACTTGCTATTAATACTTAGAAAAATGTCTTAGAAATTAAATGTTAATGATTTCAATATTCTATGTTGTATTTAGTTTAAACCATGCCAGATGTGGTTCTGGAAGACCTTTGATGTTCTGTGAACCATACAGGATTCTGTCCTACAGGCAATGATAATTTTATGGCTTCCTGGGCCCTGATAACACAGCAGGAGCCCCACAGAGAGATCTCCTTTTGACCGACACCTGGCTCCCGTCTCCGAATACTTACCGATAGAGTAGTTTTGGTTTCAAATCCCTTACCCCAAAATTAAGAAATTTGTTCAAAATCAGACTGTTCAATATACATTTACACCTGGGGTAAGATTAGCTGTATTAAGCACTAAAAATAATCATTTTTCCTTAACAATATATATATACAGTGTTGGGTAAGTTACTTTAAAAATGTAATCCATTACAGTTACAAGTTACCTTGTTTAAAATGTAATTGTAGTGTAACTTTTTCGATTACTTTTAAAAAGTAATGTAACTAATTACTTTTGATTACTTTTTGATTACTTTGAGGTATTAATGCGTATTGACCCATGTTCAACATTTTATTTTTCTTAGTGCATTGCAGGTTAGTGCACCGCCACAGGCAGTGCAATAATATGATTCTGCATTATCTGTTTCTCTTAGGTTAGGGAAGGCAGTTCATTAGCATTAGCCTTTTAGCTTAAATAAGCTATTACTTATTTTTCTGACTTAATAGCCATGTTTAGTATACTGAATGGAGTAAGTAAATTATAGAGAACATTCTAATGATACCCCACATGCTGCTGAAAGTATTTAGGCTTACATTAGCATTTTGGCTAATTTCAGCTCATACACTCATTTTAACAGACTGAATGGTGCACGTCCAGCTTACGTAACATACTTGTGACTTTCCAGAAGCTAATGACTACTATTTAGCTAAGTTAGCATTGATGCTAATTTTTAGCATTAGAACCCTGGGTCCAAACTGCTCTCCTTATGCATTGCTATGGGCAGGCCCCAATGATCTCATCTAGGTGTGGAGGTGCTAATTCTAAAGGTTAACAGTTAATTAATTGTAGAGATGATCAGGCTGACTAGTTGTGTCCATATTTTAGACTTCAGATGTTTCTACAATTCGACGTGTTTCTGTTTGTTTTCTTGCAGGTCACAGATGCTGGGACGATGCGCAGTGTAACTTTCAAAGACCATTTATCTGTGTCAGAAACTCCTGATGACTGTTTGTGTAGAAATGATGCAGTTTGTGTGTCAAAAGCACAGAGGTGTTGGTGTTTTTTTAAAGGAGTGTCAAGACAATAACAAAGAATGAAATTATAGCATTTAAAAAAATATGAATATCTGTATTCTAAAACACAAATATGAGAGGCAAAAAATAAACATGTTTAAATCCATTTGTCAGATTGTTTGATCAATTGTAACAATAAATAAAAATGTTTAATGAGTAAACCAATGTTATTTATTATTTCTGCATAACTTCCACATAAAACCTGTTGTCCTAAAAGGAAAGATAATTTATTTAATTATGGCACCTTTTCCTTTCGCCCAACGTCAGATATGAGGTGTTAAGGTTTCTAGATGACGGATGAACTTTCAACTTTAGAAGCTGCTCCTCATGTTTTATCTTAACAAAAATAAAATGATCCAAAACTCAAGTTTGATCTTATTACTTGAGATGAATCATATATACATCAATACATGATTTATGCTTCATAGTTGAAAGTTGTTGATTGTGATTGAGTGGAAAACAAAATTACCAGGTGATGTAAAATATTTAATTTAGGTTGCATGTAAAAGTTTCTTTAGGAGTTAATATTAAACATTGAAATATTTCTGTTCTTCACAAATAATAGAAAAAAGTAAAAAAACATGTCTGACATGGAAAATGTTTTACAGACGACAAATGGTAGAAGCAAAAACTCTTTTTTATTTAAATTGTCTATTTTATGAGTTGTTAACAACTGAACCATTATTTAAAGTTATAAATTATCAGTAAATTCATGAAATATGTCCCCAAAAAAATGAAGAATAAATAAAAAAGGCTATTAGTTTCTGCTTTAAGGTGCTTAAATATTTAAGCACCTTAAATATTATATTATATAAAATAGATATAATAACTATTTATATCTGGTATTTATACCAGAGTCTTGGCTAACTTCAGATATAATTTATGTTTTTCTAGGAGTGACAAAAATAGATCATCAAATAGACAGAGAGGTTGACATTGACACAGCTGAGCATAAAATTATTTAGAATCATGGAAGATCCAGTTTATTCAATTAACTGCATTTAACCAAGAGGTTTGATTCTAAAAATGTTTCCATTTGGCCCAATTTCTGTTTTAAAACTGGCTTATTTTAATTTCTACATGTAAAACAATCCACACACACAAACATTGATGCTTGCTTCTTATTTATTATCAGAGCAGGAGAGAAATTGATTACAGGTAGCAAACCCTCACCAAAGATTTAAAGCACAATCAACTGGATTATATTTAGAAGTAATCATGTCAACTTTTGACTCGTGTTTGAAGCCAAAAGTTGATGGTTGATTACAAGAAAAAGCAAATCATTAATTTTAGCTGAATGTTTGACCTGCAGATTTACTTGGCAGGACGAATTTTCATGCTGATGCTCTTCAGGGAGTAATTATGTCCCTTCCATTGATTCCAGTCCAGTCCAACAGCATTGAGAGTGTTGTCAGCCCCCCAGCGATAAACACCGTTAGGGTTTGTCGCGTGACAATTATAGTACCAAAAAGCACCCAGAAAGGTTTTGGCACAGTTGCCGCTCCCCTGGTCCTGGTCTTTGTCAAAGGTGGAAAATTTCTGTCCGTTGTGAGCGATGAGGCTGTCTCCTGCAGAAATCATTACAGGATACAAAAACTATATGAATTTAAAAAATACATTGAGTTGAAAGTTTAAATAGTGAAAAATAATATATATATATATATATATATATATATATATATATATATATATATATATATATATATATATATATATATATATATATATATAATATAAAAAAACTACTGGTTTTATAAACTGTTGTTTATGTTTTGTGTCATAAATCATACGAAGTTATGTTAATCTCTTATTGGACTATTATCAGTGAGATCAATTCAATTTAATTTGCTCCAGTTTTTTTGCTCTAAACTGCAAAAATCAATCTGTTTGTTTCAGAACCATAAGAACAAACTCTAGGTTTAGATTTCACTGATAACCTATTTAATACAATCAAAGTGTTTTTTATGAATCCTGATCCTGGTCTAAATACAATAAATTAGCTTTATTATTATTATTATTATTATTATTATTATTATTATTATTATTATTATTATTATTATTATTATTATTATTATTATTATTATTATTATTATTATTATGGTTATTATACACCTGCACTAACACAGGAGTCCCTCAGGGATCCATGTTCAGTACCTTCATCTTTACTTTCCAGAATCATTGCTCTAATTACAAACCCAGCACATCCATCCATCATCCATCCATCCATCCATCCATACATCCATCCATTCATCCATCCATCCATCCATCCATCCATTCATCCATCCTGTCTGGTAATGTTCTTCTCATGACTCACCAGCGCCCCCTTTGTTGTTGAAGCCACTCACATGCAGCAGGTAACCGTCACACTCAGAATCGACTTTAAATGAAGAGTAAAGAGCAAACTTTTTGTTTCCTTCAAAGTCCTCCATGTCGACCATCAGTTCATAGTTTTGATTCCTTGTCAACTCGTGGATGTTATCAAGACCTGCACAGAGATGGAAACATTAAAATTGGATTTTTACTGAGACTTTTACAAACTCAGAACTTAGTTTGGGCTCCTTCTGTCCAGATTACTGCAGCAATGCACCGTGACACGGAGTCGATCAGTCTGTGGCGTTGATCAGGTTTTATAAGAGCCCAGATTTTTCCTGTCCAGTCTTGGACTCAGTGACCATTTAAAAGCCTTTGCAGATGTTTTGATATAATTAGCTGATTAGTGTGGCAGCAGGAGTCTGAAATATGGAACTTTTTCACAATATTCTAATTTTCTGAAATAATGAATTTGGGGTTTTCATTAGTTTTCAGTAAAAATCCTCGACACTAATAAAAGTAAAGTAACTCCTACATCAATAAAGAAACCATACACTGACTAACTGTTGAGGTTCATGTCTCACCCAGCCAGTACTCTCCAGCAGCGTTTCCAAAGCCTCTCTTGTACTCGGCCCAGTTTCTGTAGAAGTTTACAGAACCATCCATCCTCCTCTGGAAAACCTGGAGAAACAAAGGAATCTGTTCAGGAAGTGAACAAGTTTCTCACTTATGTGGTGATGTGGCCTCGTTTTTCCTTTTGAGTTAAAGTTATGTTCTTTATATTTGTTGTTTAGGATTGTTGTTATATTTTGAAGTATTTATTTTTCTTAAATTCAGTTGGGTTGTTGTGTTGCATGTTTTTGAGGTCACGTTCCACACACACCCGGAGACGCCCCACTGCATCAGCACAGGTGTTCCGCATTCTGATTAAGCAGCGTGCAGACTGGGACTGGGATAAATCATCGACGGTGAGACATCTGGAGAAGAAGAGGCAGACGGACTTGGGCTGTTCTTTGTGGAGGACGGCACGGGCAGGCTCAGGGACTAGCGACGAGAGGACGGGTTGCCGAGAAGTGCCATCCGTCGGGTTGCTGTTGGAGGCAGCGAGTCATTCGACTGGTCGCCGTCAAGAAGCGTGTGGCCGGCTGGAGGAGCAGTAGGGACTGGAGTGCGGCCGAGGTTCATCAGAGACTGGAGCTAAGCATCTATCTTATAGACTCGTTTTGACTTATTTGTCAAGGACTGCCTGTGCCTCCTCCTTCTTTTGATTTCTTGTTTTTAAATAAACTATTGGAACTTTTATTGGTCGTTGGAACTCTGTCCACAATCCCTGCTAGTTTTATATTGGGTACTCCACTCGGGTGCCACACTTACACATTCAGGATGAAAAGAAAGTGAGTTTTATCAACTCTGAACTGATATCAATAATCAATATTTAACATGACAATAGTTACCAAGTTTGACTTTTAACATGGAGGTGAAAATGGAAGGAAAATAAAAACTCTTCTTTCAACAGAACTTGATGTTTGTTGGATGAAAACCTCCAAGAACCTTCAGATAAAACAAGTTGTACTGTGAAGTTTCTGTAGAGATGGACTCACCGTCCAGCGTCCTCCCTCTGAGACCATGTCACAGTAAACCTTCACACAAACACACAGATTGAGTTCATCCAGTTCTTTACACTTATTATGTATTACAAAGTCACACATTATGTGGAAAAATAAAAACTATCACTGTCTCAGTAACATGTGAACTTATAATTAAATACAATTTTATCTCAATAAGTAACTGCTTTAGTTATAGGTGAAAGAAATTGGAGCTTGAACTGAAACAAGATACCAAACATCAAGAAAGTTAAGTTTCAAATAGTCAGTTTTAGTAAAGTTTATGAAGATTAAGAAAATATCTGGTCACATTTGAAGGCAGATAAACCTCCAGTCTTGGTTCTGCACAGAACTCTAATCTGAATCTTCATTCCTATGAACAAAGCAAAGTTAAAGTTCACCTGAATAGCAGATGTAGTTCCACTTGGATAGATGATGTACACTCCACTGGGAAGTTTATTGTCCTCATTGTAGACGTCATTACAGTCAGCTGGCAGTTTGACGGCTTCACAGCTGATCAGCAGTGGAGCCAAGAGGAAGAGAAGTGATGACAGCTAGAAGACAGAACATGACACCTTCTGAACATCAGCCATCAAAGAAACTCTGATTACATTTCATCTATTCAGATTAAACCTGATCCCTGTTCTTGTCCTGTATGTTGTGCTGCCAGATTTTCAGTCAGAATAATGCTGAATTCTGCCGTAACAATGGTTTCTGGTAGGTGGGACCCTCCATTTTTAACAACTCATTTGATCAGTCATATTAAGAAATGTTATTTCTAGAGCCAAAAGTAGGACAGTGTTTACATTCATTTAATGTCTGAATACATTGAAACACTCAAAGTCTCTCATCATTTCAGTGACTGAACAAATACCTAACATTTTAAATATTTAACAAAATCACTAGAAGTAGTTTGATTGGTTTATTTTTGACTACATCGTTAAATATTTTGCTTGTGTTCATATTTTATTCATTAATGTTTCAGTATTTGTAAATTTTTATGTACAATGTCCTATATTATCCATCATCAAATCAATATTTCAGCTACATTTTTTTTATAGTGTAAATTATAGACTTACCTTCATCTTTACTGTTGATCAGGATAAAATGGATCAAAACTGATGAAAATCTGGAGTCTGAATTGAAATACAATGAAATTTCCTGTCAATGAAAAATAAAATAGAGAAACTTTAGTGGTCAAACAGTTGTGAATAAATTCATTGGTTCATTTCTCACCTGCAGCTGGAATGAACTTGATTCCAAACTTCTGCTTCTCCTCTGTGTCTCCGACGTTCAGACTCCGTTATTTATACCTACCAAAAGTGCTGATGTGTCACCTCACCCTGATTATCAGAAATCTAAATCAAACATCACCTAATGAAAAAATGAACTTGGCTTCTTCATTTTTCAAAGTAAATACTGGATAGCCCTGCGACAGCCTGGCGACCTGTCCAGGATGAACCCCGCCTCTCGCCTGGAACGCAGCTGGAGATAAACACCCCATTAGGGACAAGGGTATATAGACAATGGATGGATGGATGGAAATACTTTATACAGGATCTGGACTAAGGTGTGAATGAAATTTGACACCAGTGAGTCCAAAGAAGATGTGAACAAACACTTTTTATGACAGGCTTCTCAAGAGATTGTATCTTTTCTCAAACATATTTACTCTGTGTTGTCATCTGGCCTTTTAGTCAATACTTCTGTATCCTGGTAGAAATCAGACCCAACACCAACACGCCATACACAAGCAAAACGTTGGACAGCATCCTGATGGGGATTGGACTAATATTTATCCTAGCTAAAGTGGTTCTGATCGATTAGAACCACATTCAGTCGATCAGACATCTTGCTGTTGCATGTCATAATGTCCGACTTCGTTTCGCTGTTACACTCAGACTATCCTCTGAAAAGTGTCAGTACTGAAACATGCTGTCCCTTGCATTTATTCAGCTTGCTGGAAAAGTCAGTTTTGATAAGTTTAAATCCCCCATGACTTTTGAGGAAACTGGACAAACGAAAAGCGGATCAACCAGAATGTGTAGGATGAGTTTGATCAAATGAAGAGGCAATAAATGGGATCAAAATAAAACTTCAATCCAAGATGGTGGACTTCCTGTTTAATTAGATCATGGATGAGGGAGACTTTTCTGTAGGTCTTGGAGAGCTGCACAAGTTTATCAGTTTTTATCCCTTTCTGATTAAATAAGGTTAATGTGGAGGATTGTTGAGGAATTCATGGTGAGACTTGCAAAACTTTAAAAAAAATGTGATTTTCATACATTACTAATAAACATAGGAATTACAAAAGGCCTTTGCATTGCTGTGGCTGCTTGGTGATTAAAAAATAATCTGAATTGAATTAAAACAATAATAGCTGCAGTAAAAATAGATGTGTATGAAGAACATTATAATCAATCCAAGTCATAAAATACAAAGAACTTCTGATGATGAACGTTTTCAAACTGGCATATTGGATGGATGGATAAATGGATGGATGGATGGATGGATGGATGAATGGATAAATGGATGGAGGGATGGATGGATGGATGGATGGATGGATGGATGGATGGATGGATGGATGGATGGATGGAGCGAACGTTGTTGATCACGACCCAATGAAGCCAACAGGACCACATCATCCACTGAAATCAACCTGATTCTAATGCCACCAAAACGGATCCCCTCATCATCTTGGCTGTGCCTTGAAATTCTGTCTATAAAAGTTATGAACAGTCAGTGACAAAGGGCAGCCTTGGTGGAGTCCAGCTCTCACTGTAAATGAGTCAGACTTACTGCCAGCAATATGGACCAGAACATTCAAGGACCTAACAGCCCTTATTAATGGACCCATCTGGTATCCTATTATCCTGGAGAACCCTCCATGGGGCTCCCTGAGGGACACAGTCTAACTCTTTCTCCATCTCCATAAAGCACAGGTAGATTGGTTGTTGAACTCCCACTCATCCTCCAGGACCCTGCTGAGGATGAAGAGCTGAACCAAAGCTACACAACCAGGATGAAAAGTTCTCTGCTCTTCCTGAATCTGAGGTTCAACTATCCAGTGGACCCTCCTCTCCAGGACCCCTCTGTGGACATTTCCAGAGAGGCTTAAGAGAGTGACCCCTCTGTAGTTGTAACACATCCTGTGGTCCCCCTTTTTGTACAGGGGGACACGGAGGTGGGAGTTAAAGCCCCGTCTCCCGAGACTCTGCCAGATGTTCCAGACATTTATGTTTGGGCTTTCCAGGTCTGACCAGCGTCCTGCCCCACCATCAGAGCCAGCACACCACCAGATAGTGGTCAGTGAACAGCTCTGTAACTCTCTTCACTCGAGTGTCCAAGACCTGTGGCCACAGATCAGATGACAGCAAAGACCTCTGGTGTCCTGGTGCTAAATGCTCATATGGACACATTATTCCTGAATATGGTTTTCACTATGGATAATCCATGATGAGCACAGAAATCCAACACCACTCTGGGTCAAATCAGTGGGGGGTATTCCTCCAACCAGGTCTCTCTGTCATTGTCATGAAAAGTGGTGTGAGGTGTTCAGGCAGGATGCTGTAGACCCAGGTAGAGATCAATGGTGGTGTTAAATCATGAAAATAACGCACAAAAACAATCCAAAGTCCGAAAATCCTGGCAGCACAGCTGAACTGAAGACAAAGGCTCGATACTGTTAGCAACAGGTCAGTGAATGGACAGCTAGACAGAAAGATACACATATGACCAGGACCCGACAAAGACACAGAAACACAGGTGGACTTACATACACAGGAGGTAATGAGGGAATGAGAAACACCTGGGAACAATCAAGGGGAAGACAGGACAACACAGAGACTCAAAATAAACACAGAAAAACTCAAATCAAAACGGAGAAAAACAAATCCTAATAGTCATTTCCCATGTGAGTGTTGAAGTCCCCCAGCAGAACCGTGGAGTCCCCAGGGTGGGACACTCTCCAGTCCCCCCCAAAGACTCCTAATAGGGTTTATAATCTGACTTGCTGTTTGGTGCATGAGCACTAACAACAGTCAGAACCGATCCCCCAAAAATCTTTCTTTAATAGCGTAAAAGATGTCATTAAAAATAAACCACATAAAGAAGGTCAAGTTTAGGTCACCTTCTTCCCTCAGGACATTTTTTTCTCTCTTTGTTTAAAACAAACACCTCGTGCAGGAACTTTGCTGAGGGATGCGTACAATCTGAAAACCACAACCCTTAAATAAAACAGTCCCAAGACAGGTTATAGGAAAACTGTTGACATTTTTAAACAAACATGCCCTTCACTGAACTGTAATACAACTCACCAGTAAACACTTGACTGTGAAACTGCAAATAACAGCATCAGATGGGAAGATCCCAAATTTAAAGAACTTTATCTTCCTGAACATTAATTACATTATTAACTCTGAAACATATTAATATTAAAAATATTAAGCAGTGCATAATGACTTAGCATAATTTTTCTGCTAAACATTATTCAAATATCTGTACACTTTTACAATAAAAATAATTTTTCTGACAAATGCAAATATCATAGAAATCAATAAGATGATAGAAATATAAATAATCAAACACAAAAACAAAACTTTCATATTAATTTCTATCAATCAATCAATCAATCAATCAAACTTTATTTGTATAGCACATTTCAGCAGCAAGGCATTTCAAAGTGCTTTACATCAAATCAAACACAAAAACACAATGCAACATAGAATCAACAATCAAAACACAACATTAAATCAGATTCCGTCAATAAATTAATAATTGATTACGTTTCAAATTCAACTCTAAACAAGTGGGTTTTTAGTTGAGATTTAAAGGAAGTCAGTGTTTCACCTGTTTTACAGTTTTCTGGAAGTTTTTTCCAGATTTTTGGTGCATAGATGCTAAATGCCGCTTCTCCTCATTTGGTTCTGGTTCTGGGGATGCAGAGCAGAACCAGAACCAGAACCTGAGAGGTTCTGGAAGGTTGATACAACAGCAGCAAATCTTTAATGTATTGTGGTGCTAAACCATTCAGTGATTTATAAACTAACAACAGTATTTTAAAGTCTATTCTTTGAGCTACAGGGAGCCAGTGGAGAGACTTTAAAACTGGTGTTATGTGCTCTATCTTCCTGGTTTTAGTCAGAACTCTAAAGGCTGTTGGAGGAATACAAAGCTTCTTCCTTCTGCCTTACTGTTTACTTATTTTATCTTGTATTTATTTATCTATGTTCTTGTAACCAGGATAATTTTTCTATATTAGATTTAGTTTATTTATTTTATTTTCCATTTTGTTAGATTTAATTTTATTTATTTTTATTTCAAGGTTTAATTAAAATCCTCCTTTCCTTAATCTATTTAACACCAACCAGGCGAGAACAATATTGTTCTCGCGCGGGTTTGACGTCATGTGACAGCGGCACGTCAGCGTCCTAAATTGACAGCTACAGTTTATATAGCTGCTAATCGCACCTTAGGTAGGAAACGCTGTCGGACCCTGACGTGCAGGTAGGCTTCTGGTCTGTTCCCAAAGCGGTTTTCAGATATCTATTGTATATTCTTCAATCCTGTATTTCTGTTAACTTGCAGCCGGGTGATTAATCAACCAAACGTTGAAAAGATCACGGTTGGTCAAGAGGGAACTGGTGAGTGTTTGGTCGGGAGCTAGCATGCTAGCACTAGTCTTCCAGCCTCTTGTAATTATATACCGATCTGTTACGTAACTGTTTGCATAAGTTGTATTTAATTATTATGTAACTTCTGCAAATATAAGGAAATACACGTACATGTAAATTGATTATTTAGGCCTGTTTACACAGGCCAGGTGTATTGCAGATCCCTCGCTTGAGGAGTGGAGGAAGGGTCTAGACTGCAGCAAGGATTGTCTGGCTTTATGCTGACCAGACTGGCGAGCTAACCTTTTAAGTGGATTCGGAAATTATAACACCTGTCATCTGAGAAAACTCTTCCGAACTGGTTGGAGATTCATCTCAACAAGTCTTCACTAAAGGAACTGGATTATTGTTTCCCTTTCATCATCAACAAAGACTGGTTGACTTTCTTGGCATAAGGAACCTTTTTGGACTCTAAAATGTGAACTAATTTGTATATATTGTAAATATTAATACAACTCACTAATTTTGGCACCATCTAGTTGTCTCTGTTTTTACAAATTGCCACCTCCTCCAGCAGATGAACCTAGCTAGATTTTAAGAATTACTTGGATAAATTTTAATTTGGATTATTTCAAATTTTATTAATCCTAGAATGCAACGTGGGTTACATTCTCCTTTATGTGCTGGTTGATTGAATTTGATTTTTTTTTTTTTTTTTTTTTATATATATACATTGTGTATTTCAGTCTAGAATATAGAATCCAAATATTTCCAACATTATTTTTAATTTTCCTTCCTTGTCAACATTTCTACACATTTTCAGCTCTGGGATTCACTGGGCCAGCAGTTTATAGACAAAATATTTTATTCTGAGAGTTGTGCTAAAAAGACTTAAAAAAATTTTTTATTTTTATTTCATAAAAAAACTGATAATTATTTAAAGCAGCACAACACAATCAATCACAGCATGTCAGGCTGATTCATTCAGCTTTCACTGACAGCTTTTAAAGTGATGCAGAAACATTTGACCATCACAACCACTGGGTGTCGCTGTTGAGAGTCTTCTGATAAGAAATACTGACTGCTTCATGATGGAGCTGACCAAGGTGAAAAACTGAAATTCATGTAAAAAATATTTATTCATTTTCAAAGTTTAAGAATTAGTTACGAAAAGCATTATTCCACACATAATTACCAACATAATTCTGCTTTTAATAGTATAAATACAATTATGTTTTGTCATCATCCTTAGGATTTTAAGTTCAGTTGGTCACTAGGGTTTTTCTGAGCTTTGCCATTTTTTTGTTTTCTAATTTTTCTCCCACAGTTGGTATCTCAGCTCTCTGATGTCCTTCAACTGACCTTCACCTGATTGTTTGGTCACTTGTGAAGCATTTGGTGATCAAGTTCCACAGTAGAAATAGTTTTTGGATTAAGGTGTATACATGCATACTCTGCAAGAAGATAAAAAGTTGATCTCTACTTAAAGAACAAACACAGGGATGTGTAGGCTTTGATTCACAAACTAGTTTAATCAATTCAAAAGTTTAATTTCTAAAATGTAAACCAGAAACATGAGCTATAATGACATGAATACAAATACACATCAAGTCTGTTTCAGATACAAAGACAAGTTATTTATATCTTGATTATTTAATTGTCATACAGAGAAAATGTTTAAAAACTTTTTAAATTTTGAACCAAGTTTGATCGCTAAAATGTAAAATCAGAAACACATAAGACGTCCAGCCGTGTTTGTTGGATTTCTGTCGGAGTGAGACGTCAGATGTTTTTGGCACAGACTGACGGACGATACTGGTGGCATCCCATGTCATCCCAGCACCTGGATCCTGAAAGAAACAACAACAATCACTGAAACGTCACTCAAAGCAAAGCTGTGAAGCTGTCTGCACAGCTAATCAGTCCAATGTTTTAACTAGACATAAATGGGTGATTTTTACAATCTATCAGATGCCTGGCATTATAAACCTCATGTGGAAATTCATCTTAATCACCTCCATCGTTCATTTGAATGCAGTGCTGATTTATGTTATTATTTGGCTCTCCAGGGCACCAGTTTGTGTAGAGGAAGGGACTCCCATCGCTCCACAGCCAAAGGCCTTCCTGGAATTTAACAGATTATAAATGTTAATATAAATTTCACAGATTAACTGACAGTCCTTTAATCCTGGGTGAAATTACCTCCTGAGCATCAGAGCCTCCAATCCATGTATTTGGTGATCCGTGAGTTGCAGTTGTTATCACCCTCTGAATGTTTTGGTACTCCTGAAAGCTGTGGACGGATGCAAGGGTTGCCTGCAAAGACACGCAGTTTCTCTGCAGCCGAGACAAACAGAGAGTTCATGGGTTAAAGCAGCAGAGGAACTCAGGTAATAAAAAAAACCATATTAGAAAATGTTTAAGGAAACAGATGGACTTAGATCACCTGGGCTGCTGCCCAAGTCATGGTTCTTGGGATGTAGATGAAGCAGCGACGGTTGAACTGACTCCAACCAGCAGGACATGAACTCTTAAACAGATCATTTGTTGCTGCAGACAAACAGATGCAGATTCAGGCCAACTCTTCACATAGATCATCATATTCAGACATAATGTGCAGTGAAGGCTGCATCTGTTGAAACCTTCAGTGAAAGTTATATTTTATTACACTTCATAATGACAGAGTTTATTAAACTCAACTAGCCTCAAACCTACAAACTCTAGACATAATATGTATGACCTAAACAAGGAAAATGTAAGCATGGTGGAGGATCTATGATGCTGTGGGACTCAGTAAACTGAAAATAGTTCATAACTGCATCGTTTAACAAAATTATTCTCTATAGCATGAAACAACATTAAAGAAATAATTCACCTGACCCAAAATCTACTAGGAAGCTACAAAGTCACATGGATAATCTGTGGATGTATTACTCCAAAAGTATGAAAGTTTTCTCTTAGGCTATAATTTTCTTCTACTTCTTCTACCAGAGATGATCCCAAATTCTTTTGTCAACTCTAACTCACCCTGTGGAGCTGCTTCCTCAGCTTCTGGTTCATTTTTTACATCTAAAATATGTACATAAAAGAAGCCTAACATTATTTTCCATTTAATAAAGCAGAGAATAACAAATATGTCTAAAATGAGGTGAAAACGTTGCTGACCTGCTGGATCTGTCCAGTTTCCAGCTTCGGCTTCAGGAGGAAGAAATTAATTCAGCAAAGTTCAGAGTTAGACTTTATTCCCTATTAACAATTAATTTGACTCATTTTATATAAAATAGACACATATGAAAAATAAAAAGCATGAATTCACCTTCATAAAATGTTTCTTCAATATTAGTTTCCTTGCTGGCACCTGGGGAATTTACAGGTTGTGATGATTGAATATCTTTACAATCATAAAACATTCAAAAATCTATTGTAAAAAAAAGTTTTGAAAGTTTTCTTATTATGAGATGTGATCAGATTAGATCAGACAGTCTGAAGATACATCTCCCTTAAAGTGAATCCACAGGAAGTCAGAGAAACTCACCAGCAGCTCGACTCAGAGCCGTCAAGGCACAAAGAAACATCAGTACATTCAGAGTCACCATGATGCAGATTGAAGATCACCTTCAAAAACACAAACAGTCTCAGCTCAATAAAGAAATAATTGAAGTTAGATAAAAGCTTTTCACCAAAGCAGCATCAAAATTACCTTTTTTCCGTCACTTCAGCGTCAGATGAAGCTTCAGCTCTTCTGTCTGGAGGTCCTGGAAACAGCTGCTCTTATATACTATCACTGACAGAGCAGGAAATGTGGACAGACCTGTCAATAATACACTAGTAACAGGATAATGTTCCAGTGAAATCCAAGCTAAGATGTTATTTGTACTTTATGACTTCAGCATAAGTGATTATTTTCACTGATAAAGTTTTTTTGGAATAAGGATATAGCTTGTACTTCCTGAACAGATTAATTAATTTCCTGTTTTTGTGTTCTGAGTTCTGATGTTTTAAATCCTTTATGAGATGTTTCAGTGAAAAGTCCCAGGAATCAAATTTATCTGAAGAAATTAGGATTTTATTTCAAACAAGTCCAAGTTACAAATAGGTCCATAAAAACCAGGAAGTAGCAACATCAACAAAATGTCATTTTTTAAATTGATTGTCTTATTACTAGGAAATGTGTGAGCAAGTTTATGAATACAAGCTTGAAAATTCACATGTCCAAATTTTCCATTCACTTGCCTGGACAGGGAGAGGCAATTTGGACAGGTTGATGTTGCCTCTTGTGTGTCGAGACCATAAGAATCAGATTCTGTAAATGATCTTGAAAGATCTCTGTAGGATAGTCTGACATATTTACCTCTGTTACATCTGAACTAATGGCTGCAGCCGTGTGCAGCTGTAGAATAAAAAAATTATCTCATCTTATAGCAGGCATGTTGTGGAGCCACATTGTCTCTCAGCTGTCTGGTGTTTCCTGTGAGATCTGAGAAACCAGAAGGTTGACTTTAGTTCCTCAGTGTTCTGAAACTGCATTCCTCCAGGGCTGAGTCCTGCAAGCTTTAGATGTGTCCCTTGACCTGAAGATTTTAATTAAATGGTGAAACTCTCTCAGTAGCATGCAGTAAGGCTCTACAGAGATCTGTTGATGAGCTGGAATTGGAGCCAGGCTGTTGAAACAGACATCTTAAAGTTGCAGGACATCAGGATGACTTCCTGCTCCAACACACAGGAACCAAAGGAAGGATTCTTGACCAGGACTTGACAGAACTGGTTGGTTAGAAGGTTTGATCCAGTTGTGTTGGAACAGGGATGAATTTGTGGATCAAACATCATAAAATAAGGAAAAATACAAAGAGTTTAAAAACTTGTTCAAAGAAACATGAATATCAAGAAACTCTAGTTTAAATTGTTTTGTTAAATTAGAACATGGAAAATGCTTATTTGTTTAATTTCTTCCAGGACCTTTGCCATGTTGCCATGGAGACAGAGCAGTCAGGTTGTTCATTAATGATAATTGATACCTGAGTTTCCAAAGAATATCAATAAATGTTATCATGAACAGATTTATTCTATGGTCACAAGGAAGTAAAATCTGTGTACTTATTATATTTAGGTCAATGAAGGAAAATTATTATATTTAGGTCAATGAAGGAAAATTATTATATTTAGGTCAATGAAGGAAAATTTGTTAGATGTATTTTTTGTATGAAGCTTATGGCTTTTTTCAACAAATAACATATTATTTCACTCAAGAAATGAGTGAAATAATAAACTACAACCTTCATGGATGTGTTTGGCATAAAACTGTTTTTAGATTATGTTTAAATGTTCATGAAAATTCAGTTTTAAAACGATGTTAAAATAAATGATTCCTCAGGTGATAAATTAATATCAGATTGATCAATGTAAAAAGAAAATGGATGAAATATAAATGTGTAATTTGTCATTTTTGAAGAACATAATTTTCATAAGTTTCCTGCATATGCAGGTTGTACTTTAAAATGTTCTTGTGGCTGTAAAGGTTTACAACTCCAGAGACGTTTTCAGGTCAAGGTCATTAACTGAGAAACTCTGAGGACTGAGATAAAACCTGTTTGTTTTTTTATCATTCAACCTTATCATATTTCACTGGAAGTGAACAGCTGAACGGTTCAATTTTAATGTTGAAAATCAATCCGTAGAACGTTTACACTTTTTGTTTTTTAAAATACTTGTAAAAAGTTAAAAGCTTCCCATCCAAAAGCAGGAAAACTTCATGTCTGATATTGACAGGCAGATTTTAAACACATTGAGAGATTCTAACATTCTTGTTTTTACTTGTCACATGTGTTTGCTCAAAGATTTCTGCACAAAAACTGTAGAAAATCAGACAAAATCAATATTTAGAAACTGGGGAATCAAAACTTTTAAATTAAAATTTGTCAGATGTATTTTTTGTATGAAGCTTATGGCTTTTTTCAACAAATAACATAAATATTAAGTTTTTAAAATGTAGTTTAAACGCTGCAGGATGACTTAATGAATTAAATAAATTCAGCATTTCTTGCAATTTAGTAATAAATACGGAGGTAAAAACTGATGTACCGAGTATGACCATAAAGAAAGAAAGGAAGAAAAAAGAAAAAAAGAAGGAAAGAAAGAAAGAAATAAAGAGAGAAAGAAAGACACAGCTGGAGTTTCTCCATGTTATAACCACTAGGGGTCACTGTTTTCTGTCAAATGCATGGAGCATTTTTTTATTCTGCTGAATGTGGGGACAGGATGTGGTCAAAGTGAAGATGAAATCTCTAAGTTTGATAACACAGCTGAGCATGAAATGTCGGAAAAATACACCAAATTTGAGGACATAAATCCAAAGTCCAACTTTCTGCCCCCCACTGGGTTTCTGTCAGGAGATACGTGGAGCTGTGGCGACCTCAGATGGCAGGCAGGGATTCAACACCTGCATCAGAGAGACTAACGGTGCAAACAGAAAGGGGCGGGGTTAAAGGTCACAGACACTGCTCACAGAGAGAGAGGAGTAAGGTGTTTAATTAGAGAGAGAGAATTGTTTTAATGAGGCAAAACTTTAGGAAGATGGCAAAATGTGAGGACAGTAATTGTTCTATAATGTACAGAAGTTACCATATGTAAGAATAAAATCTTTAAAGGCATGTCAGATGTTTTTGAACCGTAAAACGAATATTTAACCAGTACAAAAATTACAGGAACAATTATTTAACCGCGTCCAACTAAACAGGAACTCTACAACAATGGAAGGGGAAAAATGTGTTGCTTTAATACAGACACACAAACACACATCTTTTTTTATCAATGCTAAAGATTTTATTTGGAAAGTTATTAGAAGTGATAGGTTCCTTTCTCACATTACAAGCAGAAAGTATCTGTGCCTAGGGACTAACATCAGTATATATTGTATTTTTGGTCAGTTTTTTTATATTAAAACAGCAGAGCAGAAACATTTAAGGAAGTGACTGATGGCCAAGAGGCATGTTGACTCGTATCTGCATTTTAACTAGTAGAGGAGGATCGCGCAGACAGACGGGAGCCCAGCGTCACATTTGGTGGCCCTCAGGCACCCAGAGCTGCGATCTAACAGGACAAACACAACATTCAGTCAAGTGGAGGCGCCGTTGTGTGATCTACAGTACATAACATTTTACTGAATGAGTTCAAAGTGAAATGAAAGGTTTAAGTTTGATTTACCTCCAGAAGACATCTGCAGACAGCTGTTCTCATCCTGTGAACTATCCTCACTGCAAAATGTGGCAAAACCAGGGAAAGAGGGATCCACCCAGGACCAAGAAGAATCCTACAGGACAAAATCAAACCCACTCAACTTCAGATTAAAGATAAAACCTCGTTTTTAACTCTGTAAGGATGATTTATCTACCCCTGATGTTTTGCTGCCTCCAACCCACACTTGTCCGCCATTTTGTCCAGAACTTTTCATCTCGCTGTAAATCTCATCAGCTTGTATGTCACTATACACAGAGGCAAGTGAACCTTCACGTTTGGAGGCACAGTTTTCCTAAAGACAGAAATTACATAGAGTTGAAAAACAAGTAGAGAACAATATCAGTGAAAACATTGCTGTGTCTAAACTTGCTATAAAATCAGCAGGTGAGTCTTTGACTGTCATAACAAAAATGTTCAGCGTAGGAAACGATAAATCGGCCTCTATTCCTTTAAAGCTTTATCCAGTCCAAATGACCCAAATGCTTTGCATTGGGACTGTGAACTCAGTAAAAACATAAATTAGGTAAACTATGAACTTGAAGTAGGTTTTAGCAGCATGAATAGACGAGGTCTAACAGTAAATTGGAACCAATGTTCAGATAACAATGTGAGATTTTGTACCATTTTGATGAGAAATGTCTTTTACCTTGGCCTCTTTCCAGGTCATGTTTTGGGGAACAAAGAGGAGGCACTGAGTGCTGTGCATCGTCCATCCATCAGGGCACTTGAAGTTCCCGTGAAAGTCTCCATCTTTGACCAGTTACAGATATTATAGATTTATTAGCTCTGACAAGTTAAAGGATATGATTCTGAACCAGTTAAAAATGGGGGAAACTGACCAGTTCCATGCATCCAGTCATCACCGTAATCTAAAAAAACAAAAACAAACACTTTGTTTATATTTACATTCACAATTTAAAGTTTCATAAATGTATTTATGACCATATGCAAATTCTTTCTTTGTCAAATTGACATGATGCAAATAGAATAGTGTAAATAAAAATAACCACGGGTTGTTGGCTGATCTGGATAGAGGTCAGCGAACGGAGCGTCTGCAGACAAAGCAGAATTTGAAGAAGAGTCTTCAATTAAATAACCAAGTTAAAGGATTAATGTTACATGTCTTTCAAATGTTATATTTAATTTACTGCAGATTATTTCAGCAACCAAAACAACTTTATGAGTCATAAAAGTGAGGCTTTTACACACGTTTCATCGATTCAACAGAACATCGTCATGTTTTCCTTATTGACACGATGAATAGTTGATAAAAGAAAAAACAGAAAAACATTTTACCTCCTGTTGGACCAAAAGGATCGTCTGTGACTGGAATGGCTGCAGACAGGTTGGAAATATATAAAAACATATCAAAATAATCTATTTAATAATCTACAAATGCAAACATTGTTTAAATCAGTAGATTTTATGGGACTTTCAACTTTATTTTCCACAATTATACATGAATCCAGAGACACGTTAAACGATACTTTGCATGTGATTTCTTTTCAAAAAGTATTTCTTGTTACTAAGTAATGTGGTTCTCTTATGTTGCACCTGCTTTAAAATGTCTATTTAATTCACTTCAGCTCATTTAGAACAAATTATATTATTCAGGGTTTGGAAACTGAAGGTTTGCAAACAGTCAAAAACAACTTTGTGAGTTATAAAAATGAAGTTTGCACACAAACACTCTCAATGCACATGAGCTGGCAGCAGACAGAGCTTGTTGTGAAATTTAACCCAGGATAGATAACTAAGGTCAAGTGAAGGTCATGGCAATAGAAATGCAGAAATGCAGACACAAAACAAATGCAGGATAAATAAAGATGTTCCAGAATTGCAGACATTTCTCCCTCAGACGAGCAAACATCCGTTTTATTCTCAAAAGAAAAGGTTGTTTATCTTTTTAGATTTTCTTTTCTACAGAGTAGCTCCTCTATACTTCAAGGAAATCAGAAAATGTAAAGAACAGCTCATACTACTGCAGTAAATACTCACAGACTGCATGGACCAAAGTCAACATGGTGAATCCAAACCAAGACAAACTCAGGATCTTCATGGTGGAGATGACTGGGATGCAACCTGTGCTGATAAATTGATTTTCTGCAGACAGAAACCTAACGCATAACCGACATGAATTCCAACACAAACATCATGTGAAAATGACGAGACAACCATCATCACCATCAAATCTGTGGTAAAGAATTACCTTCTTGTCTTCAGTCTGGTGAGTTTCAGCCTGCAGCTTCAGTCTTGGTTTGAAATGAAGCAGAAGGAAAACAGCACTCTGATGTCTTACCACCCTAAAAACTGAGTTCTCAGGCGCTGAACAGGATCAGACATCCGTACGCAGTGACAACAAACGGTGAACGGAGCCAATCTGCATTACAATTCACTGGAACTTTCATTAGAAAGAGTCTCTTGTGGACTCTGAGCACCGAACAAACAACACCCTTGATAAATATTCAGTCCCATTCATGTATTAACTCAGCACACAACTAAAACAAACTGTGAGCTCAAAAAATGGCAAACTGAAGACGAATGGGCACAGTTCAGTCCCACTTAGCAAATATTGTAATATTATCAACATGTTTCTGTGGATTTTATGTAATATGTTTAAAAATGAGCCAGAGCGGCAACTTGATGGAGAATCTGTGGAAGGAGATGAAGATTAGGATGATGACGTGAAACACATTGCAAAAAAAAAGAAAAAGAAAAAAAAGGGTTAAAGTATAAAAATGGATGAGGAGTAGAACAGAACAGAAATTTTATTAATCTCAAATTCAAACTACTTTATCGATTTCAAAGGGGAATTAAAGGGAAAGAAAGATTAAATGATGCATTTATAATTCAGTATTTCTTGCAATTTAATAATAAATATGGAGGTGAAAATAGATGTACCGAGTATGACCACAAAGAAAGAAAGAAAGAAACAAACAAACAAAGAAACAAAGAAAGAAAGAAACAAACAAAGAAAGAAAGAAACAAAGAAAGAAACAAAGAAAGAAACAAAGAGCTCATTTATCAAATAATCTGGTCTGTTGGTCTATTGCTGATCTGCACCGCCACCGTTTCACCACCAGGTGTCACTGTTGGACCCGGATACGAAGAGTCTAACGTCTTAAAAGGTTTACTCAGATTATGGCCAATATGCGTTAAAAATATTAATCTAATTAAATAAAACACCATAATTCCATCATTTTCTAATCTTAAAAAAAGGCTAAGGATGAACTCTTTAATCAATTAAACATTTAATGTAAGGAATAAGAGAAAAATATGGTAATATAGTTTATCCTGTTTTTATATATTTTATATTCTTACTTTCGTGTGAACCCACTTGCTTTGACTGACTGATCACTTTGCTGCTCAATGTGGGGCAATAAAGGAATTTCTAAATCCTCTGATCAATAATCCAGATTTAATTCAGAAATTTTCATAAAGGTTGTTTTATTGAGAGCTATTTCATTTAAAATAGAGTAAATAAATACTGTTATTAATAATTAATCCTTTTTTATTTCACAATAATGTTTTACCTTGTAATGCTTTTATTTTATAAATGTATTATGTAAGATTGTAAGATTTTTATTCATCAGCAGATATGTTTTTATATTGAATCAACTGTGAATTTGTTTGTTTCAAATTTATGAACATTTGTTTACAATCCATCTGTTAGGAGAGGAAACTGTAAAAAATGATTCAAACATGAGCAAAAATGATTCCAGCTGCCTCCTTTATTTCAGCAGAATTATGACCTCAGGAAAAATAAAAATCAATACTCACCAATTTCCACATGGTGGCGCTAGTAAACAGTACCGTGTCTGACACACTAATGAGTTTCTGGAACTGATAGATGAATGTAAAAAATAATGTTTTTAAAATATTTCTCAAAGTTTGATGTGACTAAAAACACAGAATCAGTGAGACTTTAATCAGCGCCTCTGTTGAAGGTCTTCATGTCAGAAATGCTAAAATCAGGTGGTGCTACGTTTCACAAATTAGGAAAAAACAAAATCCTTCCTGATTTAACAGTGAAGGAGTGAAGGTCAGAGGTCACAGCTGGCCAGTTTTGGGGCCAGTCGGAGCCTGATGGGGCCCTTCATGATCCCTCCCCGGGCCACGCCTGGTGCTCTAAGACAACAGACTTTGTTTTTCCTGCTCATGCTTGATGATGTCACGCTTGGCTGATGGAGTCAAGATAAGTTTTCATTTCTTTCTGTTGACATTCGTCGGAAGAGTAAAAATGAAAGACAGAAGGATGGAATTACCAGTTTTTTCCACTGAAACAGGAAGCTGATTTAATCTGTAGCTCCTGGAATGAGGTAGGAGCGGTTTTAAAGAGGAAACGCTGAAGATGCCTCACCTTGTTCCCTCTGAACTCCTCGTCCCGTCATCGGTTCTGGTGGTCGGACCCGTTCCACACAGACATCACAGCATTTCTGCAGGCTGAGGTCAATAAACTGGACACGAAATGATAATGATAGAAACTAGAACTTAATTAACTACAGAGTCAGTGAAAAAACATTTTATATTGCTGCTTATTTCAAACTTAAGTATTAATTCTAGATATAGAAAAAGCCTTTTTTGTTCTGAAAATGGGTTTAAAAGCAGCAAGAAGACTTAAAGTTTTAAAAACTACATGCAAAAAAGACCAACAATAACAACATTAACAGTCATAATAATAATATTTTACTTTACTAGATTATATGAGAAAATATCGAGACACTAGAAATAGGAATATCTGACTTTTATTTCATTCTATGCACAGTTAACATTCATAAAGTGGCAGGAAGTGATGTAATTGTGTTTCCTGCCATAAATAAGATAAACATTTAACTCTGCATTATCATGTCTTACATTGATCTGTTTTAAAGCTTGTATCAGCACATTTATCAGATTAATTTGCTCAATAATGTGTTTTGTTTGATGTAATCGTCTTTGCAAAGCGTGAACTGAGTTCAGGACATTTCCTCATAGCAGCAACTGTCCAACCAGTTCTCTGATGAAACAGTTTCATCCTAATGATGGCCGACCAAAACAACTTTATCAGATTCCTTTATCAGAATCTGTTTCAGTTCGCAGGAAACTGGGCCGCTGCTGCCAGAAGGAGATTTGCTTCCTTTTGATCTGCTGCATAAAAGCTGAAGAGTCGAAGTCACGACCTGGAGACGAATTCATCGCACGCTGGAGGTAAGTTGTTATTTTTAACAACTGCATGGTGAAAATACTGGAAACAAATTATCAAAATTAATGTTCACAAAAATACACTTGCTGAAGAAACCAATCAGTGCTGATATCTTGATTATGAAACTCCTGTTGGATTATTTAATAGATGTTTTCTAGTGACTGAGTTTCTCTTTACTTTATGACTCTGCAGGTTTAAAATACGTTTAAAATGACAGAAAAACTGTTTTTTTATTTTCTTTAACACTAATAAAAGAAAATAAATGAGTTAATATTTCTGAGCTTTAATTGAAGGATTCACTGACTGTTTGGTTCATTTGGTTCATAATATTTATTCTCTTTTTCAGAAAAAATATGTCAGTTTTAAAGAGGAATGAATCTAATATAATCTAATTTACTTTGGTAAGAACTGCACTATTTCAGACTCGTTTGTAAACACATGATGTAAAAGTTTCTGAAATGTAATCTCTTACTTTTTTCACTTACTGATTTTACTATTTAGTCACATTATATTAGAATATTAATTTACTGATTTTACAGCCTCCATCAGCATATTTACAGATTTCAGCTAATTGCTAAATTGGTAAGAAATTGTAACAAATAAATTCATTAAAGGTTTTGTTTGCACCAAAGACATAATAATACAAGCACATTAGAAAGTGGTGTTTCTTAAAGCTGCTTTCTAAGGTCACTTTATCAAATTAATTGTTTTTAAATTATATTTAAATTAATCATATTCATACTGTGAAACAACTTGCATTACTTTCAACAAAAGAAGTGTTTCTAACATCACAAAGTTTCAGGTGAAAGGTTGAATTTCACTTTAAAAAACAACATTTTGATTTTCACAAGTTGATACGGTTTTGAAAATGAGAATTGTAAATTTGTTTTTACATTCCAAACGTTTAATGATCTGTAAACATCACAGCAGCGTTTATTTGAGATGTTGTCAAATAACAGATAACAGAAATTGAGATATAACAAATATCAAGTTGAAATATCCTGAAACTAAGTTAAAGAATGAAAAAGTCAAATATTTAAGGTTCTGACTTTACATAATAACTTTATCATGTAAAGTCTGAGGAGTTTATGAAGATAATAAATATTTTTCTCCTGTCTTTGTTCAGATGGAAATGAGTCTAAAAGAGTTTTTAGCAGCTGTCTCCCAAAGCCTACCTGTGTCCACAGGTAAACATCAACACTCAGGGTTTATCAGTTTTAGTTTGAGCTAAACATTCATTTTTAGGCATTATGTGTTTATTTAAAGTTTTATCCATGATTACATCTCAAAACCTTGTTGACCTTGTACCTTTTTCACATTTTCCACTGATCATTTCAACTCTTTCTTTTAACTTAAAAAGCTCTATTTGTTCAAACTCTCCCTCTTTTGTAACTTTGCAGAACTCAAAAGTGCCACCTACTGGTGTAACTCAGTATTTGTGCGCAATTTCTCCTCCAGCTTCCTTTCCTGACACCATTAGCATCACTAATTAGCATCACTAATGCTAATGCTAATTAGTGATGCTAATTATGTCATAAACCAGCTAATGTCTTGGAAAGATTCATGTTCATTTTTTACGTGAACTATTTCTGAGAATATGATGACGATTTCAGGTAGAAGTTAACTTTCATTATCTCACCTGAAACAGGAAGAGTGTTCTGCTAACTTTATATTTCTTCTCATTTCTAGATCATTTTGTGCAGGAGTTCCTTCAGGTTCTCCACCAGGATTCGTTTTCCTGCGTGGTTCCTGTGGGAGTGGCTGCTACCTTTGTGTCCGTCCTCTCAGCCGTCTTTGTGGCATATCGGTGGAACCGAACCCCGAACCGCAGTTCCTCCGAACTGCAAGATGCTGTAGGAAAGAACAATAAACGTGACGTTTGTGTCCAAACAGGTGAATAATGATGCACAAATGCAGGCAGTTCGAGTTAAATGTAGTGACATGAAATGTGTTTCTGACAGAAGTAGAGGAAGGTGATGCACCCTGCACAGTGGGAGGTAAAGAGACAGAAAAGACTCATGTAAGTGGAAACAGTTTTATGACCTGTTAGAACAAATAAATTAAGCTTTGATCTGCAGAAACATGTGAACATCTAGATCAGATGTTATGGGATCTGAAGGCATTGTTACCTACAGGGTGTAACTGATCTATTGTTTGCTTTTTATTGCCAATTGTAAACTCAGGAAGGAGGAAAAAAAGGAAATTAAATTAACACTGAATGCACAGAGAATGAGAGCCATACTGATAAAATAATAATAATAAAGGAATAAAATTATGAGAAGAAAGTCATCATTTTATGAGGATAAAGTTGTAATATGATGGTTTTATTCTTTATTCTTATCATTTTAATTTTTTTTTTTTTTTGTAGCAGAATAGAGATATAAATATGACTTCTAAAAATAGCTCCAATTCCTATCTTAAAGTAATCTTGCATTAAGACAATTTGAAACTAGTTTGTTTAATAATCAATATTTCAAAATGGTCGTGCAAATGGTTATGTATAAAATATGCAATTTAGCTGAATAAAATGGAAATAGAGTACTCTCTATATATATATAAAAAAAACTATTTAAAACGAGAAGGACTTTCTGCAGGACGGCTGGTTTATTTGCTAAAGTTCCTCCACCATGACTGCCTTACATCTCAGGATTCCCTTCCTTCTGCGCTGAAGTAAACTGTCAGCAGCTTTAAATCTCTCTGTCCACATCCGGTGCTGCTCCAGGACTAAACGGTTCTGCTTGGTCTGATTTCCGAACATGAGAAGTGGAGGTTGATCACTCACTGAGATTTTACAAACCAAACAGATCCAGCAAACAAAGCCTTCAGTTTGACCTCTGAACGCTGCTACCACAGCGCCATCTAGCGTTCACATGGGAATATTGCAGTTTATTTTCATTTTTAATATAAATAGTTTTTTTAAAAAACAGTTTTTTATTTTCTGTATTATTATGTTTTACATTCTACATCTCAAAGACACTTTGCACATTTTAAAATTTGTCAAAATTAAATATTTAGTTGGACAAAGAGAGAAAAAAAATTTTAAAAATTGTGCTTGCCCATTTTTTAAAACACATTTCTTTAAGACTTTAATATTTAATATATTAAGGGGAAAAATAATTGTTTTCTGTTTGACATTTATGTCTGTGTGAATTTGTTTTACATCTCCTATAAAAAATAATAATAATCTTTGTAATCTTTATTCATAGAAACTATACATTTTACAATATGTCACTGATTGATTCTGTATAAAGAGAAAATCACTTTCTGTGAATCTTCTTATAAAGCATTAATGTTTTTGACATATTAATGGGAAAAATAAACATATCTGTTAGTTTTTGCTTGTTTAGCCTCCCGTATTTCTTCTCAGGGCAGAATGCGTTGATTCTGGATGAAACAGAGACGTGTGTTAGGGTTTAAACCAGGAAGGATTATGCTGAGAAACAAGGAGTTATAATGTTTAAGGGATTATGGGAAAAGTTTAAGAAAGCTGAACATGAAGCTGCAGCTTTATGGGGAAACATCAGTGCCTCTGGAGAACATTTGGTTGAACTCTGGTTGCTTTTTGAAGCTACAGCTGAACGGAGTGCAGATGAGTTGAAGCTGTTGACTTTCGTTAAATGATTTATTTTTCTAACCAGCAGATAAATGAACTGAACTGTCCAAAGCTGTCAGTTTTCAGCTTCTCTCCTCTGATTTTTGCCGAAGGCGATGAAGACGAATCCGAGAAGCCAGGTCTCCCTGGGTCAACTGCGGAGCGTTGTCACGACGACGTGGATAAACAAAGTAACACACACACTAAAACGGATCACTGCAGTGAGATTCACACTGTTTGAACCACAAACAACAGTCAAGTATCTCCAGCTGCCATTTTAATACAGTAAATATGTAAAACAGTTACATCTTTTCAGTCAATTAAAATCAAGTTTCTTGTTGTTTCAAATCAAATTGGTTTGATTTTGGATAAACAAACAAACAAACAAACAAAAAAACAGGATTGTTCCATTAAATGCCAAAAACACCTGCAGCCAGAAATAACTTCCTGAAAACTGGTTCTGATTCTTTAAACTGCAAAGTGAAACTGTAGCATGAATAATAAGTCTAGGAAGTCAAAGACAGGCTCAGCGTTCTGGAGTGTTTTGTTTATTCTCATGAGTTAAATCATGAATCTGATGTTTTCGTGTTCTCAGCTGGAAGAGCGTTTGAAACAAAGTGACGTCCTTCAAAAACAGCTGGAGAACGAGCTGGAAACTGCAAGAAGAGACCTGGAGGTAAGAGAGGGAACCCGGGATGTTTTCTCCATCTCATGATAAACTAATGACGTAAAACAGTTTGGCTTCAACAAAAAGCCAAAATAAAATGAATCTTAAACAGGACAATTATCTTTTTGAAGTAATAGGAGTATAATAGAGTTTTTGTTTGATTTGGAGATTTGTTTTTAACCTAAAAGCTCAGCATCATTTCTTTCTGTTTGCCTCAGATCGGCTGTCAGCAGATTGGCAGAAAACTTATGCAGAAAGATGAAGAAGTGAATAAGATCAACCAGAAACTGAAGAAAATGACTGAGGAGTACAACAAGCAGCAGAGCTTGGTTGGTATTTTTCCTTCTGTTGTTCTTTGTCTAAATGACTCCTAAACTCCCTACATCGTTAAATGAAGCTTTAATCAGACAACTTGTCTTTTGTTTCTGTGCAGCTACAAGAATCCAAGCGTGAAGCCAAGTCTCTGGTCCAGGAGAACCAGGACTTAGAGAAACAGCTGAGTGAAGTTAGGAAAGACGACGTGAAGCAGGTGAAAATCACATCGTTCTGTTTCACTTCACTGATTCATAAAGACTGACAGAAACTCAACATGTTACTGTTATCTGTTGTTTCTGTTCCAGTCTGAAGCTGAAGTCCTGCAGCAGCTGAAGTCTGAACAGCTAAAGAGAGAAGAAGCTGAAAAATCCCTGCAGGAGTTGAAAACAGAGCTGGACACCAAAACCCAGAAGGTTTTTATGTTTTTACTAAACTCAAGGCTTCGTTGTTAGTGTTTTAAAACTTCACTCTGGGTTTCTAATTGGTAAAAAATAATAAATAAATCTACCTCAGGAGTCCTGGTTAATGGCTTTGAGTCGTTCAGATGACCAAAGTTTCTAATCTAAAGAGATGAAACTGTTAATGGCAGGAATTTGGAAATGTTCTCTGAAAGTATCTTACCTCCACGTTTCGTTCTCTTAGCTGGAGAGTTTATCAAAAAAGGTTGAAATTCTCCATGAGACGATGAAGAAGACAGAAGAGTCACAGCAGGTGTTGATGAAGGAGCTGGAAAACCATAAAAACCAGGTGCAACCTCAATTTATAGCTTCTAGAATAAAGATTCATAATTTCTACGTACCGAAAATGATCTTTATCAGAGCTGCATGTTACAGTTACAGATTCACTGATCAACTGTTTTATTTCCAAACTGAGGATAAAGAAGGTTTTGCTACATCTTGTTTCACTTATAAGAGAAAAAATCAGCATATTTATGTGACACCAATTTACAAAAAGTTTGTTTCAGACAGTTTTTAAGTCAATTGCAAGTAATCTTAGTTTACAAACAGCACAGTCGACATGAATTCACATAATGTCTGACATGATGTGACCCAGCAGGCTGCATGGAGTCACTGACTAACTTTAGTCCAGGATGAGCAACAGCAGAGCCTGATACTGAGCATGCATGTGGCGACAGTGGAGAGGAAAAACGTAACTTTCTGTAGAAGAAAATCAAAAAGTTAATGGCAGCAGATCCTCCTGTTTAGCAGAGAAACACATTTAAACAGAACAGCTCAGAGTAAAAGAGATAAAGTTTTGTCTAAATGAGAAACAAACTTTATGAGCAGGAACTTCTGCCAGGAAGGTGACAGCAAAATAAAAATAACACTTTTCCTGGATTATAACTATATAAAATGTTGTTTTTGAGGTATCAATATGTGAAAGTCTATCAGTTATCTTTGTGCTGAAATCCAGCTTCAACATCCATTTCTTTGTCTGATCGCAGCAGAAAGAAACGGATCCTGAACGATCTGCAGCCGTCGAGGAGTCAAACCTGGAGAACATATCAGAGATAACGGAGCTCCGCAAAGAGGCAAAACATGTTCTACTCTTTATATTCTGTTGGAACTGCATATTTCAGAACATTTGATTAAATCTTCACTGAGATCCTAACAAATTATGAGCTTTAGCGTCTCATCACATTTAACATTTTACATTGTTTTCATTTCACAAGAACATTTATATATATTTAGAAATATCAGCCAAAATCTATTTATTCACAAACTAATCAATAAATGCTTGTTGTCATAAAGAAGGAATGATACTTTTATTTTTCCATAAAGTTTTTATCTCAGTGAAATGTTATGTGAAATGTTCAGTGTGAGCCGCTAGGGGGAGCTATTCTTACTACAATAGTTGAGGTCAACGACACAAAAAACTGATTAATTCTGATAACTCATATTCAAAATTGATTCTATGACTTTGGTTTATATTTTCTCATTCTTGTTTTGTGTTTTTATGCTTTTCTACATTTTGTTTTCCAGCTGACAGACGCCCAGGTTCAGACTGAGGCTCTGACTGAAAGGAACCAGCAGCTGGAGGCTCAGCTGGCTGACCTGAAGGGGAGATACTACCAGGAGGTGAGGCGTGAATACTGCAGACACCTCGGCTTTATGCTTCCATAGCTGATGGGAAAGTAAATCTCTCACTTCATTACAGTTTAAAGCAATAATTTCAGAGGAGCGAGAGTGGAGGGAGGAGCTTGACAGAGACCTGAAGGTTCTGAGGAAGGAATATGAAAATAAGAACAACAAGGTTTGCTTATGTTTTAGAACAATTATCTCAGGTTATTTTGAAACAATAACAATAGAGTGAGTTTTAAATGAGTGAATCTACATCATCTTTCCTTCTTCAGCTGAGAGGAATCCAAAAAGAGGCAGAATGGAAAACCTCTGAAGACGTTTCAGCACCGGCAGAGGAAGAGGAAATCCATGAAGAAGATTCATAAAAATATATATTAAATAGTGTTTAGATGAACTGAACTTCACCAGTTAGCTAGTGACAACTCTGAAACTGATATTTTTAATGTAAGGCTTGGAAAACAGTCAATTTAATCACATTATTTAATTAGGTGATGGTGTGATATACTGAGTTTCTTTTGTTGTATAAATTTAAACCAAAGTTATCAGAAACAGTCTAAATGTAATTATTTTTGCACAATATTTATTTTCTTGTATTATCAACGAGACAGAGAACTGGTTTGGATTACTTTACTTACAGTTAATTTAAAGTGTCCAGTTGTGTTTCATGCTGCAACAAGATGTATTTGTTTTCAAATAAAAATGTTTTCCACTTTTATCTGACAGTGAGAACATTTAATTGATGCAATGCAGAGTTTAACAAGCATGGTAAAGAAACCTTTACTGACTGGCCTAACTGATGTCTCACACCGCATGTATCAGCTAACGTTGAGACCAAGAAATATGGCCAGTGGTCTCACAGTTAATCAATATCAAAACTAGCATAGCTGACTGTGTCAGAGATTTCTTCATAGCGATTGTGGTTTGGAGAACAGGTACAGTCCTTCCATAGACCTAAACAAAAACAGAAATTAGAAATGTTACATTTACCTATTTTTACTCTAGTAAGATTAAATTATCAATAAATTATAAGAGAGACTGGATCATCTTTTGAAAACAATGACACACTTCTATTCTACGTGTAGCTCTGGAGGGACAGTTTGTTTACTTCTAACTGAAACCTGAATGAGGAACTGACACTACAGATTTAGTCACTTTTATACATATTTCTGTCTTTCATTTTGGCAGTAGGTCACGATCTTCGTTTGTTCAAATTGTGATGTAAAAAAGTGGTTAAAATATCACTCATCTTTTTATATGTGCACTAAGTTCAATATGTTTCTTAGTAAAAAACATAAATTAATAAACAAAATAATCCTGAAATGTAATTTTAGCTTCAGGGAAAATTCAGACTCACAGACTATGACACAGACGATGAAGATCACAATAACAATAATGATAGTATAGATGCCGATATCCAAGAGAAATTCTTGTCCTGGAACGAAAAGAAAAACAAAACCAACAGCAGTTATAAAATATAAAAAAAATAACTATATGAATTCTAAGGTCAAATAAACTTTAAATAAAGTGTTTATGCACAGCATTGAAACTGCAAAAACAAATAAAAAACTATCTCAGGTTATCTAATTGAGTCTTTCTCTAACTTTAGTAACTTCACTTGATTTATTTCTACATTTTATAAATTTTTTTGTCATTTGCTGACAGTTGAATACTGCCTTAGACATTGGAAGGCCACAGACAAAAAACATTTGTGTCTCTGCTCCACTGTACCTGCTGAATCCTCTGATTCTACAAGTCATATATTCTGATATTAGCCTCTCTTTTCTTCTGTTCAGCCTGAAGATTATTATCAAGAAATAATTATTTAGTGAAAAACCTAAATAAGGACTTTTGATGTCGATTGGATTTGACCTTTGGTGTGGTTTGTGGTGTTGTGTTGAGTCAGCATGGGGAAACTCTCAGCCTGATTCTCCATGATGTCTGGATGTTGGCTGGAATATTCATGTGCTGATGTCAACAGACCTGGTGAAGAAAATTATATTCACGAATAGACAGTCCTATGTGAATGCTTGGAAACATCTTCAACTTTGACCTTCCTCTTCATGAAACTGTCTTGGGAAGGTAGAGCATCTCCAGTCAGAGGCTACTTTAGAGTTCCTGTAATATGGACTGCTACGAAAGGTTTTTCCTGCCAAGAGTCTTTGCCATCTACAATAACTCTTAGAAGAATCTGAATCAAGGGTCTCAAACTCCAGTCCTCGAGGGCCGCAGTCCTGCAACTTTTAGATGAGCCTCTGCTGCACCTGAATAGAATAATTAAGGCTCTGGAGAACTGATCTACACAAGGTGGAGGTAATGAAGCCATTTCATTCCAGTGTTTTGTACCTGTGGCACATCTAAAACCTGCAGGACTAGAGTTTGAGACCCCTGGTCTGAATTGATATGAGTTACAGGAACATTTAACTTCACTTTGGGATCAATAAAGTAGTTTTGAATTTGAATTTAAACCATTATACAATATTACAAATACATTAAGAGCTGCAACTAAGCAAATCCTTCAGTTCCTTTTTTAAATTATTGAATAACAGAGCATTATGTTATAGTTTGCCTTGAGTTTTGGCTAATTTGTTGTTGTTTTTTTTTTTTTTTTTTTTTTACAAAGGTTCATATATATACAAGTAATAATAGTTGAGCTGTTACAGTATGATGTGATTTGTTCTTACCATTCAGAGCTCCTTACAGTTTCATTCATTTCCATTGTGTTATACTTAAATTTGAACGTGAAGTAGTGTTTAGAAAATTGAAAGTTTATGGCTGATTGTGTTCCTGAAGGGAGATTCTTGGCACTGAATGTTGACTGCTCTGTAGAAATCCCTGACATGACACATAATCTTCATCATTAGTCTATCTTTATCACAGCATTCAGTTCTGTGATGTTAGCAGTATTTTATACCTATATGCTGCAAACAGATTTTAACCAGTTGATTTACAACACAGTCAGAGTGACTCAAACAGAGGAAGTCACACAGTATGTATCCAGAACTCAATGCATTATAAGATTTTTTTTCATCTAAAATGGATTTAGAATCATGAATGGACTTAAAAACCTTTGTATATCTAAAATAGCAACTCCTGGCTTTCTCATACATTCGGCAAACTATTAGTTTTGAGCACTGTCACATTTTTTATTGGGTCTGAACTTTATGATATTAACATTTATCCCACTTTAACAAAATATCTATACTTTTTAAAGAATAGCAGACTTACCTGATGAGGCTGCATGAGTGAAGAGCCAAATAACTATAACTGGGTTCATTGTGCAATGCAAAATGAACTTCTTTTGAAGAAATAAACTTTCCTGAGAATTTGTATCAGATTTGATTCACTCTGTAAAATTTGACAACTACAGTTCACTGTTCGAAAGTCGGTGCCCAACTGTCACAAGGTATCTATGGGCAGCAGTTCTCCTTTCAGTTTCTGCTAGTGATGGGTTGGGTCAGTCATGAACGTTTTGGCCCTACTGACAAAGAGAGAGAGAGAGAGAGAGAGAGAGAGAGAGAGAGACTGCTGTAGACTACAGAAGTTGTGGGACATCTGAAACCAGACTGAAAAAGCCCCAGTAAGAAAGCAGAACAACCTCTCCCTTCTGGCAATACTTTGAGACTATGGTTCGATTTAAATAAAAATGTTAAATTTGCACTCTTCGAAAATGCTTAAAAAATCTTTGGAAGGTTGAAACTCTGTGTGTATGTCACTATAAAGGACCAGAACCAGAAGTCCCATACAAATAGTTAAAATGATTTTAGTTTTTCAGGAAGTCACAAAGCACACAGTGTCTGCCCCAATAGTTACTAAACTCCCAAGACACTAAAACAAATAGTTTTTTTTATTTTAAACAAGTCCATGGCATAAAAGAAAGTACAAGCTGATAATCATTGTTAACTGTAAACGTTCAGACCTGACCTGGTGGGTCAGTCAAACCTCTCACTGTAGGACAGAAGAGGACAGAGATGATTTATAAAACTTTTCTGATGAAGATAAGATCAGCTTCACATGTATCGGCCAATCACGATCCCCGAAATTAAAAAAATCGGCACCCAGGAATCAACAGGTCGATAAATGAGTTGGCCAAAAATGTGTCCTACTATATATAATGTAAACAGCACTGCCAGAGATGCAATAGGTTTATAGCAGGTGTGTGAATGATCTAATGATCAGACTGCTGACTGCAGCCGGTCCACATTGTTAGCAGAACTAGAGGCCCCCAAAACCACATTTTGCTTAGGGCCCCATGGAGGCTTGGTCCGGCCCTGATTCTAACAATATTGCATATCCTGCTAGGTAGTAATATTTTTGAGTGACATGGCTGTCACAGCTTCAGAGCAACAGCAGGTGTCACTAGTGAGCAACAAATGAAGCATTGAGAAACGAAGCAACAGCAGACTGGAAACCCTCAGTCTTGGTCTGTTCAGTCATTTTGTTTGCAGTGTTTTGTACATTTCTAAATTAAAAGTTTGATGAAAAAGTAAAAATGTCTGCTTTTGTAGCAGAACAAATTAATAAAATTAGCCAAGAGCTTCTCATAAAAACACTGAATACAGGACGATTTATCATTCAAAGCATTCATATTTTCCAAGTTAAGTTAAAATATGAGGTTGCAGATGACAATAAAATAGGAGCCACTGAATTAATCTAACTGGGTTCCTGTTATGCAGCAATAGGTCTGGTTTTCTACGAAGTATCCATTAATAAATACCATAGAATATTTTTTATTTAGATCAAAATTTCCAGGTCATAGCTTCACCTGATTATGTGAGAAATGCATCAAAGTGACTGAGGAAAATAAAAAATCATCAAAGCCTGACAAACTTCTTTACATTAAAGTTTATATTGACAAATTTTACCTGCCATATACAGAAACCTTCCTTCCAGAACAAAAACTGTACATCTCATATATGTAAAAAAAAAAAAAATAAATACTTTCAAGAGATTTTCCTTTCACACATTTTTCATTGATACTTTTTATTTATGTTTTATATAAACATGTGAAATTGGTTTTACATACACATTGAAAATATATCTATTTTCCATGTACATACATGTTCATACTGTGTTTTGTGTTTACTGGCTGAACCTGCAAAAGCAGAACTAAAGATCCACAGTAGTGCAAAGATGGTTTCCACTGCACCTATTTACAAGTATTACAGTAAATTTGTTGTGTGAACTAATAGATAATTATACATGTTTTCAGCGTGGAGCTTGAATGTTCTTGGATTTTCACTATTCATTAGTGGCTCTGGTCCTAAATCTTCACCAATACGGTGAATTTTCTGCATTTACTGTTTATCAAACTGTTTGTTTCTTGCAACCTCAAAATGAAAGACGATTCTCCAGAACATCCTGTTGTCTGAGCAACCACAGAACCACAGAACCACAGAACCAGTCACATCAGAAGTCCAGTGTTGATGAGCAAAAGAAAAGACATCACACTTCTGATGCTGTTCTTAATGTACGGAGCAACGGAGGATTCACATTTATCTGCAGCACAAAGTATGTTAGCTTAACATTAAATGGATTAATTGGTTAATAAATAAGTTATTGACGGTTGTGTTTGCAGAATAATGTCGTGCTCATGACACCTGGGTGGTTTCTCAGCAGTCTGAGCTGCCTGATGACTACAGGAAGCCCAGTGTTTCCAGGAACAGACTGCTGAGCAGAAAAACCGACATGGTGACCGCTGGCTGCTGATGAACTGACACATTCAAGAAAAAAACAAAGTATCACATTTTGTTCCTTCTCACTGCAGAGAAGATAAAGAGACGTTTCGATTATGGTCTTTCATATTTCCCACCTGGCAACTGTTGCTGCATGAATTAGCGAGTCAATAATTAAAGAAACGTTCAGGTCAGTTAAGCAGCACAAAGGATTAAATAAAAGATTATGACCACAGTGGGTTGTGCTGTGTATTCATATTTATATTGATATAATGGTGTGATTTAATACATGAGCCCAAAACATTGTCTGATAAAGGTTAAAATAAATTCACAATGAAAACGTTTATTTACAATTAAAAATATTGATCTCTCCTGGATGTTGTTATTGATTGAACAATGATTCAGTTGATTAAATATAAACAAACTTATTGTCAGTAAATCATGCAGAACTTTGAACAAAACATCGTAGATACACCATAAAAGTGTTCAAACGTGAAACAAACTTTTTATATCTTTAAACTTTTGTATTAATTATAGTCGTTGGCAGGTGATTGGGTTACACTTTTATTATGTAACGATGAGAAAATTTGTTGTTTCTTCCTGTGATCTATGAAGGCTTTATAAACCCGAACTCTTCCCGGTCCGAGGGCCCGTCCGAGGGCCCGTCTGAGGGCCCGTCTGTACACCACCACAGTGGACAACGCAGAACAGCGCCCCCTCTGGACAACATCTGAAACTAAAATACTCATTTTCAACGTTTTTGCTTAATTCTCTTGTGTAAATTTAACTTTTTTTTCTCTCAATCTTCAGAGTGACTTAAGATAAACTCAAAAACATCTCATTTTCTTAAAACTATTTGGATTTTGATTACAAATATTCAACTGGAAGAGGATCCAACTGGAAAAGCACTGTTTGTGTTCAGGTTTACCTTTTGCTCTCTGTGTTTGTCTGTTGATTACTTCAGTATACAACACGATGGAAGAGTCATAATTATCTGTACAACAGAACAAATTTGATTTTAACCATATTTACTTACAGATTGAAATTTAATACATAATTTAATGACTTTGTGTCCAGCCTGACATTGATAGTATTCATGTTTTACAAAGTAAAGTAAAGTAATGTCTGACCTGGATGGTTTCTCCACAGACAGAGCAACATCAGTAGAAAGAGTGAAACTCCAGTGACCATCACAGGAAGTAGAATGTCTCCATGTAGAGACGGAGGCGATTCAGGAAATCCTGCTGAAGAGCAGAAAACCACAAGTTAGAGATGAAGTAGCACAGCAAAGACTGGCTGCAGTTTCACGTTCAGTCAGAAATAACATGATGAATCTATAAAGTACAGCTTCAAATACAATCCCAAATCAATTTTATGAGCTTGTGAGGAGATAATCTTGTTCATAAAACAATAAAATGGAGCATTTAATTTATTTACCAACCAATTTATGATGCCTGTCCAAACTGAGGTCAACCAGTTTCTAAACTCACCTGGAATCGTGTTAATATTTCCAGGTGGTTTAAATGAGCAATTTACTTACTGCTTGTGAAATTTATGACAATAACAACCAGGTGATTTGAAGCTTGGAGAATCAACTTACCTTAAGCTGCCGGCCATTTTTTATTATGTGTTACTCATTATACAGCAAAAACCCCTGAAATACAACAACCCTCTGTTGAAATGATAATAAATCAAAACCAATCTGGACCAAAGTGGAAGAATTTTACATGCAGAAACTTTAATTCTTTGGATTTCTTGAGTTCTGATTGGGAGCTGAAGACTTGAACTTCCTGCTCTGGTAAGATCTGAATAACAGACACGAACTGGTCCTGCGTTGACTTACTGAAGCATCTTGAGTTGTTGTCATAATGGAGGAACCATTCATTATCTATAATCAGTGTTCAGTTTAAAGGTACAATGTTCCTACAATGTTTCTTCCTGGTTGGGTATAAAATACTTTGGACTATTCTCAACATTTTCTTTTTAAGAAAAAATGTTGGTTAATATGTTGGTTTAGTTGTAGAATTAGTATCTCCTCTCCTAAAAACCCAATTTAACACAGACTTGTACCTTCAAATCTTTGTTTTCACTCAGAGACATGCAGATTAAATGGTCTCCTTTATGTTTTTTTAATCTGGATTATTTCTATTCCACAACTCAATATGATGTTTTGAATCCACAAACCTCTGACAGTCAGAAAACTGTCTGGTGATTCTCCAACTCCAGTTACGTGGCACTTGTAGAGTCCTTGGTCGGATTTAGAAACCCTCTGTAGAGTTATGTTTCCTCTCACACTGTTCCCAATGAAAAGATCGTCTTTATAAAACGTAGATGAAATATTTCCAGACAATGTTCTCCTTGTTCTACATCGCAGAACCACGTCGTCTCCCTCCATCACTGGAAGAGCTGGGATCTCCAGGATCAACTCACCGACTGAATAAAAAAATCTGAGAAGGTTAAACATTTCTTCTCCCAAACTGATCCAATTATTTATCAACATCAAGAGAATAAACATCGTTCAGTGAATATTTTACCAGTAACAGTGATGTTGATGATGTTGCTGATCTTCCCAGCCTCAGATTCATACCAGTACACTCCAGAGTCGGTTTCATAAAGCTCACTTAGAAAGCATGAAGATTCATTTGTTCCAGCTGAATATGAAGGACAGAGTGAATTGATTTGTTTGGATGTGTTCCTTTTTATTCTCCACGCAGCAGCGTCTTCCTGCTGGTCGCAGTTCAGGCTGAAGGCGACGGATTCGTACTGGAAGAACTGCGATCTGTTCGGAAACACCTGAAAAGAAACTGCAAAGGGAAGCAGCCTGTAAATGAAGGGCTGCTGGAGACACAAGAAGAAGTTCCTTCACCAACTAACATGCAGCTAGAATTTACTTTTATACGCCACAAATTAAGATCATTTTCACTAAATGCTTTAACTTACCAAAAACAGCGCAGAGTGTTGTGACCTCCATGCTGCACAGCGACTGAACGGTGGTCTGACTGCACCAATGTTGTCGCTGCAGCCGCAACTTCCTGTTTCAGTGTTTATGAACCACTCACATTACATAGTTAAGTACAGTCAGTGGAAAAGTAAAAGATGAATTAAGTCAGCCTGCACCATTTCGAGCAAAAGCTAAAGTCTGTATTATACCTGTGATGTGATCCTTAAATGTGTTGTCATTTCAAACATTTCACCAAGGATTCATCATCCTGCAGGTTTAGTTCTGACTGAGCTTTTTTTATTTTTTTTGCGTTGTCATTCATGTTTCCAAATATGTACGACTTTGTATTTATCACCTGGACGGACTGCAAGCAACCAAACGATTAGAACTGTTTGTTTAGAGATGTATTTATTATAAGACATTAAACACAGTTTTCTGTTTGCTTCTGCATGAGTGTAACGTGACCTAGAGCACAACCAATCACCTTTTACAGACTTTTACAGACAATTTCAATATGACAAGAAACAAAAACAAACAGAGCAAGCATCCTTCTCTTTCCTAAGTGTAATATTTTTATATCGTACATTTATGCCATTCAACATAATTGTTTCAACTAAATAGATCTCTTAAAGATTACAATTCTGTTTTCACTAAAACACATTTAGTTCATATTTAACAGCCCAACTGGCCTAACAAACAAATGAACCACTAGAATATGATGGCTGTTCAAATGACAACCAGAGAAAAAGCAAAACAACAAAAATAATGATAAAAAAAAAATCAAGAAATCCAAACTTATGAGACGAATCTTAAACAAAATACAAAACCATTTAATTAAAGGTGAGGTCCAATAATCGGTTCCTGCATTCAGCATAAATACTGAGGAACCTTCAACAGCGGTTAAAAAAGGTTAGGATTGGAAATACGTTCAAATAAATGGAGAAGTATTGAATTAAAATATATGTTAGGTAAAGTGTGCACTGAAATGTGTCTGAATGAATGAAAAACCAAACATCACATCTAGGAACAGTTTCTAGACATGGCAGAGAAAAGGTCATGACCCAGAAAGACCAGGAGTTTTACCATCCAATACAATCTCTGTTTAACTATGAAATTAATGTTCAAGCTGAAAACACTTTAAACAAAACAATGTGGGCATCCCATAATGCTGTGCACATTAAAATACTCCATAAGTTTTAAACTCCCTGGAGGTTCTGAGCTGCTGAAGAGAAACCGGAGAGACTCAGAGCGCCGAGTCAAGAACTATATCAATGCATAATTCACAACAGTTACAATAACAATCAAAAAATGTGGAGGAGTGACTGAGACCTGAAAAATAAATAAACATGCATTAGCAACAAAACAATGTTCTTTCAAAAACATTCATCTTTTTTAAATCTTCCTTTCTAAAAGATTTTATAAAAGATTTTATAAAAGATTGAACCATCTGTTTGCAAAAATGAAAGTATAAATTAATTCTGATCTATAAATTCGGTTTAGCATAAATTAAGTGTTAACTTGCTATGTTGTCCCTTTTTTCTCTGTTGGATAAAGTCAATATTTTACCAGTATTTTTTATTTTTTGTTTGTTTCAAACATACCTGCCATAACAGCACAAGTGATCATCAGAGCCACAACAACGATGCCGACAATGATGCCGATCAGCTGCCCAGTGGAAAGGTTTGATCCTGAAAGAAAGAGGAAAAATTCACACAAACACACAAAACTGAATTTGTTTTACATTCAGCTGAAGAACATAAAACATTAAAATGTTCACATTACTGTGAAGAATCAATGCTCAGACATTTACAGGAGGATGTTTCAGATTGATTATTCAGTGGGAAACATTTCAATGTCTTCATAAACGTTTCAGAACATATTTGGTGAATTGTATTTGTCTCTTAATGAACTGCAGTTCTTCTGTCTGTAGAGGAAATCAAACCCAGTAAACTGTCACATTATTTGGGCTTTTTTAACACAAAGCCAAACTTTTAGTTTCTTCCAAATTTCTAAGCACAGATACAATGAAAGCAGCTCCGCATTGTGATGCCACAGAAGACATTAGTCTGAACCTGTTTTATCAGAGGAGTGATTATTATCAGTTCATCTTGAACAAACAAAACCTGAGCGTTACCTGTTGTGGAGTTACGAGACGTCAGCATGGTGAATGTCTGCATTTCATTTTCTCGTGTCTCTTTATAATGTTGGTTGAAATATTCTTGAACTGGTGCAGTTTGAACTGGAGCAGAAAACAATATTTTTATACAATTTATTCCTTAAAGTCAGACTGTAGCTTAGCATATGCATCAGATTGTGTTGTGAATGAAGAAAAGGAAGCTGTAAGTATGGAAACATAGAAACTCAGAATAATAGAAATCAGTGTATCTCTGATGATGGCTGATGGGAAATGCAGGCAGGATGTGCAGAAGCAGAAACCAGAGTTCTGGGTTTCTGGGGTCCAGACAGGAAGTGTGTCTCAAGACGTTTTGTTGGGTGTCTTGACTCACTTCCTTTGTTTGAGTTTTCCCATCAAAAAGTCCTTAAATGTGTCACAGACTGCTCTGTTTTTACACAATTATTGTTGAAAGCCTCTAAAAGTTCTTTTTACTCTGAAATGTAATCATGGTGCCGTCCTGGAAACCAACACTACAATGTCAGTTTGGTCTATTATTACAGCCGGGTCCATTATTCTTGGTCAGAGGTTTCATCATGTTGACATAAGTGAAAGTTAAACTATTATCTTTAAACTCAACTGTTTTAGAATCATAAAAGACGTTACCTGATGAGGCTGCAAGAGACAGAAGTGCAACATAAATTCCCAGTGAAGTTTCCATTGCAGTCGGATCAAAAGCAGTGAAAGAAATGGAGGCTGCTTTCTTTTTGTTCTGTCGTCAGGTTTTAATCACCCAGTGAATCTTTTCCTTTCAGTTTCTATCAGGGTTTGGTAGTTCAGAGACAGAGACAGATAATAAACCTGCAGTATTAATGCACAGACCATCACTGCTTCGGAAGCACAAACAGATGCATGACGACATAAAGAATACAACAGAATCAAAAACAGACAACAGGCCTGATAACTGCACATCAACAGATGAAATGAACTCCACATTTCATTTTCAAGGTCTATAACAATATACATGCTGTTAAAGTTAAACCAGTGGAAACTGGATGAACAAAAGAAAGTATGAGAAAAGACAAATATTAAACATAAAAGTTCCTGGAACCTGAAGGAATTCATGAGTTCAATGAATGAACAGAAATAGGGATTAAAATTATTTGATTTGTCAAATCTGCATTTTACAGACGAGGGTTAGGACTTTATTGTCAAAATGATCTTTTAAATAAAATTCAGATGTTCAATTAGAGCTGTTATTTATTTTTAAATGATCCTAATCTGAATCCAACTTATTATGTAAAAAGGACCACATTGTTTTTGATCATCTATTCAAACATTTTTATAATCATTCACTACTTTAAGTCAGTAATAGTTATATACATGAAGTTGGGTATAAAATGCACCTTATGAATATTTTTAAGTTTTTTCTTGGAAAACCTATGCAAGTGTAAAGTAAAAATTGTTTATTATGTCTCTTAATAAATTGATTTAATTCGTTTACTTATTTAACCACATTAGTTTTGTTAGAGTATGAGGCTAGAGAGTCTGCAGAACCAGTTAGATAAGCTTTTCTGTTGACCTCTCCCTTTAGCAATTGCAGCAGGCTGAGCGACAATGCTTCACCATGCACACCACAGCATACCAGTATTTGTTAACAGAAAAGAACAGATAGTTTAGATAGTTTAGATAGATATAGTGTGATGGAATAAGCCTTGAGTCTTAAGAAGTTTCTCTATGGAAAATCACCAGCTCAGAGTTTTAAGAAATTGTTGTACCTGCTGGATTTTCTGGTTTGACAATGTTCTTGTTATGCAACATTGTTTTATTAGTAAACCTGATTTTTGGAAACTCACATACTTGAACAAGAAGATGTTTATCATCCAAGGAGTTAAGTGACCCTCCAGTGTGGTTACGTGGCTTGTATATTGTTCAACTGGAACTGGAATGACTTTATTGTGTAACATGAGTTCTATATATTGTGAGGTCTTGCAGCTCCAAATCAGAACCCAGTGCAGCTTGCTGCGATGTTTGTTCTCCGTCTGCAGATGAAATAAAGATCTGTTATCATACAGATTTTTCCTCCACACAAGCTCAGCTAATTTTTATTTTATTTTTTCTGTGAAACCAGGAAGTCTTACCACATTCCCTCTGCCAATTCAAATATGTTTAACCATTATTTAAAAAAAAATAATAATAATTCCTCTAATTTATTAATATATTTAGTAGAAACATTGGTAGGTGTGAACAGGCAAAATTTCAATGTAATTCATTCGAAAAGTACAAATTTTACAGCAAGTCAAATTCTAATATCTGTAAAAAAAAAAAATCTGCACTCCATGCATTGCTAGGTCTGAACTAGAGCATGTATTTCATTACATAATTGCACACACCCACTTTATTGCACATAATGTGAGTAAAGTACAGATCCCAGCACTTTGACCAGCTGGGTGAGATTATCCGTCTTAACAGAGTCGTGAGTTTTGCATCAATTCTTTTTCTTTTAGTTTGTTTCAGTATTTTCAAGCAACATGATATTTTTTTGTTGTCAGTGTTCAGTCATTCTATAACTGTAATGATTACAACCTTTAACTGTTTTAACTTTAGCTGGTTTCCTGATATGAATTGTTCTGCTCCTGATTGTTGTGCTTTAACTTTGCTGCAGGTTTCTGGCTCCAGTGATTATCATGGATTATAAAATCCTTTCTGTTCTCACATCAGTTTTGGCTTTTTCCTCTTGGAGCTGTAAGTGATTCTTTCACCGTTGTGTCTGTTCCACATGCTGCTTCGTTTTTAATGCTGTCGTGTTTTTGTCCTTTTCAATATCAGATTATTTCTCAGTTGATAAACCAACAGATCAAAGGTTGGTTAGTTTTCCATTGCAAATGCCGTCAGTAAAAAAGTTGGAAGAACGGGGAAGGAAATTGAAAGAGCAGCAGATTGTAGTTATAAAGCAGAAAGAAGACTTCAAAACAGAACCTGTAATAGTAAGTTATCAGTATCGATCCATTTATTGATGTTTGTATTGTAAAGTCAGATTCAAAATGAAACTGACTTTACATTTCAGTTTCATTTTGACAACATTTACAGAATGTGGCACTGATAACATCGGGTGAAACAAACATTTAACCCTTTAGAAAACTGAAGAGTTTATTCTTTCAGGACGTGACGACTCTTCATCGCTCAGCAGGACTCTTCTTCACGTCTGCAGTCTCCACGTTGAGTGGATCCCTCCCTCTTGGCACAGTCCTCACCATTCTTCTGATCCACGTGTGTGGAGGTAATCTGTGCTTCTTTTTTAAAGCAGCTGTTTTATTTAATCTCCTCACTGTTAGGAATAAAATGTTGTAATTTCAGCTGATCTGGTGGCAGCTGTGTCTGCAGGGATCCTCCACCTGTTCTCCATCAACGTCTTCATGGACTTGGTGTTTGGGATGATCACTCTGCATTACGTTAACAAAATGAAGCGTAAGTCTCTCTTTTTGTTAATAGCCAAAGTAACTACAAACTCATCAGTTGGTAGAGCAAAACATGTAAATGATACATTATTAGTTTGTCATTAAACATTTTTTAAACTTGGTTCTACCATTTGTCTTCTAAATGCTGGTCCAGAAATGAGTTTGGACAGAATGAAAGAAAACATCTGAAGAGTCGGAGAGAATTGGTTTGAAAGTTGATTTTGTGGAGAGAATTAATTCAATTGGATGAGTGGAGGACAAATAGTTCAAATGTTAAATAGTCAGAGCAGAAATCCTTCCAGCTGCTCGACATCCAGAACCAGAGAAACTGTTGTCAAGACTAGAAACACGTCAACCAGAAATGTTAGAAAAAGAACAAATCAGAACTGGAAAGTCAGAGTCATGTTGCTTCTCCAACATGCAGCTGCAACGAGCAACACAATTTTAAAACAACCATTTTATAATAAACCATCAGGCTTTAAATGCATTCTGAAAACTCACAAATCCACAAAGCTGAAACTGAATCGTTGATTTAAAAAAATTGAGCTTCATGTCTCTTATTTGTTCTGTTTATATTCTCTTGTTGAAAATAATTTTACCCTGAGTGCATTTTGAAAAGCTCAGATTCACGTAAACATGTTGGATTTTCTCAAACAAGCAAACTTCAGAAAATTGAATAAAGATTTTTTTTTTTTTCCAGACAGATCTTTGCAGGGTTTTTGTTTAGTTAATTTCCTGTTTTTTATTTTGACTTCAGGTGAGAGAAAAGAATTACAGAGGAAGCTCCAGGTGATGGAGCAGGACTGCAGAGATGAAGCTGCTGCGCTGCAGGAAGTGAAGAACAAACTGAAGACATGGATGCATCACATCAGAGCCACAGCGGAGGACATGGAGGCCGAGGCAGAAGAAACCAAACAGAAGCTTCAGGCACGAGAAAAAGAAGTGAACATCTTTAACCAATCAGAGTATTTACTGGTAGGGAATGAAAATGTAAAGCAGGAAACTGGACAAGCCTGAGAAAAGACGATAAGAAGATTAAAAACTAGAGTTTAAGATTAAAAACTAGAGTTTCTTGGAAACAGAGGGAGGATAACTGAGATAATCAACGCAGAAAATATTTATATTTTTATTGTAAAAAGTTGCAGAATGAAAAGCCATAAAGATTTAAAAATTAGATTTAAGTTCAGATAGAAAATGTAAATAAATGCAAATTTATGAACCTGGTTACTGACTCTGATGGTTTATATTTTTCAATGTTTTTATTTTATTTCTGATGACTGAAGGTAAATTGTACTTAAACACATTTTGTTAACTTTTTATTATTGGAGTAATGCAATAATGACATGTTTGTGCAACATTGTGCTTGGATGGTGTTTAATTGTTTTTACCTGCGTTTTTACATCGATTATAAATTTATCAAGAATTTAACAATGAAACTTGATTTCTGTTTCCGACAAGAAATCTAAACAAGCAATATATTTGAGTATCTGTTTTCTACTAGCAGACAAGAGCTTTTATATTGTAGTCAAACATTTTAAATTTAGTCTCACCAATTACAACAGTCATTAAAATGTGGCGTCACCTTGTTATTTTATTTATATATTTTTTTATTCACTGAATCATTGTCCCACTGACATCCCTTTAATAAAATCAATATTCTATAAAACAAATCTTTATTGGGTGTATTATTTTTTTCCACATTCTCACTGTAAAGGACAAACATAATCCTATGTTTGGATTACATCATCTGAAGCTGTTTTCATCTGACTTTATCCCTCAAATTAAAGCTTTTTCTGATTTTTGTTTCAGTGTGAATCAGGTGTTAAAACAGTAGGGGGCAGTGTGGAGCAGCTGAGACCTGCAGTGATTATGAATCCACCTGTTTTATTCCACACTAGTTCAGGTCAAAGACAATCAAATGACAAGAAGTGACAGCAAGGTTTAATTAATAATTACTTTTAAAATCTGCATTTGTAACAGTTTATTACTTGTTCCTTATTGTTTTTGTTTTTTTATTTTTTATCTAAAAAACAGCACCAATGTGATTAGAAAGGAGTTAAAAGGTTTATTATGAGAAACCTCAGAGAAATGATGACAGGATGTGCAACTCAAACCAATAAACAATCAAGACCTATCAAAGCTGCCAGGGCCAGCTGCTTACTGAGCACACATCAGTCCGGTAGACGACTGATCATCAGAGGACACATTGGTCTGGTTTCCACAGCTGGTCCAATAAGCTTTCACAGGAGGAGGAACCAAGAGCCCGGCTGCCAGTGTTCAGTGTTCCCGCTCAAATCTGCATGAGGAGAGGCCGACCCACTTCATAACAATCTATGAAGTGTAAACAGGATGTTCTTCTGTGTTACAATAAAACTGCAACCAGCTATTAAAATCCAGAACGTTATTGATTTAACATTTCAGTTGAAAAGATTCAACGTGGCAAGAGAAATGTTTGAGGGGGTTTGCTTAGAAACTGATTAAAATGAAAAGAAAAACTGTTCTTAACAGAATTAAAGTCACAACCACGCCTGTAATCTGGGTCTTTATTTCTGATACTTTTCACTTGGAGTTGACGGAGAAGAAAGGAGCCACTGCAAGACGACCAGCTAGTTCTGCTTTCTCTAATGTCATTTCTTTACTGTTTGATTGAAGACTTGGTTCTATTTTTGTTTTTTGTTTTTTTTTAATTCATACAAAAAGCATTAAAGGTAAAATTTGCAGCACATGGAAAGTCAAATAAGCTTATATTTTTGTGGACTTGGTGATCAATAGATAGACTTGATAACTCTGTCTGTCTGTCTGTCTGTCTGTCTGTCTGTCTGTCTGTCTGTCTGTCTGTCTGTCTGTCTGTCTGTCTGTCTGTCTGTCTGTCTGTCTGTCTGTCTGTCTGTCTGTCTGTCTGTCTGTCTGTCTAAAACACAGACGGTTTACTCTTAAAGTTTATTAGCCACAAGAGGGAGAACTGATTCACCATCTTAAATTTATTGTGAATTGAATTATCCAAAATAGAAAATCTGTAGCTTGACATTTTAGACAATCAATTATTAAAATGTACTTTTTTCACTTTTTATTAACATGTGAAAAGAAATTCTAATAAATTTAAAATAAATCAGATATTTTTCATTTGCTAATTGGAGAAAGAAACCAATTACAGTGATTAAAATACTACTTCTATTACAGAGGACAATGAAACTGTATTTTTTACATAAAGTCTGTAATTTTTGTTGTTCTGGCTGTTTAAAGTATCTGATTCTCCACACAATGCAGAAGAATCTGCCATCAACCAAACTCAGATCAGAACTGATTCCTCTTTTTAAAAAAACAGAAATCTTCACATCTGTTTCCTAAACCTCTAGATTACTGAAAGTTAAGATTTACTGGAAAAATATGTTTTTAAAACTTTTCCACTGTATTTCTAGGAAAATTGGTTCAGTCTAACAAGCAATCCCTTGCATTTAATTAGAGCTAAACTAAATCTTGCTTAATTGTTTTAAGCTGTCTATTTTGACACTTTATTCTGTAATTTGTGATGATGTATGTTTGCAGTGAATTCGATTCTTTACAATGGCTGGAAGAGGTTTCATTTTTTTTAAATGAATGAATGAAAAATATTTTAAAGAAGTTTATGTTCTAAAACACATTTTGGATAATAAGAAACACTAAGAATAAAACTTATTTATTTCCATATTTTTAAAGAAAGAAATCAAAAATCCCATTAGCCTTTACAGAAAAAACTAAACCAAAGAAATCAATCAAAGTACATAATACATATTAACCAATACATGCATTTTGCATATCAAAGTAATGGAGAAAAGTTAATCTAAGGAACAAAACAGCCTCTTTTAAAAGGTGTCTGTAAGACAGTAAAGAATAATAATGAGGGATCAGTATGATGTCACTCTAAACTGAAGGTAAATTGAAGGATTATCTTCAGTTCACAGCTCGTCTCGGCCCTCATTTCTCCCAGATTGTGCCTCTGCGTTGATATTCGCAGCGGCCCTGATTGCAGATTTCATGGATGCTTCGATCCAGCCATGAGGGAAGGCTGCGTGTTCGCCAGCAAAATGAATCCTGCCTTCGCTCCTGAACAGCTCGCTGGCGTACTCCAAGTGCTGGTATGGAGTGAAGAGAGCGAAAGCCCCCAGGCTGTAAGGATCCTGGCTCCACTTCTTCACCAGTATGCCGGTACAGAGCGCCCGGACGTGGTCACCGTGGATCTCAGACAAATCTCTCAGAAGGACCTCCTTCAGCTGCTCATCACTGGCCCCGAGGAAGAGGAGGGAGTCATCGGACCAGGTGTAGGAGGCCAGGATGACGCCGACGGTGTGATTCTTTGGGAAGCTGTAGCTCTGGTAGTAAATGAAACGAGAGGGTCGGTCTGTGACGCTCTTTCCCCCTCTGATCCCGTCCTTCTCCCAGAACTTTTCGCTGAACGTAAGAGTGATCCTGGTGGCGCTGTCGTAGTGGACCGTCCTCAGGGCCACCATCTTTTGTACAGAAAGAGGCGGAAGAAAGTCGATGAAAAGAGCTGCCTTGGCTGTGGTCGTGACCAGGACGGCATCAGCAGAGACGTTTGAAAGACCAGCTGACGTTTTTTTCTGGTACTGTACAGTGACACCGCCCTCTGAATGGACGATACGCTGAACCGTAGAGTCCAGCTCAATGACCTCATTGAGAGGGAGAGCGATGGCTTTGGGGAGACTGTCCGTCCCATCAGTCATCTCAAAGTAGCTTCACATGGAGAAAAAATGAGCTGCTGTTATTGCATGCATTCATATTACTAGTATTTTATCAGTAATATTAAATCTTGCCACAGTTTATCTCAGATCCAACAGATTTACAGACAGAACTGGAGTTTAAATCCTAGTTCTGCTGCATTTAAAACCTTATTTAGCTGCTTTCACCTGACGGTGTCATTGACGTCGGATTGGTCATAGATCATCTCACTCAGCGCAGTGTACATCAGGCTCTGCTCATTCAGGAGATCTCCAATCATTCGGATGGCTCCATCGCTCAGACGTCCAACTTCTTTCAGATATTCCTGTTAAACAAACATGTTTCCAACTGTAGTTTGCTTGTTCTTCTATTAACTAGAGGCAAATCACCCTTTGCCTCTAGTTTGATCTTATTGAAATGAGGCAATTTGCAAACATTTGGATGAAGGTCCATAGTTACATATTTTTGATGAATCAAAGCAAAATGCTCTTATCCAACTCTGTGGTATTCTCAAATGCTAAAGCTTTTGGCATAATGCAGATTTTCTAGAAAAATGAGAGTCTGAAGAGTTTGTTAATATGGACTACAGCAGTGTTTCTCAATCACTGTCCCTTCTGACACACACCTGTGTTCAATGAGTAGATAAGCTTCTGCAGCATTACGAAACACTGGACTGAAGAAAGTTTCTTGGATTTTGCCTTACATTACACCAGAACTTTGTAAATACAGGTTGACATGAAAAGCATGTTTTTGTTTGTAATTTTTCCCTACATTACATCATAACACCTCATGCAGAAAAACAAGAGTTTCTCATATTAATAAGTAACATTGTATGTTGCTTCATGAAGATTTTTAAACCAGGTGCAGCTTACCTTTACAGAGTAATGGTCATATTTTTGCAGTGTGTGCTTACAGCCATGTTTTTCAACTTCCATCCTGACCTACAAAAAACAAAATAAACACTTATTTAATAGAAGAAACGCACTATAGACTTTTAAAGTACAGATAAACAATCCATGCTTGTATTCATTTATATAACACATAAATCAACAGAACACGTTGGTCAAATGTTTTTTAGGTTCAACTGGACAGCCAAGAAGTTTATTATGGGGAATCCAGGACTGTCCAGTCAGGAGGAAACTGCTTGTTTCTGTTTCTCATTCGCCGTCTGATTGTAGAAATAGTTCCACTACCGTCTGCTGAGATGAAACTGTGACAAGAATCACAACCTCATCTGAGAAAAGTTTTAAAGTAATAAAGTCCAGCTTTCATTGCTCATTGCAGCCTTATTTTGGTTTGCCGCTCACCACAGTCAAAGCCTGCTGCAGCAGCTCTTCGGCTGACTTCCCCGTCTCATTCTCATGCACGTCGTACTGCAGAACGTCGGGGTTTTCTTTCACTTCATGGTTCCTTTTCTTCACCCCATTAACCAGGAAGTATGTGTTGTTGTGATCCATGATGAAATCCCTGTGCTTCACCTTCAGCTTTTTGACAAATGCATGGACGATGCTATTGAGAGATAATTGTTAGAAATTATGCCACCTTATGATTTCAGATGTGTTGTTTAAAAACTCAGATGTGAAACTTACCGATGGAAGTTTGGGATCCTCATGGCCCCGATTTCTGCATGCCAGCCCTCCTCGTCGTTCCTGTAAGTTTCCACTCGTCCACCGATACGATTGTTAGCTTCTAAGATGGTGACCTTTTTTTATTGAAAATTGCAGAAATAAAAGATTTAATTGTAACATTGTTTGCTTGATGCAGATATTGGGTCTAGAAACAAACAAATGTTACTTCTGTATCACATGGCTGTCAAGTCTCCCACTTTGAAGGTATCATATTTTAGCCTCCTTTCCATCTGATTGTTCTTTATTTTTTTTTATCCAAAACTTGACAGGGTTTGTTTTCAATTCTACTGTTTCTGATTTTCAAATTCCACTGATTTTCTTTACACCCAAATCTCTAATTAACACCACAAAGTTCATCCACCAGAGAGCGGGAGCTTTTTTTCACATTGAAATTGTCCAAGATACTATAATTGTACCTCATGTCCTGCATCCTGCAGGAGTTTTCCTGCTGTCAGGCCGGCCATCCCAGCTCCAACAATAACAACATGGTGACTTGTATGTATCTTTGGCAGGCCGTGTTCTGCTATGAACATCAGTTCCTCGTAGTCTTTGTCCTTCAGACAGTCGTCCAGCTTGTCTTTCAGGCTGACAGCAGAGGAGCAGCTTTGCAGCAGCGTCAGCATCAAGCCAAAGACAACTGGTGACACAAAATATGAAGGAAAGAGGCAATTAAAACTGCAAAATATGTTGTACAGATCACTGAGGATTAGATAATACATCATCAAGAACAAGTAAAAAAAAACCTTCCACCTTTTTTAGAAAGAAAAACAAAATCAGATGCAAACAGAAAATTAATTTGTAAAGTTTGAATCGTCTTCCAGTGAAACAGGAAACATTCACATTTTAGTTTTTAGTCTCTTTAAATTCATCACACCTGCGAGATAAAACAATAAAAAATAAATAAATAAGAAACCAAACAAAATACTCACATAGAGATTCTTTTAAAAGTGATGGATCCATTTTTGCCAACTTCAAATCTTCTCTGAAATAATAGAAACATAAAACGTGTCAATCAAATGGTTTTAAGTTATTTTCTGGTACATTTTAATTTGTAAAGTGTCATATGTTAATTAATTTTTCCATTCACAGCAGATTCGTCTCACCTGGATACTTTTATTGGATGCAATAAAACGAAGATATAAAATTGTAAGAAAGTAGTTCAAGAGTTTTATTTTTGCTTATTTTATTATTTTTCAATTTATTTGAGAAAACAACACAAAACAATGTTTTTTGGCTATTATATTTTCCACATGATATCTATGTTTAATTATGATTTATAAATCAGTTCTTACCCTGGAGCTGAGCAGGAACTCCTTGCATTACCTGCAGTGGCGTCTCTCCCTTTATCTGCTAAAACGTTGGTGAAAATAAGTTGCTTGTCTTGTTTATCATAATTACTGAGAACAAAGGCGTTTCTTTCCTTGGAATTTCTGTTGGCTTTTATTGAGAAAACAAGGAACAGTCACCGCAGTAACATTCCTTAGAAAGCTCTTTGTATTGTTTATTCAGTTTAGCATCTTTATAATAAATAATTATTTAACAATAACACATTTTATATTAATTCATATCTGACAGATATTTTTACTCTTGCCTTATTAATGTTTATTTTTATGTTTGCAATGTTCTGGACTTGAAGTAGAAAACCTGCCAACGTTCAGTCATTTCCACGGAAACAGTCCAGTTTTTGACCATGTAGTTGTGCCCCACTGAGATATGGATGTATCCATGTGTGGGTAGATCCACACATGGAATGAAATGAGTCGTTTGTTGCAAAGAGTCTTTAAATTTGATCAGTGAATTTATATGCAGAGATTCACAATAACTGACTCCACTGGTGAAGACGAGCGTCTATCTGTAGCTTCAGAGCCGCAGTGACAAATCTGGAAAAGAATAAGTTCAAATTCCTGTCAGAATCTTAGTTTTTTTTTCTATAGTTGTATTTATTTATTGTATTTATTTTGATGAGTTCAGCCTTATTTTGTGTTTTACTTTGGATCTTTCTGTTCTTAGTTATTTTAGTTACATTATGTTTATTATTTAAGTCCTGTGTTTAGGAATTAAATAAGAATTTAACTTGAAGTTTTATTCAAGTTAGAGGGATTTTTACTTTCCTCCTTCTTGCTCCCCTACTCTCTTCCTCTCTTTCTCTCTTCCTCTCTTTCTCTCTTCCTCTCTTTCTCTCTTTCTCTCTTTCTCTCTTTCTTTGCACGGTAAAAAACAGAAGTATCTTATTCATGGCAGCTGTAGTTGCCAAAACTTTACTGTATTTACTTTGGTGAAATTCTGGTAACAACAGCTGATGGTATTTTATCATGAATTAGAAACTCCTTTTATTTCTTTTTGTGTTTTTAAACAGTGTGACTTGCACTCTGCTCTCCTCTCACACCAATGTTCTCAAATTAGCACCAGTTCATTGTTACACTTTTCAAACTCACAGTATTGAACCACCTCTCTCCTTAATTAACTGCATTTCCATTGAACATAAATTTGTGCAAATTGAATTTCCAAAGATAAATTTGCTCAACCTTTAACCTGCAGTGAAAAGCGCAGCAACAAACAACGAGGAAACAGGAGAAATGTCACGTTAGACCATCAGTTTCTGAAACCACAAAAACTTAAAAAAATGTTATTCAAGCACACATGGGGTCAGTCCAGCCCAGCTGGACAGCGTGCAGAGTGAAAACCTAAATGACCCGTCTCTCTAGACTGTGGGACGGTTAATAAAAACACACCAATTAAAAAATATTAGAATAAAATTTTTCTTGGAGGAAGTGGTTTTTCAATGGTTAATTTGTGTATTTCACAAAGCTGCAATTAACAAATCCATCATTAAAAGTTATATATTTTATTGGTCTGAAGACTTTTCCTCTTTTAACAAATATAACAAGTTCATCCAAAGAACTCCAAGAAACATCAAACTTTTAATCGCACTTTGTACAGACTTGGAAAAAGGATCAAATCAAACCCTCCACTGTCTTTTCTTTATGTTGTTTCAGAAGACAATGCAGAAACTCTGCAGACAAAAGAACAAACGTTAGTAAAAAGTTACTATTCTTCCTTTTTGCACAGAGTCATTTCACTCCTATAGTAAACAGTCCAGGGCTAAACCTTTTATAAAACCTGAAGAGTTGGTGAAATTTTGTCACAATGACACTTTGACAGGCTGACATTAAACATCACTTCCACAGCTACAGACTGAAAAGTCATCCAGATTTATTTCTTTTGTCCTGAATATAATAAGACATTTAAAAGGCATTTTTACTTACAAAAAGTAAGACTTTGTTTTCTTGTAAAGTGGGACTTTAGACATGTTACTATGAGCATGCTGCCACTTTATTTCCATAATAAAACACCGAATTTGATAGTAGATGTCAGGAGAAACAAGGTTAGATCAAACTTTCTAGAGTCAGTTTGGGCTGAACAGACAGTAAAAGTTTTTGTCACGCAGCCAGAAGTGTAATTAAAAGTACAACAAAACCACTGCATGAATGCACACACATTTGTTACCTCGTTAACAAATTAATTTTGGATTTTTATCAGCTGTAAGCTATAATCATCAAACTAATTCTTTACTAAAACATATCTGAACAGCAGTCAGTGTTTTAAACTGGTTTTACAGCTCGGTTGTTTTATTAAAACGGCTCAACCCTTCAGGCGACGCTGCCTTTTTACTTCCTGCTGATTATTTCACAATCTTTGCATCTTGTTAATGTTTCCTTAAGTTCCTCTGAAAAGCAGCTGAAACTGCAGCATATCAGTTTACTGAGAGATTAAAAACTAAAAGAATCATTTTAAAAAGGTCAGAGTTTTAATCACGGTTGATGGAATAAAATGGAATCATTTCAGGACTATTCTTCAAATCAAACCTTTTTTTAACAGAAGTTTAAATTTATAGCTCATCTATTTTTGTCCATTTCTGTTTGTTTTTAGAAAAATGCAACAGAGGAAAACATGAAAACTACATGCAGATTGGAACTCGGAACCTTTTTGCTGCAAGGAAACAGATCACCGCTGAGGAGCCTCCTGCACGTTTACCAGAAATTATTATTTTAAAAAAGAGAGAAACTTCAAACTGATTGAAACTGAGGTGGTAAACTGGATAACTGAGTTGTATTTATTTTTCAACCTGTGGCAACAAATCAAATGCTACATAAATCAGCTCCAAAAGATGATTTTCTGTTTTCTGTCATTCAGAGGATCCACAGTGGAAGTTAAACTGATGCAGAGAGTAAAAGTATCAAATCAGAGGCGGGACAGATCCCAAATAATGAAGACACAACATGCTTAGAATTCAGTCACACTAATATTTATAGTTATAGAAGAAGAATAAAGAATGATTCAATCATTGTGATAAAATTTTGCTGTGAAAACGTCCTACGTTATATTACCAAATTAGAAATTAGTGTACCTGCAAAGCCCTCAGGCTCCACACTGTTCCAGAAGTGTGGTATTAGCAGGTATTAGCATGAAATTTTTGAAGAAATGTATGTTTTCTACTCGGAGAATAATAAAATGTTCCAAGTCAGTTGCACACAAAAAGCAACAACATTTCCAATGAATATTGAGCAACTGAGCAGAAGTTGCTCAGTTGCTCAACAATAATGAAAGTTGTTGGATCACTTCTTGTTTTCCCGCCTCCCGTCTTTATAAAAGGATCTCAATTCAGAACAGGAAACAGGATTCTGGGTCCAGTTATTGTTATTTCATAATGTGATTGTTATTATTTATTTATTTGATTGACAAATAAAAAAATAAATACTAATAAAGGCCGATTTAGCAAATACCAAATTCTGCAACATCTAGACTTCATTTAGTTCATGACTGATTTGTTTTACTTGTTTGTTTCTGTTAGTCATCACTCCAAGGAAACGGATCAAATCAAAGATATAAACTGTCATTTCTGCAGCCAGTAACTGCTTTCCTCCTGTTTATCCACTAGATGGCAGCATCCTCAGGTCTGTCTACGGGTTTAACATGCAGCTTTAGAACAATGGAGAAATCTTAAGAAACCGGTTTTACTAACACCAGCAGAATTAAATCTACTGCACATAATTCAACCTAGTTTATTCATACCAGACAATATGCAAATGTTAAATGTTAAATATTAATGTGAGCTATTATTTAGCAACTTTTAGTCTTCTCAGATTTTAAATCAGATTCAGATTTCTCCAGTGAAGACAGAGGATCTCAAACGTGATGAATGTGGATCACATTATGGAATGAGTTCCTGATTCTGGTGCCATCACTCATCTTCTACATTAGAGATCAGTACATCAGGAATGACCTTTGACCCTGTACAGGAAACAGAAAGGCTCCAGTTCTGTGCATGAAGTCGTTGCTGAACTGATGAACTCCTTCAGTCACAGACTGCTGCATCCTAAATGCACATCGTAGCGTTACTGCAGATCCTTCCTCCCAGCAGCTCTTAGAGATTTATAAATATCTGAGCTCCAAACTATTTTATTAAGTTCTTTCCATCTCTGCTCTATTTTCCATATTCTTGGACTTTTTTTGTACAAATATACAGAGAAGTATGTACATTTTTTGAACAGTATCTCACTGAGTTACACATTTATTAGAATCTGAATGTGCTCCTTTTTCATAACTGCATCATTTTCCTCACATACATTTGACCTTGTTGTAGTCTATATTTTATTTTCTACTCTGATTGTTATCTTTACGTTTATCTTCTTTCATCTGCTCTTTACTTGCTGCTGCTGACATCTTGATTTCACCACTGAGGGATAATATTGGATATTTTTAAACATCATTTTTACTTATAATTTATGTGAAACTTCTGTTAAAACAATTTGAAGGGTCAGAATCAGTCCAGCACCAATCCACATTCCAGGGCAGAAAGACTCTCCTGGTATAAATTTAATTTTTAGCTATTGAAGTTACGCTTAAGAGAAATTAATTTAATCAAAGAATGTCATGAATATGTGTAGAGCTGCAGCTTTCTGGCTCATTCCTGGTTACAGATCTTTAAAAAGCCTGACCTGCTGGTTTAGATTTTAGTTGATATGAATTTTTTTATTTTGTCTGAAATGTTGCTAAATGTAGCAAGAAAGTCACTGAGTTGGCAACAGAGGGGTGAATATTGTTAACTGTAAACGTTCAGACCTGATCTAGTGGGTCAGTCTGTCAGTCAAACCTCTCAGAGGAGGACAGAGATGATTTAGAAACTTTTGCTGACGAAGATCAGATCAGCTTCACATGTAAGTATCAGCTGATCACAACACCCCAAAATGAAGGAAATCGGCTCCCAGAAATTAACTGGTCGATAAACCAGTTGGCCAATAAATGTATCCTATTATACATGAATATAAAGTAAAGAGCACTAGCAGAGATGCAGGTGTGTGAATGACCAGATGATCGGACTGCTGATTGCAGCCGGTCCACATTGATAGAAGAACTAGAGGGCCCCAAAACCACATTTTGCTCTGGGCCCCATGGAGGCTTGTGCCGGCCCTGGTCCCAAACATGTGAAGTCGGTAATGTGTGGGCGCAGGAATGTACAAACTGTTTATTAACCTGCTTCTTTTTAAAATTCTGCTTCACAAGCTGCACCTGTAGTTCCTTGGAAATGTAAAGAAACAGTTAAGATTGTGAAACACCACTGAACAAAACCGGAGCCCATCAAGACGGGTGATGTTTCTGAAAGTTTGAAAGTTTATTTAGGAGATTTTACTGCTTTTGTGTAGTATGATCTCCACAGGAATTTAGATTTACAACAGAAAATTATTCATAAGGTGTTCTAAAAGTTTATAATTTATTCATCAATTACTGAAACCACACACACAAAACACCTGCAAACACACGCACACACACGCACACACACACAAAACACCTGCAAACACACACACACACACACACACACACACACAACACCTGTAAACACACACCGGGGTTCAGTGTGACCCAGCCGGGCTGCACACAAGACAAAAAGCTCTTGGGGTCCAGATGACCCACCTATAAGACAGCAGGAGGGAAAAAGGAAAACTGAAAGGTTCTTTAAAATCAGGTGCGGCTCTAATAGCAGCACCTTTCCAGTGAAAAGATGGAAACTTTTTCTTTGGAAAATCTTGATTTTCCAATGAATATTATGCAACCATAACAAACCTGCTGAATCACCTGTTTGCTTCTCCTTAACATATAAAACAGGATGGGAAGAAAACGGGACTCAGATTCTCCGGCTGGGAAAACCTTCAGATCTGAAAGGTAAAGTTTATTTTATCATATTTGTAATTATATTTTTGTTTTATTACAATAAACATGTTTTCTTCATCCAAAAATTAGAAATGTTGTTAAAAAATATCAGATTTTTTAAACTATGAAATAAAATTAAATAATTTCTGTATGAATTTAATCACTGTACAATTTAAATTATTGTAATTTTAACACCACACTGTTGGATTTAATGTTGTTTTTAATGTGTTTATTCAGAACGGAGAACAAACTTGACAAAATGGACCAGATTAAAATAAAACACCATTTATGTGAGTATGTTATAGTTAATCAAAACCTGTTTGATTAAGATCACTGTCAGAGGAACAAACATTAGAATTACTTTGTTATTCTGATGAAAGTTTGTGTGCAGACAAACCAGACTCTGTTCATGTCAGACATGACAGAGAGGATTCTGTAAATTCTGTAATTCAAGTAAAAGTTTACAAGATTAGCAATTATAGTGTCTGGAAATGATAAATTGAAGATGTAAATGTGAACGGTGGAGGTTGGAAAAAGGTTTTTGTAGACAGTAAAGACTTTACTTAAATACATTTCTGAATATTTCAGCTTGCCAACATCCAGCTGCATTTTTCATGTGTCAAACAGGACAGATTTTTGGATTTGTTATTTTAATTGTTGATAATTTTCATCTTTGTACCTCCAGCTGCTTTGGGCTTCTTGCTGCTGCTGCTGCTGCTGTCTCTGAACCGAAGCCACTCTTCTTCTCCTGAGAGGCTTAATAAAATCCTGGCAGATTGTTTGAATGATACTGACTATGAAGCTCTAGAAAACATCATGGAGAACGGCCTTCCAAAAATAACTGAACCTTATCGTGTTGTTATCGTTGGGGCTGGCATGGCTGGACTCACTGCTGCAAAACTTCTGCAAGACGCTGGACATCAGGTAATGACACAAAATAATCTGTTTATATATATATAAACATATATGTGTGTGTGTGTGTGTGTGTGTGTGTATATGATAAAAATTGTATCTACTTAGATACTATTGACTCTTTTGCTGTTTCTAAACAAGGTAACCATTTTGGAGGCCAGTGAGCGCGTTGGAGGACGAGTGTTGACCCACAGGAATGAAGAAGAGGGCTGGTATGTCGAATACGGGGCCATGAGGATCCCAGACTCTCATCGGTGAGTAAAAATGTTTTCTAATATAATACTCTGTCTGAAACCGTGCTGATCTCAGAAATAAAATTTAAAGTCACCATGTAAAATCTTTCCAACAGAATCCTGCAGAGGGTTATCCAGAAACTGAACCTGACAGTGAATACGTTCAATATGACGGATGACAACACCTACTACCTGGTGAATGGGAAGAAGCACAAAACTTCAGAAGTGATGAAAAATCCCAGCATCCTGGATTACGACGTATCAGAGAACGAGACAAATCAAAACGCCAGTGAGCTGCTGCAGGAGGCATTACGGGAGGTAAACGGAGGGAGTGTGGGCTCTGCTAGCATCTTTACACCAGGTTTCTACAGATTACCTGGATTTTTAGAAGAACACACAGCAAACCTTTGTTCAGATGTTGTTTGTGTATTGATTGAATCCAGTATCCAATATTCTGATCAAATTCTGCTTCCTGTAGGTGAAAGATTATATTAGTAATCATACATGTGAGGAAACTCTGAAGAAGTTTGATCACTACTCTGTAAAGGTAAGTTTTCCTTTGCAGCATCCAGGATTTGTTTGTTTTATTGCTCTTTTTTATCTGGTTTTTAAATCCTGATGGGTCTAAACATATTTTTGTGAACAGGAATATCTGCAGGAAGAAACCAATTTGAGTTCAGAAGCCATTAGGATGATGGGAGACATATTGAATGAAAACAGCATCATGGCCAACGCTCTGTCTGAGATGGTTTACCTCATGAACGACGTCAACGACTCTGTGATGTAAGAACCAAACAAAATGTTATTGTGACAATGTATTTAATAATGTCGTGTTCCTCTAAGTATGAACATACCTGGAGTCTCCAGTGACCTTTCACTTAAAGGACCTGAGCGATTTTAGAGCACAAAACACTTCAGAGTTTATATCCTGCCCTATTTGCTACAATGTTAAAGGATTTGTCTATACACTTTACTTCCAAATGTTTATTAAATTCAAGTGTTCTAATCTCTTACTCTGTTCAATAAATGTTTAAAGAATGATTGTTTAACACAATTTTATGGCAAATTCTTACAAAGGCAGTAAAAGGAATCCACTGATCAAACATTCAGTAACGATTACTTGATTTGTTTCTAATCTCCAGATACAGCGAAGTGACTGGAGGGACAGATTTAATCCCCAAAGCTCTTTACAAAACTCTCAAAAAGGACACAGTCAAAGTAAACTCTACAGTCAAGAAAATCTACCGGTCTGACCCAAAAGGTCCAGTCGTGGTGTCGTATCGGTCTGACCAAACAGACGGTCTTTCTAATATTACAGCTGATGCGGTTCTGGTGACAACCTCTGCCAAAGCAGCTCTCTTTATTGACTACGAACCGTCTCTCTCCACCTCCAAGATGAAGGCTCTCAGGTCAATCCACTACGGAGGCTCCACCAAAGTTGTCCTCACCTTCAGTGAAAAGTTCTGGGAGAAAGAGGGAATCTATGGAGGAAAGAGCGTCACTGACCGACCCTCTCGATTCATCTACTACCCCAGCCACAGCTTCCCAGGAAACGATAAGATCGGCGTCCTCCTGGCTTCCTACACCTGGGCTGATGACTCCAATCTCCTCCTGAGTTTGAGCGACGAGGATCTGAAAGAGTTGGTCCTGAAAGACTTGGCATTGATCCACGGCGACCACGTCAAGTCCCTCTGCACCGGCGTCCTGGTGAAGAAGTGGAGTCTGGACCCCCACAGCCACGGCGCCTTCGCTCTCTTCACTCCGTACGAACACCTGGAGCACAACGAGGAGCTCCAGAAGAATGAGGGCAGGATTTACTTTGCTGGTGAACACATTGGCTTCCCCCACGCTTGGATTGAGACAGCTATAAAATCTGCAATCCGAGCAGCCAACCACACAAACACTGATGCAATGAAACCCCTAAACTCGGCCAGAGATGAGCTGTAAGGCCTTTAATCCTGAGACACCTGCAGATATTATGGATCTTGATTCATTTTCGATGTTTCTGATTTATCTCTGGATGTTTATTATCATAGTACATGTTATTGCTATTCTGCATGTTAGTAGCTTTTGGCCGCTGAATTGCACCTTTTATAGTTCTTCTTTGTGCAAGTCAATCTTGACTGATCAAGATAAACAACTTTACATCATTTTGGAAAAAGAAACCTCTTTTCTAACAAACCTTTTTTTGGTTGTTTGTTTTGGTACATTTTCTTTCCTTAAAGGCAAATTTTCATCTTTATTTTACTTCCTGTGCTTATTCTTCAAGATCTAAAGTCCTTGCAGCATTTTTACATAATCTGAAGCATTTTACAAAAGAAAAAAAATAATAAACTGTCGATGCAACATCTATGACTCTTGTGTTTTTCTTTATGGAGGCAGGATCTGAGTTGGCCTGACTTTTGGGTTCAAGCCATAAATCTAAACTCTACAAGAGTTCTGCTTCACCTAAGCTACTTCACAATCATGCACCTAAAATCTAATTAGTAAAGCTTGTACAAGATACAGTATTTTAAGTTGTCATGGTAACATACTAATAATCAATTACAGGCTTATTGCTGTTTTCTTACGATAAAAGAGGCGTTAAAGTCGCGCTCCTTTGTCGTCCCATATAAATAATGTTTCACTGTTTGTTTGGTCTTCAGCGTTTCATGGAACTGTAATACCGCTGGATGACCAGCAGGTGTTGCCATAGCGCGTGTTGTTTTCCTGTCAGTGACGTGTCCGCTGTTCGGAAGAGATCCGGCTGAAAGGACAGTTCTGATTAATCGGATGTTGTTTTTTTCTGCTTACATTTTGCTACTTTATGCTACCGCATCATTTCACTCACATCTATATATTTTTTACAACTGTTGGTGATATAATTATTTTCAAGATTCTGAGTTATTCTCTTAATTTGGTGAGACAAAAAAAGGTTATTCAAGGTTATTCAAGGTTATTATGTGGTAAACCAAGGGCCTCTAAATACAGGCATAATGAATATAGAAAGTTATTTACTCTAGTTATACTAACTTTGTTTTTCTTCAGTTTAAAAGATCATCTATAGAACTCCAGGAAATATCTTTTATATTATTATTTTTTTTATTTTGCTCAATCAAACCCCCCATCTTCCTTGATTTTAGAAAACAATGTAAAGATCCTAGATTTTCTAACTAGAGCATTTTGTAATAAATACATAAAAGAAAATAATAACATTAATTATTTTTGCCTTGAAAAAACACTATTACATGATTTGGTGATGTTTGGTTTGTATAAACAATGTTTTCTAAAGTGGTTATGAACGCTGATTATTTCATACATTTTTATCATCTATAGTTAAAAGTTACATGTTGGCTCTGGCCCTTTAAGAGGGAGGAGAAAAACCACATTAACCACCAAATGATGTTGATAATTCTGCTTTTACAGCTGCAGGGTGTTGATGTGTAACTAATTATTAACATTTTTATAGTAATGTCAATAATATAGTGCAGCGGAAACATTTATTTTTATTCCAATGTTATTATTATTATCAATATTACTTTAAGTAGCGGTAGTATCATTTTACTGTCATGTTATTAGATGTGATGAAGATAAATGTTGCAGTCAGGCAAACACAAATTATTGTCTTGCTTTGCTGATTTTATGTACAAAATGTTTGAGTTTTAGACGCCAAAGCAAAACAAATCAGCCAGAAACTAGAAAGTTACAGTTAAAAACAAGCCATCATCTTTCATTCTTTGGTTTTAATATAATTTCTGTATTTTGAATCATTTCACACCTACAGCTTTAATATCTAAACTTCTCTGTAAAATGTGTAGTTGATGATAAAACATGAATTTCACATTCAAGAGCATCAAGAGACTCTATAAAGTCATCTAGATTTACGTCTTCAGTTCTGAATGTAAAACATTTAAAAGGCATTTTTTTACGTCCAATGATAAAGATTTTATTTCTATGTTGTAAAGTGAGACTTTAAACGTGTTACTACAAGCATGCTGCCTGTTTATTCCCATAATAAAACACACAAATTGATTACAGATTTGTAACAAGGTTAGATCAAACAGTTTGGGCTGAACAGAAAACTCAGAAAACCAAAAGTGTAATTAAAAGAACAATAAAGCCAAACATTATGAACCACATCATACATGCATGTCGTGGTTCATGAACTGAAGAAAATCTCCTTTCCCTGTGAAAATATGTAGAAGAAGTGTCATGATTTGCGGTGTGGTGGAGGTGAGGCAGCACGCAGTAGACCCAGATGAGGTGAGGAGGAGTTTTAATGATGAAAAATAAACAGTAACAGTCCACTCTCAAATGAACAAAACTCAGACGTGACAAGACGAACACGGACGTAGCTAGACGTTCACTGACGTAGGACCCGACGAAGACAGACACACACAGGTGACACTAAATACACAAGAGGGTAATCAGGGAACGAGACACACCTGGGGACTAATCACGGGGAGACAGGACAACACAGAGACTCAGACACACAGGAAACTTCAAAATAAACCCAAAAAACACAGATCACGACAGTACCCCCCCCTCAAAGGGCGGCTCCCAGACGCCCAAAACAGAAAAACACAACAAGGGTGGGTGGAGGGGAGCTGGAGGGGGGGCCAGAGTCCAACACAACAAAAAACAAACCCAACCGGGTGGGCGGAGGCACACGAAGGCCAAGAGTCCAAAAAACAAACAAAACAAACCCAACTGGGTGGGCGGAAGCACCGGAAGGCGGGAACCAAGGCGAAACCACGGAGGCGGTCCGGCGGTCATGGCGCCAGGCCGGGAACCACGGAGGCTGTCCGGCGGCCGTCCGCGGCGCAGGAGGCGGGCCGCACGGGGGCGGCGACGAGGAGCACAAGGAGTCTCTGGGGCCGCCGCAGGCGGCGGGAGGCACAAGGAGTCTCTGGGGCCGCGGCGGCGGCGGGAGCACAAGGAGTCTCTGGGGCCGCCGCAGGGGCGGCGAAGGGAGCACAAGGAGTCTCTGGGGCCGCCGCAGCGGCGGCAGGAGCACAAGGAGTCTCTGGGGCCGCACGGGGGCGGCGACGAGGAGCACAAGGAGTCTCTGGGGCCGCACGGGGGCGGCGACGAGGAGCACAAGGAGTCTCGGGGGGAGCACTAGGAGTCTCGGGGGGAGCACTAGGGGGCTCTGGACTGACACTAGGGGGCTTAGGACTGACACTAGGGGGCTCTGGGGAACTGACGCTAGGGGAACTGACGCTAGGAGTCTCTGGGGAACTGACGCTAGGGGAACTGACGCTAGGAGTCTCTGGGGAACTGACGCTAGGGGAACTGACGCTAGGAGTCTCTGGGGAACTGACGCTAGGGGAACTGACGCTAGGAAGCTCGGGACAGGCACTAGGAAGCTCGGGACAGGCACTAGGAAGCTCGGGACAGGCACTAGGAAGCTCGGGACAGGCACTAGGAAGCTCGGGACAGGCACTAGGAAGCTCGGGACAGGCACTAGGAAGCTCGGGACAGGCACTAGGAAGCTCGGGACAGGCACTAGGAAGCTCGGGACAGGCACTAGGAAGCTCGGGACAGGCACTAGGAAGCTCGGGACAGGCACTAGGAAACTGGGGACTTACTGAGGGCAGGAGCGGAGGAAGTCCGGCGAAGCGCCTCGGAGCGGGCAGCGGAGGAAGTCCGGCGAAGCGCCTCGGAGCGGGCAGCGGAGGAAGTCCGGCGAAGCGCCTCGGAGCGGGCAGCGGAGGAAGTCCGGCGAAGCGCCTCGGAGCGGGCAGCGGAGGAAGTCCGGCGAAGCGCCTCGGAGCGGGCAGCGGAGGAAGTCCGGCGAAGCGCCTCGGAGCGGGCAGCGGAGGAGTGCCGGCGTGGATCCGCGGGGCCGGCAGCGGAGGAGTGCCGGCGTGGATCCGCGGGGCCGGCAGCGGAGAAGTGCCGGCGAGCCGCCTCGGGGCCGGCTGCGGGGGAAGTCCGGCGAGCCTCGGGGCCGGCAGCGGAGGAGTGCCGGCGAAGCGCTCGGGCCGGCAGCGGAGGAGTGCGGCGAAGCGCCTGGGGCGGCAGCGGAGGTGGCGTTCCCGGAGGGCGGCGAGGCCGGATCCACCGGGCGGCTCACGTCGTTGTCTCCGGGTGGCCTGCGGAGGTGGTTGATCCGGAAGCGACGAGGCCGAGTTCATCGGCGGCTCACGCCGCTTTCTCCGGACTGACTGCAGAGGTGGTGGTTCCGGGAAGCAACGAGGGGCCGAGTTCATCGGCGGCTCACGCCGCTTCCTCCAGACTGACTGCGGAGGTGGTGCTTTCGGGAAGCGACCAGGGGCCGGGTCCACCGGCGGCTCAGGTCGCCTACTTCCCTGGCGGAGGTAACGGAGGGGACCGTATCCGGGGGGTGCCAAGACCAGTCTAGTCCCCCGAAAAACCTCCCGGTCCAACTGAGCCAAAAGGTAGCTACCTCACCTCGTTTGTGGTCGGGTCCTTCTGTCATGATTTGCGGTGTGGTGGAGGTGAGGCAGCACGCAGTAGACCCAGATGAGGTGAGGAGGAGTTTTAATGATGAAAAATAAACAGTAACAGTCCACTCTCAAATGAACAAAACTCAGACGTGACAAGACGAACACGGACGTAGCTAGACGTTCACTGACGTAGGACCCGACGAAGACAGACACACACAGGTGACACTAAATACACAAGAGGGTAATCAGGGAACGAGACACACCTGGGGACTAATCACGGGGAGACAGGACAACACAGAGACTCAGACACACAGGAAACTTCAAAATAAACCCAAAAAACACAGATCACGACAAGAAGGCCGTGGCTTGGTGGTAATTTTGCGTATAATAAGTAGATGAAGAAAATATTGTACTGAGGGATAATATTGGATAATTTTTTGGATATTTTTCTCTCTTAACTCTTGGTTCTGAAACTTGTGCAGTTGGACTTGGAGGAACTGAACTGGTTTGTTTTGGTTTCTTTATTTCTGATGCCTGGTGGTAATGTTGGTGCCCAGATGTGAAACTGATGTTGCCGTGTTGGTTTCTGTGACTGGTTCAGTTCCTGTTTTACGTCCAGCGTTGTCGTTCTCACACCAGTTTAGATCTGGTGGGTTTTTGTTCACACGTTTTCTCATGTTGTAAATAATCTGAAGCAGAAACTGAACACAATTTAGAGAAAGTTTGTAGTTGGACTAAACTACAAACATTATATTTCTTTATATTTACATCTGATGGAAGGTAAATATTAATGCATTTTGTCAGTTATTTCCTGGTTTAGGGAGGGTTTATGACTTCCTGAGTAAAGGCTGGATGCTGCAGACTAACTCGCCCATTTAGAGAGAGACAAGCCTCTAACCTGCTATCTAAGTAAAAGTTTTGAATAAAAATGATTTTACTTTAGTTTTCCACATGCAGGTTGAATAAGTTTGTTTTAATCAACCTCGTCCTTTTGGTACCAAATAGATTTACTTAATTTTTTATTGTTATTGAACATTTTTAAGTCTCAGAAATTGAGATCACACTCAGACCTGCTGCTTCACTCGTGAATCTAATTTTAACTCTGGCAGAATGTTGTAAACCAGTTTATTACTCCCAAAGCAGCTGATTCGTGTCTCACAGTTCTTGTGCAATAAATCCATGAGGTCCAAGTTCTGCTTTCTACCAGTACTGTACATTTCAACAAAATTTCATTTTCAACAAAATGAAAGTGTCTCTAATGAAAGCCAGGCAGCACACGTTGACCCACACAAATTAAATCCCTGATTAAGAAATTTAACTGTTTTGCGGAATATTTATTTTATTTATATTTATTTTATTTTATTTATATCGCATGCTAACATTAATGTTTGTGTTTTTGGAAGTGGAGAAAGTCTCACCTGCAAAGGGACACTTTGAGTCATTTGACGTTTGGAGCAGGTAGTTCAGCACATCGTCAGCGTTGATTCAATTCCAAAGTGGATTTTAAGATAATTAATCAACTCCAGTCTGAAAATTAAATCTATGCTCTCACTTTCCCCTGAACTCTGTCACGGTTTCATGGTTTTTATGAATCATGATTTGCACTGGAAACATTAAAAATCAGTGTTGACCAGCAGCTAAACTCTCCGGTTCAAACTTTCTTCTGTTTTCTGAAGTTATTCAGATAAAAATCTCCACTAGATAAAAATGATTGCAGCTCCTTGAACAAACAGCAAAACTATTTCCTTTGATAAGCAGGTACAGGGTCAGAAGGCGACTTGGCATGAATTCAGTAAAAAGAGAAAAGAAATAAAATACAAATCTTTGTTTGCTGAAATTTATTCATGTTTTTTAGGTAATTTGTTTTGTGATTTAATAGATGTTGGATGAGACAGTCGTATAAAAGGATGAGTCATTCACTCATGCAGTCTGACTTGTTTAGCAATAAAAAAACTAAAAAGAAACTGTCTAAAACTGAAAGCATTCTTTGCATCTTCTCAAGCGCAGCAGCAAGTCTGACTGGAGTTCCTCTCAAAGGTACAGAAATATTTTAATATATTGATTTACTTCTGAGAATATTTTCTTTTAATATTTTATAGGGTTTTGGTTTTAAAGTTTTTGTCTCATGGTTCTAAATTACCTGAGATTTGTTGTCAAAAAATCACAATATTGATTTTGCCATTTAAACTTAAAATGCATCTTCACATAGATTTAAAGATAAAATGAAAGAAAATATTGTTTATGTTTATGAAGATTACAGCATGAAACACAATGCAGGCTTCTAACACATCATGTTGTTTCATTTTATAATATTCTTAGACATAATAATGTGAAATTCTTTGGTATTTTCTAAATAAATCACAACAAACAGCATTTAATCGAACAGATGATGAATCCTAGAACTGCACAGATATAAAATTTAATTAAAAGATGAGACAAAAACATTTCTGATTTTATTTCCATTTCATTTCATCTTCAGCAATAAAAAGAGGAAACAAGAAAATAAAATCTGAGATGGGTCGGCATGACGGGAAATACAAAATATGTAAGTATTTTCACTTGAAATTGAGAAGTAGGAGTTTAAACTGTCTAGCAACATTTGTATGAATGAAGCAAAGTGATGAATGAAGATGTAGAAAGTTCAGATCAGCAATATCAGTTTTTCATTTCCTGTCTGCAGGAAAAACCACTGAGGAATATTTAGTTCTGCTTTATGGCTTCGAGGTTAAAAGATTAAAGTTTGGATTTTTTATTCTGACTGAACAGCCACTGAAATCATATGACCAAATTTAGAAGAGCTAAACTCTTGATCTTTAGAAAACAAGAGAAGTTTTCATTTTTTTAGCACAGGAATGAATTTGTACATTGAACCTGTAGAAGTTCAGTTTATTTCAAAAATGTTCCCAGGAAACCAGGTCAGTTTGACTGAACCTTTTAGTTTCTCTTGGTGTATCCAGTTGCCATCAGTTTGCTGCTGCTGACTGTGTGCTGCAGCCACATTGCTGCTGCTAGTCTGAAGGAGCATCTGGCAGAATGCCTGGAGGACAAAGACTATGACCTTCTGCTGGAGACGCTGAAAAATGGCCTTCCACGCATTAATACCTCCAATCATGTCGTTATTGTTGGGGCTGGGATGGCTGGACTGACTGCAGCTAAACTGCTTCAAGACGCTGGACACGAGGTACTTATTAGTTTCTCAGCCACCAGATAAATTAAAGAGCACATCAAGCAGTTTGCAAAAATAAATCTTTTATACCTTCTTGTCTTGTTCAGAGTGTGTGGAGGTGTTAGAGTAGAGGCAGCACACTGCATGCCAGTGCAAAATAAACAATGAAAACAATGGAAAAACATGTGAAGTCAAATCACCAGATGGAAATTAAATCCAGGAATTATTAAGAGGCTCTGAACTCTGAGTTTAAATGTTTTCTATGGATCCTCCGACTTCCTTCAGTACCGATAAGCATTAAAAAAATGACAGTGCAGTTAAATGGTTTCTCTAAATTTCTATTTATTAGTTGTGTGTGACGCTGCACAGTGGTGCAGTGGGTAGAGCTGTTTCCTTGCAGCAAGAAGGTCCTGGGTTCGATTCCCGGCCCGGGGTCTTTCTGCATGGAGTTTGCATGTTCTCCCTGTGCATGGTGGGTTCTCTCCGGGTTCTCCGGCTTCCTCCCACAGTCCAAAAACATGACTGTCAGGTTAATTGGTCTCTCTAAATTCTCCCTAGGTGTGAGTGTGTGTGAATGGTTGTGTGTCCTGTGTGTCTCTGTGTTGCCCTGTGACAGACTGGTGACCTGTCCAGGGTGACCCCGTGACCCCGCCTCTCACCCGGAACGTAGCTGGGGAGGAACCAGCAACCCTCGTGACCCCATTAGGGACAAAAGGTGTTCAGAAAATGGATGGATGGATGGACAGTTGTGTGTGCATGTAGGTGTGTGTGGGTGTGTGTGTGTGTGCGTGTGTGTGTGTGTGTGTGTGTGTGTGTGTTGTGTCTCTGTGGACAGGTGAGCCGCCCTGAATGCACTCGCCTCTCACCCAATGATGGACTGGGCCGTCACTGAGTGAAGACCCCAAATGAATAAATGAATAAATGAATAAATGAATAAATGAAAACATATGAAGCATCATTGGAGTTTCGACTGAATTAAGATAAAACAATGTAGTTTCCAATGGGAAACAATAAGAAACTGGTTCAAAGGTATTATTAGTTTATTTGTACCTTATAGTAGAAATAAACTATCAGGTTTGTTCTAATAGTTTCTGTGTTTAGATACAAACCAACTATTAGGACAAACCAGGAATCATTACTGGTTGATCGGCTCCCTGTTGTTTACTGATCTAAATATCAGTTTACTCATTTTTAGTTAAATGTGATTCAATAAATAAATTGCTTATTTGTTCACTATTAATTTCTTTGATATTACACAGAGCCACATAGTTTCCTACATTAATTTATTCATTAGTCATTTAAATTTATACATAATGCTGCAAGTGCATGACAGGATTTTACAACATTCAGAAAACTCCTAAAGCTCACATTTATTATTCAACAAGGTGACCATAGTGGAGGCCAGCGGCCGCGTTGGTGGACGAGTGGAAACCTACAGGAATGAGAAGGAGGGCTGGTACGCTGAACTGGGAGCCATGAGGATCCCAAGTTTCCACCAGTGAGTTTATAGAGAAAGGCTACAGCTGTACTTTACACACAGCTGCAAAACGTTCTGTGGATACATTCATGTCCAGTAAATCACAGAGTTTCTAAGGAGAAGCAAAGAAACTTTAGAAAACTGGTGGCTAAACAAAAGTTCTGGTTGGAGCATGAAAACTATCGTCCTTTTGAAACAGGTTTTATGTCTGTGAAGGTTTTAACTCAGTCTCTGTTTGCCACCAGCATCGTCCTCTGGTTTGTGCAGCAGCTGGGCCTGAAGCTGAGGAAGTTCACGATGGACGACAACAACACATATTACTATGTCAACGGGGTGAAGAAAAGAACGCACGCAGTCAAAGCAAACCCCGATGTCCTCCAGTTCAAAGTTCGAGACGGAGAAAAGGGACGTTCAGCCGACCAGCTGCTGCAAGCTGCTCTGCAAAAAGTACTTAGAAAAAAATCACAACGATTTTCAGCTGTAGCTGCAGCATGGAATGAGTTTGATGTTTATTTTTTCTTTATTTGAGTAACTATATTGACAGAAGCTACATGTATAAAACATTTTGGATGCTTCTCTGACCCAAACACATTCACACACACTGTGGGAAGACACACACCAATATCAGAGTGTGTTGCAAAAACTTGATGTTTCTATAAAATAAATAAATATGGATCAGTATAAATGCCTGAGAAAAAGTACAAAACAGTCCAGGTCAGGTGAAAATCTTCTGAAATCCTGCTGAAGGTTGTGTTATCCACTAATAAAACCAAACTGGAAATGTTCCAGTCTGGATTCTAAAGGTTTGAATTTGGCACCAAAGATCTGATTATCACCAGAAAGCCACAGCAGTGAAACATGGTAGTGGCAGCAAGATGATCTGGGATTCAGATAAAGATTGATGTAGATCAGATTTAGCCTTAAAATGTGATAGATTTGAATTTAGTGAGTTATGATGATCAGACACTTTGGCGCTTTAGGGGAGATACTATGTGAGGGAGAAGAGCAATGCTAACTTTTTACATCTAGTATTTCATATTTTTTCTATACTTAATTAGAATAAATGTTTTCATAGTAGAAAACCACATAATTACCTACTAGTTTTAACAAAAATAGTGAACATTTTATTTGTTCTTGCCCCTTTCTGTGGCGCCCCTGCACACCTGGAGCCCCCAGCCAGGCAGGCAGAGCCAGCAGGTGATAGAGGAGGGTTGGATTTACATTCCTGCAAATGTAAAGCAAAATAACAATGTCATGTTGAGACACGCAGCACAAATAATGAGATGGAGTGAAGCAGCAAGTTCCTGTTGTTCATGATTCATGAAAAGTCATTTCACCTGAACAGAGCAGATTGTTTAATGTCATTTAGGTTTTTCCTTTTTTATGGTGTCAAAACTAAAAACTTCAGGAAGTAAAGATTTGTGTAAATATCCACTGGAGAAAAAAAAAATACTGTAATCTATTATAAACTACCTACATCAGCTAATATGTGGTGGAGCAAATTTCCCTCTTCCTGTATTTGTATTTCTTTAAAACCCAGAAAGAAGTAAAACATTTATGGTTGCAGCGACAGCAACCATAAAACCTCAGGGGTTTTTCACTTCACTAGTCTTGATTGAGTTTTTCTTTCTTTCTCGTAGGTCAGAGATGAAGTGGAAACTCACGGCTGCAGAGCGGCACTGAAAAAGTACGATCATTACTCTGTGAAGGTAAAACACGGCGGCGCTTCAACACAAACTGGTTTATTATTTTAAACTGGTAAAGAAAGGATGAAAACAACAAAAACAGCTGAAACCTGCTGCATTTCTGGCTCCTAATATCAGATTTATTCAGATTTCTGGGTCCAGATATGATTAAATAAATAGAAATTTAAAGGAGTTTTTAAACCCAACAAAGAGTGACAGACTCTAACTTGAACCTAAAAAATCACTTTGGGATTAAATCTAACATTTTCTTATTTAAAGAACATTTACTTCACCATGACAGTGTGGTTTTCATTTTACTGCATGGCTCTGTAGGTTTGGAAATAAGAAAAAATGACATGACATTAATATTTCTCTCTTTGTGTTTAATAGGAATATTTGAAAGAAGAAGGGAATCTGAGCCTGGAGGCCATGAGGATGATTGGAGAACTTCTCAACGAGCAGAGCATGATGTACACCGCCCTGACGGAGATGATCTACGACCAGACAGACATCAGCGACAACGTCACGTAGGACCAGCCGCTCAAATATCTCAATATTTACATTACGTACAGCTCAATGTTTCACTTTCAGGAGATTCCAGATCAAAATGATTCTGTATTTTATTGACTTCAGTCATAAACAAAAATATTCCTCCTTTTGTTGCACAGGATATTTTTTGTAACCTGGCTTCACATAAAAGTTTCAGAATATAATATATAGAATTTGGTTTTAGGTTTTTTTTTTCCTGCTGAATAGTGCGTCTGGTTCAACCTCACATTCTTTCTGCTGGGCAAGATGCAGGAAAACAAAAAGATTCACGGCTGGAATCTCTTGACTTGCCTGAACCTGTGTGTGTTGGTGTGTGTGATGTACAGCCTGCAGAAACGAAAATAAAAAACACAAAGCAAGAGATTTTATCATATCTTTTGTATTCAGTTAACATTAATTAATTTTACAGCAGTAGACATCTCTACTGCAGCTTCATCTAGCCAAAGAAACGTTAGAATTGATTTACATATACGTTTTTAATTAGGTTTTGTTCAACTGATATTATTCAGTTTTAAGATCTTCTGAGTAAAAATAAAGAACAGAGATAGATTTAATGTTTATAGCCCATCTCTTCAAATCTGTTGTTGTTTTAAACACTGCAAATTCAGCCAAACCCAGATAATCACAATATCAAAATTCAATGACAATAAAGTAATTCTAGTTCTCCTGAGTCCAATGCAGAATATTAATAGTTAGATGTTTTACTCCCTTATTAACCGAATCTGTATTTATCATCACAAATTAACATGAATCCTGCTGCTGATCTCAGTGTTTCCTTGTTGAAGGTACTATGAGGTGATTGGTGGGTCGGACCTCCTGCCCAGCGCTTTCCTCACGTTGCTTCAGGGTCCGATTCTCCTGAACTCCAAGGTTCAGCGCATCAGCCGGTCAAAGGGAGGCGTCACCGTCTCCTACCGGACGGACCAGGAATCCTCTCTGTGCCACATCGACGCCGACGCCGTCCTGGTGACGACCACCACAAAAGCAGCTCTTTACATGGACTTCGACCCGCCGCTGTCCATCCAGAAGATGGACGCTCTGAGGTCGGTCCATTACGACAGCTCCACCAAAATCCTCCTGACCTTCAGCCAGAGGTTCTGGGAGAACGACGGCATCAGAGGGGGAAAGAGCATCACCGACCGGCCGACACGATTCATCTACTACCCGAGCCACGGTTTCCCAGGAAACGACTCCATCGGCGTCCTGCTGGCCTCCTACACCTGGTCTGACGACTCCCTCCTCTTCCTCGGCGCCAGCGACGAAGAGCTGAAGGAGCTGGCTCTCAGAGATCTGGTCCTGTTGCACGGTGACAGGGTCAGGTCGCTCTGCACCGGAGTCCTGGTGAAGAAGTGGAGTCAGGATCCGTTCAGCCACGGCGCCTTCGCTCTTTTCACGCCTTACCAGCACCTGGAGTTCGCAGCGGAGCTCTTCAGGAGCGAAGGCAGAGTTCACTTTGCCGGAGAGCACACGGCCTTCCCCCACGCCTGGATCGAGACGGCCATGAAGTCTGGCATCAGGGCCGCCGCCAACATCAACAAGGAGGCCACAAAGATTTCAGACAGATGCAGAGGGAGAGATGAACTCTGAAACTAAATAACAATCACATTCTGCTCGATTCAGAAACATTTTGTAATTTGTTTGATTTGGGTTTTTGTAGCTGCTTTTACTGGCGATTTAACAGGGAGACATTGTGTAAAATTAATTAAAGGTTTATTACCTATGGAAGATGATTAGGGTCACAGATAAAAATGAAGTCTCAGGTTTCTGTGATTAAAATGAGAAAAATTTAAAATTCTGAGAAACTTTTTTCTGTAAAACTCTGCAAATAAAAAAATAGTTTTTCTCATTTTTTAAATTAAATTTATTTATTCTGCATGTCTTACCTTCTCACATATTCGCATAAAAGACTTGAGAATTAACAATTACAAATTCAGCAGTTTAATTTCATTTATTAATGAATTAAATTCAGATACACACACATTTGAGCTGCAGTGTGTTCATTTTTCCACCTGTTCATTGTCACAATCTAATCAAGTTCAGTCTGTCCACCACAGAGCAACAGCAACAAATAAAAAAAACACAATAATTTTATAAATATATGCACACAATGAAAATAAACTGCAAAAGATTATTTCAAGAAACATTATAAAACATAAAACCTGCAGTAAACCTTTTAGCATCAAACTCAAACTGCAAAGAAGAAAATTCAGAAAAACATAAATAAGACATTAAACAAGAAAAACCACAAAACAAAAACAGCATAAAACTGAAATCAGCAAACATGAAGAACAACGAGCATTCATCCATCCATCCATCCATCCATCCATCCATCCATCCATCCATCCATCCATCCATCCATCCATCCATCCATCCATCCATCCATCTTCTTCCGCTTATCCTGGTCGGGTTGCGGGGGTAGCAGCTTCAGGGACGTGCTCGGAACACCTCACCAGGGAGGCGTCCAGGAGGCATCCTGACCAGATGCTCCTCAACTGGTTCCTCTCGATGTGAAGGAGCAGTGGCTCTACTCTGAGTCCCTCCCGGATGACTGAGCTTCTCTCTCTAAGGGAGAGCCCAGCCACCCTACGGAGGAACCCATTTCGGCCGCTTGTATCCGCGATCTCGTTCTTTCGGTCATGACCCAAAGCTCATGACCATAGATGAGGGTGGGAACGTAGATCGACCGGTAAATCGAGAGCTTCGCTTTGTGACTCAGCTCTCTCTTCACCACGACGGACCGGTACAGCGCCCGCTTGATGGCAGACGCTGCACCAATCCGCCTGTCGATCTCCCGCTCCCTTCTTCCCCCATTCGTGAACAAGATCCCGAGATACTTGAACTCCTCCACTTGGGGCAGGACACCCCCCCCCGACCCGGAGAAGGCACTCTACCCTTTTCCGGCTCAAGACCATGGCCTCGGATTTGGAGGCACTGATTGCCATCCCAGCCGCTTCGCTCGGCTCCGAACCGCTCCAGTGAGAGCTGCAGATCACGACCCGATGAAGCCAAAAGGATCACATCATCCACAAAAAGCAGAGATTTGATCCTAAGGCCACCAAAACGGATCCCCTCAACACCTTGGCTGGTCCAGAGATTCTGTCCATAAAAGTAATGAACAGAATCGGTGACAAAGAGCAGCCCTGGCGGAGTCCAACTCTCACTAGAAACGAGCCCGACTTACTGCCGGCAATGTGGACCAGACTCTGACACCGGTCCTACAGGGACCTGACAGCCCGTATCAACACCAAACCAATTTATACAACTTATCTTCAAAACAGCCTGATTTGGGATTTGATTAGTTTATGACTTTAATGTAAAGCTCTTCATTTGATCCTAAAGCGGTGAAGTTTATCTATTAGACAATCTTTGGAAATATTATCAGATTCCTCACACAAGAGTAACACATTTTAGTTTTTAATTACTCCTTTCATGGTGTTTTAACTGGGACTTTGAAGATTGGGAAATGGTAACCGTGATTTAAAACTTGAGAAATCCCAAAACATTAAAGTTTACTAAACCGTAGAGTCAAGTGGTTTTGTGAAATCGAAAGAATTTTTCTTACTTCTCTTTTTCAGACAACATTCCTGATCACTTCCTGCATGTGACACGGAGAAGAAAATGTTTGGTTGCCACATAAAAGGAGATTAAAAATTAATCTTTGGAACCATTTCCTTGTTTGTGTTTAACGTCTCATCAGGCAGATTTCACTGCTGTCAGCTGATTGAATGATGTGTTTGAGAAACGTCCTATATAGTGAGAGCTGAAACAATAAACCACAGCAGCAGATGTGAAATTATACAGTAACTAACCTCAGCTCTGGTGGTTTTGTTGAAGCCAAGATTAGATATTGAAATATGAGGATTCAGAGAATCAGGGCGGTTGGCACAAGCTAAAAAACTGAAGAACTTTTACCAATTGATCATGAGACTCAAGTGGTTGATCAACTGATGGCATGACTTGACTAAAAGTGAAACCAAAACTCAAACCAACAGTGTCTTTCTGTTTTTAGTAAAGGGAGGCGTTTCCTCTGGGAGGGTCTGAAAGGTGAAGGAATGATAGAAAAGAAACGCCGTTTCCATCAGGAGCCCATTTCTCCTGCAGCTCCTCTCCAGGTAAATTTATTTAATTTATCCTCTTCTAAAAGTGAAATGAGAAAATAAATATAACCTGAACCTCGTGTTAAACAAACATCAAACTCATCTTAGAAACAATTTGTTGGATTTATTCTCTTAAAATGTAACTAAATATGACCAAAACATGCTAAACGTATTATATTTGTAATATTTTATGCTTTTATTTTGAAGGTGTGTTTCCTGCTTCACTTTCATTTTTCTCAATGTTTGTTATAGAAAAGTTAAGATGGGGACTCGTGTGCTGCTGTGGGTTTTATGTAAGTATTTCATGACCTTTCTGAAAGTTGGGAATTAAAATCTCAAAGTTATTTTTATGAAAAGTCAATTTCTTTCATAGCTCTGGAAAAAACTTTATTTCTGTTAATTATGATGATTTTCTGCTTACAGTTGATGAAAACATGACATTTAAATTTCGAGTGTTGCATCATAATATTAAAAAACATTTTATACAGAAATGTAAACCTAATCAAAACTAATACCTGCTTAAAGATGGTCCAACTTCAGAGATTATTTGATCACATATTCTAATTTATTAAATATTACTTCTTTCTGAATATCCAACCTATATTTACAGGAATTTGTCCCTGATGTTTTAGCAGCATAGTTTAAAAGTTACAGATTGATCTGGGTATAATAGTTCATAGAAATATGAATAATGAATAATCTGGTTGTTTTCAGAAGTAAAATAAAAAATGCACTAAATGCAGTTTAAGTTTTTGCTTAAATATTTAAATGAACAACAGAAAATTGCCTTAAAATGTCTGGATATTTCTCTTTCCATCAGTTTCCTGGTGATATATTTTAAAATGTTTGTTGTTGTGTGTCTGCAGGTCCTCTGCTGCTGCTCAGCGTGTGCAGACCGGCCGCTGCGGTCAGCGTCAAGGAAGACCTGGCCGAATGCCTGAACGACACCGACTACAGCGACCTGATGAACACCATGAAGAACGGCCTCCCCCCCATTAAAACCTGTCATCATGTTGTCATAGTCGGAGCCGGCATGGCTGGACTGACGGCCGCCAAGCTGCTGGGGGAAGCAGGACACCAGGTTAGGAAGGAAACGTCGCTCACAGTCTGAGGTTTCGTTCAGCTGTTTTTGTTGGACGGCAGATAAAAAATATTAAAAATATCTTCCATCTTTATCATTGTGTTTAAACTAGATGTTTCATCTTACTGTGATTCCGATTAATAGAAAGTATCCAGCTGCCTTCTAATTTGGTATTTTGGGTTTTTATCTGGATTATGAGGAATCACCAGAGTTTTATTTATATTCCACTGATTTAAACATGAATCGTCCAAGAAAGTCAAATTTCTTCAGAAAACTTAAAAAAAAATCATCACTAATAAAACTCAGACTTTTAAAGCTCTAAATACTCTGATTTGACTGAATTTATTAACAATTACAAATAATCATTTATATTTTTTCCATCAAGCAGATGCTAGACTGAGAAGATTGTAACTGGAGTAATAAAAACACAATAAACTCGTCTATTCCTGGTTTAGTTTCTGTAGATTCACATATTTGCTGATTTTTCTGTCAAATAAAACTCCAAATTTTAAACGCAGTGATCACTTACTGATTCAAATGACAGCAATAAACCACATTTCTGTTGTCAATTGGAATAAATCTACTGTGTTATATATGACCTACAAGAATCAATACTTAGTAAAACAATAACAACACACTCTTGTTTGGAAAAGGTGACCATAGTGGAGGCCAGCGGTCGGGTTGGAGGCCGTGTGCACACCTACAGGAATGAAAACGAAGGCTGGTACGCCGACCTGGGAGCCATGAGGATCCCCAGTTATCACTAGTAAGTCAAGATTACAAATCAAATAAAAACTAGAAAGGATGTTTCAAGACCTTAACTCCAAAAGAAGAAAACTGACAAGTTGTTTCATCTGAGCTACTTCTCTAAAACTAAAAAATGGAATTGAATCAACTCAGAAAAAAACTCATGAACATCTTCCAACAGTATCGTCCGATCATTAATCCAAGAATTTGGTTTGAAGATGAATAAATTTCGCATGGTCGACAAGAACACCTTCTACTACATCCACGGCCTGCGGACGAAAACGTACGCCGTGATGAACAACCCCGACGTTCTGAAGTACAACCTGCCAAAACCAGAACGCCACATATCGCCGCTGAAGCTGCTGGAGAGGGCTCTGCGAAAGGTACGAAAGAAAATATAAAAACATCTACAGAAAACTTAAAAAGCAATCTGTCTGTCATTTATTCCCTGCATTAGTTGACAATGTTTTAATTTTCATTATTTTTGTTTCTGTAGGTCAAAGAAGAGGTCAAAGCTCACGGCTGCAAAGCTATGCTCAAGAAATACGACCATTATTCTGTAAAGGTAAACCACTGCTGACATCACAACCCCAAACCCAACTCTGTTCAGAGACTCGATGAAGAAACAAAAACAGGATTTAGGTTTGTTTTCTCAGCAAATTTCATAGAAAGCCATTAAAAACTGTTAAAATCGAGGCACCAGGACGTGCAGCTCACGTCTTCCTCTTAAATAAAAACCAAAAAATAAACTAAAAAAAAACAACAGAAAACTGAAGATGGAGAATGGAAAGTATTTCTACCAGTTCCAGTTAGAAAGTGAGGAATATTGTTGTTTAGATATTTAGGTTTTTGAGGTTATAATGAAGATTTTGACATTAAGTGAAAATATGTTGTTGTAAATCCTGATCAGACAAAATGAGGGAAGTCAGTAAAAACATCTGGGCTGCTTTATGAAGCCATTTATTAGTAAATTTGCTCATCCTGAACTTCATAACCCTGCACTGAAACAACTGATAACCATAAGTAGCTGCTTTTGATTGTATAGTAGAAATTACATAAAATAAACATTTTGTTTTTTTCACATGGTAAAGCTTAATGCTAACCTCTGGAAATAAAAAACTCAGATTGCACTTTTCATTTTAATATATAATGCATTTAATATGGAGCTTCAAACAGGAAAATAGAGGAACGGATTTAAAATGAAGGGAGGAATGTTGTTGTAATTCTTGTAATAAACACTAGAGGTCCTCAGACCTCCGTTTTTCCACGTCAGTGTCCATTTCCACATTCAAGTCGTTAACTTGTCTGATTTTATTTCGTTTCAAACCTTCAGAGTTTCTGTTAAGATATAAAAACTTTTTATTATTATTATTATTATTATTATTATTATTATTATTATTATTATTATTATTATTATTATTATTATTATTATTATTATTATTATTATTATTATTATTATTATTACCAGATTCCTATTTTTACTGGTGCATTGAACAAACAAACATTTTCACTATTTATACTAGACTATTTGTCAACTTGAGCATATTCTGCATTGAACATTTTTATTTTTAACAAATTTAATGTCCAGTTTGATGGCTGACCTGATTACAAAAATCACAAAAATAACAAAATCTGGCCTTTTGGAAAGGCATATTTCACCAAGTATCATTTGGGAATTTGAACATTTTAGCTTGAACTTTAATTTAGAGCTAATCTAAAACATAGATTAAGAAGTGGACAAGCAGTCAAATAATAGTTGTTGTAAAAGTGATGAAATCAATAACTTGCAGGAAGTAAAACTAACCAGTTGAACCCCAGCAGTTACACCAGTTAGTTTTTGTTTCTTTGCAGGAATATTTGCTAACTGAAGGCGGTCTGAGCGCAGAGGCAGTGAGGATGATCGGGGATTTGCTGAATGAAAACAGCCTCATGCATCTGGCTCTGACTGAGATGATCTACATCGAGAACGACGTCAGCGACGTCACCACGTGAGAACATTTCTGATGCTGTTTGTAATTTGATTTTAGTTTCTGTAAACCAGTTCAGCTGGGAGAAGCTTTGTGTCTCCAGTCACCGTCACCAGAATATGATGGGTTTTCTGTGGGATTGATGCCAAACTATTCAAAGGAAAATAAACTGAGGGACAAAAAAAAAGTTAGATGTTAAATAAAAAAGGAAAAAACATCATTATAGAAACAAATTTTGCAGGAGTTTTGTGTTTGTTTTATTTATTTATTAGTGTCAGTTTTTCTTTGCTTTTCTTGCATGTTGTGTTTTTAGTTTCATTTTCTTTCACCCCGTTTGATGATTTCATGTTTTCTGTTATAAAATTGTGTAATTTGATGGCTGCCAAGTTAATGTTTCATGTTTATGTCATATCCTGTAAGCCTGCTGTTTCATCACTTCCTTTTTTCCACCCTAACTTTGATTTATGTGAAGTGATATATTATGTCTGTTGTTATGAAATGATGAAACAAAGGAACCAAGGAAGAAAAATGACCGAGAACAATTTTCTAAACTTATTAAATTATTCTTATAAGTTTATTTCGTTCAAATTGTACTTATATATACATATGTAATTTAATGGTCAGCTTTTACGTAATGTTTATCCTAATAGGCTTTTGTTTTCTTGCCTACATCAACATATCCAAGCTCAAATGTCCCAGAATCATTATAAAGCAGATGAACTGATTTTGATCCGTTTTGATCCGTTTTGATCCGTTTTGATCCGTTTTGTGTGAAGGTACGATGAAATAACTGGAGGGACGGATCTTCTGGCCAGCGCCTTCCTGACTGTCCTGGACGCTCCCATCCTTCTGGACTCCCGGGTGAGGCGGATCCACAGGTCTCATAAGGGTGTGACCGTGTGGTACCAGAGGGAAAACAATCCGTCTTTAGAAAGTCTCCAGGCCGACGCTGTGCTGGTCACCACCACGGCCAAAGCTGCCCTCTTCATAGAGTTCGATCCGCCTCTCTCCACCAGAAAGATGGAGGCCTTGCGCGCCGTTCACTATGAAAGCTCGACCAAAATCATCCTCACTTTTAAGGAAAAGTTCTGGGAGAAAGATGGCATCATGGGAGGGAAGAGCATCACAGACAGACCCAGTCGCTTCATCTACTACCCCAGCCACAGTTTCCCAGGAAACGACAGCATCGGCGTCCTCCTGGCCTCCTACACCTGGGGCGACGACTCGCGCCCCTACCATGGAGCCAGTGATGAGGAGCTGAAGGAGCTGGCCCTCAGGGACCTGGCGCACATCCACGGCGAGAAAGTCCACCATCTCTGCACGGGCGTGATCGTGAAGAAGTGGGAACTGGATCCGTACAGCCTGGGTGCGTTCGCTCTGCTCGCTCCGTACCAACACATCGAGTATTCTGCTGAGCTCTTCAGGCATGAAGGACACATTCACTTTGCAGGAGAACACATGGCTTTTCCTCATGCTTGGATTGAAACGTCCATGAAATCTGCGATCAGGGCAGCTAAGAATATTAACAAGGCCGTGCAGAAAGATTCCTGCAAAACTGAGCTGTGAGACACCAAGTCTGAGAGACAAAGTGATTCTATTTACAGGAGGTTCAACATCTCACCTTCTTCACATTTAACAAAATTGATGTCAAATGTGTGCAGGTAGTACGTTTGCACCACAGTTGATTTACACAAAATGTGTTTAATTCTGTAAATGTGGGGGACTGGTTGACCTTGGATGCCCTCTGGAAACAATTTTAAATTTTTAAAATGATAACGCAAAGTTGTTTTATTTTGTTGCACAAACATTTGACACCAATTTTGTTTAATTTGAAGAAATCACAATTTTAAACGATATATTTGGTCAGTTTGATCATCATCCAGCTCATTTTATTCCCTTCATGCATTTTGAATTTGGTTCAGTTCATCCCAGTTCAGAACAAATATTTTAGAGGCGCTTAATCAGATCCAATTCATGTGCATAAATATATGATAACATAAAGACAGTTATATAGATATACTGAAATGCAAATGGTCTCATTTCAGTCCTAGTTAAAATAAAAAATGGTGCAAAAAAGTTGGTCAAAATATCTTCTAGCAACAGAAGTTCAGTCCAGATATTTTCATGAACAAAACCCAAAATGTTGGAGATATTTTCCTAAATCTGTTGTAAAAGAGATTAAGGAAAATATTGCTTAATTAAAACCAATAAGTTTCACTGTTTGTCTTTAATATCCACTGTGTGCAGATACTCTTACATTTTTATAGTTTTTCAGGCTGCAGTGAAAAAGTTTTATTTGACTCTGATGAATGTAAAGTTACAAAAGGACTTTTGTTTACAATTACATCCAAAACTGAAGTAAAACTGAAAGGTTAGTGCATGTTAACATGAGGAAATATTATTAAATATTTATTTTACTTCTGCATGAAATGCCTGAAATATTTTAAACTTTATATTACAGATTTTTAAACATATTCAGGATTACAGAAACAGCCAATAGAGATATAAATACTTTTGGTGACCAGCTGGTCATGATAACCAGTCTGTATTTATTAAACATAAATGGTAATGGGAAATGTATTTAAAGTCCTTATGCTCTCTAGTCGTGTTAATCTGAAGTTAAAGTGTTTTTGCTCTAGAGGTGATATTGTTCTTTCTTTCTTTCTTTCTTTCTGAGTTCAGTTGCATTTCACAAACCTGCTGGATTTACTTCAACCAAAACTCTTTGACTGAATATAATTGACATGTTTTATTTTCTTTATACGTGTTGAATTTACAAATAAAGCACCGTATTTAAGGTTGTGTATTAAATTGTAAAATACATTTTAATTCATGCGATTCCTGTGTGTTTATCTGAAACAGACGCTCCACCATCAGGACAGAAAGAAGATTTAATCAATGACTTCAGTGAATCCCAGCTGCTTTCTTTGGTTTCAGTGATCAATAGTTATTGTGTTTCTTTAAGTTTCATATTGTGAAATATTGTTAATTTGTGAGGCATCATCTAAATATTAAAAATAAAAAATACCAATAACATGACCATGGAGATTTATAAATCTGAAAAATATAAGACAAAATGTGTCTCGTATTTTCCTGAATTAAAATGTTCTATAGAACAAATGCAAACAGTAACAAGAGAAAGCAGGGATGAGGTCAAAGGGTTAAAATTAAACTGTGTTTTATTTTAATAAAAGATGTTTTTATCTGTACAACACAAAATTCCAGAGGATCAGAAAACTGAGAAATGATATTTACAAAGGTTTCTAATATTAATCCATTATTATTTATTTATCATCAGAAAAACTAAAACAAGACAAGCTGATCCAAATTATCAGCAGAAATACAGAATTACAAAGATGAAAAGAACTGCAAGGAGCCTGCATGCTGGTTTAAATACATAACAGTTCAGTCAAAGTTATATTTGGTTTAAAAAATAAAAAATAATCATCTATTTATTCTCTTCCTCCTGTATTAACAGCAGAGTTGATCCCATCAAGCTGTTGGCTGAGCAGAAATCACTATTGATCATTTAAATTGAAGCAAACAGTTTTTACAGCTTTGTGGAAAAGAATGTAAAAATGTTTTCTATTTGTAAACATTTCCTCACACAGTCAAATGTAATTTATTACAATTATTTTAAATATTTAACCGACTACAACAAAGAACATCACTAATTACTCACACTGATGTTTTCTAACCTTTATTTCTCTAAATTATGATTATTTTCTGCTCACATCTGATAGAAACACATTTAAGATTAAATTATTAGGAAATCAAAGAACTGAAAAAGTTCATACAGGAAGTAGCTTAAGGCCTAGTTTTTATTTTTAAAACTTTTATTCTGAAAAGTGCGTCTCAAAGTATATTTTCTGATTTACTGAATACAATTAATCCAGATCATTACCCGAAATTTTATATCAGAGAAAGAACCCTGGACGTCTTACAAAAAGTTATTAAAAATAATTTCTCTGGCATGAATGGAGTAATTTAGGTCATGTCCCAACATTTCAATAAAGTCCTTCAGAAATGGACGTGGTGGTGCATCCAGGTCATTCAGCTGCTGCAGGACGCAGGTTTGAAAGTAAAGTCAAATTAATGAATTTACATTTCAAAATTATGAGCTAAATGAAACATTCAGACATTTAGAAACAACGCCATCTGTGTTCTCCACACAAAAGTCAGAAAACGTCTCCAGTTCCGATGTCCCTGAGTTTTTTCACTTTATAAATGGTTCTAATTCATGGTGAAGTTATTTCTGGATTTGGTGTCTGTGTGGAAAACTTGGATTCTTAAACACAATTTGTTTCAATTTCATGAGATCTTAGAAATAAAGTCACAGAGAAAAAGTTTGAGTTACACGTGTTTTTTTCCCCACATGATTTGTGTCTCCAAATGATCCATTCAGCAAAAGCTTTGCTAAGTTAGTTAGTTAGTTAGTTAGTTAGTTAGTTAGTTAGTTAGTTAGTTAGTTAGTTTGTTAGTTAGTAATTAGCTGGTAGGGACTAAAGCTTCTTTGCTTTGCGCAGAAACAATAGAAGTAAAGCTACGTTGCATGGAATACCAAACCACTGTGCAGACGTTAGAATCAGACATGAATTAGCATCCCTGAGCAGATTTGAATTTTTCACAGCAAGAGCAACAATGGAGGCCACAAAATACACGAGGAGCGCTCCAAGGATGGCCATGATGGTCTGGAAAGCTTTCTTCTTTGCTTTATCTGCCTTCCCTTTTCTCCTGCCAGTTTTACCCGGCCCTGGATCAATCAGAACATAAAGAACAGAGACGCTGCAGAAAGAAATGCTTATTATTGAGACACCAAAGAAGCAGAAATATGCAGCATAAGGCATGTCAGGCAGAAAGGCAGCGACTAGCCCAACCCATCCGGAAGAGATCAGCCAAGTGCAGACGATGCTGATGTTCCTGATCCTGATCCCAGTGGACTGAGTCAGCCCCCTGTAGGTGACGGGATGAACTACAGCCAGATAGCGATCCACGCAAGTCAAGATGTGAAGAACAATTTCTCCAGGAAAAGCCATGCTGGCTGCATAAACCCCCCAAATTAAAACATTAGTGATGCGAGTGTAGTAGCCAGAGATGTATAAAATAGCTGCAAGTCCAAAAATGAGTTGCAAGGCTGCAGAGTTGTAGGTGAACAGATCGGAGTGGCTGGGTTTAGTGGAGCGCCGCCGTCGGAAACCCAACCAGAGGACGACGATGGAGACCGGAACGACACACAGAGACCGGAAGATTATGAAGACTGTGGAGAATAACGCTGCACTTTTATGAGTTTCACAGTTGTACAGTAGGTTGGCGTATCCGCCCGACGCGTTGATGGACATTTTGGTTTTCAAGTCTGAGCTTCAAACAGAAAACAAGAAAAGTATGAGATGACAGAAAATAATTAAACAAAATAAGACTTTTCTAATTATTTTAATTTCACAAAATGTCTGTACAGGAAGTTAAGGTTATTTCAACCCTCAGAAAATAGATAAATGTTATAAACAGTGGACTGTAAACCAACAATATGCAGTAACTCTGTGGAACCACGTGTGTGGAGAACAGCAGTAAAACGGCAGCTGAGGTCACCAAAATAAAAGCCACATCGTCGGACCTGCATTCAGATTTCATTTTTAAAAGTATAACAGGGAACAACATAAAGGAACCCACCTTGTGTCTGGTGCAGCTGCAGATGAACTTCTTCTCAGCAGCACCGACACAAAGACAGAAATGTTTTTGCATGAAAACAAATCCTGCTGTCAAAGAAAAAGATATTTATCAGAATATAAACAACAAACTTCGTTTCACCTCATTGCAGATTTCCATCCATCCATCCATTTTCTTTACACCCTTGTCCCTAATGGGGTCAGGAGGGTTGCTGGTTCCTCTCCAGCTACGTTCCAGGCGATCACCCTGGACAGGTCACCAGTCTGTCGCAGGGCAACACAGAGACACACAACCATTCACACTCACACTCACACCTAGGGAGAATTTAGAGACCAATTAACCTGACAGTCATGTTTTTGGACTGTGGGAGGAAGCCGGAGAACCCGGAGAGAACCCACCATGCACAGGGAGAACATGCAAACTCCATGCAGAAAGACCCCGGGCCGGGAATCGAACCCAGGACCTTCTTGCTGCAAGGCTCATTGCAGATTTTAAAACTGAAAAATCTTTTCAATTTATCTTATTATTTGAGCTTCTATTTGTGTATTAAAGTGCAATAAAATAACTTTTCTGCTGCTTAAATTGTGAATTACTGTAATATTTTCGTTATAATGAGGCTGTTCATTGTTAACGTCCAACACAATTCAAATTAATCATAAACAGAGGAGGCAGCCCAGGCAGTTTCTAAAATACATTTATCTATTTGCATGTTTGTCAAATTTGCAAACAGGAACAGATTACAAAGAAAACCTACTAAATGCCTTCTTTACAGAAAGCAGTTAATCATTTCACCAGGTCAATATTACACACCTGTAGCTGGAAACACACTAAGATAATAGAAAGTTTATTCCCATATTTAATGTTGTGATTTTTTTCAATTTAAACCTGTAACCATCATTAATTCAAATTATTTGCAATAAATTTACATTAATGTGATTTAAGAGGTGAAATCTAAACTCTTTTCTGTCTCTGTTCTGTTTCAGATTATTTTGTCATTATTCAGATCCATTTGATGACATATTAGGCTTTATTATTATTATTATTATTATTATTATTATTATTATTATTATTATTATTATTATTATTATTATTATTATTATTATTATTTCTTTTTTTATATAAGAAATGTACAATAAGAAAAAGCAGCATGCAGTGGGCGTGTGCGTGTTTGCGTGTGCGTGTGTGTGTGTTTGCGTGTGTGTGTGGGTGCGTGTGTGCGTGTGTGTGTGTGTGTGTGTGTGTGTGTGTGTGTGTGTGTGTGTGTGTGTGTGAAGCACCTTCACTTCTCAGTTCTCTCAAAAGCTGCTATAAATCCAGAGTCGGTGTTCGTTAGAAAAACCTGCTGTTTTTGTTAACAGAACATTTGAATTGTGTCAAACCTTTCAAAATGAGTAATAACTCCAACAAATTCAATATTTAGTTTTATAATTTAAATTTATTTACTTATGTAAGCAAAACCTAATCATCATCTTTAGGGCAGTGAAAATAATAAACTGGACAGAAATGAAAATATTTCAGTAACAAACTAAAATATGATCACTTGGATAAGAATGTAAAAACATGTTTTTTTTTCTTATTCTGTTTAGATTATTAAGACTTATAAGTGTATCCAAAACTAGTTGGATACATAAAGATGTAATAAAATGTCAGATTGTCTGCCAAGAATAATAAAGAGGTTAAACAAACATCATAATTGTTATATTGGACGTAACAATCACTAAGCAGATATTAAACATATTTTTTATAGGTTTTATTTTCATTTATGATACACTTTTCATACAGCCAATAATAAAAAAGTACATTAAAAACATTAAAAACAGAATATATTTGACACAGAAATGATCAACTAACATTAGTTATTTAAGATCCAAGAAAAAAAACAAAAACATTAAAATGATAAATCCTGACAGAAAACCAAAATTCATCTCAGTAGTGGAACATCATTAATAATCTGTACAAATGCTGTATTGTCATGTTTTCACATGCTGTAATTTCTCACCAGGCCGTTTTGAGCCAAACAATATTAACCAGGTGTTTGACTTCAAAACTTAAAGGTTTTGTTAGAACCACTGGCCCAACAGAGGGAGAGTATTATGACAACCACAGTAAACCCAGGTCTTACAAATGGAAAACAAATGGAAAAAATAATCTTTATAGTAGAGAATAAGCAAAGATTGTCATTTTTTATTTGAAACGCTGCATACTACTATCAAAAACAAATAACACAAAAGCTATTTTTGTCCAGCTTTCTAAATCAATCAGGCTGTAATGATGTAAACTACTGATAGTCAGTTAAATGTTTCAACACCCTTGTTGCTCATCCAGGATTATTATTTAAAACGTTGCATTTTGCTGTTTCTGTGGAGAAAAAGCAGCGGTAACACCATAGAGCTGGGCAGATTTGACCAGGACCCCAATATGGTGGCAATACACCAAACTTCGTGACTCGTTGTTGGTAAACCCATCACTGCACAGGAAATCATGTTGCCTCCAAATCTTATGATCAACACTCCCATAATTATCAGGATGATCTTGAAAGCTCTCCTCTTAGCTTTATCAGTTTGCATCCTGTCTTGAACTTTGTTACCTGGAGGCCGACGAATCAGAACGCAGAGAATCGAAAGGCTGCAGAAAATTACAGCGATTAGACAAAACCCCATTATGGAGAAGGGTAGAAAGTTTAGCTGAGTGTATTTTGTGAACAGCGCCACTCCACCAGTCCCCACAGAGCACTGCTGCCAAATGAGCGCTGTGATCAGGTTTCTGATGCGGGTTCCCATGGCCTGCCTCAGCTTCAGGTAGGTGATGGGTCGAACCACAGCCAGGTAGCGCTCAACACAGATCAGCATCGGTAAAAACATCTGGGCGTTCCAGGGAAACGAGGAAATGTAAATCCCCACTATCTCAATCCCTGACAAATTCATGACTTTGGAGCAAATACCAACAACGGCTCCAAGGACTCCAATCAGTTCAACCACGGCCATGTTGTAGGTGAAGAAGTCAGAATGACCCATGAACTTTGAGGTGGAGCGATGCTGTTTCCACCGCTTGAATCCCAAACAGAGGACGATGACAGAAAGAGGGAAAACCAGGACGACGTAGACACAGTGGTACGCTAAGCTCATGTATGTGGCGGCAGCTGAGAAGGAGCATCCATGTTGGAGGTCAGACGAGTTGAGAGGCTGGAGTTGAGACCCGGAGTCGTTACTGGAGGTCAACAGCTGGGCAAACATTTTCACACGGGTGAGGCTGTAAAAAACGGAGAATCATAAGATTAAAGAATGAGAGGGACAAAGAGATGTTCTCTTTCACAAATCATTTTAGGTGGAGACGAAATCTTTGTCTTTTCACTTTAGTCATGATGGAGAATCTACAAAGTGCAACAGGGTGACTGTTTGTCCTCCTGCTGCGGGACAGAAAAAGAAATACTGTAATGTTGATAAAGTTACGCCGGGTTCAATGGCTGAAATTTCTACTTGTAGTTTGGTCTAAAATTAACTTTTTTGTCTTAATTTTTAGCATTTGAAGAGGTTTAATGTTAAAAACCATTTTATTTCTTGCATGTTTTGTAATTCTGCTGGTTTTATATTCCTTTCACTTGCAGGCATCGTAATGTTTTCAGTTCCTCTGAATCTCCCTCTGTCTGGAAACGGATGATCGATTACAGGTGCAGACAAAATTAAAGAATAAAAATGTAGAAGTCAAATGATGGCCACCATCCTATTCATCTACTTTCTGGATAGATCAACACATTATCGGTCATTAAAATAACCAATAATTAATTAGTTGTATACCATTTACCTGTAGTAATGCTCTTGCATCACATGGAAATAAAAGTAGTTTTAAAATGTTCTGATAATTTTTTTATTTAGTTCGTATGGTGAATTAAAAAATAAAAACAAACAGAATAATACCTCTTGTGTTAGGTTATGAGTTTCAACCACATTTTGGGTCATTTTAACTTTAAGCTGTGGTCAGTTTAACCCTTTGGGTAAATCATAACCCAACCTGTTGGTTTCAAACCATCAATAAAAACCAGTGGAGTTAAAACAAGCCAGTGTTGCTTCAGTCCAAATTTGACCCAACACTGGGTTACAATTTGTATTTTTTTTAAACCAGCATTTTTCAGTGATAGTAATTTTTTTTACCTTTATTGTAATTCTCTAAGCTGTGGATATAAGACTCAATTATATGGCAGAAGATAAATACAAAACCAAATAATAATGAACAAAAACCTCATGTGATTTAAACTGAAATGTCAGATTAATCTGTTGATTAGGGATCCACAAATGTCTGTAAAACTAAAAATAAGTAGCTCTAACTAATAAGAAATAAACGGTTATATCAGTTGTTTTGAGGGTAATTTGCCTTTTCCTTGAATTTTTCAGTATTTAAATAAAAGTTATAGATTTTTGTAACCCTGACCAGATTAATCAACTCAACATGGATTCCCATTGCAAACTAAAATGAAAAATGACTCAGTTGGTGTCTAAACTAGTGAAACAGAAAGAAGCCTACCCGACCAAAGTGCAGATGGTTTCCTTCTGCAGTTTTCAGCAGCTGTTTGCACGTTGCTTGCTGTAGACCTTTATGCTCCCAGACGCAGGTGTTTCAAACAAACACATTGTCATTTCTGCGGTTTGTAAATTATTTCAGTCACAATGTTGGAGCTCCAGCTGAGGCCTCAGAAGTTCACAACCTTTTCATAATTACTTCCAATGTACAACATAATCAACAGTTTGAAGCTCAACTAAAGCAACATTTATATGTTTATTGATGCAATAAAGATCTTATGCTGAAAGTGATTTCTTTCATGACATTCATACCTGATTTTAGGTAAATTATTTCAGCAAGGGAACATTTTGAAATGTAATAATTACTACAATGCAATTCTGAAAACAACAACAGGATGTTACCATACAACTTGATCAATCAAGATAATAATCCTACAGAAATAATCAATCAGATCATAAAGTAACAAACAGATTTCAGCTGCGTTTTATTTAAATAAAGGGAATAAAGTTCTGATCCCTTTGTATGTTTTAAAGTTTGGTGGTTTAATACCCAACCATCTTGAAAAGGAGTCACTGTCTTTGTGGCATTTACAACCAAACGTTAATTTGTAAAGATAGGAGTTTCTTTGTGATTTGTTCTGCTGCTCCTGTTGTTCTGTGAAGTAGAAACTAAATTCTAGCAGGAAAACAGTAGAATAAAGTTTATCATGTTTAAAAAACAATGAACAGAGAAAAGGAAGAAACACAAAAGTGAAAATTGAATGTAAAGCAGTATAACGTAGGAACAACAGTGAGCTGGAATGGTGATGTGAGGATCTGATGAGGATCTGATGAGGATCTGATGAGGATCTGATGAGGATCTGATGAGGATCTGATGAGGATCTGATGAGGATCTGATGAGGATCTGATGAGTGAATAGAGAGACTAAAATGATTGATGGGAGACAAACGGTGAATGTAGAGCAGCAGGGAGGGAACATCAGCAGGGAAACCAGGAACTTCATGTGTTCAGTGATCAAACAGAGAACAAAACCTAGAACATTATGAATCTAGATGTTGATAGAACATTTTTATCACAGTTTTGCTATAATTTTACAGACGTTTTTGCAGAGATTCTTGCAGTCAGTGAAACGTTTTATGTTTATTTGATTGACTGTAGTGACCTGTGGGTCCCAGATAAATCTTACACATTTTTTTAATCTGAGAACTTTCTGCTTTCTATTTGCTCATAACTTCCTGCTGATACATGAAGTTTAGGAAACTAATGAATAATTAATCTTTTTAAAAGAGCATGAAAACATAAATAAATGAACCTTCTCAAACTGTGCCCAAATACATTTTTAAAAAGTGTAATTTTATAACTTTACTTACTCTGCAGACTTATTAAATCTTTGTTAAAACTAAATATATGAATGTGCTGCAAACTGATTGTTTCCACTTCGGAACCTGATTTATGCTCTAATTAAAATCCATCAATAACTCGATTATCGGTTCAGTCCCGTTAATACAGCAAAACCTTTTTCAGTCATTCGGTCTGAATGTCAGCAAAACTTTTTCTACTGGCCTGATTTAGATTTATTTGTTTAGGATTTGTTCCTGGAGTCAAACTCATCCATCATTTCATGCAACAGGTTGACACGATCCAAATGACCTGCAAATAAAAACTGCTGCTATGCAAATCAGATCACTTGTGACCACATCAGTGTGTGTGTGTGTGTGTGTGTGTGTGTGTGTGTGTGTGCGTGCGTGGGTGTGTGCGTGTGTGTGTCAACACTGATGCAAAAATCTAATTTGCTTGCAGAATAGAGTTTAGCCATGCAATTATTTTTGCAGTATGCAAAGTCAGAGTCGTGGAGCCATTTGTCACCTTGACAGAGTAAAACACACAAACACACATAAACTACAACAATTTTGTATTTAATAAATACCAGAGGACGTTAACTGCAGGAGATGAGAGATTAAAAGAAACAGCAGAGAAAGTGAGTACAGTTTAATTACAGAATTATTATTTCACTGTTGTTTAATTATTAAACCTGAGAGCTGAAGTCTCCTCCATATTTGTTGTTTGTGTGATGACTTTATCTGTGTGTGGAAACAAGATCATTTTCTCCAGATAATTCCTTCTTAATCATAAGATCAGTAATAATCAGACAATCAAAGTGGGAAAATGTATTTTTCAAAACTCACAGGACGAAAGTGCTGAAAACAGCAAAACTTTCTCTCCTTAATTCAGTTTAATTTTTCTCCTTTTTCTTGATGAATCAAGCGACGCCAGCCGGTCCAGCAATGGACCAGCTGTTACCAGCAGCATTGAATAAATGTAATAACCATTAGAAGAAGGTGTGGATCAGCAATAAGCATTTTATTTTAAGCAATACATAAAATAAAATGTGAGGTAATTTCTTTCTATTATGTATTATAATACATAATTAAGGTTTTCCATGTTTGTTTTGGTTTGTTTTCCAGAACATTTATGGAGTCAGAAAATTATCCCTAAATTATCAAAAATACCAAACTCATGCCGCCACATCAGGCTGCCTGTAGTTACAGTTTACATCATTATTTTGCTTCATTATACTTTCAATATATTTAAGATTTTACAACATTTCAATGTTTTTATTGTGACTGTAGGACCTGCTTTCTTACCCAGTGTTTTCTATTACACAGTGAAGTTAATCTACTCTGTACTGTTCTGTGATTTTTATGCTTTTTGTTCTCAGATTGGTCATTATGTCTACAAACAGCTCTAACTTCTCCTGTGAAGGAATCACACCTTGTGTGAACTCCAGAGTTGGGATGCTCATCTTCACAGGCTTCACCGTCACCAACATCTTCTTCATCCCGCTGTTCGTCCTCATCTTATACATGGGCTGGCAGCGATGGAGGAGGCAGCGCTCCGTTTCCACGGCGACCCAGACGAGCCACTCTGACGTCTTCACCTACAATGTGATCCTCCTGGAGCTGCTCAGCACCTTGGCGTGTGGCCTGTACTGCGCCGGCGCCTTTGTGAAGAGCAGCCGCCTGCTGACGGTGGCGCAGGCCCTGTTCTCATTCACGTCGCCTGGACAGTCTCTGTTTCATGTCCTCACTTGCGTGGAGCGCTACGTGGCTGTGGTCCACCCCATCACATACCGGAGTCTGAGACATTCTGGCGGGGTCCAAATCAGGAACATCAGCTCCGGATGCGTCTGGCTGCTTTGCTTTACAGCGTTAATCCAGAACCAGTGGCTTCATGGTTCTACCCTCTTCATCATACAAATGTGTGTCCTGGTGGCCTTCCTGCCTCTGGTCTCTTTCTGCAGCGTCTCGGTTCTTTACGTTCTGATTCATGGCGGGCCGAGAAAGGAAGCCAAGGACAAATCAGGTGTTGACCAGTCAAAGCGAAGGGCTTTCCACACCATCATGGCCATAATGGGAGCGCTGTGGTTGAGGTTTTTGGGCGTTTTGTTCACCAGCCTGTTGCCTGATCCCCATCATGCGTACAGTCGGATACAGTCGTCTGCCGCCTGGTTGACAGTGCCAGGAAGTCTGGTGTTGCCTTTACTGTTTCTACATCGAGCAGGAAAACCAGCTTTCTGTCAACACCACTGAGTCTGAATGAGATTTTGTCTGAATTATTACTTCATTTAGTTGTCACCAAGTTAGACGTCTTTCTCCTTGTTGTGTAGATATCACTTCAATCAGATTTTGTTTCTGGCTCATTTCCATGAACAGGTGGATTAGTCACATTAAATAGGATTTGTTTGAATCAAGCTGTTAAGAAGTAGGTGGGGCTATATATATATATATATATATATATATATATATATATATATATATATATATATATATATATATAAAATTATCTCAATCAAGTCAAATGTATAAACTCCAGTCATTCCTGTATGTTTTTTAACAGTTCAGTTCAAACTTTAGAGAGGACTCTAAAGACACTCTTTAGCCTTTCCTAACATGTTTGTCAGACTTTCTCATTAATTTTGAAGTCTTTGAAAATAACTTGATTCTTATATTTAATGAAAAACATGCTTTTACTGTTTTTTGTAAAGTATTTGATGACAGCAGGTAACATAATTTAGATTGTTCATAAATGTTTTCCATTGATTTTATTTAGTTGTGAATTCAGTGTGTGGAGAATATTTTTGCATTCACTAATATTATTAGTTTAGATCAGGGGTCTCAAACTCCAGTCCTGAAGGGCCGCAGTCCTGCAGTTTTTAGATGTGGCACAGGTACAAAACACTGGAATGAAATGGCTTAATTACCTCCACCTGGTGTAGATCAGTTCTCCAGAACCTTAATTATTCTATGCAGGTGGTGCAGCAGAGGCACATCTAAAAGTTGCAGGACTGCGGCCCTCGAGGACTGGAGTTTGAGACCCCTGGTTTAGATGTTTAAAGAAGAGGAGGAGGATAAGTCATTTCAATCTGTAGAGACTCAGACAGACAAAGGGAAACCATTAGAAAAGTTTAATGACAATATGATTTAAATCTTTGGCGCCTGGGCCCCGGCTAAGGACATTGATCATCGCAAACTTTGCGATGGGCTTGGATGAGCATTCCGTACGCTGAGAGGAACGTCATCCCCCCGGGACCCGGCACTGGTGGTGGAGGCGATGAAGGATGTGGCCTGATGCTGAGCGAGTGGAGGTGAAGGGGTGGAGGTGAAGGGGTGGAGGTGAAGGGTGGAGGTGAAGGGGTGGAGGTGGGTTGAGCTCTGCTGGAAAGCGGACGACGCCATGGATGGCGGTCCTTATCAGCTGGGGCTTGGACGGTGATTGGACGTGACGAGACTTGGACCGGCGTTGATCAATCAACTGTGATGATTGATCAACGCCGGAAGTTCCGGCTGGATGATGCAGGTGGGGCTAAAAGAGTTTTCCAGATTGAATTTGCGCCTATAGGCTTCATATTACCATTATTTTATTTTATTTTATTTTTGTCAAGTCAAATCCATTGAATGTGTTTATATTTGTAAATATTGCTGTACTAAACATAACTTTGCATCAGATACTTAAATTGCTTCTTTAACAAAATGTAAAAATAAAGTCTTACTTTATTTTCAAAGTTGTTTTTATCATCTCTTATGTGAAGCATAAGTTATTATCTAATGCTGCATTTAGATCCTGTCTACGGTGAACCCAACTGTTATTACCTCTAGACGAGGAAACAATATATAAAGAAAAATGTCATGTCAGAAAGCAATTAACTTTTTAACACACTGTCAAGTTTATTCTGTTTGTCAGAAAATAGAAACAAAGACACCAAAATTGGTTTAGAGTATTTTATTTATTGTTTGTTACTTTCCAAAGTTAAACGTCATGCATAGGTAAGTTGTTCTAATGTTGAATAAAACATGGTTAGATATAGGAAAAGTTCACAAATAATCAGAAAAGTAATAGTGCATGTCATAATAATTAAAGCTATAGTTATTATTCATTTATGTATTCTGTTAGGTGTTTAGATATCAACAAATAGAAGAAGATGCACCCAAAAAACTCACAATTTTAGTGGGGAGTTCCTCGTGCAGCAAACCAAACTTCTCACAAAGTTAAAACAGAAATCAACCTAAATAACTCCAGGTGACTGAAATATGATTAAAACTATATAACACAAGACTAAAACTAAATTATTTGATAATTGGTAGGTTTAACTTTTTAGGTTTTGATTTTTTAGCTCTGATGTTCAAACAAATGTTTCTGTAACATTAACTGTTATTGCAATAAATACTACAAACTACTGTAACATTTTAAGATGATAGTTTTGCTGATTATTCAGTGTAACAGTCATCAGAGAACGTAGAGTCACGTTAGACCTGGAAATGTTGGAAGCGTTTGGAAATCATATTTAAGGAAATGATTTACATTTTCAATGGTTCCTCACAGAGTCTGTTGTTCACACTTACAAACACTAAACAATCTAAATCACTCCGATGTGTGTTTACATCCTGGTAGTTTCCCGTTTCTGTGCAGAAATAGAAGCGGTAACACCAAAGAGCTGGGCAGGTTGAAAACCATCTGTGAAGCTCGTATTACACACTGAAGACTGTCAGCAGTCTGTGGCAAGGAGCTCACTATTAGGCAAGACAGATTTCCTGCAAATTTAAAAAGCAGCACCCCCATAATGATGACAATAACGTTGAAAGCCTTTCTCTTTAAGGGGTCAACCTGAGCTCTGTCAACACCTCCCGCCCCGGGCGCTGGCTGGATCAGAACGCACAGAACAGACACGCTGCAGAAACATACTGTAACTACACAGAGCATTGATGCACAGGCTTGCACAATGCTGATCTGAGAGTGTGTCATCTGAGCTTTTACTAACAACATGTTTGCAGTGCATAGCAGCAAAATCACCGCTGTGCTAATGTTTCTTATACGGAGTCCAGCTCTCTGCCTTAGCCTTACGTAGGTGATGGGAAAAACAACAGCCTGGTAGCGATCCAGGCAGATCATGACCGGTAAAATCATCTGTACGCCCCAGGAAAACGAAAAAATAACAATACCCCAAAACATCAACTCCATGTTGCGGAGAACAGTGCTGACAATGTGAAGGGCGGCTCCAAATATTCCAACCAGCTCCGTGGCAGCCATCATGTAGGTGTAGTAGTCAAAGTGGCTCATGACTGATGCTGAGGAACGTTGTTGTTTCCTTTGCTGATAACCCCAGCAGAGAACTAAGGTGGAGAGTGGGAGCAGGAGAATAATATGGAGAATGGTGTAGCCAAAGTAAAGGTACATGGCAGTGATGGAGCTGGAGCATATTTCAAAAGAAATGGGAGAGACCGAGATGGAGCCATTGGTAGAGCAGGAGTCAGTCATGTTCCCACAGCTGAGGCTATAAGAAACACAGAAGAAAACATGAAAAGAAACAGAAGTAATAAAGCTCAGGTTAGATCATTTTCAGTACCAGACCAGTAAGACTGAACAAATTACTGCAGTAATGTTCTGATTTAATCTCCTGAGCTGCAAGCTTCTTTCTGTCACTTAATATGTTAGACTTCAGAATGTTGGAAGCATTTGGAAATCATATTTAAGGAAAGGATTTACATTTTCAATGGTTCCTTACAGAGTCTGTTGTTCACACTTACAAACACTAAACAAACTAAATCACTAATCCAAAGAAAAACCCATACAGGGTCTTCAGTTAATGGTTGAATAGTCAACAAAGTATGTCAATTTGAGTCGCCAAAAGGAAAACATAAGCATGCTTACCAGAAATAAGCTTCAGTCTAAATTGAGATTGAACATATAATATGTGCTTGTCAGTAGTAAATGGAAAAAAAATCCTGAAATTAAAGTGAAAGATCCATAAAAAAACAGAAAAAAGCCACCTGTGATTGAAAAATCTTGAAGCTTATCAGTGAATTTGAAAGAAATTCTTCTAATTCAATTTAGATACGGCTAAAACCTTTAATATAGTGCATATTTCTGGTGTATTACACCTTTATTATTTAAAATTTAAAAAATAAAAACCACATGCATTAATTTTAATATATTACTACAAATTTAATTTTTAAATCTGCACATTTTCAATGCAAAGCTTCTTGGATATAAAAGATGCAAAAGCAAGTGTTAAACATGTTTCAAAGATAAGTGAACTAACAAAAGTAAAATCTTATGTTGGCTCTTTTAGTGCTTTAAAAGTTTGGTTAACATTCACTTCATGAAATGAAAAAGCACCATTCTAATCCCCACTCACCGTTCAAAACGTCGGTTCATGTTCGAACTCCGTCTTCAAAGTCTCTGTGGCGTTTCTGGACTTGTATGCAAAGTATATTGTTGAAGAAAGGGGAAAAACATCACCTGGGTCATATTTCTGCAAAGTCATTGATATGGCAAGGCGTAGTGAACATCAATAACATGCTCAACAAATTGGTCTCGCAGTAACACGTCAGCATTCAGAATGTCACTTGCTGCTTAACAGCTGCCATTAAACTCATCAATACAAGAAAAAATTCTGTTACATGATTATTTTTATTTTTATTTTTTGATATTGAATTAATTGATATGTTTTTATGCTTATTTCTAATCTCGAGAGTTGGCTTCTATTGTAATTAATTTTACTGCAGTAGCAGAAAGCTACCAGTAGGAGGCAGCGTTGTAATCGCTCCAGTCTGTCTCACTGATAGCCGGCTTCAGAACAGATTCCAGGAGGATTTGTGAAGTACAGATTTGTTTCTGCCTCATTACTCCTACCTGTTCTATCCTGTTTACAGGAAGGTCTGTTACACTGACACCAGTCCTGGTGTTTCTAACACCTGCACTTCCTGCAACCGCTCAACCAAACCTAGACCTTTTCTTCCTCTGAAGGAGGCACATTTTCTATCCAGGGCAACAAATACCAACATCTCCACCTGTTGGGGACTAGCATTGGAAGAAGATGTGGATTGAAGAGAGGGAGGTTCATTACTTGGACCAGGTGCAACAGAAAGCTGTTCCCGTCTCAATTTTTCATTTTCTGCCATCAACTGCAAAATTACCTCCCATAACATCCTTCTAACAGGACGTGTTATGCCAAGCTGGGTCTGATAGACACCGATTGTCGCACACCAGGGATAAATGTTACGGTTATGTCAGCGTGCAGCCGTGTGTGTGTGAGCAGATAAAACAGACAGAGAAAAGACAAACAGTCCTTTTGTCCAGAACAGAATGTTCCTGATGAATTTCTTGTAAAATTTCTTGTCTATAAAAAAAACAAGATTCATAGTTTCTTTTACGAAGGACATTTTAGTTCCAGTAATCCTTTTGGTTTTCACAATGTAACATCAGGGCTTTTTTTCTATTTTTGTATTTATGGTTGTCCTTAACTTGATGTTTGCTAGCACATTAGCTCCACTTTACCCCAAACTAACTTTGAGCTGCACAAAACAGGTGTTTTTATTCTATTACCAGATGAATATGTAATCACATCTCTGTTTAGTCAAGTCACAGACTGTTAATGGTCGGTTCATCTTGTTACTCCACGTCACCGCTTCATGACTGAGAAATCCATGGCTGTTTCTCAGTCATGAAATATATTTAGAGCCTCAGTTGTGCAGACGTTTGTGAAGTCAAGATCCTATCTGGGAGACTCAGAGGGAACTTAGATCCTGTGAGTTTTTGTCAGACAAAATGTGTGAGTTCAGGACATATTTGAAATATTTTTAAAGCAAAATGTTTAAATGATTTTATGTGGTACATTGTAATGAGTCCTACAGCAAGGCTGCAGACAGCAAAACAAATAAAAGGTTTTAATGTTTAAATCACATTCATGCAGAAGCCCACTACAGGTCAAGGACTAGAACAACATGTTTATTTTAATACAGCTATGGGACCAAGTCAGTGTTTTGCAAGTCTTGAGTCTTTATCCTTACATGCTGAGTCAAGCCTCAAGTCTAAAACTTGGAATTTCAAGTCCTTTCAAGTCTTTTTGTTTAAACAATGTAAATAATAGATCACATGTTCTTTTTAAAATCTGTATTCAGTCTTATGTTATGGTTATGTCAGCGTGCAGCCGTGTGTGTGTGAGCAGATAAAACAGACAGAGAAAAGACAAACAGTCCTTTTGTCCATAACAGAATGTTCCTGATGAATTTCTTGTAACATTTCTTGTCTATAAAAAAAACAAGATTTATAGTTTCTTTTACGAAGGACATTTTAGTTCCAGTAGTCCTTTTGGTTTTCACAATGTAACATCAGGGCTTTTTTTCTATTTTTGTATTTATGGTTGTCCTTAACTTGATGTTTGCTAGCACATTAGCTCCACTTTACCCCAAACTAACTTTGAGCTGCACAAAACAGATGTTTTTATTCTATTACCAGATGAATATGTAATCACATCTCTGATTAGTCAAATCACAGACTGTTAATGGTCGGTTCATCTTGTTACTCCATGTCACTGCTCCTGGTCCCTTCTCTTTGTTTTCATCAGGGTCTCTTCATGTCTCTGGTTTGGGTTTAGTTTTTTTCTAAGTTAGATTTTTAGGAAAATCTACATCAACGTTTTTCAAGTTTCTTTATAACGATGAGTTGTTAAAGTTCCTTTGTATGCAGATGATAATGTAGATCCGTGTCCGTCCTGTGATTGGACAGGTCGATGTCCGTCCTGTGATTGGACAGGTCAGTGTCCGTCCTGTGATTGGACAGGTCGATGTCTGTCCTGTGATTGGTGGCCTCCTGTCCAGCAGGAAGTTTTGAACAGAGTTTAAATGCTGCTGCAGGACTGCAGAAATTCACAAGAAGCTGGACCAGCAATGGCTCTGCTGAAAGTTCTGATGCTGCTGCTGGGTCTGGGTGAGTCAGACCCACTAGAGACACTGGACAGCTTGGAGACACTGCAGACACTTCCACTGGTTCCAGAGAGGCTGCTGCTCTCTGTGACTCTCAGACTTTCCTCTGATTCTGTTTCAGACAGAAATGTCTCTGCATATAAACTGTGATGCTCTTTTATCCTTGTTCCAGAAGACATGCTTGTACCTAATTTCTGAGTAAAGTCCTCTTTTTTCTTCTTCAGGTGTTTCAGTGAACTCAGATGTTTCTCTGCAGAAGAGAATCATTGGAGGTCATGACTGTGATGTTAACGACCATCTTTATCATGTTCGGCTGTTGAGCACAAATGGTACTGCATCGACCCTGTGTGGAGGAACTCTGATCCACTCAATGTGGATCCTGACTGCAGCTCACTGCTGGGAGTCAGAGGCAGGGTGGTAGGAAAGAGACCTTAAGACAGCTTTATCTGCAGATGGTCAGGTTTTCTGGGTGTTCATTACAATCTAAACTTTTCTGCAGGACTAACAAAGCCATATTTAAAGTTCATCCAAGGACCGCTATGCAGGAGACTCAGGTAATCCAATATGATCCTGTGATTTATACTGACCACGGCCAGAAGCATGACATCATGCTGCTGAAGCTTCAGAGACCAGTAACAGATGTCCCACTTGCTCTGCTGCCAAATTGCAGGAAACACCTTAAAAAGTAAGTCTTTCTGATTGAAAACATGACTTCAGGGTTTCTGTCTCCACTCCTCCAGTCCTGCTGCCTCTGCTTCAGCACACCTGAGAAAGGTAATCAGGCCACCAGCAGAACTAGAACCCAGTTAGCTCAGGTGTGTTGGACCGGAGAGACAGAGTTGGTTCATGTAAAGGACGGAGGACACCGTCACTGAGGACTGGAGGTGGACACACCTGGGCCAGAGGATGAAGTCCTTCATGGATTTCTTTTCTGTTCTTTCATTGTTTTTTATAACAATGATTCTTTACATTATCTTGTGTTTTTACATTTTATTCTTGTGTTTTAGAGGCAGTACTGTTCAACTGGTAGGAGAGGGAGGAACAACAACCGGCCCCTTCAATAAACGATGTGAGAAAAATATTGAAGTTATGAGAATAAAATCTTTGTTTCTGTCTCTACAGAGAAGGTGGAGTGAAGAACATGTTCATGATATTCATGTTTCTCTGCAGACCCCAATGCTCCTATTTCAACACATCTTCAGTGTGTCGACATGAAAGTTTCTGCTGTTTCCATGTTCGAGCCGACATGTGGGCATATATTCCTCGCTGAAGCGCCGGACATGGATACATGTCATGTAAGTTTGTGTCTTCAATATCTCTCCGCAGTGATTATTAGACTTTTCTGTTTTACAACATAAATTAATATGCTGATATAAATTTTTCTACAGGGCGACTCTGGTTCAGCAGTGGAGTTCAGCTACAGGACTTATGGTTTGGTTGCTGAATGTTCAGGAGGATATGCATGTCAGCTGCCAGTTAGAATCATAGATGTGTGTAAATACAAGAGCTGGATAAAACAAACTACTGGGGTTAAACTATAATGATATAAAATCCTCATCAAATTTCCTCTCAGATATAATTTTATAGCTGTATCTTCATCAGTTTATAATAAATTAATCACCTGACCTTGACCTCCTTAATGGAGCTTTCTCTGCCTCAGATATGAAAAATAAATAAATGAATGAAAAAGAAACATTTCCTATCTGATCGTCTTTACATTCAAGGTTCAGATTGTTGATATTTTCCCTGAACTGAGTCTAAAAATGTGACTTGAGTTTTAAATCACATGAAGAGGAACACCAGAAGTAACTCATTTATTCTGTTTTTTGTATTTATTTTACAGCAGAAATGAACATGCAGCATCTAAACTCTGCAGCTCTGGAGTTACTTTTCCAGATTTAGTCTTAGAGAACATTAAACTAAATAATGAAACAGAAGTTACATAATACAACAATTAATATCCTAATAACATAAAAATAATCACACTTTTAATAAAGATACAAAGGAAATGAAAAGTTAAATAATTAAAACTGTCAAAATCTGGAATGTAAGAAGTTTTAATCTAAAATACATGTTTATGTAAAACTTCAAAATTGCAATTTGGTTTTCAAAATTTTAATTTGACTGAAGTGCTCTGTAAATTTTATAGTAATATCTGGAAAAAGTTAAAAGATGTTAGCACTGCTAAAATATGTCATTAAATACATCGTTATGTTTTTCACTGAAAATGTCATCAAATTAAATAAAGAAGGTTTGCATCATCAAATATGAACCTTTTTAATTCAATAGTCACTGTTCAAATATTAACAATTTGAACTTATTTCTACGCCACCAAGAATATTTCATTATGCTATTAAATGAAACTTTTCTAGAGTAGTGATTTTGTCATTTTATTCTTCATACTTAGACATTAACTGAAAGTTTAACATTTATAACTATGAGATAAAAATATTAATCTTGGATGAAGTAGGGTGACCAGATTTGGGTTTCTGAAAAGGAGGACAATTTTTTTTTTGTTGGGGGGGGGGCGTACTTCATAACCCCCCCCCCCCCCCTCTCCCCCCCCAAAAAAAAAAATCCATATATTCTCAAGTATTGTCAATAGTGGATTTTTCAGTTTTAATGTAAGTTTCTCAGATGATTAGTTGAATGTTATATAATAAAGAAAATGTTCAGAGTTAATCCAGAGAAATGAATTATTAAAATGACCCATGACATTTTCTGGACTGATACTGGCAGCTGTTGTTATGAGCACAGAAATGATAAAACACATCAATTAAATTTTACATGTAGTTTGAATTCCAGGTTTCTAGCCTCCCTCTGAATCATTACAGGTGATTTGAATCCTGTCAAAGTTACAGGATAGATTGTTTGCCTTTGTTTGAGTTGCTTCTGAAACACAGAACCTGGGAATATATGTTGGTGAGTCTTATTTTTTATGTTCTTCTAATTTCATTTTACACAGCAGATTTTACTTTTTTATCGGCTATAATAGAATACATCAGGAACCAGCAACATGGTTAGCAAACATCAGGGTTTAAGAACAGACTGATAAACAGACACAATACATAATCTCTATTCTGTCTGGGAAACAACTGTGTTTAATACTATATATGGTGTATGGGTTGATCTCAGATTGTTTGTTTGAATGATGCATGAAGACAATCCAGTTACAAACGACCATTATGAAGAAATTCACACAGGAAAAAGTTTTTCTACACATCAGAGCAGAGCCACAGCAGGTCAGTAGTTCAGATTAGAAATAGGCACCCAAGTAAGTAAAAGAGAATGTTTTTACTTAACTTATAGCAAGTTATGCTAATTATTTACTAATATTATCATAATGTATTGTGTTCTTTTGAGAAGCTGCAGCTTGATCAGTTGATGAGATTTTTAAAAAGAACTTGGTGAATGAAGTGAGTTGGCAGCGATCACTAAAGTGTCTTCCACTGCTTTTCTTTTCAGGTTAACATTTAAACATGTCAGTGAACGCCACCTCCGTACCGGCTGATCTGCTGTTTTACCGCTGTACCAGCCTAAGCATCGCCGTGAGGTCGATCAGGGCCATTCTCCTCCTCCCTCTCTCCTGCTTCATCCTGTTTCTGGGTCTACAGAAGCGGCGCCAGCAGCGAGCTTTTCGAACCGCGGCCCACGCTGACGTCTTCACCTTCCACCTGGCTGTCATGGAGCTGCTCTGGGTGTTTGGGTTCTTCTGTCATATTTGCGCCGAACACTTGAGCATCTTGGAAATAAAAACCGTAGGGTTCTGGCCGGCTTCTTTTACATTTTACGGAGAGATGCTGTTCCATATCCTGACCTGTGCGGAGCGCTACGTTGCAGCTGTTCACCCTGTAGTTTACCTGAGGGCCAAAGGCAGCTGCGGGGTCAGAATCCGAAACATCAGCATCGCTTCTGTTTGGCTGCTGTGTCTGATTCTGATCGGTCTGAGCGAAGCGTTACCCATCAGAACCAGAACCGTCCCATTGTACTGCCTGTTGGTTGTCACCCTGACAGTCACATCTTCCTGCAGCGCCTCTGTTCTCTGCGCTCTGGTTCACCCGGGTCCTGGGGACGGCGGCGCAGAGAGGGAACGGCTGGACCGATCAAAGCAGAGGGCTTTCCACACCATAACAGCCATTTCTGGCATGCAGTGGTTTTGGTTTGTTGGTCTCCTTATTTCCACTGCTTTGACCAAAACGTCTTTGCTGAATTTAAGTGATGCATGTTTTATCGAAACAAGTTTCGGGTTTTGCAACTTGCCCAGTAACTTGGTGATGCCTCTGCTGTTTCTTCTCAGGGCTGGAAAACTGTCCTGTTTCTGAAGACAAATGAGGAATTTAAATGGATAAAACACAAAATATTACCAAGTATTTCTGGTTTATTTCTAGTGCAAAAATCTTAGTACATTTGAAATAAGACAAAACTAACAAGTGAACTTTAAGCAATAAAAAGTTAATTCCTTAATATTGATGAAAAAGTTCTAGTTATATATTAAATCCAATCTGCCAGTGGAAGTTGTGCTTTTTATGAATATTATTGACTTAAGACAATTATAATTTTTATTAATTAAAATTATTGACCCAAATAAGTTCCTACATCTTCCTGGAAAGTTATTTGCAAGTTAGTTTTGTGTTATTTTGAGTGGACTAAGATGATCGTACAAGAAACTAGACCAGGAACACCTCATACCATTTAATATTTTTTTACAGCGTAGTGGCTGTTTCTGTTGATACATGAGTGCATATGTTGTATGTGCTCCTCCCTAATTTAAATACTTAATTTTCTCTTTTTTTTTTTGGAAGGGAACGGGATTGCCATGTTTTTTGACTTGTAGGGATTTCAGCCAGATTTTGATTTCTACCCTACAAGCATCGTAAAGTTTTTGAAAAATAGGTCTTCCAAAATAATGTATCATAATAATCAACTTCAAGGCACTCTGTCTGTTGTCTGTGGTCATCACTGTGTTTATTACCTTTGTAATAGAACTTGCAGTTTATCAATGCAATAAGTACTTGATTCATACCCCGGTGATGTGATAAAAAATGATGTCATGGTTTCAGATTTTGTGAAAAAATATCAGCGCTGTGTAAAAAACCAAAATTATTGTTCTTTTATCCACAGACCATGTTCTATGCAAATGTTTAAAGATTGTCACAAATTGTTAACATGATTTTCTAATATTATTGCTGTATTAAAACAAGAGCATGTGCACCTGAAAAATTCTTCAATAAAATATTTTATTGAAAAGAAAATTGTCACAGTTTATGGAGAAAAAGCAATCCAATGTGATGGTTTTGTTCTTTTACGCTTAGTTTGTTTTTGATCTCATTTTCAGGATCAAATTTAAGAGATAAGATAAATTTCTTTTTACGCGTACATTTTATATCTGAGATCTCGTCTTCTAAATCAAATTTAGGGGATTGGATAATATTTTGTTATCTTCTTGAAGGGATTTTCACACTGACTGTCTTGACATGGATTATTTACAGATGACACCAGAAAATTTAATTCATCTAGAGTGGAAAGGAAATCCTGGAGAAGGTAGGCTTTGGGATTTTCTTTTAAACAGGTGCAAAAGGGTTTTAAGTAAATTAACCAAATGGGAGCCTTTGGTGACTTGTATGTGCAACTTCTACTCTGGATGTCCACCCACTGTTACTCTTGGACAGCTTTTTCAAAATGTTTTCAACATTTTTACAATCTCTTTCAGAAAGCGCCTTCACAACTTCATTCGCAGTTTCATGGTTTCTACGTTCAGGCACAGGATCATCCTTGGCAAGTATATCATTAATTTGTCTGAAATAGCCTGAGACTTCAGATGGGTTTAAAATCAGTAATCTTGGTGATCTTGGTGGACTGTGAAAGGCTATGGTTATTTTCCCCAGTATTCAATACATTCAAGTGTTTGCAGAACCTGAATGGTATTAAAAATTTGTTGAGAATAATCTGACTGAGATAATTCAACTCTAGCTTCTTGGTCATCCATTCTTTACTGAGTTATAAGAGACAAATCATACATGAATCATTTCACAATCACCTTTGCATCAGAGGAAACATTACACAGCACTGTTTTGCTGGCTTGTAGCAGGATTTTAGCTCTTGCTTGGCTGCGACGGAAGATTTCCCAAGCTGAAACAACTTTTTTGTGTGCAGGACATCTCTCCAGAAGCAGAAAAGATTCTGTAATAAATAAACAAGCGGGAATAAACTTCTAGCAGTTATGAAATGTGATTTTACAAGATAAATTAAAATAATATACCTCTAATAAGTCCGTTCAGTAAAACGACTCTGGCTTGCAGATTGTCTGCTGCAAGCCTCCTCCATCTTTCTCTGGCTCTGGAAGCTATGAAATATAGTTAAGATGACTAATCAAAACTCTGATTACAATTATTTAGGTAAGGCTGCTTTAATTCTAAACAATATTTTAGTGAAAAGCATTTGAAAACGTTTTTTTATTACAGGTTTTGGGTTATTCTATGGTCTGGTGATACACACACACACCTATATGGATTTTGTGAATTAGAGGGACACATTTTTTTCAAACTAGTTGTTTTTGCAACACTAGACAGACACCTCTTTCCAAAATGTCCTGCTAAATCACATATACCAACATACACCCAAACACACACACACGCACCCTTGTTTGCAATCCCTACTGGGGACTCAGGAGATGACCATACTTTTTGGGAACCTCCCTTTCTGAAAGTAGTACCACTCTGCAAAAAATCATGCAGCATGCTAAAGGGGCAGTGAACAAACATTGCACTTTAAATTTACAATAAGACAAACTGGAGTTCCCATCTTGATAAGAATGTGGCTCTTGGGGACTTTTCAGGTTATTTTAGTAGCATGTGGGGAAATAAATACACACTAATTCGTTTACAAAGCAGGAAAACTGTCTCCCAACTAATGCAGAAAAATGATTAGAGCTACATATTTCAAAATATCTTGTTGAAATATGTAGCTGTATATGCAGGTGTGTAATGGGTGAAAGTGTAGAGTTTCTCAATTTAAAAACATTAACTTGTAGCTAATGTTTGGGTATTTCACGAAACTCTGCATCTCTGCAGTTAAAAATGCTGCTTTGTAATCTCAAGTCTGAACTGACAGTGACTGTAACTCTGACTGCTTATGCTCATGTATCGACCTCATGTGGCATTGCTGTGTAATAATGTAACTTTGGGTTCTCCCCAACCAGAGAACTCCTTCGGGCCCAACAGCAGCAGGAGGATCATCAGCTAGCAGAGATGTCATGTTTTTTTACTATTGAATGGTATGAATTTAATAAACAGCACCTACCCCATTTATGTTGCTATGATCAACAGAGGAGGTGAAAATACAGCCACACCACAGTGCAAGCAGGAATGGTAAAATGGTTAATGGAAACAAATGTCTTGTTAGTCATTAGTTCATGTCAAATGTTAATGCTAAGTTGAAGGATAAGTTATTTAATGTAAATCAGAGTTTAGATCTACATCTAGAACTGAACCTGGCCTGAAATTTGATCCAGGTCAAACCAGAATGATTTGCCTGCTGGACGGGTCCAGGTCAGGCTCCTTCAGCACGTTTTTAATAAATCAATAATAATTACTGCTAAAATGAGAGGAAATGATGAAAGGTTGCTCTAAACAGAGTTATTTAGTCGGATTGGATCGGGCTAGATCTGATCTGATTAATATAAATCAGATTGATTAATATAAAGAGTTAAGTAATTCTCATAGTTTGCGGCTGTAAAAATGAAAAAAAAATGAAACTTGTATCTTTGATACAGTCCTGGACCAAAATAACACAATGTAATTAATCTACTCTTAATTAGCCTAAAAATGCAAAGAACATTAGACGTTGAAGTGTTTAATGTTTTGTTGCGTTGAGTAGGAAAGCTATTCCTCAGGATTTTGAAGGCTCAGCCTCCATAAAAAAAAATATTTAAATGAGCATCATTCATCAAAGCACATCCAGCTCTCTGGTGTTATAAATATGAACATGATGACATGAACCTGAGCAGAACAAAAGCACTCTTCAGCAGTGAGCTGCAACTGGACAGTTTATAGATTACAGATTAGAAAAGATCACTGAAAAGGTGAGTGATTTTGAACAGTAATATTTAATTTTTAGGAAAAGTTTTGTTTAAATCACTTTTGCCTCATAATATTAATGTATACCTAGAAGGATTATAAGGAGAATCATAAGAAACTGATGTAAACCTTCAGTCAAATTCTGATAATGAACATACAGGAAGGTTTGGATCAGAGAAACCAAATTATTACCGTAATGTACCTGAAGCCTGACTGGAAAGTGTTTGTTATCTTTGTTTGTGGAAAATATGATCTGTTAAGATCTTATAAGGTTGCTCTAAGAGCACTGAATCATCTCAATCCAAGTTCTTACAAACCATAAAGTTACTTGTTTCTTAATCTCCTATATTTTTGTGTTCTTTTCTTTGCCCTCCTTCTCCTCGTCTCCAGTTTGTTCAACATGTTGGTAAACTCCTCATCCGTCTCTCAGGGGGTCTACTATTACTGCTCCCAGTCACGGGAAGCTTTGTTCATCTCAGGTAGCATGATCACAGTGAAAGCGATGCTCGTCCTCCTCCTGTCCACCTTCGTCCTTTACCTGGGCTATCAGCAGCGGCAGCAGAGCCACTCCAGCAAAGCAGCAACACACGCTGACCTCTTCGCTTACCATCTGGCAGCTCTGGAGCTTATCTGGTGCCCTGGTTTTATCTTGTATTTTCTTGGACAATACAATAATAATACAGTGATAATAGTTGGAGCAAACATTTGTTTTACCACCTCCTATTTTGGTGAGGTGCTGTTCCACTTCCTGACCTGTGCAGAATGGTATCTGGCTGTTGTTCATCCCATCACCTATCTGAGTTTAAGAAACGCCCGTGGAGTTCGGATCAGGAACATCAGCATCGGTTCTGTTTGGTTGATCAGTTTAGCGCTTATGAGCTTACATGTAAACAATCAAGGTCAAAATGTCCTATTTGCAATTCTTTGTGTTTCTGTTGTCTCTCTTGGATTCATAACCTTTTGCAGCATCTCTGTTCTCTGTGTCCTCATTCGTCCACAAATTGGGACAAATGATGGTAAGAGACGAGGAATCAGCCAATCAAAGTTGAGAGCTTTCCACACCGTCACGGCCATATCGTGTGTGCTGTGGCTGTGGTTTGGGGGGCTTTGTGTTTCCTATTCTTTAATTGTGTCCTCTATGTTTACGGAAAGTGATGGCTGCATATTGTTCGCAGGCATTGATTGGTTGGACCTGCCCACCTTTTTAATCTCACCTCTGCTCTATCTACAAGGGACAAAAAAAACCTTCTGTGACTGTTACAAACCCAACTGAGGATGCAGACGATGTTTGGTTTAAACTAGCAAAGCACAAAAGTCCGTCTGGTTCAAAAGCTCATTTCACAAATATAATAAAACATAACAGTGGATGAGTGCAATTCTAATTATACATTACTCTTTTTTACAAACTGAAGTGTTTGACATTAAGACACCTTGAAAATATCAAGGTAAGATCTAAAGTGGTAGACTTTATAAAACCCTGAAATTTTCTGACAAGCCAACTATTGTACGTCTTTCTTGCATGTTTTCTCTTTATCTCATGTTTTTGTTTTTACTGAATGTAATTTTGAGTAACAAGTATTTAGATAGCACTAATTTACTTAAGATCTCATGACTAGTTTGGTTGTACTTGGCAGTAAAAGTATTGAAAGTGGTTCTGTTGGTAGCATCTTGAGGCTGCACCTTTTTAAAACTTCACTCCTGACAAAACTAATGTTTATAATTCTCTGAATTATTAAAAATGCATTTTTTCTGCTTCAAAAAAGCAATGTTGTGATAGAAATTTTGCTTACCTCTGTTTTGTAAAAGTAATATACTGGGAAGAGAATAAAATCCTTTCTTTAAAAAGAAAAATGTGTGTCAACTTTTCATCTAAAAAGTTTTGCTAATTGAAGGGATATTTCAGATTATAAATATATTTTTTATTAGGTGAATCTTAGACAAATTGAGAAAGAAACAAAAGCCGTCAGTCTTGTTAGTCATTAGTTCATGTCAAATGTCAATGCTAAGTTGAAGGATAAGTTATTTAATATAAATCAGAGTTTAGATCTACATCTAGAACTGAACCTGGCCTGAAATCTGATCCAGGTAAAACCAGAATGATTTGCCTGCTGGACGGGTCCAGGTCAGGCTCCTTCAGCACATTTTCAATAAATCAATAATAATTACTGCTAAAATGAGAAGAAATGGTAAAAAGTTGCTCTAAACAGAGTTAAGTTAGTTGGATTGGATCGGGTTAGGTCTGATCTGATTAATATGAATCAGATCAATAAATATAAATAGGTAAATAATTCTCAGTTTGTGGCTCTAAAAATGAAAAAAAACTGAAAAGTGAATCTTTGATGCAGCAAAATAACACAATAAAATTAATCTACTGTTAATTAGCTTTAAAATGCAAAGAACATTAGACGTAGCAGTGTTAAATGTTTTATTGTGTTGAGTAGGAAAGCTATTCCTCAGGGTTTTGAAGGCTCAGCCTCCATAAAAAAATTATTTAAAGTGAGCATCATTCATCAAAGCACATCCAGCTCTCTGGTGTTATAAATATGAACATGATGACATGAACCTGAGCAGAACAAAAGCACTCTTCAGCGGTGAGCTGCGATTGGACAGTTTATAGATTACAGATTAGAAAAGATCACTGAAAAGGTGAGTGATTTTGAACAGTAATATTTAACCTGCATGCTACGTTTATCAAAGTACTACAGTTATTTTTTTTATTCAATAAGAAAATTTTAAGAAATCATTTTTTTAAAATCACTTTTGCCTCATAATACTACTAGCAGATGTAACCTGATTGTAATTTTCCACTTCAGGACAATGTAAACCTATAAGTGTTAGAAGGTTGTGTACAAATAATGTGGAGGTCAACAGATGGAAATGTATTATTTTAAATAAGTAGCCAGATAACAATTACTGAAATTTTCTCAGATGGTTTTAGAAACAGAAATAATTTTGTGGAAAGGGACAATATATACATGAAAATATATTTTGCTTGTTAAATGGGATGTTAACAAAAGACGTTCGTTTTTAAAAGGTCATGAAATCAATTTGGATTCAGTTAAAATGTGGAAGATCATGACTATAATAGGTTTATAATAACTTTAAGTAAGATCAGTGGAGTCTGAAATATAAGTTTTCATTTTAATGATTATTCTTATTATCAACAAGAAGATTAAAATCTTAGAATCATGAGAAACTGATGTAAATCTTCAGTCAAATTCTGATAATGAACATACAGGGAGGTTTGGATCAGAGAACCCAAATGATTACCGCAGACCTACTCAATGTACCTGAAACCTGACTGGAAAGTGTTTGTTATATGATCTGTTAAGATCTTATAAGGTTGCTCTAAAAGCGCTGAATCATCACAATCCAAGTTCTTGCAAACCATAAAGTTACTTGTTTCTTAATCTCCTATATTTTTGTGTTCTTTTCTTTGTCCTCCTTCTCCTCGTCTCTGCAGTTTGTTCAACATGTTGGTAAACTCCTCATCTGTCTCTCAGGGGGTCTACTATTTCTGCTACAAGTCACTGGAAACTTTGTTCATCTCAGGTGGCATGATCACAGTGAAAGCGATGCTCGTCCTCCTCCTGTCCACCTTCGTCCTTTACCTGGGCTATCAGCAGCGGCAGCAGAGCCACTCCAGCAAAGCAGCAACACACGCTGACCTCTTCGCTTACCATCTGGCAGCTCTGGAGCTTATCTGGTGCCCTGGTTTTGTCTTGTATGTTCTTGGACATTACAATGATAACATAGTAATAATAGTTGGAGCACATTGTTGTTTTACTGCCACCTTCTTTGGTGAGGTGCTGTTCCACTTCCTGACCTGTGCAGAAAGGTATCTGGCTGTTGTTCATCCCATCACCTATCTGAGTTTAAGAAACGCCCGTGGAGTTCGGATCAGGAACATCAGCATCGGTTCTGTTTGGTTGATCAGTTTAGCGCTTATGAGCTTACATGTAAACAATCAAGGTCAAAATGTCCTATTTGCAATTCTTTGTGTTTCTGTTGTCTCTCTTGGATTCATAACCTTTTGCAGCATCTCTGTTCTCTGTGTCCTCATTCGTCCACAAATTGGGACAAATGATGGTAAGAGACGAGGAATCAGCCAATCAAAGTTGAGAGCTTTCCACACCGTCACGGCCATATCGTGTGTGCTGTGGCTGTGGTTTGGGGGGCTTTGTGTTTCCTATTCTTTATTTGTGTCCTTTCTGTTTACGGAAAGTTATGGCTGCATATTGATCGCAGGCATTGGTTGGTTGGACCTGCCCACCTTTTTAGTCTCACCTCTGCTCTATCTACAAGGGACAAAAAAAACCTTCTGTGACTGTTACAAACCCAACTGAGGATGCAGACGATGTTTGGTTTAAACTAGCAAAGCACAAAAGTCCGTCTGGTTCAAAAGCTCATTTCACAAATATAATAAAACATAACAGTGGATGAGCGCAATTCTAATTATACATTACTCTTTTTTGACGTTAAGACGCCTTGAAAATATCAAAGTAAGATCTAAAGTGGAAGAGTTTAAATTGAACCATAGTCTTGTCTTTACAAATGCTGTAAACTACAGAGCTTCAAAGGATATATAAATGGTACAGATTTTATTCTTATGGTTTTCTACTTTATTTTTTAATATGACTTTGCTAAAAGTTGTTGCTATTATTATTTTAATCAACAATCAAAGATTAAAACAATCAATTATTTTAATCTGTTCTTGATTGTTGAATTTGAATACACATCATTCTTTTCCTAAAGACTATTTAAATGCTGTCAGATGAAATGGACGTTGAAAGTAAAGCATAGCCTGGTTTATGTAAACATGTCAATGCTGCTGTGTGATGCATCTTTTTATTAGTATAACTCTGGTCAGCCGATATTAGTAATTGTGGTTTCAAATATGACACATCAACAGATAGATGTGTCATCACTGCTAAGATGCAAAAACATGTCTCTTTATTAATAAATCATCCTTATAGGTCATGTATATAAATAGTTTGCATGAACAGAGGTTTTCAGTTGATTCGGTCCTCAGAAAGGCTGACATGTTCCATGAATCATGTGATCCTGATGAAATGATGACTTCACATTGGGGGAAAACTCTCTGGCAAATTTAGCTGAACAAATATAGAAACAAGACATATTTTTTAACTTGGTTTAGACATTGTATTTGCTCTAGAAACTAGACAAAATACTTGGTAATTTGTGTTTTTGCAGTGATTAAGACATTTTACTTATATGAGATGTATCAGTTACATAGTTATACTACTTAGATTTCCTGTTAGAGGGACCAGGCATTAGTTATTTTCCAATTTATCTTAAACTGTTTTTCTTAATTTTGTTTATATATATTTGTTGTTGAAGTAAGGATGAAGTATCAAGCATTTTGGGTATTTATTTTTAGTTAAAAAGATCAATTTTAGTTTAAAGATCTCTTGTAAGGAGAAGTTTTTTGTTTAATCATTCTAATGTTTTGTGTAGGATCTGTGGGCCTTTATTATACCACTTTTAATTAATATATCAACATTTCCCACGTAATATGACAAAAAACAAACATGGTTGTTGTAAAGTCACAGATGTCTGACTATATAAATGATAAAATGATTTTTTTGCATATTTTATTTGAATAAACAATTAGAGGTTATTTTAATTATGACTAATATAATGGACACTTAGATTGAATCAATGTTGCTGTTTTGGAGATATGGAAATTAAATTCATTATTCATGTCACTTTGGTTTGTTGGTTTGTTTATTTTTTATGATTGAGACACTTTGAATGTTTGAATTATATTTGATGGAACAACCCAAATAAACAAATATAAAGACCATTTTTAATCTTGACAGATTATGTAATTTGCATTATGTAATCAGACCAGTTGTGACTGACCAATAAGCATCACAGTTGCTCTGATAAAGAAGCATAAATTCAGGATTTGGAGTGAGCAGAGAGTCAGTGACTGCCAAACACCAATATTCTACCAAGGTTTGTGTTTTTAAATTCTTTCTTTAAATGTCTGTAGTCGTAGTTAAAACTATGAATAATTTTCATACATTGAACTTTCTTGCTGCTTTGCAAGTACAAAAGAAATGTTATTGTACAACTTCTTCAAAATGTCAACCTCCTCTAAAAAAGGGTTAAATATTCATGACTGCCTGGATGTGCAAACATTTAATGATAGAATTAAAATCCAATCAAGTCTCTGTAACTGGAGTCAAAGTGTTTGCTGACCAAAATCATACCTTTGTGTTTTCAACATACAGGATGTTTTTTATAGTTGGGAGGATAATTAATGAACTTCTGTACATTTGGACTTAAATATTGATAATTTCAGAGAGTCTGCAGTGATTAGACTAAATGATGTTGAAACTCCAACTGCGGATTCTGCAAATGGCTCTTGATAAGTTTGGCTAACATGATTAAAATACAAACAATGTCTTTAAATATAGATCTGAAATCAACACCACCAAGGTTTTGTATTTACTAAAATGTGAAAACTTCCCTCTCCTTTTATCAGAAACTATGTGCTTTTGTTTTTACATTTTCCACCGATATTAACATACTGCAGAAGAAAATGTATTAATATAATATTTGTCCAAACTGCTTGTTTTGTTGTTTCTTTGAAACCTAAACATAGAAATCAAATGTCAGCTCTTGAGAAAAATAAATTTTCTACAGTAGATATTCAAAGGTTGATAATTGACTCTTTGGACTGTGAAGGTGCAGACAGCTGCTCTAGTGAATTTCAAAAGCAATATTCTTGTGTTTTCTCATTTTTGTTTGCAGATCAGCACCGTAGACGATGAACAAGTCAGAAATCTCTCTACTATTCCACCACTGCAGCAACATCTTCATTGCCATCTCCTGGATCAGAGTCATCCTGCTCCTTCCTCTTTCCACCTTCGTTCTTTTTCTAGGTCTCCAAAAGTGGCGTCAGCATCGCTCCTTTAACACAGCGAGCCATTTTGACTTCATCACCTACCACCTGGCTGCCATGGAGCTCTTTTGGGTCCTTGGATACTTCCTTCAAATATGTTTTACTTACTATGAACTCACAGCCCTCACAAATGTAACCAGATTTATAACTATGACTGTTTTTTATGGAGAGGTTTTTTTTCACACCCTGACCTGTGCAGACCGGTACGTCGCTGTGGTTCATCCCATCCTCTACCTCAGGATGAGGAACACCAGTGGGGCGAGGATCAGAACCATCAGCATCGGGTGTGTCTGGCTGCTGTCCTTAGGAATCACAAGCCTTACTCTCATTAGATCGTATACAATTAAAAACTCTTTAGTGTTATGTCTTTTGTGTTTTCCCATAATACTATCATCTTTCTGCAGTTTGTCAGTTCTCTGTGCTCTGACTCATCCAGGGCCTGGAGAAAAAGGGCCAGTTGACCAAACAAAGCAAAGAGCTTTCCACACCATCACAGTCATATCAGGCATGCAGTGGTTGTGGTTTTTAGGCTTACTGGGTACAACTGCTTTCTCAGAATCTCTTCTGTTTGCTTCTCCTGTAGCCTGTATTGCGGTAGTGAGCTTAGGCTTTTTTAATCTTCCTAGCTGTTTGGTGTTGCCTCTGTTGTATCTTCACAAAGCAGGAAAACTGTCTCCCAACTAATGCAGAAAAAAGATTAGAGCTACATGTTCCAAAATATCCTGTTGAAATATGTAGCTGTATAACCAGGTGTGTATGAGGTGAAAGTGTAGAGAGGTTCTCAATTTAAAAACATTAACTTGTAGCTAAAGCTTAGCTATTTTACAAAACTCTGCATCTGTTAAAAATGCTGCTTTGTAATCTCAATGGTTTTGTAATCTTTGTAATTCTGTTTTGTAGTTTTTGTCAGTTATAGTCTATAACTGACAATGACTGTAACTCTGACTGCTTATGCTCATGTATCGACCTCGTGTGGCATTGCTGTGTAACTGCTGTTATATTTTGTGACATTCTCTGTAAGCTAATAAATGAATGTAAACTATCACAGATGGAGGAAAACTTGTGTTTTATTCCACATTGTTTTTTCTGCAGTAATGACGTCTCATCTGTTCAAACGCCTGTTCAGCCTGACGCCACATGAAACAAAGACAATGTAGATTCTCTACAACTGATCCAACTAATTCATCCAAACTGAACTGAATTATTGATTCAGCTGCTTAAAATGTCTAAACCAGCTTCCATGTGTGGACTAATTATAAATGTTTCAAATTTCAAATAGCAAATAGCTAGCTAGCTATAGACAGACAGACAGACAGACAAATAGATGTAAATTTGATCAGCCTTGTTTCTAATTAACTTTATTTCAGTCCTTAGTTTGTGAATCTAGTTTGTTTATTTCTTGTCTTTTCTTTGTGTTTTAGTTTAACTAATGTTCACTCATTCTCTACTGTTAGATTTATATCATAAATGTCTTTCTAATTAATGAATCCTCTGATGGATTTCTAATATACTGGAAAACATTAAATAACAGATATTTTGTTCTAATCAACTGACATCAATTTAATCGTGTTTCATCCTGGGCTGAGTAACTTCAGTTCTCAAAGACTCAAACGTCCCCAATAACACAACAGTTTTATTTTTCAAAGTGATAGAATTAAAATAATAACCTCTATAAATACTAATCAGTATGTTGAAGGATGCAGAGGGAAATCCTGTTCTTTATGTTTATAATAAGATAGTTTATAGTATAATGGTGCTGATTAGATTTATTCAGTCGTTCTGTTCATAGTAAATGTTCTAGTTTATCTTATGAAACTGTGAATCAGGTTGCAGCTGCACATGTTTTGATAAGAGCTGAAACTTTCATTGTAACGAGGGATGAATGAAATAAAGAGAGGATGCAGCAGGATGTGTTTTCAGAACAGACAGAGATTGTAACTGAAACAATCTCTGTCTGTTCTCCTCATGAATAAAGAGAAAACTAACTAACTTGTCTTTTCCTGTGTATTTCAATGTTCTGGGTGCAGAAACCTGACACAAAGCCACAGAGAACAACAGAAAACTTTAGACTGAAAAAGTAAAGAAAGGCCAAATATTTTTTCACAGCTCTGGATCTGAAACAATCCTCAATACAGTATTAACAGGACAAATGTACAGAGTCAAAGAAAACCAAATTAAAATGGAAAATATATTGAGAATCTGTTGAATCACAAAGAATGAACAATTTGACAGATACATGTAGAAAAAAGGTGTAATAAAAGTTAAGACATTAACCAGATCATGTCACTTAATTCTCAAAGTACAAACTTGACAAAAGTAAATATAATGCACACATTAGTCAATATGTTCCTGTGTGTATAATCTTTGCTCTTCTCTTGTGTTTCTGTCTCCTCAGGTTCACATTAATGACTCAGCATGTTGGTTAACTCCACCTCCAGCTCTGATAATAATCTTACACACTGCTGCTCTGATTCAGGTTTCATCTCGTTTGCTATGATTGACACTAAGTTTTTCCTCATCCTCCCTCTCTGCCTGTTCATTAAAGCAGCTGCTCAGTGTCAGATTATCTGTTGTTCCTGTCAGTCTTCTTGTTACTGCACCATGTCTGCCTCTGTCTCTGATCTACTCTCTTCTGGATTTTCCCTGCCTGAGATCTTCCTGACTCTGGACGGTTCTCGACTACAAAACCTTGGATGATGGATGTCTGTGTTCGTCTCCAGTAACACCTGAGGCCCTCGATCCCTCGGTTCTCTGCTCACTCAACTGTTCCCCCCTGCAGACCTCCTTCCCCATCCATCCCTGGTAAAACCTTTTTATTTTTTTGGCTTTTTCCCTGGTTTTTCATCCAGTCGTCTCTGTTTTTGTGTTCCAGACCCGCCAGTGCAACCACAGCTAGCAGGAACCATGTGAATCAACACAATCACATGGTTTCTTATGAAACTTTTGGAAATCACTTCCCTTGTCTTGGCTGCATGTTGGGTTCTGGCTCATTTCCTTAAACGTTAAACTTTGCAAATGTCTAACTAGAGAGATTATGAAAATATCTTTCTAGTTAGCCACCCATTATGTACGTTTGTGTAAAGCTGCTTACTTTGAATAAATGCATCACTTTTATGATCATCGCAGTAACACTGACGTCAAAATCATCGCAGCATATTGGATATAAGGAAAGGCACTGAGTTTGGAAATGGGACAAAATATTTAATCAGTAACAAAGTAAGTTTGATTTACAACAGTAATTTTTGAAATTTAAGTTGTAATTTGCTTCATTTTCTTGCTAGACGTTCTTTGTTTTGCCATTGATTAATTTTTAATTAAATTATATTTATGTTAAGCAAATGGGTTTTAAGTTATGGAGCTTAAGTTGTAAAAAAAAATTACAGTGAATTTATAAGTAAAATAAATATGCAAACTTTAAAAAAATCTTTAAGTATATGAAATAATGTAAAGAAACTTAAACTCCACAGATTCAAAAAGTCCTGATTAAAATTAATTAACCGCATTTTGACACTGAAGGATTTTCATACTGAAAACATAGATGGCAAAAACTGTGGCGTTGAATTCTTAAGATGAGGTTGAATTTTATTATTATTATTATTATTATTATTATTATTATTATTATTATTATTATTATTATTATTATTATTATTATTATTATTATTATTACAGATTTGATCCTTTTTAGTTTCACTGTTCAGGTAAAAGCATAATAATCTTTTAAATTGATGAAAGCTTCAATGTATTTCTGATCTACTGAAGAACAGATATTTTGTCCTTGGTGGAAAACAAATGTTTAGAAATCAACAACAACAATTTAATCACTCGATATGTAGGGCCGTGTTTCATTGGGTAACTTCAGTTTCACCTCGAGTAACACAACAGTTTTATTTTTCAAGGTCAAATAAGGACATAGAAAGATGTGAGGTAAATGTGGAGATGATCCAGATCCACTAAATATTGAAGGAATCAGTTCCGACAAGAACTGATTAGAAAGTTAAATCAATGTCAGACATTAAAGAATCGACTTCCTAAGCAGTTTATGAAATGTGACGACTTTAGAGATTTGTTCTGGTTTCAAACAGAAGATCTGCCAGTTGGCCAACATTCCTCATAGAGGTCATCACAACATCATGGCTGCAACGATTAATACAACCATTTATTTGTGTCTAACTTTTGCTCTTTCCTTGTGTTTCTGTCTCCTCTAGTCCACATTCATCAGTCAGCATGTTGGTTAATTCCTCCTCCAGCTTCGATGTTAATCTTACACACTATTGCTCCACATTAAGTACTATTTTCATATCTATTGCTTTGATGGCAGCTAAATGTTTCCTCATCCTCCCTCTCTGCCTGTTCATCCTCTACTTGGGTTTTCAACGATGGCGCCAGCAGCGCTCCTTTAAAACAGCAAGTCACTCTGACATCTTCACCTACAATCTGTCTCTGATTGAACTATTTTGGGCTCCTGGATGCCTGCTCTACCTGTGTGGGATGCATAGGAATAATCTGACAATGTTGATTTTAGGAATTTGTGGTTTTACATTTACTTTCACCGGAGAAATTCTGTTTCATGTCCTATCTTGTGTGGAACGATACATGGCTGTTGTTCACCCCGTCATCTACCGGACGTCCAGGAACGCCCGCGGGTTCAGGATAAGAAATATCACCATCAGCTGTGTCTGGATGCTCTCATTTGGATTTTTATTCCTGTATGTTGACACATCAGGTGCTCACATAACCTTAGCAATAATATGTGTTATGGTTTTTGCAATCTTAGTCATAGGTTTCTGCAGCATCTCTGTTCTCTGCCTCCTGATGCATCCAGGACCAGGAGAGGGAGGAGGAGAAAAACTCAGGGTCACCCAGTCAAAGCAGAGAGCTTTCAACACCATCACAGCCATACTGGGAGTACTGGTGTTGTGGATTATTGGGGTAATTGTTTCAAAAGCGCTGAAAAATTCATCCCTGCTGAGCGGAGATGCAACCTGTGTTATGCTGGCGATTGCAAACTGGTTTAATCTTCCCGTCAGTCTGATGGCTCCTCTGCTCTACTTCAACAAATCACGAAAACGGTTCTGTTGCTGGTAGAACATGTAGCGTCCAAAACACAGAAATAAGAAAGATATGAATGACCTCATATGAAATCAAAAATCATTTTGAATATTCAAGACAACCTTTAAAGAGATCAATCTTTTTGTTCTGGTTTAATCTTTAGCATGTGAACCTCAGGGAGGTTTATTGTTTTTATTGTTTTAATACTAATCTAATGGTACATTTTACCATTTAGTTTGATTTACTGCCTGTTAAATTTACTTGTCATTCAAAAAGACTTTTTCACCTTTGAATCATTTTTAGCTCATGTCTTGCATAGATTTGTCGGTGTGTGTTTTTGTGTGTGTGTTGGTTGTTATGGACTGGGATTCTGTCCTAATGGCTGCTGGAGACAGAAACTCCTCCTCAAATCCTGCAAAGACAAGCAGATACAGAACATGAACAATAACTCTGATGTCAAAACAGTAGATTTGCTGTATGAATGTTTTAAGTGCACCAGAATAAAAGCAAATTTCCTTTTATTAAGAAGTTGTTGCTACTGAGAAACTAAAATTTCTGTATCTCAGAAATTGTTAATGTGACATTGCTGTGTAATAAAATGTCACTTCTGTTTTATGTAACATTTTCTGTAAGCTAATAAATATTTACACACTTGTCTTTTATTGTTCTGACTTCCTGATCATGTCAATAATGTTCAAACACGACCTGCACCAGTTCAGAGTAAAATGTTGATTCTCTTCTTTAGTTTGAATCCAACTAATTCATCTAAACTCTGAACTGAATCATTGATTCAACTTTTAAAACGTCTAAATCAAAGTTGTCATATTCATGTTGTTCATCATTGGTTGACATTTTAAAATAAACTTTCATGTTTGGTCTAATTATAAATGTTTTGCTATGCAAATTGATAACTAGACTGATAGATTATGAATTTAACAAACACATGAAGTTGGTGGAAAGCTGCTCACTTTGAATAAATGCATCATTTTTTATTATGATTTACATCCTGATGAATTTAGTAGGCAGTTCTGAGGATGATGAAGGAAGGAGCCTCAGCAGCTCTCAGGTCAAAGCGTCACAGAATCACAGCATTCTGGAGATCAGCAGCTCACACTGGGTTTGGACAGAAAGACCACCAGGAAAAACGAACATCAGCAGCAGCAAGGCAGGTTTTAACAAAAATACTTTTAGAGAGGAAAACAGGATTTTACCTGCTTTATTTAGATGTTGTTGCTTCCTGTTTAACTTGATCAAATTTATGTTGAGCAAATTGGTTTGTGATCGTTGAGCTGCAGTTGTTCAGATTTAATGTTTGCTTCATTCTGGATGATCCTGTCTGTCAGATTTGTAGATTATAAGCTATTAAATCATGAGGACAATGAATAACTGTGCATTTATAAGCAAAATACAAGATATTTAAAAATATATATCTGTATTTTTATATGAGCATCTTTCTTGGTTTTGGTTAAACTCCATAGATTCACAAAGTCCTAACAAAACTTAAGTTTATCTTGATGATCCAGATATTTATAATTTAAATATTCTTTACAGATTTTCACTAAGGTATGTTCAGTTTTTTGAATGCTTTATTTATTTTTTATTTTTTATTTTCATTGTTTTTTTATGTTGCATGTTTCATTTATTGATGATTTTGTTTTCTAAAGGTTGAATTTAAGAATGAAGAATCACATTTTTATGTAACGGAGAATAACAAAAGTCACCTCTGTTAGTTTTATGGTTCAGGTAAATATGTGTAACTGTTGCTCTTTCCTTGTGTTTCTGTCTCTTCAGCTCCACATTCATCAGTCAGCATGTTGGTTAATTCCTCCTCCAGCTTCGATGTTAATCTTACACACTATTGCTCCACATTAAGTACTATTTTCATATCTATTGCTATGATGGCAGCTAAATGTTTCCTCATCCTCCCTCTCTGCCTGTTCATCCTCTACTTGGGTTTTCAACGATGGCGCCAGCAGCGCTCCTTTAAAACAGCAAGTCACTCTGACATCTTCACCTACAATCTGTCTCTGATTGAACTATTTTGGGCTCCTGGATGCCTGCTCTACCTGTGTGGGATGCATAGGAATAATCTGACAATGTTGATTTTAGGATTGATCGCTTTTACATTTACTTTCACCGGAGAAATTCTGTTTCATGTCCTATCTTGTGTGGAACGATACATGGCTGTTGTTCACCCCGTCATCTACCGGACGTCCAGGAACGCCCGCGGGTTCAGGATAAGAAATATCACCATCAGCTGTGTCTGGATGCTCTGCTTTGCATTTGTTTCTCTATATGCTGATGCATTTGGTGCTCACATAACCTTAGCAGTAACATGTGTTATGGTTTTTGCAATCTTAGTCATAGGTTTCTGCAGCATCTCTGTTCTCTGCCTCCTGATGCATCCAGGACCAGGGGAGGGAGGAGGAGAAAAACTCAGGGTCACCCAGTCAAAGCAGAGAGCTTTCAACACCATCACAGCCATACTGGGAGTACTGGGCTTGTGGATTACTGTACTAATTATTTTGAATGCACTGAAAAATTCATCCCTGCTCAGCAGAGATGCAACCTGTGTTGTGCTGGCAATTGCGAACTGGTTTAATCTTCCCATCAGTCTGATGGCTCCTCTGCTCTACTTCAACAAATCACGAAAACGGTTCTGTTGCTGGTAGAACACGTCCAATCAAGTCCAATCAAGTCCAATTAAGTCTACTTGTATGGTATATTTCAGCAACTAGTGCTATTCTCTGTAGTTTATCCCAGAATGCAGCTTGATTGTTCTCAGCAAGTGTGCTCAGTTTAGCTATTTTCAAATAGCTGAATTAACCTGTTATGTGTGAATAAATGTTAATATATTCCCTTCATTCCCACCAGTCTGTTGTCAGGTGTGTTATTCATGGTGGATGTATAAATATTTACACAGATAAACAGTTGATAAACTCCTCACTGAACTTCGGTTTGATGTACTTTATAGACGTGGTGCAGAGAAAAGCTGCAAAAACACAGAACAACATGCAGCCACCAATTATGAAACAAATGATAAACATTACATTTTGTCAAATATTACAATCAAATATCATCACACAAACACATAACAATATCATAGTAAATAAAGACAATGGAAACACGAGCCACAATTTTCTACATTTTGAAGAATTTGCTCAGAATCTTTTCTCATCCTGTGATGTTCTGCTAACGGGAATGTTTCGCCACCTATTGGTTAGGTGTGGGTATTGCAAGTTTGTGTTCACATTCATTTCTGTCTGGTCAGGTTTTAATTCTTCATAAAATCAAACTTCTTTTAATTAACCAACACATTCTGGGCCAAATTTTACCTTTTGCTTCAACAGCTTTTCCAGCTTCTGTGTAATTTTATCTAACTTCAGTTTTAGTTTAGTTTTAAATGCAGTGACAGTGTTTGTGGTCACGTTTGATTATCTTAAAAAAAATCACCTGTCATTGTGTTCAGATTGTTTGTATTTTGTCATGTGGAAAAGATTAATGAAACCTAACAAGAACCTCATGGAAACGTGACAATAAAGTTTCATCGATCTAATAGTTAGAAGGTGAAATGGTGAAAATACCGTTTCCTTTGTGCCTACGCTGGTTTAATGTTGATATCCTGCCGTTCTTTTATACACTTAAGGTGTTTTAAACAATGCAAAGCAGAAATCTGCACTGAGTTTTAAATAATGTTTGACATTTTAGACACACCTACCAGGAAATCCTGACTGGTAGGTGTGTGAAAACCAGTGACTGTTACAGTGAGAACTTCAGTAATAAACTGGAGACAAACAATAAACATCAACTTTGGATGAATCCAAATCTAATTAAATTAACTGATACAATAAAAAGGTGAGTTTTGCTTAAATGATACATTTTCAATTTGTAGAAATTAAACAATGCATTGTAAAAGAAGGTAAAACATATTTTTGATTTTTGTAAATACATTTTTTGTCCAGTTTTTAAATGTCTTGACTTGGAAAAAACAAGTTTGGAAACTTATGAACAAAGTAAATCCTGATTAGAAAAAATTATGTATTTAATTAAATTTGACTTTCCTTCGATGTTTTTAAAGTTTGTCTGTAATTATATATATTATATAAATAAACTTGGTAACCTACCCTAACCTAACCCTAAACATGTTTTTCTTTCTTTTGTGTTTTCTTACTTTGAATCAGCTGATGTAGTGTTATGAAGGCAGCAGGTAATAAAGATTACACTCTATTAGTGTTTAAATAAATATTCTGCCTTTTGGACCTTCATTTTGACTGATTGCTGACGTTTTTCTGCCTGTTTGCAGCTGATATGTTCAATTCCTCCAACACCATCCGTGGCGTCCAGTTCTCCACTTGTGATTTCATCATTTTGGGGAACTTTGTGATCAAGGTCGTCCTCCTCCTTCCTCTCTGCACCTCCGTTCTCTACCTGGGCGTCCGGCGATGGCGGCAGCAGCGCTCCTTCAGGAGCCACTCCGACTTGTTCACCTTCCATCTTGCTGCCATGGAGCTCTTCTGGATCTTTGGGCTCTTCTGCTACATTTGTCAGGAGTGTCCCGTATTCACAGCATTAAGCACCTGTGCAATTAGTGTTGCTTTCTATGGAGAGATCTTCTTTCATGTTCTGACATGCATGGAACGGTACCTGGCTGTAGTTCACCCCATCATCTACCATAAACTGAAAAGCGCTCGTGGATTCAGGATCAAAGCTCTCAGCATTGGTGGTGTGTGGCTGCTGAGCTTCGGACTCGCGTTTATAAATGTAGCCGTTCACTCTGAGTATAACTCTGTGCCTTTGCTGTGCATTTTGATCGTCTCCATTCTTTCCACGTCTTTCTGTAGCTTCTATGCTCTGTGTGCTCTGACTCGCCCAAAGCCTGGCCTTGAAAAACGCGACCAAATTGACCCATCGAAGCGCAGAGCTTTTCACACCATCATTTGTCTGTGGAGCATCCTGTGTTTGTGGTTTGTTTTCCTTCTGCTTCAGGTTGTTAAGGGAAAATCACTTCTATTTTCTTCCACTGCCCAATGTTTAGTAGATATGGCTTTGAATGGCTTTAATCTGTGCAGCAGTTTGGTATTACCACTGTTGTTTCTCCATAGAGAAGGAAAAATAGCGTGCAACTTCAATAATCACCAGTAAGATGTGGTAACTGTTTTTACAGATTACAGATGTTTTTGGTCTTTTTGTCTTTATTTACACAAACACAAGAAACTGTTCTGCTGCAGAGCCCAACAGCTTCCACCTGCAGCCGGACTGTATAATGCCAGGGTTTCAACAAAGACTGACAAAAACATTTTAAAGGACTTAATAGTCCAGGAGTTTGGAAATGTGTAAAAACATCTTTTTCATGAATGAGGGAAGAAGGGAGCAGGAGATCGACAGGCGGATTGGTGCAGCGTCTGCCGTCAAGCGGGCGCTGTACCGGTCCGTCATGGTGAAGAGAGAGCTGAGCTAAAAGGCAAAGCTCTCGATTTACTGCTCCTTCACATCGAGAGGAGCCAGTTGAGGAGCATCTGGTCAGGATGCCTCCTGGACGCCTCCCTGGTGAGGAGTTCATGTCCCAGGACACGCTGGAGGGACGATGTCTCTCTGCTGGCCTGGGAACGCCTTGGGATTCCTGGGAACGCCTTGGGATTCCTGGAGGAGCTGGAAGAAGAGACTGGAGAGGGAAGCCTGGTCCTCCCTATTTCCGTTGCTGACCTCGCAGCCCGACCCCGGATAAGTGGAAGCGAATGCTTGTGCATTAAAAAGTTTGATAGCACCAAAGTAAAATGTGAAGTTCTAGTAGGAGTTTATGTAAGCGGCCCACATTTTGGTTTAGCTATGGACAGTTTTCCATGTTAGTATGCAGGCTTTCCATGCGATAGTAATGAACTAAATAATCAAAGGGAATCTCCTGGTATAGCATGTGGGATTCATTGGTAGATCATTACATTATAACTAATTTACTTATTGTCTCATTGTCAGCTTTCTGCACCATCACAGTCATCTCCAGTGTGGTGTGGCTCTGGTTTGTCGGCCTCCTTGCTTGCCATTCTTTGAACAGGTCCGCTCTGGTGAGCCAGCGCGTTTAGTGTTTGGTGATGGCAGGCATCAACTGGCTTGGTCTGCTTTGCTCTTTGGTGTCACTTCTCCTTTACCTACACAAAGCCAGGAGATTATGATGCAGCACAAAATACTGAAGCAGGTCTCACTTCATCTGTAACTGTTTTTGATCATCTCCAAAAGTAAAACTTTGAAACCTTTTAGTAAGCTGAGATAATTAATGACTATGAAAATGACTCCCAGCTGAAATGAGAGGTTAGCCGTCATCTCCTTTGTTCCAGATACATTTATGTTGTTTATGAAACATGCAAAGCAGAATAATAGGTCTTTCACGGATATGTTTTGCTGTTTGCATGCTGTAGCTTTTGAAAATACAAACGGAAAATAAATCTTGTTTTGTTATTGTTATCTGATATTAACAAAAATAACATCACTTTTCATTGTCTGGTTTGATGCAAATGATCAAATCAAAAGACTGATAAGTATGTTTATATTTGCTCTGTTATCACTACGTTGTTCATCCGTGGGTTTTTTACCTTGACTTTTCTCTGTGATATTAGAGGATTTGTTTTGGACCGTTGACTGCAGGAGAGGTTTTTTTCTAGAGGTCAGAAAAATTAAACTCTGAATGAGAGGCTGTGAAGTTTGACCTTCCAGTTGGAAAATGATCAATGTGTTTGAAGAACCACTGGATGAACTCCTTATTAAATATTTACATTCACATGGATATGGACTGAAGAGATGCATAAATATATAACACTGATATTTGTTGTTCTGAATCTCCTTTTGTCTTAATGTTATATATTAAACATTTGGTATTCAAAGAAAAGAAGAAAATAGCAAAAAATATTAAAAATTTCCCTTGAAGTTATATGTTCTTTATAAGATAAACCAAAGCAAGAGACACCAAGAGGAACCAATGTTTTATTTCAGTGTTGAGTGTGTGTGAATATCCAGATAAGGACCTTTAGCATGAACAGACATGACAGACAGTAGTTACAGAGAGTAAGAACAGGCAATAACAGTACATGAAGCTGGTTACAGTCCGGGCTTTCATTGTGAAATTAAACAATCACTTTTATGACGTTATCAAACATATTTTTGTTACGGACCTGATTCATTTTATAGGATATTTCAAATCAAGTTAATGGAAGAAATTCAATCAGTTTACCCACATTCATTATTTACACATAATAAGGCTGAACATCCAGCAAACAAGGTTTAAATTAGGAAATAACCTAATTTTAACTCCATTGACAAGAAAAAAAACTCATTCCAGCCCAATGAGAGACAAAAAACTCTCAGACGTAGCAGCACTTTTGTTTGCTAACAATCAGAAAATCCAGGTACACAAACTGACAATCAGCACAAAGTAGAAAAAGAAACAACAGATTGATGAGAACTATAATTTTAATCTATTTATTCTGATAAACATGCAATTGTTGGATGGCTACAGTAACAATAGCGTGAGTGGACTGAAGAGCCGCAAGCTAGTTAGCATTTAAAAGAGACTGAATGAGTTGTAGTTGTAATTAAAGGCTTGACAACATAGATTCTGTCCAGTGAGCTGTAGTAAGTGTTTAACCCATGGTTAACTAGCTAGTATTAGTTAGCTAGCTAGTTTTAACCAAAATATCTAAAACTAGCATGGTAGAAGCTAGTTTTAGCTAGCTAGTCAACCATGAGGTGCAATGGTCACTGTTTTCAAACTGGCTAACTTTTGTGTTATTCCTTTAAGACGTGACAACTTTCTTTTCAAAATTAAATAAATAAATAAAATTAAAAAAAGACTGCACAATTATTCCAACCACAACAGACGAGGCAATCGCAGTTTGATTCAGACAACTTGATGAAATGTATAAAAACTATACGGGCACTTAAGAAGTTCAAAGCACATGGTGGAAACAAACAATCAAACTGCAAGATAAAGAACCAAATAAATAGCAAATAATAAACAAAAGTCATTTGTCAAGCCCAGATATGATAAAGAGAATAACTTCCCAACTTTAATTTATCAAGAATGTTGTGTAAACCACTGAAAGATTTGACAATATCTCAAATGTTTTAGCTCAGTGCTGACATATTTTAAATGGCAGCTAACTGGTTTCTGACCTGTTGGAAAAGCCTTGGAAGATTTTCACTGAGTCCTCAGCACCAGTTTTGTTCTTCTCTGTGCTGATGAGACAGTATCTAAAGAGACGTTAAAAATTAAGACTGGCATCATAACTGCAGAGAGGAATCGACCCCAACAATGTGCAGTAAAAATGGATGGGTATTTTTTTTAAATCAATGCAGGAGCTGTGAATATATTGATGATTGACCATGACTGCTGACTGATACAGTGTTCAGGCAGTTTATTAAGATATACAAGAAAATACTCTGTTTATTATGCAATTTTGCAAAAATAGTGACTCAAATGAATTGGCTTTCAGTTTTACGAGTTTGGATATGTTGCTGGATGATGACTGTCAGCAAAATAACCAGTTTATTTTTGTCATGGTGAAACTTTATGTGACTGGAACATATAATTTCCTGTCAGTAGTCGATCTTTCCAGGACATTATCTACAATCTCACTGAAAGGAAAACAAAACCCAATAAACTGCAAGATCAGTGTAGTTTTTGCATGCATAACACCAGCATTGATGGTGTTGTCTCCTTTAAATCCCTTTAAAATCTTCACTTTGGAAAACATTGTTTTAGAAATTTCACTGCTTTAAACCATCAGACCAGGTTTTGGTCTTTCCTCAGAACATTCTGCAGCGTACTGTCCCTGAATGGTCCACATTTGGTGCATCCTAAATATTTCAACAGAAGGCAACATGACTTCTAAATGCTTGAATGGAAGCATACGGTGATAACAAGGGCATGCTTCTCCAACACTGAGGTAAAGTTTCAACAGGAAATGACGTGTGAAATTCTACAGTTTGGTGTTGAAACTCGATAGAACTCTAAACGCGCTCCAGAACCGCGGACATCAACAAAAAAAAACAAATCTGAACATTCTAGAAGCCCCGCCTTCTCCTCACAGTTGCCAAGACAACAAGCAGAGATATACGCCGGTGATTTGAAATGTTGATTTACCCGGAGATGTTGGAAATGTTCTCACAAATATATAAGATAGATTTATAGAGTTTTTTTCATTCCTCTGAGTGACACACAACCGCACACGCCAAGCACAGAGACGCCGCTGTGGGTGGAGAGTCCGAGTCCACGAGTCAAACAGTCGGACAAGCAGCTGCTTATAATGATGAATCTATTGTTGAAGATTTTCAAAGGATTCAATCTTATGGGAGAAATAAACATTCCATGATTAAACAATCCATATGTACAAACAATGTTCAAAAAAGCTAAAAGTGGTCCAAGGCGGAGGAATCAATCCAGATCCTTTAACGCCTCCCAACCAGAGTCATCACTTTGAAAATGGAGGTTATAATGTTGGCATTGGTCTGTAGCATGCTGACTGTATGGAGCATTGCACATGATAAAATAAAGAACTGTGGCCACACAGAAAAAAAAAAAAAACTCTTATAGAGTGGACTTCCTATTCAAACTTCAGTTTTTATGGATTTTTTATTTTTTTGATGGAAATATCACAGGAAATCTTCCTATTTTTTGACATTTTAGTAAAGCATGTTTGAAGTATTCAAAAGAAAATAGAGCTTGGAGAATTGAAATATGTTGACATATTGATACCTGACATGTCACTGTTTGCAAAGCTGCCAATCAATCAAATCATTTTCGCTAGCTGTACCTTGAAGACCATGGATGTTAGCATCAGCGGTAATGCTGAAATGGTTTCCACTGTGCGTATTAATGCATATTAAGGTATATTTGGTGTTTGAACTACAATAATAGGTAATTATAAGAATTGTTAGAGAGGATTTGGCTGTGAACAGTTTGACCTCAGTCACATAAAATAAGTCTAGATTTTGCTATAATAGTTTTTTCTTGGGATTTTGTTTTTAAAGTTCCTCTACCGTAAAAGACGGATTACCTTTTTACCCTTAGTAAAACTTTTGAGATTTTCCATTCAAATTTCTGAGTTTTAATATTGATAATTGTTTGCCTTTAATTTTACAACTTTACCACTTTTCCACATTAGAGAATATCCATCATGTTTCTAGTAAATATGTAAAATTATCTGCTCTCTGGCCATATTAATAGTTTTTAATCGACAGTGGCCCTAATCCTGTCATAATGCTTTAATTTAGTGAAATTGAGTGGAATTCATTGGGTCGTAATCTTGCTCAGATATTTACATTTCCATCACGCCTCCACTGAAAGCTTGATCAGTTACAGATGACTGTTTTGCTTAAGGACAATCTGAGCAGTTGACATGAAACAATAAACTGAGAAAAGTCAAAGCTCTGGACCCCTTTTACCTCACCAGACATTATTTTGTCTTTTACATACAATACATCAAGGCAGAACATTGTCAAACTATCCTATCAATAACTCAAATCATTCCCATCAAATTACTTCAACATCTGCATTTATACCACTGACATTTCATCAATCCAACATTCACAACATAGATTTAATATGCAACGTTTCCAACACACGTCTTCTTCCTTTCTTGCAACCATTAATTTTCCACTTGTATTCAATACTTGGCTGGTCAATCAGGTGAAGGCAGACATCTTTCTTTAAAAACAGGAATCCATTGCTGCAAAGTACTGCAGAAACAAATTTCTGGAGGTGGCAAAATTTCTCCTTTATATTTCGTTCTGGCTTCATTCCTCCAGAGATCAGCAAGATCAGACGTCTCCTCTGAAGTTCAGGTCATGTCAGGACGGAGGCCGAACATTTTCCTTGGCATTTCTCTCCTTCAGTTGATCCATCAGGACAAGTTCATGCAATGGATAGATGGAGTTAAACATTGTGAGCTTTAGCTTTGCACTCTCACCACTGCCCTCCTAGTTCTCCGCTCCTACTTCTTCACTAGTCTTTATCATTGTAGGTAGCGGTAGACCTTGAAGCAATGGTTACCAGAGTCGGCGACCACCACATGACCGTCCGAGGTCAGCGCCAGGCCTTGTGGGCCGTACAGCGGGTCTGCTGATGTGTTGATGTAGGACAGGAAGGAGCCACTGCCATCAAAAACCTGAGAAAATTAAATGAAAATGAGAAATATAACTGGGGTTTGTTGCTAATATGCTGCATACACGCCATAAATCAGAGTTGTACCTGTATTCTGCTGTTGCCCCAGTCAGCTACAATGATGTTCCCATTTACGTCCACAGCTACACCAGTGGGAGCGTTGAACTGGCCGTTTCCTTCCCCGTTTGAGCCGAACTTCAACACCAGCTCTCCCTCAGTGGTAAAAACCTGACAGCACAAAGATATCAGATTGTGTGCAGTGATTGATTGGACTCTATTAAAAACAAGGGGTGAATGTAATTGGTTGCGCACCTTGACAGAGTGGTTATGGAAGTCTGTCACGATGATCTCATTATTCTTGTTCACTGCTGCAAAGTGTGGACCTTCAAGACGAGATCAAGGAAGCAATCAGATGTTTTATATCAAAATGTCTTCCCTTCATTGAACGACTAGCCAAAAGATTAAAAGCTTCAAATGAAAGCTGTTCTTCAGCACCGTCTTACAAGGTGTGGAGAGCTGAACAATTAAAGTAAACTCCACACATACTTAGTTTTACAGGAGTCTCTAACAGACAGTTTTTTATTTACACAGCAGTTCAACGGAGCATCCGGTTTACCTGCAAACTGCTTGTCACCAGTCCCCCGACTCCCAAACTTAGCAATTAGCTTGCCGGTTAGCTGGAAGATGAAGACTGTACACGCCTTGTTGTCGACTACAATCACATGACCATTTTGGTCCACAGACACGCCTTTTGGCCCCATGAGTCTCCCTGAGCCAAGTTTCGCCTTGGACACAACAGATGTACCAGTTATGTCCAAAAAATGCCTAACCAGCCATGATGGAAAAGAAATGTCAGTATTGAGGACCTGAACAACTTACCTTGAACTTGCCCTCGCACGTGAAGATGCTAACCCATTTGTTATCATAGTCAGCAATAATAATGTCACCGCTCGGGTGCACAGCGACCCCTGTTGGCCGCTGCAGCTGGCCAGGAGATCGCCCACGCACCCCAAAACGACTCTTAAACTCACCCTCGTTGGAGAAAATCTGAGGATCAAATGATTTCTGAGTTTGTAACCTGAAACTTAGGTTTCATTGAATTTACCTGTGTGAGATGTTAAGACTGAATGAACTGAAGTGTACCTGAACACACTGATTGTTGCTGTCAGCTATCAGAATCCTACCGCTAGAAGAGGCAGCCACTCCTTGAAGGTTGGTGAACTCACCCTTGTTTCTACCCTTAGTTCCTGAAAAAGACAAGAACATATTACTAAAGACCAAGATGTTATCCATTGTGTTGCTAATTAAGGTTCTAACCCAGGGCTGGGCAATCCTGGTCCTGGAGGGCCAGTGTCCTGCATCTCTTAGAGTCTCCCTGGTCCAACAACCTGAATCCAACAGCTGAATCACCTCCCAAGTGCAGTCAGGTTCTCCAGAGTCCTGCTAATGACCTCATTATTTAACTCAGGTGTGTTGAAGTAGAGATGCATCTAAAAGTTGCAGGAGACCAGCCCTTGACGTCTGGAGTCGCCCACCCCTGTTCTAACCGTTGACCCAAACTCATCGCCTCCTGAGTCTGTGAACCTGTACCAAGCATCACCAACGTTTTTAGCTCCTTCTAGCATGTCTACCATTCAGGTTGGTGGCCCAGATTTTATGTTCAAGAGGAAATTGTTTCAAGTTTTCTCACCGATCTTGAAGATGAGGTCGTCCTCGATGGGATTCTGAGTTTTTCTTCGTGGGGTTCCCAGAGCGCTGCTGGCCCTCTTGGAACCTTTCTTCTTCTGGCCGGGGGATTTTCCTCTCCTCTTTGTCCCATCAGAGGAGCCTGTGGACGGGGTGGCATTGGCTACTGAGTTAGTTGCTGTGGTGGTGGATGGAGACACCTAGAAAACCCGCAGAGAAGAGACAACAATAGATATTAGTGTTAATTTTAGTATGTTTCATGAATGATAGGTTGAAAGTATGGGTTAAATTTTTGGGCATCATAGAGTAAACTGAATAATTTTTCAATATTTTCCTTAATATTTATCTGTACATATAAGAAAACATACTCTATCAAAGTTACAAAAGTTCTATAAACCGCTGACCGCACGTTGTAAAGGTTCACACGGGTTAGCCGACCCACCTCGACCTCTACCTCGGACGCCTTGGTGACGGTCAGTTTGAAGGGACTTCCTTTGATGTGCTGGTCGTACAGACGGAGAGCCAGAGAAAAGTTTCCCTCCTTGGGCACCGTGTAGACGAACTCATATGTACCGTTCTTGTGGTCCAGTATCTCTCCATCAACGATGCTGCCGTCGGGGGTGAATACCTGCATCAACACACGTTTTATTGAATTTTCTGAAACGCTATCAACAAAATAAAGTCATGCAGTCAATTTGTAGATTGATTTATGCCTTCTCAGTTGCTATCATTGTGTTACATCCACAAACAAGAAGTATTACTTCATATATAAAGATGAACACATCTGCTGAAGTTCAAATAATTAAGTATTTTACTCAGTTTCTGTAAATCCAGTAGGGATGTGCTTAGATTTTCCCTCTGTCTGAATTTTTATTTTTCTGAAACAAACCTCAGCTGATAAGATGGCATTGCCACTCTTGCAGGCTCCTCCTGACTTGTCTCTTGTTACTATAGTAACTGAAGCAGGATGTCCCACAATGCACTGCTCCAAGCCGGTGCCCATGGCTTCACTCTGACTTGCCACAGCGCTGAGGAAGAAAATAAGGATTAGAGCAGGGTTAGATACAGAATAATCAACGTTTTGTTGGATTTTCTGTTTGCATCGTCACCTGGTTGTAACTATGGTCCCCAAGTTGTGAATGGACTTCCTGAGTCCATCTGTCTCCATCACCAGGTCCAGCTGGTCGTTCTCCTCCGGCTGGCACGGCATTCTCAGAATGGCCAGCTCCTTCAGCCTCTCCTCCAGCTCGTGCTCCACCTCCAGCGTCGCCACGCTCGCCTCCTCAGCCAGAGCTTCCTCCGTCTGGGTGCAGGTGGCCGTGATATCCCCGTCTCCACGCGTGAGGTTGTCTATCTGGGCTTGGAGAACCTAAAGACAGATAGATCATTCTTCAATACTTCCAGATTTCTCTTCCTGCAAACTCAGAGCACAGTCCTGTTACATCTGTCTACACCTTTTGTTTGAGCCCATATGTGACTTCGAGCTCCATCAGAAGGACGCTCTTCCGAACGTCCAGCTGCTTGTGCAGGTCCTCGAAGCTGGACTGGATGTCCTCTTCGATGGAAGCTCTCTGGTTGTTCAGCTGCTGGAGAATCTCCGTAACGAGGGACAGAGCATCTGAAATCTGGGGCAGTCTGCAGAGGAGGAGGGAAAAGGATCATTTAATTTAATACTTAACTGTTCTTGTTTTTGTCTAATTCATGTATTTCATTCTGAAACTATCAGCAAATACTTAAATCTTGTGCCCTTCATGGTGTGATTCCCCACATGGCCACCAGATGTCAGTGTTTCTCCATTTACAAATGCTGTGTCTCCAGCTCAGAGACCCAAACCATGATGCATTCCAGTAAACTGGGAAGTGGGAACTCAGAGCTGGATTTGACATCCGATTCAAGGTAAAACAGTTTTAATTAAGAAGTTGGAATTTCAATATGGCAACGTCCATTGACATTGTTTGCAGTAGCCCTTGCAAACATCATTTTAACCTTTAATTTCCATTAGCAAACATCACTTTTAATTAGTTCAGCCTAGAGTTGCAGACAATATGTTTAACAATGATTTTAGACTCACTTTTACATGTGTGTCTTGTAAAATAAACATGTTTCCACCACATCTTCCTACTATTGATGTGTGGAGCGGCCATATTGAATTGCAAAGTCATAACTGGGGGAAGTTGGGGTTGCTCCAGTTTCCCAGAGGGAAATCCCAGTTTGTGGGGTCTTTTAGTGACTGGAAAGTCAGAATTTAGCATTTACAACTGGAACACAGCATCGGTCCTACAGGGCCAGTATCCTGCATGTTTTAGTTCTCTCCCTGGTGATAGTTACCAACACCAGAGGCGTGCTAACAACCACCTGGACTTTGGTCGCCCCTACTCTAGCTGTACCTCATTTATGTTCTTTCCTTTTCATATTTTAGATCACAACAGAGACATTAGCATATTAATGTCCATATGTGGTCTTCGGGTTTCTCTGCTGGTACCTGTTCTGGACCGCCCCGAGTCTCTCCTGCAGCCGGCTGCGGTGCTGCTCCAGAGCCTGGCTGAGCGCCACCTTGGGGTGATCCTCATGGGCCGGTAAGCAGTCCTCACACAGGGCAGACTCACAGGCCGAGCAGTACAGGTCAGCCACCTGCAGACACAAATGGTGATGAATTAACTATTCATCTCATAATCCCATCAAATTTCTGCCTTTAAGTTGATTTTTCAGACTCAACCTCAAATAGATTATAACCTTTAGGCAGGTCTGATTTAAAGGAGCTTTGAAAGAGACAGAGGCCCAATTTCAAGGCAGTGAATTGAAAACAAAACATTTTAAGTGATGTTTAGTGTATATATATATATATATAAATATATATATATATTATATAACAACTGAATGTAGCATAATTATTTGATTGTACATATTTGATTTGACTATAAATAGGCAATATGGAAAATACATAAACCTGCCCCTTAAAGGAGGGGCAGGTTTATGTAAGGAGGTGAGAGTTTAAATAATCCTAATCAGGTAGTTCATCATCTTTAATGGAGGGAAGTAGGGAAAATATTACTTCTCAAATTTAGTAGTAATAGTAGTTTGACTTTATTGAACTAAGTAACAAAAGAATAAACTAAATATGTGGGTAGAAGTGTGAACGTATTTTTACATCCACACCTCTTCCATCTGTAGCATCATCCAATAAATTATTCATGTTAATTCGGTGCCATTAGGATTAATACATATAATTGTACAAATTGTATCTATTTCACATATTTTATTATCAAGGTACACATATCATGAAGCTCTGATCTAAATACCGTTGTACTTTTTGGTTAAATATTCTTTTATAATGTTCTTATTCCCTTCCTTTTATATCTTTATAATATTTAGTCTTTTTTAAATGTCCTGTTTGGTTCATGTTTGGTGAAGTTCAGTCTGATGTGACCTTGCAGGTGTTCTTACCTTCCCTGCATGCTGCAGGCAGCTGTTCTTGCTGGGCGCAGCCTCCAGGACGGTGCACTCCTCACTGCTGCTATCTGGGGAGTGTTGGTGGGCCTCCATCTGCACACGGCAGCCTGCTGGGGGGGAACCTCCAAACACACCCCGCCTTCCTCACCGCAGCCAGGGGAACACGCTTCACCGTCAAGCACAGGGTTTGTTGCTTTGGTTTCTTACCGCGACTGTTTTTGTTTTTTACTCCATTTTACATGCAGGAGAAGGGAGAAAAACGCTCCAGTAGAAACTGTTGGCACATTCTGAACATAAAAAAGATCAGCACTGATCTTAGTTTTGATTGGTTTTAGTCAATAATCCACATCAAAGTTGTAGATCTGAGAGTCTTCTGTCCCACATTCCTGATTAAAGGTGGATTCCATGTAAATCCAGATGATTCCAGATGGTTATTTATCCATTGAAACACCAAAAAGGAGAAGGTGAGAAGCAGATTGGTTCCCTTCAGGAAGGATTCAAGTATAATCAGTTCAATGGATTTCATTTGAAGAGGACTGAGGATGAATCCACTGATTCCTGCAGGAGAGAAATAGAAAAGAATGACAGGAATAAAAGATTAAGATAAAAATTATAGAGAAATAATTAAAATCTTGACCACAAGCTTTCATTTGAACAGCCTCAGTGACACCAGCAGGTTGACTCACTGTTTTATGATAAGGAATAATTTAGTCCTTTGTGTTTTGATCTGTTATCAAGATACCAGACAAAGGGTATACAATACTATACAAAATTAATTTTAGATTTTATTCAGTACTGCGGATAATCCCTAGACCCTTTATCACCACAACGCCCCCTCTGCAGGCCTGACATTAAATAAGGATGAATGTTGAGCTGAAACGCTCCTTTCTGCAGTTCCCCTAACAGCCACCAGGTGGCAGTCTACTAATGCCTCAATCTCTTTGCTCTCTTGATCCACTGATATATGACGTGTATTTTGAAATTTACTTTCTTACTTTTGGTGACTTGATCATTTAACAATGAGGCACTAAAATCTGGCCATGTCTGGAAATCTGCCAGATATTCCAACTTTCATCCTTTCATATGCTGAACAAGCAGGTGTTACAGAAGAACATGAAAAAAGCAAACAATAATCTGGCTGCCCTCCATGTCATATTTGTAGTTTTAGTAATTTTGTGACTGACTTTGGAAGCTTTCTGTCACAGACAGTATTTTGTGCCCTCCATGTTTCAGCCATAAATTCATCTCCACCTTTAAAGTAGTTTTCCACATTTTACTCATCATCTGTTGCCAGGTAAAGTATGACTACAATTTGTAATCTATCACCAGGAGACTGATTGACCAAACAAGGATCACAACCTGTTTCAGAAACCAGGTTTCAGAAATGTACGTTTACAATAAACTGTATGTCAGATTTTTAGTTATTTACCTTACTGTTATAAATAAAGTGACAACGATGGTTTAAGTACTCAGGCACAAAGTAGAGAAAAAAATGCCAAAATGGAAACTTTAGGTTATGAAATCTGGGGTTTAATTTGGCAAAGGGGGAAACTGATGTGAAGTTTAATAAAAGCGACATCAGATAAGATCTGGGATTTTTAATCATACGTTTTTTTAGCAAACATTAATCCAGAAAGGTCTGAAAGGTTGTGCAGATGCTTGCAGGGTTTCCTTGCATGCACTGGGTTCTCTCCAAGTATTCTGTCTTCTTTCTAACTGTCCAAAAACATGACAGCAACGGTAATTCACTCAGAGCTAGATGCCAGCAGGTATGGATGATAGATGTCTGGATTACGCTCGCGATCTGTGGGATTTATTGATTTCAATCTGCTTCAATCACAGTTTCTCTTCTTCTGAATTAGCTCTACTAACTTACTGCTCACACAAAACCGATGAAGACACCTTTAAAACACACAGCGACAGGAGTTATTGTATGCACTGAAGAAATGACAGCAGAGCAAAGATGAATCTGATGTACAGCTCAGGCGGCTCCCTAACGGCCCACAGATCAGGAAAGCCTCTGCCAGGCTGTGATCCTCAGAATGAACTTGTAAAGTCAAAAACTAATAAAGAGCTTTTAATGTAGGTCACCGAACCGACTTCAAAGTGATGGAAAAAGAGGAAGGGAGGGAGAAAGGTTGGGGTTTCCATGGCAACAGACTGCACAGAGGGAGTGGGGGTGTGGTGACACCAACCATCGAGAAGAAATGGAACAAAAATGTTCTTTAATCCCCAGAACCCTATATTTATCCTTCAGCATGTGAATGAGTTCACACTGACGACGCAGAGCATTCTGGGTCGCCGGCTCCCTCTTCATCAGCGATCCACACATCATGATGATGATGATGATGATGACGGTTAGGTGTGAACAAGAAATCTGTCTGGGTCTCAGTCAGGAGGAGATCAAACCTCTAATGGGAAAATATGTCTAAAATATGAATCAGCAGCAGGAAACTCTGCAGGTAACAACTTTCAAAAACCAGGTTTGATTCCTTACATCTGTCTGTTGATTGTTTTTCTGCCAGCCAAGCAATTTCTGTTCCAGGTTCTCTGTAAAACACGAGGCCCAAAGTCCTGGTGAATAATTCATAGAGGGGAGGGGTTGCAGCTCAGCGTGATTTTTCTTGTAATCCAGTTCAAACGCCTCTGTCCCCTGAGATGTTCTGATCAGCCTCACCTCCTGCAGACAAACACACTCCTAACGTCTGAAACACACAGCTGCTCAACACGCACACACACACACACACGCACACACACACACACACACACATCATACAGCAGAAGGATTCCTCTGAAATCTTCAGGATACACACCCCCACATGTCCATTCACTCATGCTCTGGTGTTACGATGCAGCAAAGGATTGTGGGACTCTCTCTCTGCAGTGGGTTGTGTGTGGTGACGGTTTGTGGCTGTTACGGGTCTGCAGACAATTCAAGCCCTCCTTGTTTTGGGTTTTACAAAGGAGAACCTCAGAGGGATGTTTGAGAGGAGCTGATTGTTTACGCTCCAGAAAATGTTGTTTCAGCATTTTTCTGAAATGATTTAAAGTTTTGAATTGAGGCTCACTGGAACAGATTTCCAATCTGATTCTCTGATTTTTGGAGAATCTGTGTTTCAATGTCGTGAATAAAGGGACGACATTCTGCATGCTTTGGGTGTAACAAGTTCTCATTGAAGCTATTGTTCCCTTTCTGTCATCTTGAACCAGTTTGCCCATTCTCCTCTGACATTGACGGGTTATTTTGGTCCTCAACTTCTGCTCACTGGGTGATTTTACTTTATAAAAGATCATTACGTTGTACACCAATAACTATGAGACGATCAAAGCCATCCTACTCCTTTCTGATGCTCAGTTTGAACTTCTGCTGGTTGTCTTTGTTGCTTCTAGACACCTGAAGGTTTTGAGACGTCACAACAGGATTTGCTGATTCTCTGTTTGCACTAACAGTTGTACCTGGAGTACAAAGTCCCTGTATATGATTTTGTGTCTTCAGCTGTTACTTGAACTTCTCTTTGCTGCACAAATTGGCTCATTTTCTTCCTGAAACAATTGTTTTGCAGCTGTCATTCATCTATCTATCCAGTCATCTATTGTCTCTACTTTAGATTGGGTCCGGCTATAAATGCTCAGAGAATAGACTTTAAAATACTGTTATTAGTTTATAAATCACTGAATGGTTTAGCACCACAATACATTAAAGATCTGCTGCTGTTGTATCAACCTTCCAGAAATCTCAGGTTCTGGTTCTGGTTCTGGGGATGCAGAGCAGACCAGAACCAGAACCAAACGAGGAGAAGCAGCATTTAGCATCTATGCACCACAAATCTGGAACAAACTTCCAGAAAACTGTAAAACAGCTGAAACACTGACTTCCTTTAAATCTCCACTAAAAACCCACTTGTTTAGAGTTTTATTTGAAATGTAATCAATTATAAATTTATTGATGGAATCTGACTTGATATTGTTTTTATTGTTGATTCTAGGTTGCATTGTGTTTCTGTGTTTGATTTGATGAAATGCCTTGCTGCTGAAATGAGCTATACAAATAAAGTTTGATTGATTGATTTGATTGAAATCTGGTTGTTATTACTTTGACTAAAAGCAATCAGACACACCATTTAAAGAATGGAAAACCTACTGGACCCATGAAAGCCGAGGACGCTCAACAAAAGGATCACCAAACAGAAACACCAGGACAATAGTGGTCTAACCTGTTGGTCTAACCTCATGGCAGCTGACTCTCACTGATAAAACTCATAAAAACACAATCAGAGGTTTTCAGGTCAGCGCTGCAACATACACACACGTCAGACTCACATCTGCAGAGGCAGCACTGGAGAACCAGCCTGTCAGAGGAGCTTTTGTTTATGAGTGACACAGAAAAAGATAAGATGGATTTCAAGTATCCACAAGTATGAAAGCATAATCCTCTGTGTTCTGCAGCCAAACACAATTCCAGATGCTCTTAAAGTACAACAGTTACAGCAGAACAATTATTAAATACTCCAATATACTTATGAAGGCAACTGACCTCTGACATCTGTTCACATATATACAGAATTATACAGGGAAATTCATAATTATTGGTACTAAATTGTGGCTGAGTTGTATTTTAAATGAGAGATTAAAAGGTCAGTGTTTAACTCAGAATGAGACGTATTGTGCCTCTTTATCATGGTGGCATTTTCTCCTACAAGAAGCAGGAAAACTCTGAGAATGTGAGAAGTTTGGTACCAAATGTCTCATCTAAAGTCTTGGATTTAGAGCTGATTTCAGACTTTAGTTTAACAAATCAGTTCCACAATTTGTGTTTAAGGTCAGCGTTTGATTAAACATAAAGGCCATCCACGTCTGATGGACGGTGTGTATTTCATTTGCTACATTAAAGCAGGCACTGACATTTCTACCAAATTGTTTCACCTACATACTGGCTTGATTATCACATAAATCTCACCAAATCAGCAACAGGCTGAAGGATTAGACCTTTTCTTGTGACAAAAGGTCGCTTCTCTTCAATTTAATGTCAGGAATTGATTGAGGAAATTTCTGCAATGAGATAAAAATGGGGACTGAAACAGAGCCCTGAGGGACCTCATGACAAGAAAAAAAGAAAATACGTTCTCCTTCTGAAGCAAATAACATTTTAATTTCCAGTTTTTGAAAATGGGGTTAATCTCTGTTTAATTTCAACGATCCGGTTCATTCATGACTGAATGAGCTTCGTCTGACCAACCAGAACTCAGTTAATTGAAAAACTGCTTATTTCTCTCTGGATCAGCAGACGAGGCTCCATCTCCTGATTGCAAAGCTCAATAAAAACTAATTTCAGGGAAACCTGCTGGTAGCAAGTCCATAAATCAACAAAACGGTGGAAATCAGACAAAGACAACACAACACAACACACACACACACACACACACACACACACACACACACACACACCCACACACACACACACACACACACACACACTGGGTTCATCTGATCCGTCTCCTCTGACGTTCCCACGGGAATGTTCGTGTCCACTTTCTGTTTTTCTGTGCTGTAATCACTCATTCATCACGTCCTGGTCCCACACATACTCTTCCTCTTCTCGCTTTCTGGGAGGAAATCAATAAGAAGCTTCATTTTTGCTACTGTAAGTGTTGAAGGTATGAAATATCCCAGCATCTCTGCAGTGTTTTTGGAATATCTGTGTGTGGGATTCAGAAAGAGGTTATGCATATAATCATTTTATTCTGTGGCATTAAAAATTATGTATACTTTCATAGGGGCTTAACTAACTGTTTTGTCTTTTATTAATAATCTTTTGCAGCTGTTTGATGGTAAAAATCTGGAAGAATCCTGAAATGTAGTAAAAGAATCTGACACTTTAATCTGTAACATTTATTTTTTTTTAAATCCTCATAATAAAATAAAAACATTAACAATATTGCAGCAGGTTTTTTTCCTTTTATATGTTTTTAAAGTTGCTTTGTCTCATTTGTAGCCATTTTGTATATATTAGTGATATTTTAAGCTATTTTATTGCTGTGTTTCTGGTGTTTTGTCTCTTTCTAGTCGATTTGATTCTATTTTTGCTTCAAGTTTTCTTTTTACTTGTTTGCTTGTTCTGATCTTTTTATAATAACTTTTTATTCAGTTTCTGGTCCAACTATTCTGTCATTTTAACATTTCTGCATCAGCTGCTTTTTAGAGTCTGTTTATGAAGCTTTTTTGCTTCTTTATCCACTTTATTTTGAATTGATTTGTCTTTTCTTCTGCATCTCTTCCTAATTGCAATTATTGTTGAATTTATGATAAGTTATATTTTCCCCTTTATGTTGACGTTTGTATATTTTTAGTGTTATTTTCAGCCGTGTTTTTCTGTTTGTGCTTATATTGCATCCATTTCTTCTCACTCAGCTGATTTTTCCAGCTTTAAACATCTTTTTTTTACAGAATCAGTTGATCGGATGCATCTGATCTCTGATCCGTCTGAATTCTGCAGGAACTGCATGTTGCTATTAACAGAATATGTCGCTGTGATGAGACCTCAGTTTCACTTCAGAGAAGTGACGTACCTTCTGTTTCTGTTAGCAGACAGGATGCTAGCGTGTGCATGCAGGCCTGACAGCACACACGCCAAACACGCACACACACACTCACACTTATTCATCCACAGATAGCCGATCAGTTTGCTCTGCTTTCAGTCGGTCCATCCTCATTTCTTCCATCCCTGCTCCCATCCTGCAGTCCTCTCTGCATCATCCCCCTCTCTGAGGCAGGCTACAGCTGCTGCTGTCACCCACAAACATTCCTCCACCCATTGATCACTCATCCATCCATCCATCCACCCCTCCATCCATCCATCCACCCATCCTTCTGTCCCCAGGAAATGCATCCAGCTCTCACCCTGTTTTCCAGGCCATCAGTGGGAGCGTCTGTTTTCCAGCCTGCAGCCATCGCGTCATGACACCGTCTTGTTTGCTGCCTCTTCTCTCCTCTCCTCCTGGTCTGCGTGTGTATGTGTGTGTAAGAGGGGGAGGATATCATCGTCACGGCAACACCAGCAGCTTGCAGCAGCAACAACCACCACCGAGGAGGAGGAGGAGGAGGGATGGAGGCTGAGAGGGCTCAAATAATCTGCACTTTGAGCATCCAATCAGGAGCGAGATAGAGGGAAAAGGAGAGAGGGGATTGGTCCATATGTCGACATTCTCTCTCTCAGTGACACTCTATTCATTTTAGTGTCTCTTGACCTGCAATAGTTTTCTCTCTCTTCTTTTTTTGCTGCAGATATAGACGGTACACTATGGATAGCACCAACATTATATAATATATAATAATTTTAAAAAACAGAAAACAGTAGGAAAACTAAGGGTTTTAAAGTACTAAAGCAAAAAGCAAAAAGTAGAATCTAAGAAACCCAAGCAGGAAAGGATAAAAATACAATAATTAATTTCAAGAATGAAACTTTTAAAAGAAAACAGATTTTCAGATTAATTAGAAACATAAACACTCTGGTGTTCAGTAGCTGCCAGAAATATTTGTAGATAATAAAAAAAGAACTTCAGTGTGTAAAAATGCATTTAACAGACAGAAATATCTGCTTATTTATCATTATCAATCCAATTTTAACCCAGACTAGCGTTCATAAAACATAAGAAAAACTATTAAAAAAACTAAAATATATAAGCATATTTTAAAATATATAAAGTATCCTGCTTACGATATGTATTCATATAAACCATATTATTACTTGGATAAATCTTAGGAACTTTCCTAAATATTATTTTGCAGAAATAGATTTTTTCCCCACTTCATCTCCCGTCCAGCAGGCGGCGCCCGTCCGCCATGACGTATTTAAGCTGCGACGGAACGTTGCTTCGGTCATTTTACCACAGCCAGTCGAGAGGAGAAGGTAACTCTGTCTTTACTGCTGATTTTCTGTTTATCTCATAGATTAAAATGTAAAATTTAATATCAGTTTGTTTAAATGTGCTACGTTTAATTGTTATCTGATAATGTGAAGACGAGATGACGACTTTATTTGGTGGATGGAGTTAGATTGTTTCACGGTTATTTCTGTCGTAAACTTTCACCTCCACGTTGTGACGCATCACGAGCTCATTTCACGATACTTTCTGGGTTTAAAGTGATGAATTTATGTTTAATTCATTGCGTTTTACCGATAAACTTACACACATTTTCTATAAAATTATTTATTTGTAGCTTTGTCGTGTTTCTGTGGCTTCAACCTGTATATATAAATGTAGATTTTCTTGCTGCCCAGCAGTGGACCAAACTTAACATGTGTAATGCATGTCTATTACAGATTATTACTAGATTACTACAATAATAGTTTAATTTACTGAACATGTGTAGAAGAATGAATTGTGTTCATTGTGAATTGCCTATTTTAGTAAACTAGCATGATTTATAATTGCTTAAATTTGTTGTGGCTACATTCAACATCATTTTAAAAAATGTAGCAAAACCCTATAAAATGTTTCCTTTAATAAAAATCTTTTTAGGAACAGGAAACTAAGCCAGACTTGTTGCTCGTACATTTAGAAAATGTGCGAATTAGCTCAAACGTCATATTTATTTTATTACATTAATTAGGAAAATGCATCTTGATGTGTAGCTCTGAATAATTTGGTTTATTTCTCCTCTTTTTTTCTTTTACAGGATTGATGCGTTGCTAGCGTTGAAGCAGCAGCAGCTCAGACCAGGTTAGTCTCCTCCACGTGATCCTGACTACATTCATTTCCTGCGCTGTGATGATGATTTTCCTGCCATTCGTAGTTTCCACCAGAGGTCTTAAGGACCAAAGATGGCTTAAATCTTCCTTGGATGTCTGAGCGACTTACTGTTCTCACCAGACTGTACATTTGTTCTGGCTCCTTTCTGACATCAACTGTTTCCACAGGGGGGCAGAAAATGGCCCTCACAGCCACCGTAGAGGCTTGGTGGACCTCTACTGATATATTAAGGAGAAGAAGAAAGTCGAGATTCTCCTCAGGTATTGATGATATAAGATCTGCCCATAAAAATCATTTGTATTTATTTTAAGTATAATCAAATAAATGTTTAATCGAACCTGAGTTTTCAAGTAAATTATCAATCATAATAAACATTTCTCTTTCTAACTGCTTCCACCTTAACTCAGTGAAACTGTTTTAAAGTTATTGTATTTAGTTGTTGAATTGATTTCACCATGAAAGGGAAAATTAATGGTATTTATCTGTTTACAGGCTGAATGTCTTCCTGGTGATTTTCCTGCCAAACGATGAAGCTGCTGGGATTTCTCTGCTGATGACTGCTCATCTAACTGGTACGTTTGATTCAGTTCCTATTAAACTTGTTGTTGTCGCTGTGATGATGATTTTTCCTGCCATTCGTAGTTTCCACCAGAGGTCTTAAGGACCAAAGATGGCCAAATCTTCCTTGGATGTCTGAGCGACTTTTAAAGCCTTTTTAATTGTGCAATGATTTATTTATACATCATAACTAAAGATTTATTCATTTGTCTTTTAAGGAATAATGATGTGGCATCAGAGCAGCTGCTGCAGTGAAAACCTTCAGGTTAGTATTGTGATAAAACATTATTAAAAGTCTGTTTGGTCGCTATGATGATGATTTTCCTGCCATTCGTAGTTTCCACCAGAGGTCTTATTGACCAAAGATGGCCAAATCTTCCTTGGATGTCTGAGCGACTCAGTGAAACTGTTTTAAAGTTATTGCTTTAAAAATGTGGAAGGAATCTAAAGTGGATGGAAAAAATATTTTATGTGAAGGATTTCTGCAAAAGCTTTGGAACTACACTTTATTTTAAAGATAATGTTTAAGGTAAATCACCTGTGTGATGATTGTTTTATTCGTTATAGATAGATATAATTGGCATTAAATCACTTTTTGGAGCGATAATTTCTTGTGAAGATTTTGTTTTCAAACCTCCA